>NC_088681.1:68317632-68953132 GCF_950023065.1 Planococcus citri
TTGAATAAAATTTCGTGCGGAAAATTCGATAGAGCGGAAAACACGCTCCGTGCGTGAACAACGTGAAACGAGATACGCTCTACAATCGAATTTTAATCTATTTATAATATCTTGAACGTAATAATATAGTCGTTTACGTCGACATCCGCCTCAGCCAATACACTTACACCGCCAAAAAGGAAAAAGAGATATTACTTTTTGGTGTGAAAATTTCAATCTCCTTTTAAATTAGTACATAAAATATACCTACGTTCGAAAGCCTTCATCGTGTATAATTGCTCCGTAGAAGTACGTACACGTAGTAGGTATAGTGGGAGGAATATCAAACTTTTATGCGTTTTTTTAAAACCCTTTTTCCCTCACTTCTTCGGTATAGATAGCTTTTCACTCGATGCTTAGTCGGCTTTTTCTCCTTCATCATCATCTCAATCTCATCGTCAGCTCTTCGCGTGTATCTTTATTCGCTATACTATTTTGTACTCGTATTTTGACTTTTGTTGTGAGTACGTAACGATAGCATCCAATTAAGAAATACGAGCGAATGCGCGAATTTTTAATGCGGTCGCGACGAGAACATATGCGCTCGCTCGACGCAGCAACCGACGACGACGTATGAACTTATAGGCTGTGAAAAGGACGTGTGTGATTGGATCATTTATCGCTGTCAACGACAGAATCTGAATAACGGTACAGCTGTCTTGTTTGCCGAATGTACGTAAAGAGGCGCGTACGCCTCTCTTCATCTAGCACCGCGTTAATGCTTTTATACTCTGGTAATGGGCGACCGTCACTAATTTGATTTGTCATTGTCGAGCTCTTTTTTCCCCTCCTGCAACTCCCCAACGCTTCTCTTTTCATCTCACTGTATGGCTTTCACTTCATTAAAGCATCTTCTTTCGCGTACGCAACAAATGCATCATCGTATACCTTAGCCGAGTAATTAACACGCAGCCTTCTAATATAGCATAAAAATTAGATTTTTTTAAAACTCCAGCTCGAGTATCGAGAACGTAATAACTCGATTATCGATACGGCTGGAATCGGAATTTATATAATTATAAAGAAAATAATCCCACGACTGCGGGATCGTCGCGATGTGATGTTTTTTTCCACTTTGTATTTTTGAAAGGCCCGAATGAGAAGCTGAAGAAAAAAACACCGTTATGTAATCCGTTATTTCAGTTCATTTCCGTTAAAACGTTCAACTAATCCGAAAAGTTTTCCAATTTAAAGTTATACGCATATATTTACTAAATTAAATAAAACTTGTCTCAAGAATTTCCAACACAAATCAGCTGACGAGTAAAAAAAAATGTCACCTTAAAGGTAAAAACTTGTAATTTCGTAAGCCCTTTCCAAAGTAATTAAATTTTTTCCCAACTCTAGACCCATCAAGCTTGCCTCAGCACAAAGACGTACCTACCTACAGCAGAAAAAGAGTATATAAGACAACGACAACGACAATGACGACGACGACAACGTTAATTTTGATATTCTTAATTTCCAATACTACGCGAAACTCGCGCTCGTCGTCGCTTTCATGTTTGCTCCTCGCGTAGTACCTACATATTTTAAGGGCATTATTCGCTGCGCAAAATAGCCAACAGCGTTTTACGTTTTACGTGCCGAATGCCTGCGTTGAAAATTGTTTATCATCCAACTTTAGCCGACAAGTTTGCCTTGTTATGTCTAATAATTGAGAAGTTGCTGGTTGTACCTTGCTGCGAGAAAAAGTTACACCAGCCAACTATACAATGACGAGTTCATTGTTATAAAGCAATCGCGTGTATATACCGCGTACTCGTGTAGTCGTATTTCGGCGTGTTCGAATCGTACTCACACTAACGCACATCGCGCAACACATCGCTCAGCCCTCGAAAATGAAAAATTTTTCCGTCGTCCTGACGTACCTACACCACCCGCCAAACAATGACAACATTATCTTCAGTCTACGATTCATTTTCCTATACATAAGTTGCTCTTCATCAATTAAATCCTCGCCGCCATTTTCTATACAAATCGTACAGCTGGTTGTGAATTTGCGAAGATGATGTTATCGAAACTTGGCCGGCGAAAGCTCGATATACTTTCGCAGCTGTCGGTGGCGTTATAATAGCCAACTTTCAAACATCAGCCTTTCTTCCACCCCGCGTGATTTGAAAACAAAATTACCTACTCTTTTTGAAACTGCCTACCTCTGTACCTACATGTAGGTATGTCGTGTAAAGATTAGGGTGGCCCATATTTTCGAAGTTGGGATACCCCCTCTCCCAAACCCCAAAGTTGTGATCTCTGGTGAGAAAATAATTCCATATTTTTCATTGTTTCCATTTTTGAAAAACTTTGGCTGCGATGGACACCTTTAATTTCGAAAATTCCAAATAGGTACTGAATACAGATTCACTGTAAAATTTCAAAATTCTATTATCTCTAAAAAGTCTCTTTCGAGTGAAATAAAATCTCACGACGATTTTAGCCCCCTCCCTTGAAAACCAAACTGACTCACTAGAATAGCTGAAATTTTTATTTTATGAGGAAAATCCTAAAATTAGTTGTTTTTGGTCATTACTGATACGTTGATGCCAATTGTTTACTTGCATACTTGCAATGAATTATAACAACGCACGAGCTCCTCCTTCCCCTTAATGATTTAATGGTACATTTAATAGGGGTTTTAAAAATAATTATTAGCGCAAGTTGAATTTTTGAAAAATTTCTATGTACAAGAAAAATGATGAGCAGATTAAATCTAGTTTATGGGTCATTCCACGTCAATTAAACCAAGAAGTGGTAGGGGGTTCTGCGATTTTTTTGAAATTTTTCCTGTGGAAAGGCTCCTTGAAGGGATGAGCAATGGCGCAAATCTCAGCCCTCCAGCCCATTCTTGAAGGCAGCCAGAGGGTGTCAAAGTTTTCATTGAACCTATAATTTCATCCATTTCAGCAGTGGATTACTCGATAACCGCGATACCTACCAAAATGGAAAATTTTCCTATAGTTAGGGGTTTTGAAAAGTTTTTTGGTGATATCATAAAAATCAGTGTTGCCACTTTTTTTCGTACGAAAAATTAGCTCAAAAAGTTTCAAAACGTAGTTTTCACATCGTTCCGACTCTCAAAAATTCTGAAAAAAATATACTATGGACAACTTTTCATGCTGAACAACATATTAAAAAATTGGGATGGTAACATGTTGCAAAGTTGATTTTAAAAAATTTGAAGTTTGCGAACAAAATGCGATTTTTTGATTTAAAACGTGAAAAAAAGCTTTGATTGGTGAAGTTGACCCATTTCACCCCTATTTCTACATATCTGTTGAAAAAGTTAAAAAAAACCTTTCAATTGATGAAATATTGAACTCACAAAAAAATCAAAATTCAAAAAATAAACGAATTTCTATTTTTTTGATGTGAGTTTAATTTTTATCAACTTTTTCATGAAATACGTCAGAAAGAGGTCAATAAGACAACTGAATAAATTTAAACTTTTTTTGATGTTTGAAATTGAAAATTGCATTTTTTTTGAATTTTGATTTTTTTTTTGTGAGGAGTTCATTTCATCGAGTGAAAGGGTTTGTTCAACTTTTTCAACAGATACGTAAAAATAGGGGTCAAACGGGTCAACTTCACCTATCAAAACTTTTTTTCATATTTAAAATCAATGAAAGTTTTATAATTCTGAAATAAAATAGAAGCAAACAGATTCGTGCAAAGCAAGGGCAAAAACTAGCGAAAATTCATGATTAGAGAAAGTTAAAATGGTGTATTTTTGGTTTACACATGGGTCCTTGGGGGCTTCTTGGTTTCTCGAGGCCCTTAACGATCGCCAGTCAACATCGCAGACCAGTCTGCTGCTGAAATTCCCGGAAAGTTTTAATTGAAGCATATGTTTCCAAACTGCACCAAGTCCATTTTCAAAGATTCCGAGGTTGCAAGGCCATCTAGCATAAAGTTGCGGCCCAAAATGGCTTATTTTTTGATATGTTGTGCCCAAGGGTATTGGCTACAACGTATCAAAAAATCAGCCAATTTAGCCATCTCTACGTTTTTAAATTTGTACTAGGTAAGTACTTGCCATGATTTTTTTATCATAATTTTTGTGGACTTGGTGCGTTTTGGAAACATACTTGTAATATACTTCAATTGATTTTGGCGGGAAAAAACAAAACCAAAAAAATATCCTATTTATTTATCAAAATTGTTTTAAAAAAATTGTTTTTTGTCAAAATAATCGAAATAAGTAGTTTTTTTGAAATTTAAATCGGCGAAAAGTTTTGTTTTTTGGCCAAAGTTGCAGAAAAAATCTTTTTTTGGTCAAAATTATCAAAGAGTTTTTCTTCCTTTATCATAATTTTTTTTTTGTTGTTATAAATCGCACCAAAATTAGTTTTTATCAAAATTGCGCAAAAAAACTGTTTTTTATAAAAACTGCAGAAAAATAATCATTTTTTCGATCAAAATTTTAAAAAAATTGTTTTTTTTTTTATCAGAAAATCTGTTGTTTTTTTTTGCTAAAATCGCACAAAATCAGTTTTCATCGAAATTGCTAAAAAAAACTGTTTTTTATCGAAACTGCAGTAAAATAATCATTTTTTTGGTCGAAGTTTTTAATTTTTTTTAACAAAATCTGTTTTGTTTTTGTTTTTGTTAAAATCGCACCAAGATCAGTTCTTAAGTAGATATTAAAATTACCAAAAAAAAATGTTTTTTTAACCCTTAAAGACCCAGGCTAATCCTGAGATGTTGTGTGAAAATGCTTTCAATTTCCTGAATTAGATCATCATAAGCATCACTTTAACCCACAGTTTGCCCCCCAGCCCCTTAAAGCCGTCTCGTAAAAGCCGTACCGATTTATTTAATTTTCCTTGAAAACCGAGAAAGCAAAAACCCCAATGAGGTCAATCATGGAACTGAATGATATAGTATCATTAGGTGTACTGAATGAGTGAAAGCATATCCCCAAAGAACACCCCACCCCTTTTTGGGGGGCAAATTTTCAAAAAAGTTGGGATAAAAAAATTGGACCCATGCTCCATTTTTGGATAAACATATTGATGGTAGACCCTTCACAAAATGAAATCATGAAAGGTGTGAAAATGGTGGACCAGAGCGATTTTTTGAAAATTTGATTCGCTTGTCTCGATAAAAACCCGAAAAAACAGAGCATGAATACGCAAAGTACATAATACGGGAAATATTATCAAGTAGGCTTGAAATGACAGAAACAAGAATTGAAAGGAACACAGATGCTTTTAACAGCACATAAGTTCAGATAATCTACAATCCACCCATCAAATCTGTTTATCACTCCGTGGATATTCTTTCTCGATATTTGTCACCAAATAGTTACATCCTACAAAGGTTAGCAGTACGATTGTTTTTCTGCAGAAATATCGAAATAGGTTTATCAACCACTTTGAAAAGCTTTACACAGTCAAATTGCAGCACTCCCTGGCATTTCATAATGTTCAAGCATTCATGAAGAAGTCACTATCCTTTCCTGATCATAGATAATGTAGTTCTACATCATGGAAATTGCACGAGCAGAAGTCGTCGTTTACAATCATGAGATTGTGTCTAGCTTATGACTACAGGATTCAGGGGATTTGAGATTCAGTAAAAAGCTTTCAACTGCTGTTCAACCACAACTCTGAACTTTTGAATGTTTTGAGAAATTCCTGCTGAAGTTGATATTCTTTCTCGATATTTGTCAACAAATAGTTACATCCCGCAAAAGGTTAGTGGTACGATTGTTTTTCTGCGGAAGTATCGAAATAGGCTTATCTACCACTTTGAAAAGCTTTACACTGTCAAATTGCAGCTGTCTCTGGCATTTCATAATGTTGAAGCATTCATGAAGAAGTCACTATCCCTCCCCCGTCATTGATAGTGAAGTTGTACATCTTGAAAATTGCTTGAGCAGAATTCGTTGTTTCCAATCATAATATTTCATGATGTTGAACTACACTATCAATGATCGAGGAGGGATAGTGACTTCTTCATGAATGCTTCAACATTATGAAATGCCAGAGACAGCTGCAATTTGACAGTGTAAAGCTTTTCAAAGTGGTAGATAAGCCTATTTCGATACTTCCGCAGAAAAACAATCGTACCACTAACCTTTTGCGGGATGTAACTATTTGTTGACAAATATCGAGAAAGAATATCAACTTCAGCAGGAATTTCTCAAAACATTCAAAAGTTCAGAGTTGTGGTTGAACAGCAGTTGAAAGCTTTTTACTGAATCTCAAATCCCCTGAATCCTGTAGTCATAAGCTAGACACAATCTCATGATTGTAAACGACGACTTCTGCTCGTGCAATTTCCATGATGTAGAACTACATTATCTATGATCAGGAAAGGATAGTGACTTCTTCATGAATGCTTGAACATTATGAAATGCCAGGGAGTGCTGCAATTTGACTGTGTAAAGCTTTTCAAAGTGGTTGATAAACCTATTTCGATATTTCTGCAGAAAAACAATCGTACTGCTAACCTTTGTAGGATGTAACTATTTGGTGACAAATATCGAGAAAGAATATCCACGGAGTGATAAACAGATTTGATGGGTGGATTGTAGATTATCTGAACTTATGTGCTGTTAAAAGCATCTGTGTTCCTTTCAATTCTTGTTTCTGTCATTTCAAGCCTACTTGATAATATTTCCCGTATTATGTACTTTGCGTATTCATGCTCTGTTTTTTCGGGTTTTTATCGAGACAAGCGAATCAAATTTTCAAAAAATCGCTCTGGTCCACCATTTTCACACCTTTCATGATTTCATTTTGTGAAGGGTCTACCATCAATATGTTTATCCAAAAATGGAGCATAGGTCCAATTTTTTTATCCCAACTTTTTTGAAAATTTGCCCCCCAAAAAGGGGTGGGGTGTTCTTTGGGGATATGCTTTCACTCATTCAGTACACCTAATGATACTATATCATTCAGTTCCATGATTGACCTCATTGGGGTTTTTGCTTTCTCGGTTTTCAAGGAAAATTAAATAAATCGGTACGGCTTTTACAAGACGGCTTTAAGGGGCTGGGGGGCAAACTGTGGGTTAAAGTGATGCTTGTGATGATCTAATTCAGGAAATTGAAAGCATTTTCACACAACATCTCAGGATTAGCCTGGGTCTTTAAGGGTTAAATCAAAACTTCAGAAAAATAATCATTTTTTAGTCAAAATTTTCAAAAAGTTTTATTTTTTGTGTGTGTTGAAATTGCACAAAAATTAGTTTCTATTAAAATTTCCAAAAAAAATATCGAAGTTTCAGAAAAAAAAATATTTTATCCTTTGCCAAAAATTAGAAAAAATCTTACTTTTTCCATCACAAAAAAAAAAAAACTGTTTATTTTATTTAAATTGCAAAAAATCAGTACCTCCCTATTTTATCAAAATATCAAGAAAGTCGGATTTTTTTTTTACCAAAACTGTTAAAAATTTTATTTTTTTGTAGAAAATGTAAAAAAGACCAATTTTTTGTCAAAACTGACAAGAAAAAACACGTTTTTCATAAATTATACCAAAAATCCTTGTTTTTTTTAAGAAAAATTAGTAGGTGTAATCTTTTCTAAATCTTGCTGAGGTCATAGCATTCGAAAGGGGTTTCGCACCAGGAGGGCATACTGAAGTTCAAATAGTAAAATATGCATTGATCTTGCCTATAAACTTTGCAAGGATCACAAATCTGAAAAGATGGTTCTGCGCTTGGAGGGCATTCTGAGATTCAAATTGGAAGATCTGCCTTTATTTCCAGCGTATAAAACTTGCAAATTTCAAAAATCCTAGAAAGGGGTTCATCACCAGGAAGTCAATTCCGAGATTCAAATAAGAAAATGTGTATTGAAGTTGTCTATAAACTTTCCAAGGGTCAAAAATCGGTAGAGGGTTCTGCGCCAGGAGGAAATTCTGAGATTCAAATGATAAAATATGCATTCATCTTGCCTAGTAAACCTTGTAAGGATCAAAAATCCGAGAGAAGGTTCTGCGCCAGGAGGGAATTCTGAGTAATAAATTGGAAGATATTCCTATATATCTCCCCTAAATTATTGCAAAGGTGTAACATCCGAGAAGGGAGTTCTGCGCCAGGAGGACATTCTGAATATTGAATTGGAAGATAGACATGCCTTTGTATCGCCTATAAACCTTGCGAGGATCAAAATTCATGATAGCGGGTTCTGCGCCAGGAGGACATTCCAGGATTTAAATTATTGGAAGTTACTACGCATTAATCTTGCCCAAGTCTTGCAAAGTTCAAAAATCTAAACCTCAGGTTCTGCTCCAGGTTGGAGATTTGTACTTACACCAATCAAGTGAAAATTCTACTTAGAACAATTAAAATCAATCAAACGGACAACTCCGCATTGGCGGAATAAAAACACACGTTTCATTTCACTATTGAAGCAAACAATCGAGCGTATTAAAATACGCCCATAAAAGAAGGAGCTTTTCTTCGTAGTATAACGAACGCGGATAAAGCCAACATGGCAGTTAAAAAGCGCGTTTTCATTTTCGTGAAATTTATCCAGCTCTTAGAACCAACGTATTCTTGAATATCTCGCGACAGCGCTACACAACTACGACATAAGAACGATGAACTTGCTACACAAAAAACAAAAAACAAAAAAAAAGAACTCCACACAAAAAAAACAACCCATTAAATCCGTAGCCCATTGTATTACCCATCAAAATAAAACAAAAGCTTTGTATAAATTAAAATCTTAATGGCGTCGCGTAAACCTGAATTTCTGGCGACATTGAAACTTTTTATGTAACTTTTCCGAATGAAAATAGCGCAGAACTCGAAACGGCATAAATGTCACAACAAAAACTTGTTAAGCATTGTACCATTTGAAAAGATCCTTAATAACTTCGCCTTCGTGTTCGGCTATATAGCGACAACGACATTTCGGCGAAATGAGAAAAATTGCCTGTAAATGATGCCACTCAGTTCGGCAACTTTCAATTACTTTGCAAGAAGCGAATTGTACTCGCTAGCTTTTCAGTAATACGGAAGGAGTGAAGAACATCTCATCGTCGTCGTCGTCGGATCGGGCATTTACCATATACAATGCATGAAACATCAACACACACGTTATGCATATTGATACCGTCGAACGTCATCGTCAAATTTCCACAAAACGAAATACAAATCGGTAATAGGTAAATCGTCATCACGTGTGCCGAATAAATTGTCCCGTCGACGTGGCATATACACAACGTACACTGAAGTATAACGCCAGCGCGTATTTTATGGAAAAAGAAAATACACCCACATTCACACTCTTGTGCATCTTCTTCCAGCTATGGACAATCTACACTGTACGAGAAATACGTGCACATCGCGTAGTCGTCGTCGTCGTCGTTTTGTATTCGCAGTCATTTACTATACGATTTTCGAGCTTGGCAATTTGAAAGGGAAACGAGAAAAAAAAAGCACGAAAAATGCTTCCGTAAACCCGACTCGCATTTCTATGTACCCGTTAAATAATAAGACGCTTTTGTACAAGTCAAAACATGTCATTTATTGATTTATCGAACAATTCTAAATACGAGGACGCGGGTATAACTTCAAGTATTGGTACACAGTACGACGTACAACGCAACAACGAACAGGTCCTGGATACAAAAAGTTTATCGCTTTAGTTGCTCAGCAGATACCAATCTTGATGGCGACGTAGCTATTGCGCTGTATGGGATATTTCATCCAGCCAAACCGGAAAAGTGTATACGAATTGAAATTCGTTACAGTTAAGGTATCCAATACGTACAATTCCTATTCGACGAGTATTTCAGACCGATGTTGTTTAGCGGAAATTTCAATTGAAATAGCGCAGTTTGATATCGAATTCTTAAATGAAGCATTATAATGCCTATATAGAGTAGGGCGCACCTTATTTTGTTGCGAAGTTGGAATTTTCCACCTCCCATTTTCCAAAGTTGTTACCTCGGGTGAGGAAATGATTCCTTACTGTTTAGTATTTTTCCTCTATCTGCAAGAAACGACTCTGGTAGAATCTCCCCTCACCACAAACTTCTAAAAGAATGAAAAAAAAGTTCAATTCAGGAGAAAGAAAATTCCTGCCTCAGAATTTTTCTAAACAATCCCGTTTTCAAGAAAAAAAAACTAATCCAATAGTCCGGCATATGACTATAGGAGTAATTGCACCCCCCCCTGATCTTCCGGGACAACTTTTTTCTTAAAGGGGGCATGGCATCCTGAAGAATATTTTAAAGCAAACTTGCCCAAAAAAAAGTTGGCCTTACTCACAAAATGGCGGCCATTTTGATTGACAGGTCAGCCGAAATCGCAGATTTTGCGCTTCAACATAGGACTTGCACGAAATTATTCAAACTTTACAAAGGTAGATCGAAAGATCATGCAAAAATTTATCACCTGTCAAAATTTCAAATGCTAAAGTGTGTTTTTCGATTTTTGGTGAATTTTTGAAAATCAAATTTAGGCCAAAAATGAGGGAAAAAATCAAAATTTCACCAAATTGACCAAGAAAGCTGTAATTTGGGATATACCCGATTTTCGACATGCCAAATCGATTGGAAACGATTTCAACCCGTTTTGAGCAGTTCTGGAGCCTCCAGCAGATTTTTAGAACTTGAAATTTCTATAAAATTTCATCATTCATCAAAAATGGAGTTGGAAAGCTGAAATTAATTCTGCAAACTCATTTCAATGCGCTACGAAGTACTGCAGGTAAATTTCAAGTCGTTTCGGAGCCTCCAGCGATTTTTTTAAAATTACTGGAGCCTCCAGCAGATTTTTTGAATTTTAAATTTTTACAAAATTTCATCGAAAATGGGAATGGAAAGCTTAAATTCACTCTACACTCCGATTTTAATACCCTCTGAAGACGACTTCAGGTGGGTTCAAGTCATTTAGGAGCCTCCAGCGACATTTTGAAAATTACTGCAGCCTCTAGTAGATTTTTGAAACTTGAAATTCCCACAACATTTTACCAAATAGAGTTATTGGCTAGCTGAAATTTACTTCGCAAACTAATTCCAATGCGATATGAAGTCGACTACATGGTGCTTTCATGCAAATGGTTTTAAAGCTTCCAGCTACTTTTTGGAAATTTCGATTATCCAAAAAACGCCTGGCCATAAAGTCGTCTGCAGATAAATTTCAAGTCGTTTTGAAGCCTCCAGCGATTTTTTGAAAATTACTGGAGCCTTCAGCAGATTTTTGAAACTCGAAATTCCCACAAAATTCCATCAAACTGGAGATGTAAAGCTAAAATTTATTCTAAAAACTAATTTCAATGCGCTACGAAGTACTGCAGGTAAATTTTAAGTCGTCTTGGAGCTTCCAGCGATTTTTTTAAAATTACTAGAGCCTCCAGCAGATTTTTTGAATTTTAAATTTTTACAAAATTTCATCGAAAATGGGGATGGAAAGCTTAAATTTACTCTACACTCCGATTTTAATACCCACTGAAGACGACTTCTGGTGGATTTCAAGTCATTTTAGAGCATCCAACGACTTTTTTGAAAATTACTGGAGCCTCCAGTAGATTTTTGAAACTTGAAATTTCCCCAAAATGTCATCAAACTGAGATGGAGTGTCGAAATTCATTCTGCAAACTAATTTCAATACGCTACGAAGTTGACTGCTAGTGAATTTCAAGTCGTTTTGGAGCCTCCAGCAACTTTTTGAAAGGTTGTATGACGTTTTTTTTTGGAAAATTGAAATTTCCTAAAAGTCGCTGGAAGCTTAAAAACCATTTGAAACCACCATGTAGTCTGCGAAGTAAATTTCAGCTTGCCAACTCCATTTGATAAATTAATGTTGCGGGAATTTCAAGTTTCAAAAATCTACTAAAGGCTGGAGTAATTTTCAAAAGGTCGCTGGAGTCTTTAAGATGACTTGAACCCACCTAAATTCGTCTTCAGAGGGTGTTAAAATTGTAGTGTAGAGTAAATTTCAACTTTCCATCTCCATTTGATGAAATTTTGTAAAAATTTAAAGTTTCAAAAATCTGCTGGAGGCTTCAGGAATTTTCAAAAAGTCGCTGGAGGCTCCAACGACTTGAAATTCACCTGCAGTACTCCGTGGCGTATTGAAATTAGTTTTTAGAATAAATTTTAGCTTTACAACTCCAATTTGATGGAATTTTGTGGGAATTTCGAGTTTCAAAAATCTGCTGGAGGCTCCAGTAATTTTCAAAAAAAGACGCTGGATGGCCGAAAATTACTTAAGCCCACCTGAAGTCGTTTTCAGAGAGTGTTAAGATTGGAGTGTAGAGTAAATTTCAGATTTCCATTTCCATTTGATGAAATTTTGTGGAAATTTAAAGTTTCAAAAATCTGCTAGAGGCTTCAGGAATTTTAAAAAAGTCGCTGGGGGATCCAAAACGACTCGAAATTCACCTGCAGTACTTCGTATCGTATTGAAATTAGTTTTTAGAATAAATTTTATGTTTACAACTCCAATTTGATGGAATTTTGTGGGAATTTCGAGTTTCAAAAATCAGCTGGAGGCTCCAGAACTGCTCAAAACGGGTTGAAACCGTTCCCAATCGATTTGGCATGTCGAAAATATGATATATCTCAAATTTCAGTTTTCTAGGTCAATTTGGTAAAATTTTTATTTTTTCCCTCATTTTTAGCCTAAATTCGATTTTTAAAAATTCACCAAAAATCGAAAAACGCACTTTAGCACTTGAAATGTTGACAGGTGATAAATTTTTGCATGATCTTTCGATCTTCTTTTGTAAAGTTTGAAAAAGTTCGTGCAAGTCCTATGTTAAAATGCAAAATCTGCGATTTCGGCTGACCTGTCAATCAAAATGGCCACCATTTTGTAAGTAAGGCCAACTTTTTTTTTTGGCAAGTTTGCCTTAAAATGTTCCTTAGGATGCCCCCTTTAAGAAAAAAGTTATCCCGGAGGATCAGCCGGGGGGGGGGCAATTACTCCCATTGTCATATGCCGAACTACGAGGCGCTTCAGACCATATTGGCACCTCAGTAAGTAACCTCTCAAATTTTAAAAAAAATGAGAATACGTAAATCAAAAGTTAGGGAAAGTTTTTTGAAAATATCTCATTTCCATATTATTAGAATTGTTCTACATAAGCCCTTTTTCAAGAAAAAAAACCCTTCGTTGCCCCCCTCCCCCAAATGACTTCAAAGTTGTTACCTCGGGGCGAAAAAATAATTTCCCACTTTTTGTTTTTCCCCTATCTGCAAAAAAATGACGTCGGTAGGCGATTGGCAACTTATTTTGTTGTTGTTTTTTTTATATAAATGCATACTTATAGAGTAAAAATTACTTAAGGAAATCTGTCCATTCTGGTGTCCCCCTCCCCAAATTCAAAAAAACTCACTCTGCTTTTTGTTTTCGGGTTGAAACTATCAGTGAAGTGTATTTCCAACCTAAACACAAAGAAAGTTCCAATAAAAAAACTATCGTGTTATTCCATGCGAATTTCAGTCCAATCGAATTAAGTAGCAGGAACCGTATTCGTATTTTGAAAATTTTTGGTATCAATTTTTGGTCAATAATTCCAAATTCAAAACATCGAAAAAACTGCATAAGTTTTTGAATGCTTTTCTCGTAATTTTTTTCAGTGAAACGTACATCGCCAAATTCTCGTTCAGCCTGGTTTTCTCAAAATTCTCAACGCACTCTGCAGAAGACCTTGTAACTGACGAGGGAAGTTCGAGTCGTTATAGAAGATTAAATATACGTTTTAATGTTATTAAAGAAAATTACCGTTGGAAAAGCTTTTTCTGGTTTCATATTTACTCGGCGTGAAGTGTATACTCGTATATACGAGTATACGCCGTTTATAGGGGGCGAGTTGGCTGAAAAATCATGCTGTCTACGAGCTTTCGCATATTATTTTAAAATTAAAAACTAATATTTTCCTTATTAAGCCGTATCATTACGATATTTCATATTGTATTAGTTTTTCCAAGTGTATCAGCTACTTCGCAACCGGGAAAGTTTTTAAAAAAATAAAAAAACAGTATTTTCTCCGCATCGCATCGCACGCTCGAGCTACGACTACGAGTAAAAAAAACACACCAGCGAAAAGAAATATACATTTTTAATCTCAATTTGAGCTACGAGTATGCTGTGTGTGGGGCGAAAAATTGCGTTTCATTATACACTATATGAAACAAACGGAAAACTGTTGGTATATTCACCTTTTAATTTTAGTATCAGCTGCGCGGGCGCAGCTAGACTACTCGTACCTGGGTACCGTACGATTCGTTAATTAGCGTAAAAACTGGCGTTTTATAATTTACCCAAAACGTATGCAAAATATTACTCGAGGTAAATGAAGCTATGTATAGGTAAGCGAGGTACCGCGCGCTATTTGAATTAGAATTCGGTGTATTTACTTTTACAGTAAGTATGACGTTCGACGATGGTATAAAGTGTTTTTTTCTTATTTTTTTTCCCTTTCGTATATCGAGACGAGAGAGTTGAATAAAGAATACGAATTCGCTGCCGGGATTCTTTAATGAACCATATATTATATTAGGGAGGTTTATTCGTCGAGAAAATACGACGTGAAAGAAAATTCGCTACGGTTTTTTTTTAAGCATTTACACGTAATAAAAAGAAGGAAAAGTAGGTATACCTAACCTTGGATCACGAATTTGAAAATTTTCGAGCTAAAAAATTCGTTTTGTTTTAATTAAATGCTAATTGCGAGGAAGGTCACATTGAAAATTTGGAAAAAGCTCGCGTCGAATTGGTGTAGGCAAATAAGCACCTAATTGTGAAGATAACGTCTGCCTAATTTCTCAAGGTTCAGTTTTGCACTAAAAATAGTTACGTCTGTGTTTTTTCATCTTTATACTCATTTCTCGTAAAGAAATTTTAATTCTGACCATCGAAATATCATCGTGCTCAAAATTTCAGCATATAATGCATTCAAGACGACACTTTTCGTTCAAAAATTTACGCCCACGTACTTGATCGTATAAACAAACATGAACTCAAAACTCACACTTGATCTGCGAACTCATCGATGTACATAGAATCGAAAAGTACGATAATCTTATAATTAAGCCGCAAGCTCGAACGCTCATTATACTCGTATCAGTCGTGTATCTGGAACAAACGGTGGCATGGTATGGCCTTTCGGTCGTTTTTAATGTAAAAAAGATAAAATATTTTCAGACGAAGCACGCACCAACCTCGGCACAGGATATGCTGCTGTAATCAAATTCCGTTGGTGTTCGCAAGTCTCTCATATAACTTTAATATTCGCAAAGCTATAAAAACTCAATTCCTCCGGGAAACATATAAGAACAAGACGGAAACACTTCTTGCTCAACTACATTACATTTATCCCCTCGTTCCTACTGCCAAATATTTTGCCTTAAATCTGAAGATCCTTCAGGGTTTTACGTTTTTAGTATTGGTCTCCGCAAGTTCCTCTGGAAATTCCAATAAATCGTTTTAGCTGTCTTAGCTAGATTGCTACGCATTGTTTTTTTTTCTCTCCTACACTCTCGACTGGTAATATATTTCTTTTACGAGTTTCACTATCCATTGGAAAATCTACTTCGCGATAAAATCCCTCTATTATACCTAATTTCAAATTCGCACGCGCCCCTAAATAAATTATATCTACGTATACCCGACTCGATCGTTTATACACTAAATCAATAATTTTTCACATATCTTTTTTTTTTTTTTTTACCTCGGTGTAATCGACGAAGTACGACGAATGGTGTTTTCTGAATTGTATTTCGATTATGATACAGAATTTCAAAAAATTTATCCGATACACTTTTCAGGTTTTAGTAACGAATGAAATACTTGTTTTTTTCTGAATCGGTTTTAACCTTTTCAATTACGAGAGTTTACGAGCACACTCCATTTTGTGATTTTAAATCATTCTAAAAGTCGTTTTTTCTGTTTTCATTCTTTAAATGTAAACAAATACTTACGAGATTACAATAACTACCATAATATTTAAAAACATCTTGGAGAGCATTCCAAGTTGGAAAATATTTTGTGGCTGTGTGTGTGTGGAAGAGGGGGGTTAAAATATCTACTTCAGTTAGGAATTGAACCGCCACGAGCCATTTCTGAGTATTTTTTTGATATTATGAGAAGAAGGACGCTGATTTTTAGCAAATTTCAGAAAATTGAAAATTATGTAAGGGTCATTCCACGTCAATTGGACCAAGAAGTGGTAGGGGGTTCGGCGATTTTTTTGAAGTTTTTTCTGTGGAAAGACCATCTGAAGGGATGACCAATGGCGCAAATCGCAGCCCTCTAGCCCATTTTTAAAGGCAGCCAGGGGGTGTCAAAGTTTTCAGTGAACCAAAAATATCATCCATTTCAGCAGTGGATTACTTGATAACCGCGATACCTACCAAAATGGAACATTTTCCCATAGGTATGGGTTCTGAAAGGGTTTTTGGTGATATCATAAAAATCAGTGTTGCCACTTTTTTCGTACAAAAAATTAGCTCGAAAAGTTTCGAAACGTAATTTTTACATCGTTCCGACTCTCAAAAATTCTGAAAAAGATATATAATGGACAACTTTTCATGCTGAACAATATATTAAAAAAATTGGGATGGTAACATGTTGCAAAGTTGATTTAAAAAAATTTGAAGTTTGCGAACAAAATGCGATTTTTTGATTTAAAACATGAAAAAAAGCTTTGATAGGTGAAGCTGACCATTTGACCCCTATTTTTACGTATCTGTTGAAAAAGTTGGAAAACCTCTTTCAATCGATGAAATGAACTCATCACAAAAAAATCAAAATTCAAAAAAATTCAAAAAATGAACGAGTTTTTATTTTTTTGTTGCGAGCGTAATTTTTAACAACTTTTTCATGAAATACGTCAGAAAGAGGTCAAAATAAGACAACTGAATAAGTTTAAACTTTTTTTGATGTTTGAAATTGAAAATTGAATTTTTTCGAATTTTGATTTTTTTGTAAGAAGTTAATTTCATCGAGTGAAAGGGTTTTTTAAAACTTTTTCAACAGATACGTAAAAATAGGGGTCAAATGGGTCAACTTCACCTATCAGAACTTTTTTTCATGTTTTAAATCAAAAAATCGCATTTTGCGCAAAATTTAAATTTTTTCAAATCAACTTTGCAACAATATGTTACCATCCCAAATTTTCAATATGTTGTTCAACATGAAAAGTTGTCCATAATATATTTTTTTCAGGATTTTTAAGAGTCGGAACGATATGAAAACTACGTTTCGAAACTTTTTGAGCTAATTTCTTGTACGAAAAAAAGTGGCAACACTAATTTTTATCATATCACCAAAAAGCCTTTCAAAACCCCCAACTATAGGAAAAAGTTCCATTTTGGTAGGTATCGCGGGTATCGAGGAATCCACTGCTGAAATGGATGATATTTTAGGTTCACTGGAAACTTTGATACCCCCCGGCTGCCTTTAAAAATGGGCCAGAGGGCTACGATTTGCGCCATTGATCATCCCTAAAAAAGTTCCAAATTGTTTCCCAGTGCATTTTTATTAAAAAAATATCGTATTTTGCCATTTTTGAAAATTTGTCTTTTAAGAGTTGTATTTGGAATTTACAAAATGTTCAAAAAATTAATTTTTGATCTGACAACGTCTCTGGAATTTTGCTGTAACCATCTGAAGTCGTCGAGAGGGTTTATCTACTAAGCGACAACCAATTTTGAAGAAGCTGAAGTCCATTTTCGCATCTTCCAAAAACTCGTTGAAGGTTCCAGAAAAGCCTAAAATTGATGGTTTTCGATTTGAATAGAATGAGTCTGAAAGTCGCCATCCAAACAGCTGCTTGGAAGTATTGAATTTTCGAAAATTTGCAAAAAAATCAGGAATCGAACTTCGGTGGCTAAAATCTTGGTTACGTATATTTTAGAATAAACTCTTTCGATCCAGCTGGGTTTCAATATCCAATGTAAATTTGCTTTTACCAGCTCAAAACGTTCCCTCGAGGGCTTTGAAAAAGCCAGAAATCGGGTGACGGATTCTGCGCCAGGAGGACATTCTGATACGGGAAATATCCCAACCCATGGGAAATATTTGAACCGAACAAGGCTAAATCGAAAAAACATGTAAAAATGCATCTCCTGCCTTAAATTTCAGATACTAATGAATATTTTTTGATGTTTGGTGAATTTTTGAAAATCAAAGCGTCAAATATGAGAAAAATCAGAATTTCACCAAATGGATCTAAAGTGCTAAAATTCAATGTATAGGTACAGGTACCTTATTTTTGAGCCTACGAATCGATAGGGAAGGGTTTCGAACCGTATCGAGCTGTTCTGGAGCCTCCAACAGATTTCTAAAAATTTGACATTTTCCACTAAAATTATCAAACAAAGTTGGACAGCTGAAATTCACTTCATATCCTTATTTCAACATGTTGAGTCAATTGAGGGTCGTTTCGAGTGGCTCCGGAGCTTCCGGTCGTTTTTGGTGAATTCCAGATTTTCAAAAATTGCCATAAGAACTGTGAAAATAATTTTTAACGCGAGTAAACGTTTTTAAAGTTCACTTTCGTCTCTTCCAAAAATTCGGCGAAGGTCTCAGAAAATCCTAAAAATGGAGGTTTTTGAAATGAAGAGAAAAGTGTATAAAAGTCGCCCTCGAAACAGCTGCTTGGAAGTTTTGAATTTTCGGAAATTTGCAAAAAACTTCAGAATCGAATTTTTGTGGCTAGAATTTTTATTACATACGGTTTATAATAACCTCATTTGCTCCAGCTGGTCTTCAATATCTAATGTACATGGGGTTTTACTAGCTCAAAACGTTCCCTTGAGGGCTTCGAAAAAGCCAGCAATCAGGTGGCGGATTCTGCGCCAGGAGGACATTCTCAAACGGGAAATATCCCAACCCATGGAACATTTTTGAACCGAACGAAGCTAAATTGAAAGAGTATGCAAAAATTCATCACCTGGCCAAATTGTGGGTCTTAATGTGTATTTTTCGATTTTTGGCGAATTTTTGAAAATCTTGTGACAAAAATGAGAAAAATCAAAATTTCACCGAATTAATCTAAAATGCTAAAATTCAAGGTCTAGATAGAGGTGCCTTATTTTTGAGCCTAAGAATCGATAGGGGAATGTTTCAAACCGTTTTGAGTTGTTCTGGAGCCTCCAGCTGATTTATGAAAATTTGAATTTTTTACTAAATTCTATCAAACGAAGCTGGACAGCTGAAATTTACTTTATATACATATTTCAACTTAATGAGTCGATTGGAGGTCGTATCGAGTCGCTTTGGAGCCTCCTATCGGTTTAGGTAAATTCCAGATTTTCAAATAAAATTGCCATAAGAACTGTGAAAATAATTTTTAACACGAATAAACGCGATTGGTGCTTATTAGTGATCCACTTGATCGATTGTACACAATTTTACCAATATCGGTTTTCGCTAGTATAGAATCGTACATATATTTATCCGTTTTTAATTTTTGAAAATTCCGTTTAGACGATTTTAACTCTGAAATTTTACCTCGTTTTCAGTGCTTCCTTTCTCTCAAATTTGTACTCACCTGAAACAAAGCAAAGAAATAAATTGATTAGTTGATTGTTGACTATATTTTGCTTATATGTAAGTAGGTACTAAAATATGTACTTATATTAGATAAGATACCTATACTAATTTCTGGAGGGGAAGAGGGTATCTCAGCAAACTGGAAAAATTTCAGCCAAGATCAGAAAAAAATGAAATAGGTAGGTACTTATTCGTGACATCAAATTAAAAAAAAAAAAAGCTGTTCAGGAGCCTCCAACAGATATATGAAAATTTGAAATGCCCACTAAAATTTTTCCTACGTATAGTTGGAGAGCTGAGATTCGCTTTATATCCTTATTTCAACGGGCTGAGCCGATTGAAGGCCGTTTCGAGTCGAAAATTTGACCTGACGACGTCCCTGAAATTTTGCAGTAACCGTTTTAAGTGGTTGGGAGGGTATCCAATAAGTACCAACCAAAGTTAAAAAAGCTGAAGTTCAGTTTTCGCTTCTTCAAACACCTGTTTGGAAGTTTTGAATTTTCAAAAATTTGCAAAAAAGTCCGGAATCGAACTTTATTGCCTGGAATTTTGGTTACATACGTTTGGTTTAAATACAATACCTAAATGTAAATTGAATTTGCAAGCTTGAAACGTTTTCTTGAGGGCTTCGCAATAGCCAGAAATCAGGTGGCGGATTCTGCGCCAGGAGGACATTCTCACGTGCGAAATATCCTAACCTAACCCATGTAACATTTTTGAACTGAACGAGGCTATATTGAAAAGCATGCAAAAATGCATCTCCTGCCTTAAATTTCAGATACTAATAATTATTTTTCACATGTACATAGAAGGTTCCAAATTGTTGCCCAGTGTTATTGAGAAAATTCGACTCGAAAATTATCTTGACGATAATTTTCTTCAGAATAAAAAAACACCTTTTCAATCCAACGGTGAAAAAAATAAAATAAAAACACGGTAAAAAAAAGCTCAGACGAAATGAATTTCAAAACGAATAAGACAAAACGAAACATGCACGGAGAGAAAAAGCAACCGTGTAGTGAAAACTAGCACTTTTTCATAATGGAATATTTTGTTGTACGATAAAAGGCCGTTAGCATATGAAGTAGCTTCGCGAAAGGTTTGATAATTTTCAATGATACTCGAGACTCGTCTACTTCATTCGTTGTGAATTACACCAGAGCTATACGGATTTGACGATTTTACCTCGTGTTTTTTCCTCTCATTCGTCGTCAACTAGGAATAAAAGGACTCCACTCCCGATGCATATTCGCGGTCCGTGAACCTTTTTTTGCGCCTTTATTTTCCTTCACCTGAAATTCGAATCTACTTAACGAGATGAAGATAGATTTTTTTTAGCACGATTCGAGTTTTGTATCGTGCTGTTTCACGATTATTAAAACTTGGTACCGATAATCAAAGCGATTACGTTTGCGAAGAATTAAAATTCTTCTTTGGGCAATTTCTCATTGGAAAGTTTCGTATTATATAGGGGTCGTTCGGTTGGGGTTTTCTTTTTCTCTCTCTTTATAGTATTATTTCTGTGCGAGTTGAATTTGTAATTGAATTTTTTCGCGAAACGCTTTCGATCGGGGGCGAGTTATAATACGAGTGCTGTGCACACTGCACAGATTTTTATGGATTAACCGTTTTCCTCGTAGTACTCGCGGTCGTTATATTCCAAAAAAGTTTGCTCGATGCTTCAGAATCAGAAGTCGTTTATTACAAGTAAGAACCTAATGAACGTTAAATGAGAGTTTTTAATAGCAGTCGTAAATTTCAACGCCCGTTAAACTTAGTATGTATTGAAGAAAGAAAGAAGTAAAACTTATACATCGTCCTTTCCATAACTTAAAAATATTATAGCTACCTCCGTTCGCCTTCGTCTGACTCCCTCGTCTTCGTCGCGTCGCCTTTTGCGCGCGGCCGAATTTTCCTTAAATAACTTTATACGTATTATATATTTTCGAGAAATAATTCCAGTTTTAGAAAATACTATACTTTACCCTTTCTTAATCTTCGTTTAATACCCGAGTATTTATACTTTTCGGACACATAAATGTAATCAGAATGAAACTTGGTTAATATTTTCACGTCGAGTACTCGCGTACGTACGTATATGCCGAACATTAATATAATTATTTTTTCATCGCTCGTGTAACCGTTGAAATTATATTTTAAAGGTCGAATACCGAAAAAAAAAGTACGGCTAATTAAATTTTCTACACTTGTTGCAAAAAAAAAAAAAAAAAAACAGGCGTAAGATTGCGTTACCCTTTCAATTTATATCACAGCTCATTTCACTGAGCGAATAAGCGTACATTTGGCACATTTTTCATCTCAATTTTAATGTTCTATGAGTTCATGTTGGTCCTGTGTATTTTCTTAGTCGAGTGCACTAAATTTAATGTGCAGGAGCTTTGGTTGGGAACTTGAAATTGTTTTAAAACTAGACAGCTAAGCAAAGCTTAGCTGCAAAGTGTGCGTAGCTAGCTGCCTTTTCTACAGCTATAACCGTTATTACATCTAGGTAGTGCATAAGTGAATCAACCATGTCACAGTGATGATAATTTTTGAAACTCTCACTGCTTCAAAATAATAATTGTTTTTCAGTGTTTTCATATTTTCCAAATTACAATAGGTATTTCAGAATAATTTATAAGCTTGTATTGCTTCTAAATTAAGAAATTTCTAGTTGTTTTTCATAGTTTGCATTGTTTTAAAATTTACAAAATTTCAAATCGATTTCCCAAATTCCCCATCGCTACAATTTCATAAAGTTTTCAATAAATTTTCAGAATTTTGCATTGCTGCTGAGTTAGGAAATTTGCAATCAATTTTTAGAATTCACATTGCCTCTAAATAGTCAAATTTTGAATAATTTTTCAGAATTCTTATTGTCTTTAAATTAAAAAATTTCAAATTCAATTTTCAAGTTCATATTGTCCACAAATTGTAAAACGTTTACTCAATTTTTCAGAATTCTCATCTTCTTCATAAATATTACAATACTTATTTCATATAATTTTCAAGTTCACATTATCTGCAACTTACAGAACTTTTAATCAATTTTTGGAATTCTCAGCGTCTCTAAATACAAATTTTCATATTATTTTTTTTAGAATTTCCATTGTCTTCAAATTTATAAATTTTCAAACCAATTTTCAGAACTTGCTTTTTATTCTAAATTAAGAATTAAATCTTATAAAATATGTGAAGAATTCACATTGCCTCTAAATTACACGAAAAAAATATGGGTAATTTTTACAAAAAAATTTAACTAAATACTGGTATTTAGCACAATCAAGTACCAGACCCCATTCAATAATTTTTACTGAAATCGTATAGTAAAAATTATCATTTTAATAAATTTTGCTATAGGTACCAATAGTAAAAATCATTTTGTTTTAATAATTTTTACTAAATCATGATAATAAAAATTACATGTTTCAATTGTACAAAAATTAGTTTAATTTCTCATTTTGAAGTAATTTTTAAATTATAAGTAAAAAGTTAAAAATTATTCATGTCAAGTAATTCTTACTTTATACTTATGGTTATAGGCAGACAAAAAATTAATGAAATGAATTTTTAGTTAGCAAATGATATCATAATTCATAACTCAGTTTCAGCATTATTTTTGCCCCATTACCATGTACTACATAGTAACTCCAAAGCATTTACCTATCCAATTTTCCTACGAAAAATCCGTCACCTACCTACTTACCTCACGGGGATTCGAACCTGGGTCCCTAAATTTCCTATTCCTACCTACATGCCCTAACCACTCAGCCACAACTTTGCTGCGAGGGTTAGGGCATTAAAATAATATATTTGTTTGGTAAACGCCCCACCAAACCACGCCCACTTGGAATTTACAGCTAACAGACTGGGGGTGTAACAGGGTACAATGAAACACAGCTGGTGATGGAATAGACTGGGGGTATAGCAGGGTACAATGAGCGGCAGGTGTTCTACAAGTCCCCTTTTCCCTTTTTTAGGATTTAATGCATTAAAATAATGAACTAAAATTGCAATTACTCAGCAATTACCCATCCGAATTGAATGAAAATTAATCTATTCCCTCCGCCTTAATGATTCTCAAATGGTGTCCAATAGGTACCAAAAACGGTTGGATAGCTTAAGAGAACATTCAGTTCCAATAAAATTTCATTTCTCAAAGCGAAACCAATAAATACATGTAGGTACATTAAGTAGTATTTTTCAAGATAGACGGAACACAAATCCAAGCAAAGGGGACAAAAAATGAATTTTCACAGCAATTTTGATAAAAATTTGTTTTTTTTTTGCAATTTTGATCAACAAGAGTTTTGGTAAATTACGATCGGAAAAAGAGATCTGTTTGAAAATTGACAAAAAAGTTAGACTTTCTATAAACATATTTTTTTGCACTCAATAGATGACATTGCAAACACCTTAGCTAGATCCTTTGCAAAAGCTTCTGCAACTGCCTCTTAGCTCTGCTTTCCAAACACTAAAAACACAAATAGAATCCACACCTTTAGACTTTTCATCTCAAAATCTAGAACCATACAACTCTCTTTTCTCTCTCGAAGAGCTAAATCATTGTCTAAACTACAACATTGAAGATTCATCCCCTGGATGTGATGAAATTCACGCTCACATGTTAAAGTACCTTTCATAGACACTGGAAAAGAAGATTTACTTCAGTTATATAACAAAATTTGGACTTCTGATTCCTTCCCAAAATTGTGGAAAACTGCAACAATCGTTCCAATATTAAAACCTGATTAAAACCCAAATCTGTCATCTAGTTATCGCCCCATCTCCTTAACTTCAGTTCCTCGCAAAATACTTGAAAAAATGGTTATTAAACGTCTTAATTGGTATATTGATTTCTCAAACTCTCTAAGCATTTATCAAAGTGGTTTCAGAAAGAAAATATCTACCCTAGACCACATCTTTAGTTTCCAGAAATAAATTAGTTCGGCCTTCCAGAATAAAGAAAGTGTTTTTTCACTCTTTTTTGATCTTGAAATGGCATTTGATAAACCCTGGCGTTATAAAATTCTCCAAAAATTACGTCGTCATCGTCGTGGTTCCTTGCCTTTTACAGGACATTGGAAATCACATTTATGTGGTACCCTAACAGGGTGAGGCGAATATGCCTATTGCCACTGCGATTATTCTAGGGAATCGACGTTATTTTGAGCTTTCACGTAGTAGTTTCCCGTTGCTTTCTACGCTATCTACAAAGTAGCTCATACATCACTAGCTGGGTTTTTACAACCCTGAGTTCCATAATCACCGCTACCTATAGTTGCTGAACCAGTTACAGCTTTTTGATACCGGCAACAGATTGCGTGCATTGCTGTTGCCTCTGCTGTTCTGGTGCTCGGAGCTTAACGTGTAATAGATGTTAAATGCACTACAATGTATACATTACACGTTAACGCCTGCGTCTCTAGCGGGATTTGAACCCACAACCTGTTGTTCAGAAAGCCATGGCTCAGCCCACTACCCCACCGAGCCTCTAAAAATTACATTCCATTGGAATTAAAAGACATTTGGCCTACTTTATTCAGAATTTCTTAACAAACCGTACTTTTAAAGTGAGAGTTAACAACACATACTCAGAATTTTTTGAAATTGAAAATGGAGTCCCCCAAGGTTCAGTTCTTAGCACAGTCTTATTTATACTTTTGATTGATGACATTTCCAATGTTGTTTCTAGACCCATGTCTATGAGAATCTTTGCTGATGATATAAACATTTCCTTTCGTTCAAATAATATTCAACTAGCTCTTCAAGTAATCCAAGAAATCCTCGAAAAAATTGAATCATGGGCAGATTCTAATGGTCTAACCTTCTCTGAGTCAAAAACCCACTGTATACTTTTCACCAAAAATAATAAGATCCTTCCAGATCTCATTCTCAACTTCAAAGGACACTCTTTAGAATATTCAAAACCACAACTAAATTTCTTGGCTTAACTTTTGATAGAAAACTAAATTGGACTCCTCATTTTCTAAAAGTAAAATCAGATATCATGAAACGCCTAAATCTGTTGAAAATAATCAAAAACACCAAATATAATCCATCTCGCAAACTCCTACTTTACTTATATAAATCTCTAATTCGCAGTAAAATTAAGTATGGAAGCCCGTGTTTTGCAAATATCTCAAATAAAACTTCTAATATCCTAAAAACAATTCAAAATTCAGCTCTAAAGATCTGTTTAGGAGCCCTCTAATCCTCTCCTATAGATAGCCTTTATTGTGAAGCGGCAGAATTACCCCCCAGATTTTAGAAGAACTCTCATAACAAACAAATTCATCTCAAATGCATCCACCAACCCTTCCCATCCACTCCAAAATTCCATTAACCCACCCAACCCCCAACATTTTGATCATATAGAAGGACCTATTTCTAATTTCATCACAATGTTGAATGATCTTCAAATCAATCCTAAAACACTCATCCAACAACCAATATCATATCCCCCTTGGCTCCTCAGGCCTCCTCAAGTCAATACACAACTTATTAACTACCCAAAAAATATAGTCACTCTCCACTAGTAATAAAACAAAACTATCTTGAACTCTTATCAGAATACAAAAAATTCAATCTCCGCTTTACAGATGGATCAAAAATACCAACACTTCATTCAGGGTATGCCTACTCTATAAATGATAAAATTTCAAATTTTAAAATCCATAACTGCTCTTCAATCTACACTGCCGAACTCGCAGCTATTTTCCACTGTCTCTGTGATTATATTCGCTTATGAATCAGAAAATAAGTCATTCTTGATTCAGAGTGATTCCCTCAGCTCACTAACTGCTATCCAAAATCTGTTTTCTGACCACCCCCTAATTCAAAATATCCATAAAACTCTATTTGATTTACAAAATTCAAACTTCTCCATCCAGTTTAAGTATGTACCCAGCCATGTTGGAATCACAGGAAATGAAATTGTAGATAAAAATGAAGGGTTCCTTTCCAAGTCGGCCTAAGTCCATTTTTTTCGTTTCGAGAAAAACACAAATAAGTGTTTTTCTCGCCCTTCCGCTTCAATAATAAATGATGTGATTATATGGCTGTGAAGCTTGATCTTTCTGCTTTAAAGTACCGTATTGGTATTTTTTTAATTTTGCGTATTTTCAGCTCCAGAGCGCGTCAAACAGTCAGAAAAAGTGGACTTAGGCCCATTTGGAATTATCTGATGTTAAAAATTTCGAAAAAGAGCTGAAAAACGCGTTTTTTCAAAAAAAAATTCACGAATCATTAATTTAATACATTTCTGAAACAATTTCATTCGAAGCACCTTCAAATTTCGTCTCTCGAAAATCGTTGAAAAACTTGAAAAAAAACCGGCACAACCGCACTTGTATACAAATTCTTAAAAAATGTATGATTTAGGCCACTTTGGAATAATCAGCTGTTTTTTCGAGCCGGCAAAACAGCGCTCCTGAGCGAAAAAAGTAACGCCAGGTGTTGGGACAAGGTGATAAAGGTGTTAACCGACCTGTACCAGCAGATGGCGCTGCTAACTCAAAAATGATAAAAATGGACTTAGGCCGACTTGGAAAGGAACCCTTCAAATGCAAAATCTGCCACTACTCTTTATCACAGCTGACGACCTTAAATCTATCTTCACCCAAAACACACTTAAGAAATGGCAAAACTTTTGGTCCCTCCAAACATCAAACAAGCTCTTTCACCACAAAAAAACTACTCAGCCTTGGAATAACCTATCTCAACTAAATAGACTTGAAGAAGTCATTATAACCAGATTGAGAATTGGCCACACAAAAATCACCCACAATCACCTCTATGAAAAGGCCCCAAAACCCACATGCCAGTTCTGCATGTCAGAACTTATATCTGTCCAACACTTACTATTTCGCTGTCCCTCCTTACATCAGCACAGACTATCCCTACAAATAGATGAAAGATCCCTATTTATACCAGACGACCCTTCCGAAATTAAAAAATTCTTAGACCTAATTAAAAAACTTGACCTTAACAACTCGATTTAAATTTCACACGACGGGTGTAATAATCAAGTATGTAATTACAAACACCCCCCCCCCCCCGAAAAAAAGATTTTTTGCAGTAATTATTTTGAAAAAACATTTACAGTTTTACAGTAAAAAAAAAACGGGTTTTCCGCAATTTTTGCTAAAAATAAGAGTTGAATATTCGTATTCAGCGACTCAGCGTTCTTCGCCTACAACATTTTTCTGAAAATCATGCGACTGTTTTCATCATTTAAAATCGTAGGTATACTCTTTCTTCGACTCGAGAACAGATGTTATTTAATGAAACTATTTTAAATGCACCTCTTGAAACAATCTAGTACGTTTTTGTAATTGCCAAACAATCGTTAAACGAAGTAGAAAGTCTATTAAAACTTTGGAAATTGGTTATTCGGTGGCAAAGTATTGCAAAGTATGGCGTAAAGCTACGTAACGTGATAAGTTTCGAGCTTATTTGCGTGTGTTTTGGCGCTGATAATTACGTATATTATGCTTACGTATGCTTGCGGAAAACATCCAATAAACTAACTGGCGCAGTAACAGGTTATGTGGCTAGAAATACTCGTTGTAGAATAGTGAATATTGAAACGTATGCAGAATCGTATTATCACTGACCACGTGCTTTTGAAATGTTTCAGATCGCAGTGAGAAAGCCTTCCGAGAGCAAAGTACCTACTCGTTTCATATTAGTACATTTTCGGTAACCTGTACTCTAGATGCAATCGCCGAAATGCAGATGTGCATAATATGCCAAGTACATACAACCATTAAGGTAAGTACATTTTTAAGCTACTCTACAGTAAACGTAGTACCTATTTAAAGAGGAAAAATTGAAAATTCAAGATCCCCTTCCTCGCCTCACTCTCTCTCGTAACACACGATGAGCAAGAGCTGAAAATTATACAGTATCAACGCCGACCCTTCTGTGTAATGTGTGTGGGATGTACGAGTGTAGAGGATTTTGCTGCGTGTAGCATTTCTGTGTTTTCTACCTACAGCTTTGATTGCGAAATATAATTTACTCGTATCGCGAAGATAATTTCGCACGTTTATACCTTTAGGCTGAGTTTACTTCAATCTCTTCCGCTCATTTTCATGTGTACGTTATAAACATTGCCCTACCGACACCAATGCGCACAAAATTGGTTTCGCTGTCTAAATACCGCAACGGTATAAAGCCGCGTCTCTGCGAGCTATACGATGGTTAAAAAGTACTTACGAATGTATCTCTTCTTCACGGTTACTATGACGTTTAGATTTATATTATAGCTATACGAATCAAAATCGAAATGTAACGAATACGGTGTGGCGGTTTTCTTCGTTTTAACCAATGGTTGAATTAATTTCCGACCGTATAAATCTGTTGCATGATTCGGCCTGTCATATTGGTTCCTGTAGAGTGTGAGTTGTTTTGTAAAAGCAAATGCTGTGGTGTAAATAAATCCTCTCAAATGGGCCTCGTGAAGTCGAAATTATCCTTTGAAGTTCGCTTTTTAATGCATTTTTTGGTTTTGGAAATGGGCTACCAATTTTAAAATTTTTTAGGCACTTGATTGCATGTTTTGGAAAACTGGAATTTCCCAGTCGACTCAACAGGTTGTAATTAGAATATATATCTAGAGTCAATTTCAGCTCTTCAACTTCGTTTGGTAAAATTTTGAGAAGATTTGGATTTTAAAAAATCTGCTGGAGAAGTAGATGGGCTTCAAAATTGCTCAAATTGGTTCGAAACTGTTTCCAATAGATTCGGAGGATCGAAAATAGGATACATAATTTCAGCTTTTCGGGCCAATTTGATAAAATATTGACCCAAAGATTTTCAAAAATTCGCCAAAAATTGAAAAATTGCACTGAAATTTCTGAAATTTGGGCAGATTGTATATTTTTGCATGCTCTTTCGATTGAGCTTTGTTCGGTTCAAAAAATAATCTGCCAGTTGAGATTCCTCCTCTTAAGAATGTCCTCCTGGCGCAGAACCCGCCATTGAATCATAGCCTTCGCATGGCTTTCTAAGATTGTTTTTGAACTAGTATCTTCGTATTCGAGTAAATTCCCAGCTGGATCGATTCATTATCATCAAAAATTTCAAGCGCTGAAGAGTATTTTTCGATTTTTGGTGAATTTTTAAAAATCAAATTAGACCAAAAATTATACAAAAATCAAAATTTTACCAAATTGACCTAGAAAGCTGAAATTTGGAACATACCTTAATTTCGACCTGCCAAATCGATTGGAAACAGTTTCGAATCATTTTGAGCAGCTCTGGAGTCTCCAGCAGATTTTTAAAACTTGAAAATTCTACAAAATTTCATCAAAGAAGTTGTAAATCCGAAATTCACGCATTACTCCAACTTGAGCACGCTATGATGTCAACTGCTGGCAGGTTTAAGTTATTTTGGAAACTTCAGAAATTTTTTGAAAATTCTTTTAGAGCCTCCAGTAGATTTTTGAAACTTTAAATTTCCATAAAATGTCATCAAATGCAGTTGGAAAGCCGAAATTCATTCTGTAGACTAATTTTAATGCACTATGAAGTCTGCTACAGGCAAATTTCAAACAGTTTTAGAGCCTTTATCGACTTTTTGTAAACTACTGGAGCTTCCAGCAGATTTTCAATGGTTGAAATTTCCATAAAAGTTGGCGAACAGAGTTGAAAATCCAAAATTCACTCTACACTTCAATTTCAACACACTATCAAGTCGATTGCAGGTCATTCTGGAGCCTCCAGCGACTATTTGTAAATTACTAGAGCCTCCAGTAGATTTTTGAAACTTGAAATTTCCACAAAATTTCATCAAATGGAATTAGAAAGACGAAATTCACGCTGCAAGCTAATTTCAATGCACTGTAAGGCCCACTGCAGGGGGTTTCAATTTGTTTTGAAGCTTCCAGCTACGTTTTGGGCTTTCATGGCCGATGAAGTGTCCGTTATTTTATTCAAAATCGTTGTATTCCGGACTGAAACTTATTTTTGTCCATCGTCCATCGATTTCACAGTTCTTTGAAAAATTTCAAAATTACTCTTCCGCCTCTGTTTGAGGTAAAAAGGCATAACTCAGTTTACATCCTGTTTTTGATTTGATATTATTTCGAGGTGGATTGCAGGCAGTTTCAATCCGCTTCGGAGCTTCCAACAACTTTTTAGGTACTTTTTTTTTTTTTTTTTTTTTTTTTTCAAAAAAAGCCACAAAATCTGTTCAAATTAGCTTTATATACGTACCGTGGAGAGTGAATTTTGGGTTTTCACATCCACTCGATGAAATTTTATTGAAATTTCAAGGTTAAGCAATGTACTGGAGGCTCCAGTAGTTTCCAGAAAGTCGCTGGAGGCTCCAAAACAATTTAAAATCCACCTGCAGTCGACTCCATAGCGCATTGAAATCAGTTTACAGAATGAATTTCGGCTTTCCAGCTGCATTTGAGGAAATTTTATAGAAATTTCAAGTTTCAAAAATCTACAGGAGGCTTCAAGAATTTTCAAAAAGTCGCCAGAGTCTCCAAAATGATTTTAGCCCACCGGAAGTTGACTGCATAGCGTGCTCATAGGAGGAGTGTTGCGTGAATTTCGGATTTACAACTTCTTTGATGGAATTTTGTGGAAATTTCAAGATTCAAAATTTTGCTGGAGGTTCCAGAGCTGCTCAAAATGGTTCGAAACCGCTTCCAATCGATTTGGCAGGTTGAAATTAGGGTATATTCCAAATTTCAGCTTTCTAGGTCAATTTGGTAAAATTTTGATTTTTTTCTAATTTTTGGTCCAAATTTGATTTTTAAAAATTTACCAAAACTCGAAAAATGCACTTCGGCGCTTGAAATTTTCGCTGATGATGAATCGATCCAGCTGGGAATTCATTCGAATTCAAAGGTACTAGTTCAAAAACAATCATAGAAAGTCATGTAGAGCCTATGAATCAGAGGCGGGTTCTGCGCCAGGAGGATATTCTTATGAGGAGTGGCAGAATGTTTATTGAACCGAACAAAGCTAAATCGAAAGAGGATTCAAAAATATACAATCTACCAAAATTTCAGAAGGTTTAGTGCAATTTTTGGCGAATTTTTGAAAATCTTTCAAGTTTTAAAAATTTGCTGGAGGCTCCAGAACTGCTTAAAACGATTTGTAACAGTTTCCAATGGATTTGGCAGGTCGAAAGTAGGGTATATTCCAAATTTCAGCTGTTTAGGTCAGTTAAGTAAAATTTTGATTTTTTTTCATTTTTGGCTTAAATTTTTGATTTTTAAATATTCACCAAAAATCGAAAAATGCACTTTTTAGCACTTGAGATTTTGCCTGGTGATAAATTTCTCCACGCTATTTCGATCTAGCTTTGTCCAGTTCAAAAAATTTAGTGAGAGTCCAGTGTTGGAAAGTGTATCTGTGATTTTGGCTAACCTGTCAATCAAAATGGCCGCCGTTTTAGGTCAACGTTTTTTCTTTTTTTTTTGGCAAGTTTTCTTTAAAATGTTCCCTAGAATTTCCCCTTTGAGAAAAAAGTTGTCTCATGCAGATGATCGGGGGGGGGGGGGAGGGAGGGTGCAATTATTCATATTTTCATATGCGGGACTAAAAAGGTCAGAACAGAACTTTCCACACAAAAACTCAACTTTTCTCTACTCTTTTTTCAACAAACTAGTTCTCAATGGGATTTTAACATGTGCAAAACAACCCCCTATTGCCTAAAATCCCCCCCAACAAAAAAATTGAATACGTATAGGAACTGAAAAATTGATTGTTGACAATTTGAAGGCGTTGAGTTTGATGTTGGTTCATTTTTGCAATTCGACCCCTCCAAACGACCCTCTCCTTTCCAACATTGTCTTGAATTATGATCAAAATGTTGTATCTCTTCTTATTGTAGAATAGGGTACTTCATCGCATAGAATTTTATTCCTTTTCCGAATACATATACTTACATAACTCTTTAGCTGCGGGGTCCGTCTCGTGATAGGAATTATGTTTTGGGATTTGAGAAAAGGTTACAACACGCAAATAAATACGCGGTACGATATGTGCGAATAAAACCAAGTCCGGGTACAACGACGAGTTTATGGTATCGATACGATTATAAATCTTGGCAGAACCGCGTATACGTAAAAAACATTCAACTTTGTAAGATTTGTTTTGAGAATGTGTGTACGAAGTTTTATTAAAATTTAGAATCAGATTGTACATACATATGTACTACAAAGACGAACGCGAACAGCGATATATACTCGTATAGCTATGTGTGCGTGTGTACGAGAAGGTATTTCACCAGTAGATATATACGAAGAAGAGCTAGATGTTTACACTTTATAAACTCGTAGCTGGTATACTTGGATAGAGGAAGTGGTAGAGTGAAGACGTCAGTATAGACGGCAGTGCAAAATAAAGTACATTTTGGTTTAGATATTTGATCTTTTCTTAATCTAGGACAACATCTATAACACGTACGTGATTCTTGGTGGAATTCTCGGATTACTTTGCAAATCAACTGGCAAGTGTTAAAGTATATCTTTACATGTAGCTTTACTACCTACATATATATGTAGGTAGACTATAGGGAGTATATCTACCTGTAAGACGTTGAGTAGTGTGAACTGTGTCTCAAAACTATTTTCAGTTGATCTCGTGTATGATGAGCCCACACGTCATGTGTTTTAGCAAACAAACGAGTCGCGAGGGAACTTTTACAACTTATGAACTCCGATTGAGGTGAAATTTGGCTCATTCGAAGAGTATAGGATGTCATTCAGATTTCAGAATCAAATTTTGAGCTGCCAAATGGCAAATTTTTTAAAATGGCCAAAATGAGTGAATACAGATATGAAAATTTCAAACTCGTTTGGCATGCTAAAGTCAGCCATCAGCTCATGTGTTGAGTTCACGTGGCTTAAGAATTCTTACGAATCTAATTGCTACAATCGGAGTGCTATAAATTGGCAATCAGATACGATAATTTCGCAGAAACAGTCAGCTTCTTTAGCTCGCAAAAGCTACAAGGGTTCAGTGAATTCAGATCTGGATGAAATTTCGTCGAAACATACTTCAAAGCGAATTACCAGCTGCTATGTCTACACATCAGCATCGTGGAGTAAAACGAGTTCGATCAAGTAAGCATATGCAAATCTGCAAACTCCGCTTATTGAAAGACGTGTGAAAAAAATTACTCCATCAGCAAAGTACATGCACGCTGAAAAGCTCGCAGAAATAATTAAAATTCATTCTATACCTAGAAACGGTTTCTTCGAACGCGTTTGTGTAATTTCCAAAAGCTTAGAGGGGCGAGATGAAGATATAAGAGGATGTAAGGAGCTATACACGAAGAAAAAAAACAACATCTTTCATCGTATGTGAGCTCTACTGAGCGGGCGGAGGAGGCAATTTCCTCGCAGCCATAGTGAATATAGCACGCTACAAAATAGCACAGTGTATACTACCACGTTATAAAAACAAAATTAGCTACGTATATAGCGCCAATATTCGCTAATAAAAAAACAGCTCGTACCATATGGTACACGTAAAAGAGGGCGAATTTATTTTACGCCTTCGAAGAAAACACTTCTGCATTGTAGATGGCTACAAAATGGTGCCGGAGGAAAGGCAAGTCGTTTCGCTTAGCTCTTTTTTTTCTCTATACTTTTTTTTTTTTTTAATAACTTGCACGGCGCGGCGATGACGGAAAAATACCTCGAAACTTTATCACGTTTAAAGTTGCATTGACATAGCAATTGGTTGTTGAAACATAAACCCAGACTCGAAGGTAATTACCAACGCTGAGCTACTCGCTGCTGCGTGAATTTCAACCTGTAATATCTATCAACCAACGTTGAGAAGTTCGCATTTCAACTTTTATTCCCAATTTTCCCTTCCCTTCCTCACTTCTCACTCACTCATTCGGTAACACGATTTTTCGGGCATAGGCGAAATTTATTTTCAAAATGGTGTTGTAACAACATTTTTTTCTTTTTTTCTCTACTTTATAAAGTGCTGATGATGTGTTCCCTCCTGCACTTGTTTTATCTACACTATTTTGAAAGCTATTTTGAAGATTTTATTGGACTCGGTGTCATAATTTTTATTTATCGAAGCGATAGATAGAGCAAAAAAAAAAAGAAGAAGAAGAAAGGAAAACGAGGAATGGATAATTCCGGTAATATGTAAATCTCAGTTCGATGCGAAGGAAATTTTGTCGCCGGGTAAAGGAGAGAGTGTTCTAAATACGATTTTCCAATAATATAAGAGTGTATAGCCGAATCAAAGCCGGTATTTTCGAAAAATGATAAAGGTTATCATTTACAAATTCCATTTCTAACGTTATTTTTTTCGTATTATTTCCAAACGAGCGATAATACTACATTTTTTATTCTCGCCTGTTTCCATTTTCTTTCTCTCTGACGCGGAGTAAGGATGGTGAGGCGAAGAGCGGGGATTTTATCGGTATAAACGGTAGAAGTGTCAGTTGAATTTGTCTGTCGAGTGTTTGAAAATTTATATGGGGATACGAATCGATAACCGAAGAATACGTTAACGTGAAATTATTAGCGAATTTTTTATCGCAGGTAAATATCAATTGGTGAAAATAGGTACTCGTAATCAAGCGCGAAGTAAAGCCAATCTTTGAAAAGAGGTTTCCTTTTTTTCCTTTTTTTTTTTTTTTAGCCACGTTGAAATGATATTTAAAATCAGATCGAGTAGTTCTCGAAAACTGTACTAAACGAAAACAGTTTGAAATACCGTAAATGAATCGAGAAAAATTTTCGTTTAAGAAAATTCAAAAGCGAAAAAATTCCTGAAGGGGAAGTAAATTGAAACCATGAAACCAAAGAAGTGTGATGATGAAATTTCGCAAAAAAAAAAAATGCATTTCGATTTTCTCGTCGTTTGTGAGAGAGAAAAATTTTCAACGATTTGAAACAGTGCTATGTTTCCAAAGACTCGAGAATTTGTTCGTGTTCGATAATGTGGCTGAAATATCAAATGTATGGAAAAAGTCGTGGAATAAGTATTAACCAGAAATTTCGAATTGAAAAAATAACAATCTTCGAATTATCTACAGGATTTCGAAGGCGTTTATTTAGGGTTTGAAAAATCGGTCAACTTCGAACTCAAAATTGGATTTACTTCAAGGATTGGATTTTGATCAAAACTAGATTGCTTTTTCAGAATTTCGAGTCCTAACTTCCACCCTGAGAGCCAATTTTGAATTTGAGAGCAAACGATCATGTGAATGAGAAATTGAGAATAATATTAGTGCTTATAAAAACCGAAATTTCTTCACTCGTAATATATTTTTCATTATGTTGGAGTTCAAAATTTTCATTTATGAGGGGCGAAGACTCTGCAGATTTGATTTTAGGATTAAACGGAATGAGAACCATATCCTTCAAAAACCTATTTACCTATTTCTAGGTTAACATTAGGTTGGATCGAGAAAAACAAAAATGTTGAAGCACTTCTGACAACTTTAGTATAGACCTTCATTTTGAGTTGAGAATTGCTTACAAGGGAACCTCTGCAAATTGTCAACTCTGATCGAGCTGGAATTTGGCTTTCTGAAAGAGCATGTCAACCAGACTTCAAAAACAAATTATCAGCTTCCCAAGTTGAATTTTCGATTTTTGGCGAATTTTTGAAAATGGCCAAAATAGCCGATTGGATTATACTCGTACTTAGGTATAGTCCGGCATATGACAATGGGAGTAATTGCACCCCCCCGCCGATCCTCCGGGACAACTTTTTTCTTGAAGGGGACATCCTAAGGAACATTTTAAAGCAAACTGCCAAAAAAAAGTTGGCCTTACTTACAGAATGGCGGCCATTTTGATTGACAGGTCAGCCCAAATCGCAGATTTTGCGTTTTAACATAGGACTTTTGCACGAACTTTTTCAAACTTTACAAAGGAAGATCGAAAGATCATGCAAAAATTTATCACCTGTCAAAATTTCAAGTGCTAAAGTGCGTTTTTCGATTTTTGGTGAATTTTTGAAAATCGAATTTAGGCCAAAAATGAGGGGAAAAATCAAAATTTTACCAAATTGACCAAGAAAGCTGAAATTTGATATATACCCTATTTTCGACATGCCAAATCGATTGGAAACGGTTTCAACTCGTTTTGAACAGTTCTGGAGCCTCCAGCAGATTTTTTAATCTCGAAATTCCCAAAAAATGCCATCAAATTGGAGTTGTAAAGCTAAAATTTATTCTAAAAACTAAATTCAATACGCTACGAAGTACTGCAGGCGAATTTCAAGTCGTTTTGGATCCTCCAGCGACTTTTTGAAAATTTCTGAAGCCTCTAGCAGATTTTTTGAATTTTAAATTTTTGCAAAATTTCATCAAAAATGGGGATGGAAAGCTGAAATTTACTCTACACTCCAATTTTAACACCCCCTGAAGACGACTTCAGGTGGATTCAAGTCATTTTGGAGCCTCCAGCGGCTTTTTGAAAATTACTGCAGCCTCCAGCAGATTTTTGAAACTTTAAATTTTTACAAAATTTCATCAAATGGGGATGGAAAGCTGAAATTTACTCTACACTCCAATTTGAACACCCTCTGAAGACGAGTTTAGGTGGGTTCAAGTCATTTTAGAGCCTCCAGCGACTTTTTTGAAAATCACTGGAGCCTCCAGTAGATTTTTGAAACTGGAAATTTCCCAAAATTTCATCAAACTGAGATGGAGAGTCGAAATTCATTCTGCAAACTAATTTCAATACGTTACGAAGTTGACTGCTGGTGGATTTCAAGTCGTTTTAGAGCCTCCAGCGACTTTTTGAAAAGTTGTAAGTATGGCGTTTTTTTTTGGAAAATTGAAATTTCTTAAAAGTAGCTGGAAGTTTCATTTGAAACCACCATGTAATCTGCGAAGTAAATTTCAGCTTTCCAACTCCATTTGATAAATTAATGTTGGGGAAATTTCAAGTTTCAAAAATCTACTAGAAGCTCCGGTAATTTTCAAAAAAGTCGCCATGGAGGCTCTAAAATGACTTGAACCTACTTGAAGTCGTCTTCAGAGGGTGTTAAAATTGGAGTAGAGTAAATTTCAGCTGTTAAAATTGGAGTAGAGTAAATTTCAGCTTTCCATCCCCATTTGATGAAATTTTGTAAAAATTTAAAGTTTCAAAAATCTGCTGGAGGCTGCAGTAATTTTCAAAAAGCCGCTGGAGGCTCCTTAAATGACTTGAATCCACCTGAAGTCGTCTTCAGGGGGTGTTAAAATTGGAGTGTAGAGTAAATTTCAGCTTTCCATCCCCATTTTTGATGAAATTTTGCAAAAATTTAAAATTCAAAAAATCTGCTGGATGCTTCAGGAATTTTTAAAAAGTCGCTGGAGGCTCCAAAACGACTTGAAATTCATCTGCAGTACTTCGTAGCGTATTGAAATTAGTTTTTAGAGTAAATTTTAGCTTTACAACTCCAATTTGATGGAATTTTGTGGGAATTTCGAGTTTCAAAAATCTGCTGGAGGCTCCAGAAGTGCTCAAAACGAGTTGAAACCGTTTCCAACCGATTTGGAATGTCGAAAATAGGGTATATCCCAAATTTCAGCTTTTTTGGTCAATTTGGTAAAATTTTGATTTTTTCCCTCGTTTTTGGCCTAAATTTGATTTTCAAAAATTCACCAAAAATCTAAAAACGCACTTTAGCACTTGAAATTATGACAGGTGATGAATTTTTGCATGATCTTTCGATCCTTCTTTGTAAAGTTTGAAAATTTTCGTGCAAGTCCTATGTTGAAACGCAAAATCTGCGATTTCGACAGACCTGTCAATTAAAATAGCCGCCATTTTGTATGTAGGGCCAACTTTTTTTTGGGCAAGTTTGCTTTAAAATGCTCCTTAGAATATCCCCTACAAGAAAAAAGTTGTCTCGGAAGATCGGCAGGGGGGGTGCAATTACTCCTATTTTTATATGCCGGACTAGAATATTTTTGTATAGTTTGAATGGCCAATTGTATCACTAACAGCATCAATCGCGTTTATAGCAGTTAGAATATTTGTACGGTTTTTATAGTAGGTACTTTTGGAAATCTGGTATTTTCAAAATATGGCTGGAAGCTCCAAACGGCTTGAAACCAACAATAATCGACTTACCATGCTAAAAGTTGGGTAGAACGTGTATTTTAGCTTTTCAACTTCATTGGGTTAGATTTTGTGGAAATTTCAGTTTTCAAAAATATGCCAGAAGCTTCAGAAATAATCTCAAAATGCAGGTTCAAAACAGCTTCAAATCGTTCCGAGGGGTGGTGTGATACAACATGGACCACATGCAACATTTTGGGCGATATAATTTTGATTTTTTTACATTTCAGACTCGAGTTTGAATTTAAAAAATTCACTAGAAATGCTCGGAAACCTGACCAATTTATTGTCATTTGGGTCACGTTTCACAGTGGTTCGAAATGAACGAAGTATAGCGACCGAAAATTGAATTTTGAAGGCAATATTCTTCATCTCGAAATAACCCTTAAAGAGGGAGGGGGTGCAAAACATGACATTTCGAAAAATTCGACATGGGTATCGATGTAGAGGGTTTTCGGGTCGATGAATTCGATCTTAGTATTTATATTCCCCTTAACCTCGAAATATAAACCCTCGTGAAGAGGGGGGGGGTTGAAAACGTAAAATTTTGAAAAATTCAACATGGTTATCAATGTATGGATTTTTTAGGACGCTGAATTGGATTTTCTGGATGGTTGGATCCCTACAGCCTTGCATTTATTCTAAAGGGCGATTGAGGGGAGGGAGAATCATGTTATTTTGAAAAATGCAAGGTTTGTTTTGGATGCTGAACTTGTACGTTTTTAGTAAGTACTTCGGAATGCGATATTTTAAAATGGGTTTGAATGGGTTTTCAAGTAAGAACTTTTACCTCAAAAATACCAAAAAAATACGTTTTTTTTTTTGTGATAAGCAGGATAGAAACTAAAATATTTTTGAAAAAATGAAATCAACGATTTTTATACTCGAAAATGTCCATATTTTGAAAAAGAAGGAAAGGGGACTGCTTTAATGTCCGGACTGGGTGCTCTAACTTGCTTCAACGAAGCTCTAACTTCTCAAGAGAGTCTCCTTCACCTTCCAAAAAGGCAAAGCTGGTAAAATCTATCGCCAAAAAAAAACCTTGAAAAGTCTGGTCTCAAATATACGGAAATTATTTTAAAAGAAACCCCGGGTAAAATGATCAGTTTTGAGATTCGTTTGCACAGAATAGTAGCGATATTTCGGAAATAAAATCATTAGAATGAGTTGACTGAACGCTGCGTCGAGCTGTGCCGCTGATTGTCGTAGAATTAAGAGCAGGATGAAGTGTGCAGGAGAAGTACAAGTGTGGAAAAAGGACGAGAGACCGGAGACATCCCTTAGCCGTCGGATTTGCGAATATACGGGCGCGGCGCCAAATCCAATAATTGACCAAGTATAGACACGGTTGTGTTTACCACCATCGCTTACCCTTCTGCCGTGCATTTGGCGACTCCGACTCACTCGTGCCCCGCAGTCGGGGCTTACTATCTGGTGTAAATAACAACACCGCATTCATAATTTTTAAAACTCGTACGTCGGTCGGTCGTTCGGTTTATATTCGTATATATGGGTTATTTTGGACACGGAAGCTATAGATGAAGCTGCATTGTTGTTGCCATGGAAGCCAGAATCGTCGATCGCGTCCACTTGTACACAACGCGACGCGAATAAGGTTCTTAGAGAGTACTTTTTAATGTATTGTTCTTCTCGCAATTATATATCAACGGGTTTAATACGTGCGACGACGACGACGAGATGCTGTCGGTGTAATTTTTTACCCTGCTGCCCCTCTCACTCGAAGACTCAATGACACCGTATACGTATACGAGTAGGTATCCTAGCAGAAGAGGCAGAGCACGCTGCTGGCGTGGTGGAGTCGGAGTCGGGGCTACACCGGCCATATATACTATTTGTATTATTATAGAGAATAGAAAATGGTGTTTATGGCCTAAGCGCGAGCTTTCGAGCTTGTTAGAAAGCTCGTAAAATGCGAAAGATCCGCCGCTCGCGTCGGCCAACCTTAATAAAATCCATATTTCAGCGAATATCGAATTACTTTTATGTCCGCGTTTTACGTACTGTAAGGCCGCCTCCTGCTAGATTGAAATAAAAGGCCACGATGCGGGCGAAAAGTTATTTTTAATATCTGAAACGCGCGCCATTGTCCGACTTATTGAAATATTATACCGCAAACTACTCCGACTGATGTGAAATTTGTCTTATTACCAAGAAATATCTACCTATAAGTGCTTTCGTGTATTATACTCTCCATCGCCGAGTAGACATACTCGTACGTTAGCTCGATACCCCTTCCCCTGCTGTGGATAGATATTACCTGCCTACCCATAGGTAAGGTACCTATACCTATATACCGAGCACTATACGTCTACGTATATATATAAGAGTATCGTATTAAGATTGATATCAACGGTTAGAATTTAAATATACCACATCGCAAAGTGATCCATCAACTTTTCCCTTCAAGCAAAGGTGCAGTTTTGCATATAAATTAAGACCTTATAGTACCGGCAGATACACAATACCATTCGCAATTTGTAACTCAACGAATAATAAACCTTACATTTTAGAAGAGAAAACATTTTAGCTTCGAGTTTACCTTTCCTATAGTACTCCTTTGCACCGCGCTATATCTCTTTTGTGACTAAGCTACCTTATGTATGCTGTACGATGTAGAAGGGACACGATCAAGGGGCAAACGAGACGTTTATTTGGGTCCGATATATTTTCTCCATGAAAGTGAACGATTCGAATTTCGAAGCGCAGCACTCGCGTTAACCAGCGCAAATGTGTTATGTATATTTCGTTAAATTACTTATTGCAGAATCAACGTGTGGGATGGTTTTTTAATCCGATTTAGCATTTTTACGTGTAAAAAGTCGTGAAGGTGGGTTTCATATATCAAAATATTGGGTTAGAAAGTAGCTGAAGTGGATGTAAATCAATATCATAATTTTTCTGGCTTCACTGCGAGACTTTCAGGCTCATTCAGCCTATTCTTGAAAATATTTATTTTTTCTGAAGATAGTGATGCCACAAAACCTGACCAAAATGACAATAAATTGGTCAGATTTTCGAGCATTTCTTGATTTTTGGTGAATTTTTAAAATTCAAACTCGAGTCGAAAATGTAAAAAATTGACATTTCGTCGCCGACCTAGAAAGTGAAAATTTCACATGTACCCCCATTCTCACCTCCCTCATCCCTCAAAACAATTTGAAGCTGTTTCGAACCTGTATTTTGAGAATTTCTGAAGCCTCCAGCACATTTTTGAAAACCGAAATTTCCATAAAATCTTACCCACTGAAGTTGATGAAAAGCTAAAATTTACATTCTACCCAAATTTCAGCATGCTAAATCGATTAATGGTGGTTTCAAACCGTTTGGAGCCTCTCGTCATGTTTTAAAAGTACACGATATCCAAAAAGTAGGTACCCACACACCATAAAAAGCGTCCAAAAGGTACTCCGGGGTGTAATAGGTGAAATGCCTCTGTCCTTGGATTTTTGAAATTTTAGTAATGCATCGTTAGGCACCTTTAAAAAAATGTTGGACTCAAAAAAATTTTCCTTCACCCCCCCCCCTTTTTGACCACAATGACGAAAAACGCCTTTTCCGGGGAAAACATAATACATGTACTTTACTAAACACGAATATGAAGTTAGATTCGCAGTTGGATCTTCCTATAAGAGCCACATTGGGGGAGAAGGTTGCCCAGAAATCGAGTTTTTTTGTGAAAAACTAAATTTTTGAGCATCCCAGCTCCTCGAATGTGGCTTTTAGAAAGGTTCAACTGTAAATAGAACTTCATATTCGTGTTCAGTGGGGTTCTTCGCAAATATTTCGCATTAATTATGCCAAAATGTTGAAAGAAATCATTCCCAAAACCGAGGAAATATTTGTAACTCACGTGGTGCCAATTTTTTAGTCACCATTATATTACCAACTTTAAAAAATCTAAAAAAAGCCATTTTTATCGTTTTTTTGGCATCATCAATGAAGACTTCAATTTGAAAATCTGAAATTTTCAAAATACAAACGAACAGACACAGGATCCAGAAGGGTTGAAATGGCCTTCAATCGACTCAGCATGTTGAAATTAGGGTATGAATTTGAAGTACAGAAGTTTAACTTCAATGGGTAAAATTTTGTGCAAGTTTCATTTTTCAAAAATTTGCTGGAGGCTCCAGAACTGCTGAAAACTCTTTGAAATCGTTTTCACTCAATTTAAAAAGTTGAAAATAAGGCACATAAAACATTTAAGCTTTTTAGGTTCGTTTGACAAAATTTTAATTTTTTTCACATTTTTGACTCGTAATTTGAATTTTAAAGATTCATCTACGGTTAATCAAAAAATGGACGCCAATGCCTGAAATTTTGGCTGGGGATGTATTTCCACATGATATTTTGATTTAGCTCTATCAGGTCGACAAAATTCTCATCCATTCGGGAACCATCGTCTTCAGAATACGCTCCTGGCGCAGAACCCGTCACTAAATTCTTAGCTTAAGCGAGGCTTACAAGAGTAGTTTTTGAACTGACACCTTCAGATTTGTGCGAAAACCAATCGAAAGTACGTGCTCTATGAAACCCTCGTATCTAGATTTTAAGCTCAATAAACAATTTGGTTCTGTATTTTTGGCAAATTTTTGAAAATTTGAAAAACCAAAATCTGTTTTTGTGAAGATTTTTCAATTTTCTCATAAGTAGGTATGTAGTATTTTTTTTTTCAAACAAAAAAAACAATCAATAGGAATATTCATATTTTAACCCCCCCCCCTCATACTGGAGCCTCCAACGAGTTATCAATAACCTTCAGAAATTATTTCAAATTTCTCTCAAAGAAGGTACATTTTTTTAGCATCTGAAAAAAAATGAGAAAAAATAACTAGAACGTTCCTAGTTTTTTCACTTTTCGAGTGGGGCCCCAAGTTCCAATTTTTCATCACTTTATAATGAAAATAAACCTAATCAATCTTGATTTGTTTTTTTTTTCAGCTTGAGAAATTTCTCGGCACGACTTGAGGTACGATAATGATTTAAGACATGACGAAGAGAAGAGGGGTTTGTTCAAAGGAAATGCTAGAAACGAGGATATTCAGAGAACTTGGACCTCGAAAATAAAATGAACCGATTCTCGTGAAACTGATGAAATATTTCAAGGTGTATCTACAGCCATGGGTGCCAATTTTCTGGTAATTATTTTCAATCTCAAAAAAGCGAAAAAAATAGTCCAAAATTTTTCAATTTTTTTCGTTTTATAATTACCAAAAAATTGGCACCATCGCATTCCAAAAGATTTCCCCAGTTTCAGAGATGATAATTATCTATCTTTCAAGAATTCAATATTATTTTAGCGAAATTATTGCGAAATATTTGAAAAAAAAAAAATATATTTTTAAGACACGAGTTTTTTCAAAAATTATCGATTTTAAATTTTCTAACCCTTAGTAGAACCCTAAAAGTGATCTTGGATTTTTCTGGAAAAAAGCACGCGTATTTTTAGCCCTTCCAGAGCGATTTGAAATATCTCTGCAGAAATTTGAAAACTCGCTGATGGCTCCAACATTCACGAGATAATTCGTATTCACGGCGAACAGCATAGGCAATTTTTGATACACGACTGAAAATTCACTACACATTCCACTCCGGATACTACGTGAGAGGAGCCAACATGCCTTTTTGGTGTCTGCCCTCCAATCCCTCGGCGTTTTCAGGTTCATATAATATTATAAAACTAGACGAGACGAACGCTTTGTGTCCATATTTCGAAAGGATACAGAAGATATACGTAAAAAATTCACACAACACGTTAAAATGATTTCGAATGCATTTACCATACGTATATAGACGAACCTAACCTATCCTACGATCGTGTCCAGCACACAATGTAATTCCAGAAAATTATTTCTATTTTATTTTTTTACATCGACTTCTCGATTCCACGTCCTTTTAACACGTTTCTCTCTCTCTCGCTAAATTCACGCCATTACGTATATTATTATAGTATGTGTAGTTAGTATTGTACGAGTATAACGCGTATATAGTCTACACTATACCGAGTAGGTATCTCTTTCTACCGCTTCGGCTTCTAAATAATAATCAAAATCTCTGGGGAAATTTTGCGCAAATAAGATAACGTGTATTTTACAAAGATAATTCCAATATCGTTACGTTTTATAATATCTGCCGTTCGGAACTTCGGAAGGATGTTTTAAAAATTTAATAAGATTGATAGAGAGACGAATGGATGAGGCGAGGAGGCGAAATTTCGTAATAAAATTTAATATATGCATTTCGTTTTCTTTTTTTCTTTCCTCCTTTGCTGTATTTTTCTGCTTTTTTTTTGCATATAACATATAATAACGATGGCATTTCTCCCTCAGCGTACTTCGCCTACTCTTTCTCTTTCTCTCGTTATATTTTATTGCGTGAGAATTTCCTCAAATTCCATACTTTATTACTTCGTATGCAAACATTTTGATGAAAAAACACGTTTTATCACTCGATACAAATTTCGAATTATTGTATAAATAAAAACTACGTACGTTACAATGTGTTTTGAATGCGCCACTGTCTGTTGTATTTTGCCTTCGTTCAATTATATTATTAAACGTTTTAAATAGAAAGTGTGCGTTGAATAAAATAAAGAACGTAATTTGTTGTCGAATGAATCATAAAGTGGGGATGAAATGAGATGAAGGGGTGTGAATAAAAGGGAAACGTTCGTATGTACGAGAGAAAAAAAATACAAAACTTGAGTGGCCTTGCAGTTTATCAAAATGGGTTACAATTTCACGAAAAATTCAAATATTTCGATGAAAATGTATTTCGAGCATTTTTTAAAAATTCCAAGTTGAAAATTAGGTCTTGATTTTGAGAATTTTTGAAGAATATAATATGACTTATTAAAATGGATTCAAATTTTGCCAGAATTTTAAATACATATTTCAATGAAAATGTGTCCTGAGCATTTTTCCAGAATATTGAGCCCAAAATTTGGCCATGAGTTTTGGTAGTTTTGAAAAAAATATTTTACGACTTATCAAAATGGATTAAAATTATTACCAGAAATTCAAATGCATTTTGAGGATATTTGAAGAATTTTGAGCCCATGTGCACATTTTTTCGTCCCTATGCATTGTTTTTTCGTTTTCTAATTTTTTTTTACTTAAGTAATCTTTTTTTTTTTACCTCAACCCCTCGGCTTTCTCAAATTGACCCGAGGAATCCAGTTGGGGAGTGAGGGGGGGGGGGAGACTTGAAAAAATAATTGAGATTTCGTTTGATTTTGAATGGGACGTTATCGACAATTCTTCCGCATTTAGTCGTCTTTTTCAATTTGCTGTTTCGGTGCGCTCTATTTATTGTTTCTTGTCATCGTCGTTTTTTTTTTCGCATAATGTTTTCATATCTGAATCGTACTATTATTTACGCGACCGTCGAGTCGAGTTGTACACGTAGATTCTCATTTGATTCGTTTCGATCGTATACACATTTCACATGCACAATGTACAATGTACATACATACTCACTACACATATCGTAAGGAGTGCAAAAGGCGTAAGGCGTAATGTATTCGTTCAGCGATCATATTTCTTCTAGATGCGAATAAATGGCTAATGTCAAGTTTGCACAATGAACGAACCCGAATAATAAGTTAACTATGTCGTATATAACGTCTTTGCCGATTCGATACCGAGTGCGACATCGGTTCCTCGTTATTTTAACGTTTTAGACTGTAACGTTTCAATTTCCCGAGGTAAATGGTACAATTGAGCGCTCGAGTGTGAGTTTTTCAACGTGCGCGAGAATATAAGCTGTAGAGGTGCCGAAGAAGTGGCTCACGATAAGGAAATGATCTTCGAGAGTGTGTTTTTATATCGTATGTAGAGTAGAGTGTACCTTGTTCGATCGCAGATCATGGGTTTCAATTCATTTCTTCTTTGAGGTTTATATATGAGTAAGATCGAAAAGTATGATTGCGGGAATACGTATATGAAATGGATATTCTTATAAATGTGCATACGAGTTGTGGAAATTTACTAGAATATGACTCCTTATTGGCTGAATTTTAGGTGAAAGTCGTTCTACTCCTGATAATATCTTTCAAGGGAACCTTTCGAGCTAATTCATCGTGCCATATTCCTTGGAGTGTACCTTATTTATGGACATAGGTATGGTGGGAAGGTTTTTTTTGTTTTTTTCTCGCTCCTACTTCCGCAAGTTGTTACTTCGGGTGAGAAAATCACGCCATGAAATTTTCAGCCCCCTCGGTGAAAAATAAGTGGAGCCGGTGAGCCCCTCTCCAATTTTACAAAATAAGTATAAAAAAATCAAAGTATCGGGGAAAATCTTCAAAATTATAAATTTCCAGTTCCAACACCTGAGCCAAGTACCAACAGCTGCTGAGAAGTTTTGAATGTTCAAAAATTTGCAAAATAATCCAGAATCGAATTTTGGTGGCTGGAATTACGGTTACGTACGTTTCAGAACAAACTCTTCCGATCCAGCTTCATTTCAACACATATCATTTGAATATGAATTGGATTTTAGCGGTTCGAACGTTCCCTCGAGGGCTTCGAAAAAACCAAAAATCGGGTGGCGGATTCTGCGCCAGGAGGATATTCTGATACGGGAAATATCCCAACTCATGGAATATTTTTGAACCAAATGAGGCTAAATCGAAATAACATGCAAAAATGCATCACTTGTCCAAATTTCAGATGCTAATGATTATTTTTCGATGTTAAGTGAATTTTTGAAAAGCAAAGTGCCAAAAATGAGAAAAATCAAAATTTTACCAAATGAACCTACTGCGCTGAAATTCGATATGTAGATAAAGATACCTTATTTTGGACCCTACGAATCGATAGAAAAAAATTTCAAACTGTTTTGAGCTGTTCTGAAGCCTCCAACAGATTTATGAAGATTTGAAATTTCCACTAGAATTATATCCAACGAAGTTGGACAGTTAAAATTTCCTTGATATCCTGATTTCAAAGTGCTGAGTCGATTGAAGGTCGTTTCGAGTCACTCTGTATAGCTTCCAGTCATTTTTGAAAAATTCAAGGTTGTCAAAAATTTTCATAAAACCTGTGAAAATAATTTTTAACTCGAATAAACACGATGATCGGTGTTTGTTAATGATTCTCTTGACCGATTATAGACAATTTTCCAAAATCGTTTTCTGCTGGTTCAGAATTGTACGATTTTATTTCTCTAATTCTGGAAAATTAGTCTGTATAGGTACTTGATTAGGTTGTGGGTCACTAGCACGAACTGAATGTGTTTGTTAATAGATGCTAAAGTTCATTTCGACAGATTAGCTGAAATGTGTAAGAACTTGCTGGGTACTGCAAAACTGTCTGAAACCGCATTCAGAATTGACTCAGCTCGTTGAAATTCGGATGTAAAGTGAATTTTAACTTTCCAAATGTTTTTCATTTTTTTCGCATTTTTTCAGCAGTAATTCTGTACTTAACTTTACTCTTTACCCAAACTCAACCCCTCCCCCCATCAAAAAGTGAAATAATTCCCTCCAGCCAGAGGAGATTATGATGAACAATTTTCCAGTAATTAATTGTACATAATGTATAAGTAGGTACATATTTACCTACAGACATCAGTTGTTCATCTTTTTTGATATTTTTCAATTTTGGGGACTTCAAGGGTACCAACGTCACATGGAGGATCAAAGAGGGGTTTCTTGAAAATGTGTTCATCTAAAAGTACTCTGCCCAGAATTATGTGGAACACTTTCAAAAAATTTGAACTGATCAATTTTTCATTTTTTTGATGATTTTTTTCGACTTTAAGTGGCTTTATGGCGAACCAACATCGTCTAGGAGACCGATGGTAGGGTTTTCTTGAAAAAGTGCTGAGGTACTTGGAAAGATTCTGCCCATAAATGAAAAATAAATTTCTATAGACATCCTCCCACTTAAACAGACTTGAAGAAATCATTATAACCAGACTGAGAATTGGTCACACAAAAATCACCCACAATCACCTCTATGAAAAGGCCCCAAAACCCACATGTCAGTTCTGCCTGTCAGAACTTATATCTGTCCAACACTTACTATTTCACTGTCCCTCCTTACATCAGCACAGACTATCCCTACAAATAGACGAAAGATCCCTATTCATACCAGACGACCCTTCCGAAATTAAAAAATTCTTAGATCTAATTAAAAAACTTGACCTCACCAACTCGATTTAAATCCCATACGACGACGGGTGTAATAATCAAGTAATTACAAACACCCCCCCCCCCAAAAAAAAAAAATTCATATTTTTTCATTTTTCGCAAATTTAGGGGGCTCGATACAAGAGAGCCAACATCATTTGGGGGTTCCGGAAAAGTTTTTACTTGAAAGTTACGTAGAGCTATTCTAGAGTAGATGAGATATTTTCAAAAATTTTTCTCTGATTTTGATTTATTTTCTTTTTTTCTAATTTTTTCAACTTTGAGGGAGATTATTTGAAAAAATTCTGATGCAGAAACAAAATGAAATTTTCATAAATTGAACTTTTTTCATTTTTCCAAATTTTTTTTTACTTGGGGGGCTACTGAAACCGATTTTTTTGCAGATTTTCGGAAACTTGCGAAAAAATTCAGAATCAAACTTCAATGGCTAGAATTTTCGTTACGTAGAGGAGAAGGTACAATTATGGACCCAGGAACAAATATAGACCCCCCAGGGTTTAGAGTACAACCACTAGCGCTACGGTCATACTGGGTACTAAAAATTATACCAGTAGTGTAGTATCGATGATCCAAGTACTTATTTCGGATTCATGTAAACTTGGGTGTCTCTCATCAGAAATTTTTTTTTTGCGCATTTTTTCCTTCCCAATGGAAAATTTTACAAGTTTTTCATTCGGTAATTCATCAACTTCAAATAAAGTTTGGAAAAAAAATTATTAGCGAAGTAAGTAGGTAGCTTACAATGTGTACTTTCAAAATATACTTTCATACTTGTCTTTACTTCAGCTGATTTTCATAATTTTTTTCATTTTTCATAAACTGAGCCGATTTTTTGCATGGGTATAAATATGGACCCCTAAATTTTTTTACCTAATTTTGATTCAATATTTTTTAGAATGTCGAGAAAAGTGTTATTAACAAAGAAGACAAGTCCAAAGTGTCGAAAATGGGACCATAATTTTTTTATTTTTCATGAACTTGGCCAATTTTTTGCATGGGTATAAATATGGACCCATAAATTTTTTTCATCTAATTTTGATTCAATGGTTCTTAGAATACCAAGAAAGGTGTTATAAACAAAGAAGACAAGTCCAAAGCATCGAAAAACGTCTTTAAATAAATTTTTGTACAATTTTCTGCAATTTTCATACATTTTTTGAGGGGGCCCATATTTGTACCACTTTATGTCACTTTTCTAAACTTCAAATTTCTCCATGACTCCATGAGTTTTCAACAACAACAAAAATTTTTTTACACAATATACTAGAGTCTTATTTGGCCTTTCGAATGGTATATTCGAAAATATTTTTGATAATTTTTTCTACCCTTCAAGGCCAAAAAGCTAGAGGGGGTCCATATTTGTACCTTCTCCTCTACGTTTTATAATAAACTTTTTCGATCCAGCTTGGTTTCAATATCTAATATAAATTGGATTTTACCAGCTCGAAACGTTCCCTTGAGGGCTTCGAAAAAGCCAGAAATCAGGTGGCGGATTCTGCGCCAGGAGGACATTCTCACGTGCGAAATATCCCAACCCACGGAACATTTTCGAACTGAACGAGACTATATAAATCGAAAAAACATGCAAAAATGCATCTCCTGCTCTAAAGTTCAGGTGCTAATAATTATTTTTTGGTGTTTGGTGAATTTTTGAAAATCAAAGTGCCCAATATGGGAAAAATCAGAATTTCACCAAATGGATCTAAAGTGCTGAAATTCTTTATGAAAATTTGAAATGCCCACTAAAATTTATCCTACGAAGTTGGACTGCTAAAATTCACTTTATATCGTGATTTCAACGTGCTGAGTCGATTGAAGGTCGTTTGGAGTCACTCTGGAGCCTCCAGCCATTTCTGATATATTCCAGATCTTCAAAAATGTGAAAATAATTTTCAACGCGAATAAACGCTTTCTTGAAAAGGGGATTTGGGTTACGTAGAAAAGTTCTGTCGCAGAAACGAAGTACTTTCATAAATTGGACTTTTTTTCTCATTTTTCATTTTTTTTTCAACTAAGGGGGGCTACTAGCACCATTTTTTGCAAATAAGGGAAAAATAAAAAGTAGGCAATCATTTTCTCACCTAAAGTAGCAACTTGGGGGGGGGGGGGTATGAGGTGGAAAATTCCAACTTTGCAAAATTTGGTACACCCTGATATTCGTACATCCAAACTTGGTTTGAGATATCCTCAATTTCCAACGTGATTTCCAACTCAAATTTTTTTGCAAGTATCATAATCTAATTTTTCAATCAACAATTTTCGAAAATTTATCCTTCGAGAACTCCTTCTAAACGACGAAGGGCGAAATAATGTATAGAAAACTGCGTGCAAAAAATCTTCGTACGAGGTCGTTGTCTCATAATATCTTACATTACGACACACCACATTGCCCCATTAAAGTACACTTTCTGGTAACCAGATACACGAACGTAAAGTGTACAACACGCTGTGGAAGTCTAAGAAAACGAGAAAATTGGTGTATTGCGGTTGGTATACTCGCGTATTCCGCTATATATTCGTAAACGTACATATATCGGTTGTATTAAAACGTAATTAAGAAATTCCTACGAAATGGCAGTTCTGCGGCGCTAGAAATGTGTATAAAATCTATTCGGCCGGGCCCGGTAGTCGTAGCGAGATACCTTTAAAATGAGAGATAAACAGAGGAACCGAACGGATGCGGGATAAAGAAAATAATAATGAGTGTTTGCGAAATTTTCGTGGTTTTTAGCTTAATAATTTATATACATACTTACCTCGGCTTACGCTTCGGCAATTAAACGTAAATTGAGAAACGTGTACGTTGGAAAATTGTATGAACGTTGAATGTGTATAAGGTACCTCTCTACCTACGTGTGCTTCTTAAACTGGGTAGGTACTCGTATAAAGCTCTACACTCTTGAAACGTTTCGGCTTCGCCCAAGTGTTGGCTTTTGATTAGAATGTACAAGGGTAATTTGTTAAAATTTTAATGTTTCCGATGGTGTGTTCGAGGAAAACGTACGTATGTTCTATAAAGGTAGGTATAAGTATGCATTCATCTCTTTCTGCGTTTAGGATTTACATCTTGAGTATTCTAACTCTATTTTTGAGGCACTCACTCACCCTCATTTGTGGGCAGAAATGCCACAATTTTTGTTTTCTTATACTGCCTCATTTTTATGAGTGTTTGGGGAAGATTTTTTTCTTTCTTTTTTAATCGTGTATTCCGGACTCGTTTTAAAGATACCTACACTTGAGGTAGGTAGGTAGGTAACCCACGCCAGCCAGCAACGTTTTGCTCGACTAGATATTTTCAAATTTTGCGCCAGCATTGGGGAATAATCAATCATAACGAAAAGGTTTACAGCGTGAAAACGCGCGTGTAAATGGAAAAAGCCATTTTAGCGCCGGTAACGTAATAATTCTGACCTCTACCTGGACCATTATTAGCCATTAATCTTTTTCACGGTTTAATCAAAACACAAACCTTAATATAAATACGTTTTCCGGTGTGTATCTAGGTACCAAGGTACCTGCCTGCGTGTTTGGGTTCTTTTTTAATCGTGTCGATAGCATTTAGTTTATTTCGAAGATCTTAGGTACGTGGTTAAACAGAATGTAGTGTGTGGGAAGTGGGAACGATGGAATAAAGAAATAGGGTATCTACTTTGATATTAGATGCATGTGAATTGCCTCTTGGGAGTACTTTGGAGGCGATGACCCTCAAAAAAAAAAAAAAAAAGAATTTCAGGACTCGATGAATAAAAATTGTAAAATTGCTAAGCAATGGGTATCAATGTACTGAATAGAGACTGTAATAATGCTGTAAATGATGAATGAGTTTTCCGAAACGTAAAGGACGTTAACCTTTCTAGTTTTCAGCATGGGATTTGAGCCAAAATTTTATGAAAATTTCTTCCTATGTATTGTGACGCTTGTGTTTAGTTTTTTTTTTATTGGTTTTATTCAAATTATTCCAAGATAGGATTTTTTTGGGTGAATATTTTACGAGATGAGCTATACTTAATGTTGTGAGCATAATTATTGCCTCCATGAAAAATTGAAAAATACTGATGTTCCCTGCTATTTATTACTGTAGCAGTACATTAACAATACAATGTTTCGTGAATAATTAAGTTGATTTAAAGTAAGTACTCACCAAAGTAAAGAATTTTGTATGAGAGCTGCATGGTGTCGATGCCTCTTCGTAGTTAGATTATTTTATCTGAAAAAAAAGAAAGGGTAGAAATTATTATCTGTTGTGCATTAGCATGTTGTGTTGAAGAAAGCAGGTAATTATGTACTCATACATGTAGAATTTTAATATTATACACATAAAACAGTTTACTTCGGCCCCCAGCCCCACACCCTCCAAAAATTGGAATTGTGAATAAAATTATTATTTGATTGATTTATTTTGAATAGAAACAATTATTCAATTTTGAAGTTCGAAAACTGTTCATTTTTTGAGAAGTGTTGAATGTTGAATTATTCATTTTTAAATAGTTCGATTGGGTATGGAGATTGCTAGAAAAACGATGAAATATTCTTCTTTGGAAAATTGTTCGTATTTTAAGAATTTTTCAATCATAAAAAGCTGTTCAATTCTGGATAATTATGCATTTTTTGAAACTTGTGCAATTTTAGAAAGAATTAAGTATTGTAACCTCAAAAAATTATTCAATGTACCTATAAAATTGTTCAATTGAGAAAAGGGACAAAAATGTTTGAAAAGTTGAATTCTGAAAAGGTGTGGAAGCTTAGAAAACAGTTCAATTCAGAAGAAAAATTCAATTTTGAATACGGAGTGTTTGAGCTTAAATAATATAACTATGTACTCTGTTTTCAAAAAATTTTACAATTGTGCAAAATTGTTCAATTTTTGGGACGCGTTAAGTTTTAAAAAATCGTCAAGTTTTGAAAAGCTGTTCAATTTCGGACAAGTGGGTAATCATTTATTTTTGAAAAATTGTTCGATTTTGCAAAATTATTCAATTCCGAAAAATTGTTCAATTCGTTCAATTTTGGAGAATCAATGAAAAATTGAAAGCTTTTCATTTTTGGAAAAGTGTTTTAAATTTGGAATAAAAGTTTTCAAAAAATTGAGTAAATTTGCAAAATTGTTCAATTTTGAAAAATTGTTCAATTTTGTGAAATTGTTCAATTTTGTGAAATTGTTCAATTTTGTGAAATTGTTCAATTTTGAGAAATTGTTCAATTTTGAGAAATTGTTCGATTTTGAGAAATTGTTCGATTTTGAGAAATTGTTCGATTTTGAGAAATTTTTCGATTTTGAGAAATTGTTCAATTTTGTGAAATTGTTCAATTTTGAGAAATTGTTCAATTTTGAGAAATTGTTCAATTTTGAGAAATTGTTCAATTTTGAGAAATTGTTCAATTTTGAGAAATTGTTCAATTTTGAGAAATTGTTCAATTTTGAGAAATTGTTCAATTTTGTCAAAATATCCTATTTCAAAAAATTGTTCAATTTGTTCAATTTTGGAGAATCAATGAAAAATTGGAAGTTTTTCATTTTTGGAAAAGTGTTTTGAATTTGGAATAAAATTTGTTTTCAAGAAATTGTGCAAATTTGTAAAATTGTTAAATTTTGTAAAATTGTTCAATTCTGTAAGATTGTCCAATTTTGTAAAATTGTTCAATTCTGTAAAAACGTTTAATTTTGTAAAATTTTTCAATTCTGTAAAATTGTTCAATTTTGTAAAATTGTTCAATTCTGTAAAATTGTTCAATTCTGTAAAATTGTTCAATTTTGAGAAATTGTTCAATTTTGCAAAATTATTCAATTTCGAAAAATTGTTCAATTTGTTCAATTTTGGAGAATCAATGAAAAATTGAAAGCTTTTCATTTTTGGAAAAGTGTTTTGAATTTGGAATAAAAGTTTTCAAAAAATTGTGTAAATTTGCAAAATTGTTCAATTTTAAGAAATGGTTCAATTTTGAGAAATTGTTCAATTTTGAGAAATTGTTCAATTTTGAGAAATTGTTCAATTTTGAAAAATTGTTCAATTTTGTAAAATTTTTAATTTTGAAAAATTGTTCAATTTGTTCAATTTTGGAGAATCAATGAAAAATTGGAAGCTTTTCATTTTTGGAAAAGTGTTTTGAATTTGGAATAAAATTTGTTTTCAAGAAATTGTGCAAATTTGTAAAATTGTTCAATTCTGTAAAATTGTCCAATTTTGTAAAATTGTTCAATTCTGTAAAATCGTCCAATTTTGTAAAATCGTCCAATTTTGTAAAATTGTTCAATTCTGTAAAATTGTTCAATTTTGAGAAATTGCGTTAAGTATTTAAAAAGTATTGCACTTTTGAAAAATTGTTCGAGTTTGGATAATTGTTCAATTTGTAGATTGTTTGAATTTTCAAAGTTATTTTATTCAATTTTAGAAAACTGTAAAATTTTTGAAAATTTTTCAATAGATACATTGAGAATGTGTTTGATTTTTAAAAACTGTTCAACTTTGGAAAAATTACTCGATTTTGAGATTTTTTATTGTTGGGAAGTGTTGAATTTTGGAAAAGTGAAAATTTTTAGAAATTTTCAATCAAGTTTTATAGAAAATTGCTCAATTTGGGATGCTAATACAATTTTAGAGAATCAAACATTTCAAAAAAATTGGAAAACTTTAAAAAATTGTTCAATTTTGGAAAATTGTAAAATTTTGAATAATTTTTCAAAAAACGCCCTTTTTGAAAAACATTGTTTGATTTCGAAAAATGGTTTTATTTTAGAAAATTCCTAGAGTTTTAATTGGGTAGGTACATTTTGGAAAACTTTGCGGCACTGCCAAAAATTCAATTTTGCGAAAAATAGTAGGTAGTTTTGAAAAATTGTTCAATTTTCCATCAGTGGTGAATTTTAGAAAAATTTTTATTTTTTAAAGAATGTTCGTTCTTGGAAAATTATTCTATTATGGAAAAAAGTTTAGGTAATTCACTCTTCAGCTTTGGAAAAGTAATCTCTTCAATTTTGAGAAAATATTGAACTGAACTATAGAATTGGTATGTATTATCAGTCATGGGGTATACTTAGTTGAATTTCAAGAGGACATTTTTGAATTTTGGATGGTAATTTTACATTTCTAAAGAATGTTTGATTTTGAAAAAAAATGTTCAATTTGAAAATGAGGGCTTGGGGGCTTTTAGGTAAAGGTGGTTATGTAATTTGTTTAGAAAATTGTTCGATTTTGGGGATGAATTTTCAACTTACAAAAAAACTGTTCTTCAATTTTGAAAAATGAAAAAACTTGTTTAATATTTGGAAAGTTATTTCATAAAAACTTCTTACAAAAATTTTAACTTTTCGGTAATTTATAATGGTGATGATGCATTTGAAAATTGTGCGTTCAAAATTTGTTGTCCGGGGAGCGAGCTTCTTTTCTTCTTTCTCGAACATTTTAAACATCCGATTACCTACATGAAAACTGTGATCTTAAGTTTCAAAGGTCGTTAAATGTACTTAAATTTTAAAAAATTTGAACATTTTTTGAAAATCCAGCTCAATTTGGGGACTTGACTTAAAGTTATGAAAAAAAAAACTAGTTCGAGAAAAACTCATGATAGTTTTTAAGCTGCTGAATATAATAAAAATGAGTTTATTCCTAGACACTCTCATAAACCAAATAAAAAAAGCTCCCTTTTACAAAATCAAAATCATTTTTGACACTTTGTGTATAAAATTGAAATTCTAATGAACCTTAATCGGACATAATTGGAAATTCAATATCATTGGAATACGTTTATTAGTATCTTCGCTTAATCAATGCAGGGGGTCATTAGCATCGGTGGTGAGGAAACTCGATAAAGTACAGAATGAGCTGAGGGAAAGCATTACCCTTATAACAACATAGTACTATTACATTACATAGGCACATATTTACTATAATACACAGGCATATAGCAAAGTAAACTTATATCGTAAATAAATTGAAGAAACGGATAATTACGATCGTTAACTTTTATCATATGATACGTGCGGCGCGATAGCGAGAAGGGTAGGTGGCGGCGGGGGCGGCGGATGCGCAAGTCACCAGATGAAATGTGCCCCCAGAGGTCCCAAAACAATGCCCGCGTTATATGATATGTCTAAAAGTTTGCGGAATATTACATTTACACCGTCAGGTGATAGGCTATTTAGCGTTTGAATACTTGGTCGTTATCTACCTGGGCGCGTGAAATTAAACCGAAGAGGTGTACAGCCGCATGGCGCACGGCAATAATAACAATAATGATGCGGTTTAAATTATCCGATATACAAATTATTATAGGCCTCGTTACCTCCCCTTTTATGGCGGTTAGCGCCGCGGTAAACGTACGATTTATAGTAATGGTTTTCTACAATTAAGCCATTTCATTTGCGACGACGACGACGATTCGCCGCCACATACACAGCAAATTATTCTATTGTGTGTTACCGTGCGTTGCTCTATGCTGCATGTACTCTATAGCATAGGTTTTACTACCTACCTCGACGTACTCGTATGGTATATTGTCAAATGTACGAGTACCTAAAGTTCTATGCAATGGAGAGTGGAGACGGTCGCGAACATAAAAGTTGTAGATTTTTCTTGAGAAATACTACGAGTACAATACCCCCTATCTAACAAGCTGTAAAGCAGTGCTTCCTTCTTCCCTCTCATTTTTTCCTCAACTTGCAGCTCTATAATTGTTGAGATTTCGTTTCGTAATAATTTCCGCACTAACGTAAAAAGTATGGACCTACGAATAAGTAGTAGGCGGTTCCCCCATATTATAAAGAGCGAAATTTCGTGAGCGGAATTTATACCGCCATCGTCTCGTGATACTCACTCGCATAAAGTGATCTGGTTACTGGAGTTGGTTGCTGTTATTCTTAATACGGTGGTACAGTAACTGGATATTTAAGCAGCCTTCGTACAATAACGCAATGAAATACTTTAATGGGTACACATGGCAATGGCAAAAGCAACGCATTTCTATCGCGAAAACGTACCTAATAAATGGACCGGAAATACCGTATAGCAAATCCTTTTGAAAAATTCAACTTTAACCCGTAACCTTGTGCTTTTTCGAGTATTTTACGTTTCATCCTTTCATAAAATACATACTGAAAAGTTGAGGGTGATTCGAACATTTCGTCTTGTGTATAATGTAGAATTGAAAACATGTAATATTCAGTTCAAAGTTAATAAGAAGGAATCGCATGGATTTGAAATAATTATGTCGTAATCGTTTGAATTTTCGAAGCATTTTGTGCCTTATTGGCATCAAAGCTTGAAAAAAGATAGTTTTGTTACATTTAAATTTTGCCAGGACTAAAAAATTCCAAAAATCATATGTTGATATTTCCTTCTTTTAAATTGCCTCCTTAGAAAAATGTTTTAAAAATAATTTTCACATACTGGATTCTATTATCCCTTTGATATTTTCATAGAAGGGGAGAGCGAAGATGACTTCATATTGAGGGACTAATATTGTTTAGGGGGCCTGAGAATGTTTTTTCGAATAAGGTGTTATGCACATGGATTCTGACCACAAATGGAAAATAAATTGAATATTGTTTGCACGGTTTAATTTTTTATATTTTTGTTGTTTCACTATTTGCAAGGGGGGGGGGCTCCAACCAATGATGTTGAAAACTCCAGGCAAACTTTTTCATGAAAAGAATTCTGGATAATTGCGAATTTTTCAAAACTTGTGCAATTTCGGGAAGTATGAACGATGTAACTTTGAAAAATTATTCATATCAAGGAAATCGTTCAATAAAAACAAAACAACAAATTTTGAAAAGTTGAATTCTGAAAAGGTGTGGAAACTTGCCAAACTGTTCAATTCTGGACAATCATTCAATTTTGAATAGTGTTTGAGACTTAAGTTCGGTTAATAACTGCTTTGTTTTCAAAAAATTTTACAATCTTGGAAAAGTGTTCAATTTTTGGAAATTGTTCAGTTTTGGAAAGCTCTTCAATTTTGGACAGGGGGTAATCGTTCATTTGTTGAATTTTGGATAATTCTTTAATTTTGAAGTACTTATTGTTGAATTTTGAAAAATTGTTTAATTTAGTAGTCGAGGAGCCCGCATAAGGATCACTTGCACCCCCTGCCGATCCTCCGAGACAACTTTTTTCTTAAAGGGGGAGTCTTAAGAAACATTTCTAGCCTTTCTAAAAAAAAAAGTGGCCCTACTTACAAAATTGCGACCATTTTGATTGACAGGTCAGCCGAAATCGCAGATTTTGCGTTCCAACATAGGACAAGCATGGAATTTTTTAAACCGTATAAAGGTAGATCGAAAGAGCAGGCAAAAGTTCATCACCTGTCAAAATTTCAAGTGCTATAGTGCCTTCTTCGATTTTTGGTGAATTTTTGAAAATCAAATTCAGGCCAGAAATGAGGGGAAAAAATCAAAATTTTACTAAATTGGTCAAGAAAAGAGAAATTAGGGATATACCCCATTTTCGACACGTCAAATCGATTGGAAACTGTTTCAAACCGTTTTGAGCAGTTCTGGAGCCTCCAGCAGATTTTTGAAACTCGAAGTTTTCACAAAATTTCATCAAGGAGTTGGAAAACCGAAATTAATTCTGAACACTAATTTCAATAAGCTATGAAGTCGACTGCAAATAAATTTCAAGTCATTTTGGAGCCTCCAGCGATTTTTTGAGAATTACTGGAGCCTCCAGTAGATTTTTGAAACTCGAAATTCCCACAAAATTTCATCACATAGAGTTGGAAAGCCGAAATTAATTCTGCAAACTAATTTCAAGTCGTTTTGGAGCCGCCAGCGATTTTTTGAAAATTACTGGAGCCTCCAGTAGAACTTGAAATTAGCACAAATTGTCATTAAATGGAGTTGGAAAGCTGAAATTAATTCTGCAAACTCATTTCAATAAGCTATGAAGTCGACTGCAGGTGAATGTCAAGTTATTTTTGAGCTTCCAGCGATTTTCTGAAAATTACTGGAGCCTCCAGTAGATTTTTGAAACTTGAAATTAGCACAAATTGTCATTAAATGGAGTTGGAAAGCTGAAATTAATTCTGCAAACTCATTTCAATAAGCTATGAACTCGACTGCAGGTAAATGTCAAGTCATTTTTGAGCCTCCAGCGATTTTTTGAAAATTACTGGAGCCTCCAGTAGATTTTGGAAACACGAAATTCCCACAAAATTTCATCACATGGAGTGGAAAGCCGAAATTAATTCTGCAAACCAATTTCAAGTCGTTTTGTAACCTCCAGCAATTTTTTGAAAATTACTGGAGCCTCCAGTAGATTTTTGAAACTTGATATTAGCACAAATTGTCATTAAATGGAGTTGAAAAGCTGAAATTAATTCTGCAAACTCATTTCAATAAGCTATGAAGTCGACTGCAGGTGAATGTCAAGTCATTTTGGAGCCTCCAGCGATTTTTTGAAAATTACTGGAGCCTCCAGTAGATTTTTGAAACACGAAATTCCCACAAAATTTCATCACATGGAGTGGAAAGCCAAAATTAATTCTGCAAACTAATTTCAAGTCGTTTTGTAACCTCCAGCAATTTTTTGAAAATTACTGGAGCCTCCAGTAGATTTTTGAAACTTGATATTAGCACAAATTGTCATTAAATGGAGTTGGAAAGCTGAAATTAATTCTGCAAACTAATTTCAATAAGCTATGAAGTCGACTGCAGGTAAATGTCAAGTCATTTTGGAGCCTCCAGCGATTTTTTGAAAATTACTGGAGCCTCCAGTAGATTTTCAAAACTCGAAATTAGCACAAAATATCATTACATGGAGTTGGAAAGGCAAAATTAATTCTTCAAACTAATTTCAAACCGTTTTGGAGCCTCCAGTGATTTTTTGAAAAATCTGAATTCTCCAGTAGATTTTTGAAACTTGAAATTCCCACAAAATTTCATCAAATAGAGTTGGAAAGCCAAAGTTTACTCTGCAAACTAATTTCAATACGAATGAAGTCGACTGCATGGTGGTTTCATGTGGTTTTGAAGCTTCCAGCTACTTCTTGGAAAAGTGCTATTCTCCTGAAAACGCCATGAAACCTTTCAAACAGTCACTGGAGGCTCCAAAATTTCTTAAACCCACCTGAAGTCGTCTTTAGAGTGTGTTAAAATTGGAGTGTATAGTTCATTTCAGCTTTCCATCTCCATTTTGATAACATTTTGCGGAAATTTTAAATTTCAAAAATTTACTGGAGGCTTCAGTAATTTTCAAAAAGTTGATGGAGGCTCCAAAACTACTTGAAATTTACCTGCAGTCGACTTCATAGCTTATTGAAATTAGTTTGCAGAATGAATTTTGGCTTTCCAACTGCATTTGATGAAATTTTGTGGAAATTTCGACTTTCGAAAATCTGCTGGGGGCTCCAGAACTGTTCAAAACGGCTTGAAATAGTTTCCAATCGATTTGGCATGTCAAAAATAGGGTATATCCCAAATTTCAGCTTTCTAGGTTAATTTGGTAAAATTTTGATTTTTTCTCACATTTTGGCCAAAATTTGATTTTTGAAAATTCAACAAAAATCAAAAAAGGCCCTTTGCTCTTGAAATTTTGACAGGTGGTGAATTTTTACCTGCTCTTTCGATCTACCTTTGTACGGTTTAAAAAATGCTAGTGCTATGTTGTAACGCAAAATCTGCGATTTCGGATGACCTGTCAATCAAAATGGCCGCCATTTTGTAAGTAGAGCCCCTTTTTTTTAGGACAACGGCTAGAAATGTTCCTTAAGACCCCTCCTTTAAGAAAAAAGTTGTCCCAGAGGATAGGCAGGGGGTGCAAGTGATCGTTATGCCTCCCCGACTAGTTACCTAATACCTACCTCATAGGTATTTTTTTATAATCCGTTCAATACTCGACTCTGTGTAAAATAGGTATAGGAATACGCAAAAAAAATATTCTCAAACTTCGCCAAATTATTATCTTATTAAACCGGCACCCAAGTTGGATTTTTCACCTTTCAATTACCATTTTTCGCGCGTTTTCTTCGACTACGTTATAGGTACCTTACCCTTACCTATAGTTACCTGACGTTGATAAAACTTACACGAGGCGAGGAGTAATAACCAATTTACATATAAATTTAAACATTATTTGAACGCTTTAACGGACGCTACCGCTGTCGCCGATCATTAAAAAGAATGAAAAATTTACGCTAAATAAAAATCGACTTTCCATTAGGCCGCCAGCACGCGTATTAAAAACGATGATTTTAAACGTCGTCGTCGCGTTGCCGAGTTCATGAAATTTACATTTTTTGCCTTAGTACCTCTACCGGAGGAAGGGAGAGGGTCGGTAATTTAAATGGAATTTCATCGAAGTCTTTCGGTAAAGGTTCGATTGACTACGAAGACCGGCGGTAAGAGCTCTTTCTTCTATTAAAAACTGCTTTTTTCTCGTTCTCTATGCGTCCCGCGCACGGACGCTATCCCAGGCTATAAAATTGATAACCAACTTTGGTAGTTAGCATTTGCTTTTAATTTTTCACAATGACAGTTTCTTCGTCGTGGTGTAGATAAAAATTGAACATTAAAGATGCATTAACCTTATACTTAGATGCATTACGTTGGCAAACTTTATCGAAGGACTTTCCAAGCGTAAAATTACTCCTAGAGACGAATTAAACATCATATATACTTAACCACGGTAACCTGCTCATCGTCGCCGTCTCGAGCATGGTGCGGTAGAAAAAAATTGCACGATGGAGTCGATGCTAGTGCCAGCAGATTATGCACGAGTTGTGTTACCTGCTTATTCTCGATTTACTCTTATTAAACCTACAATATTCGTATTCAGCGATCTTGAAAACTTCAAAACCATACCTACTCGTGTGTAGGAAGGTGACACGATATTTGATTTTTTTTAAAAATACATAATTGTCTAATTTTGGAACTCCACAACTCCCCCTTCCTTCGAGGGTTTTGCTAACATCATCACGAAAAATTCAGCGTTGATTTTTTCCAATTTTACCGACTTTAATCATCGAAAAGTCGAGTAGTTACTGTCTCTGTTGCGATATAGTGAAATGTTGAGCCGAGGAGTGACTTTAAACAAAAATTAATGAAACGGATCAATTATTCGTTTGCGAATGATTCGCCAAAAATTCTTCAATTCGTTCGTGAATGATTCACCAAAAATTGATTAAATGAGTCGATTCGTTCGCGAACGAATCACTTCTACGAATCAATTGTTCGTGAATGATTCACCGAAAATTATTTAATTCGTTCGTGAACGATTCACCAGAAATATTTAAATGAGTCAGATCGTTCGCGAACGATTTGCTTACCATGCGGATCATTTCGTTCGCGAACGATTCACCAAACATTATTCAAAATGAATCAATTCGTTCGCGAAAGATGCACCAAAAGTTGATTGAATGAGTCGGTTCGTTCACGAACAAATCATTTTCCATACAAATCATTTTGTTGGCGAACGATTCACCAAAAATTGATCAAATGAATCAATTCGTTCGCAAACGATGCACCAAAAATTCATTAAATGAGTCGATTCGTTCGTAAACGATGCATGAAAAGTTGGTTGAATGAGTCGGTTCGTTCGCGAACGAATCATTTTCCATACGAATCATTTTGTTGGCGAACGATTCACCAAAAATTGATCAAATGAATCAATTCGTTCGTGAACGATTCACCGAAAATTGATTAAATGAATCAATTCGTTCGCGAACGATGCACCGAAAATTGATAAAATGAGTCTATTCGTTCGTGAACGATGCATGAAAAGTTGATTGAATGAATCAGTTCGTTCGCGAACGAATCTCTTACCATACGAATCATTTTGTTGGCGAAATATTTACCAAAAATTGATCAAATGAATCAATTCGTTCGCGAACGATGCCTCAAAAATTGAATAAATGAGTCGATTCGTTCGTGAATGAATCACTTACAATACAAGTTGTTAGACGGATATGCCTTAATGGTAACACGTATGTGTATAAACAGGTAAATTAACCCTTCCAGCACCGTTTGGTGATGTGGTTGGTAACAATGAGTGGTCAAGGTGTCAAATGAGCCTTCCAGCTTCTTTGGCAACTGGACCAACTCGTAGTTCATTTTCGTGAAGCAAGCGAGTTGCCAAGTTAATATGTCCTTAAATCTTTAGAGCTCCGGCCCTAGGTTAAAAGTGTTTTTGTATAGTTTTAATTTATCGATAATTAGTGTTAATGTAATTTGTAATTCCCCCTGAGTAATCGTTGTGTTGAACCTTTGAAGTGCTCCGAGTCGGTTTTAAGTTGTCTTTATTGACAAATATATTCGTTGACACGAACTTGTCTTATGATAATTTATTGTGTTCGGTAGTGTACTGTAAAACCCATAGCCGAGGTAAGTGATAGCTTTAAACAGTTATTTCATTACAATAGTGCATTTCCGTCATAGATTACCTGCTTATTTTAGTAGGTAACTCCGAGTAGGTATCGAATATACGCACGTATATTTATCAGATATCTACAACGCAATAATATTTTATCAAAGTCATTTCGTTCGCGAATGATTCGCCAAAAATTATCCAATTCGTTCGTGAACGATTCACCCAAAAATTAAATAAATGAGTCAGTTTGTTCGTGAACGAATCACTTACTATACGAATCATTTCGTTCGCGAATGATTTGCCAAAAATTACTCAATTCGTTCGTGAACGATTCACCAAAAAATTGATAAAATAAATCAATTCGTTCGCGAACGATTCATCAAAAACGGTTTAAATGAGTCGATTCGTTCGCGAACGATTCACCAAAAGTTATTCAATTCGTTCGTGAATGATTCACCAAAAATTGTTTAAATAAATCGATTCGTTCGCGAACGAATTACTTATACAAATCAATCGTTCGCGAATGATTCACCAAAAATTATTCAATTTCTTCTCGAATGATTCACCCAGAAATTAATCAATTTGTTCAATCATCAATCGTTCGTGAGATCAATTTTTAGTTCCTACACAAAAGTTTCACGAAAACTGAATCAGTTCGTGCATGATTCATCAAAAACTGATAGAATGAATCAATTCGTTCGCGAACGATTCGCCAAATGTTATTTAATTCGTTCGTGAATGATTTACCAAAAATTGTTTAAATAAATCGATTCGTTCGCGAACGAATCACTTATATGAGTCAATCGTTCGCGAATGATTCACCAAAAATTAATTAAAATGAATCAATTTGTTCACAAATCATGCACCAAAAATTGATTAAATGAGTCAGTTCATTCGCGAACGTTGCACGAAAAGTTGATTAAATGAGTCGATTCGTTCGTGAATGAATTACTTACAATACAAGTCATTTCGTTCGCGAATGATTCACCAAAAATTATACAATTCGTTCGTGAACGATTCACCCAAAAATTAGATAAATGAGTCAGTTTGTTCGCGAATGAATTACTTACAATTCAAGTCATTTCGTTCGCGAATGATTCACCAAAAATTATCCAATTCATTCTTGAACGATTCACCCAAAAATTAAATAAATGTGTCAGTTTGTTCGCGAACGAATCACTCACTATACGAATCATTTCGTTCGTGAACGATTCATCAAAAATTGTTTAAATGAGTCGATTCGTTCGCGAACGATTCACCAAAAGTTATTCAATTTGTTCGTGAATGATTCACCAAAAATTGTTTAAATAAATCGATTCGTTCGCGAACGAATCACTTATACGAATCAATCGTTCGCGAATGATTCACAAAAAATTATTAAATTTGTTCGCGAATGATTCACCCACAAATTAATCAATTTGTTCAATCATCAATCGTTCGTGAGATCAATTCCCAAGTATGTAGTTCCTACACAAAAGTTTCACGAAAGCTGAATCAGTTCGCTCATGAATCATTTACTTAAACGAGTCGATTCGCTCGCGAACGATTCACCAAAAATCATTCAATTCAATCGTGAACGATTCACCAAAAATTATTTAATTCGTTTGCGAATGATTCACTAAACAAAGACTAATTAAATTAATTGATCCGTTTGCGAATGATTCACCAAGAAATCAATCAATTTTTCAATCACCAATCGTCCATAAATAATTCGATTCGATTGTAAACAGATCTGTAATTTGCCAATAATCCGCCAAAAATTACTCAACCGTTATTGTACCTAAATTTCGCACAATTTGGCAAATACGTTTTGATGTAAACATTAAAATTGTCGTTCGCACGATGTTCTTCTCGTTTCATATTTCAATATTCAGAACGCGAGACTGCTCATCGTGTGAAAAATAATTTGACAGCGATAAAAACTTGATGAACACACTGTATATTTGTAAAGGGCGCTCGGGTTTCGAAATTTAATCCCATAATAATTTCGTTGCCTAGCTGGTTCTGTAGTCTGTACCGTTGTGCTTGCTCATTTATAATTATTCCTACATTTACGAGATACACTGCATCAAGTAGTACTAGTACAATTTTAAAGGAGGTACCAACGACCCAGCGAGGAAGTGGCATTAGTCGCGGTACACGGAAAGACGACTTGGCAATTTTTTTTTATTTCGTATAAAAAAGCACCGAGCAAAGCATTTATATTCGCTTTTTGTATTACGTACTTTTTTCGTTTCTTTCTTTTTTTTTTTTGTTACAATTACGAAACAAATTACTAAAAGGAAATGTCAATTTAAGCAGATAAAAGTTTTGTAATTTTCCAAACAGTACGGTACCAGAAGTACGGTTGTAATATCATCGACGTCCGTTGCTGACTGTGCCGATGCGAACGGTACACCAGAAAAAAAGCAAAAGCAGAATATATATAAAAAAAACACGAACACAAAAAAAGAAACCGATATAGTATAAAAACAAAACGTTGTCGGGGGTTCATTTTTCGCTTTCGCGGCGTAGAGTGTAATATTTCGTGTTGGTTGGCTGGCTGCTGTGCGTTGGAAATTGTTTATTTGGCGAACAAGTGCTTTTCAATTAATCTTCAAAAAGGATATTAAGGGCCATTATTCATTGAAATTTTTCACAGTTTGTCAAACACGTCAGATTTTTTTGGCGGTGTAATTTAAAATAGAAATTTTGATAAGAATAACTCGTCGAGATCTTTTTTTTTTTACTCTCGCACGGAGCGTTTTTATACGAGCTAGCATTTATCATTGGAGTGATTTTTGCCCTTTTTACGCCATCCAGATGAAAGCAGACGATGCTGAGGCTGTGATGTAAAGCAACGACGCGCAACGAAATTTTCGACGTAGCTGAAATCGTAGTATAATACATACGCGTATTTTGACGAAAACACGTCATTTCTCGACAATCGAAATACCTCCTCCATCCGGCCAAAAAAACAGAATTCCAAGTGTTGTGCGAAAAATTACCCCTTGTGGGCTTGAAAATTGGGATTATAATCGAGATCGTCTCGTTTTCAAGTCGTGAAAATTTCATCCCTCACTCTGAAAATACATTTTTTCACAAAGAAATAAAACAAAAATTTCAAAAATTTTTGGAGTTATAAGTAATAAAAACACCTAAACTTGCGCATTGTGCGTGAGAAGACCGACTGTTCATCAAATAGAATCTTTTACGAATGGATTGATTCCCTTTTTGTGAATCATTTAGGTATATAGAAATGGCTGATCTGTTTACAATCAAATCGAATCATTTATGTACGATTGATAATTGAACAAATTGATTGATTTCTTGGCGAGTCATTCGCAAATGGATCAATTAATTTAATTAGTCTTTGTTTAGTGAATCATTCGCAAACGAATTAAATAATTTTTGGTGAATAGTTCACGAATGAATTGAATGATTTTTGGTGAATCGTTCGCGAACGAATCGGATAATTTTTGGTGAATCATTCGCGAACGAATCGACTCGTTTAATCAAGTTTTGGTGAATCGTTCACGAATGAATTGAATGATTTTTGGTGAAACGTTCGCGAACGAATTGAATAATTTTTGGTAAATCATTCACGAACGAAATGATTCGTATAGTAAGTGACTCGTTCGCGAACGAATCGACTCATTTAATCAAGTTTTGGTGAATCGTTCACGAATGAATTGAATGATTTTTGGTGAATCATTCGCGAACGAAATGATTCGTATAATAAGTGACTCGTGCGCAAACGAATCGACTCATTTAATTGATATTTGGTGAATCGTTCGCGAACGAATTGAATAATTTTTGGTGAATCATTCACGAACGAATTTATCAACTGTCGGCGAATCATTCACAAACGAATTAAATCATTTTTGGTGAATCGTTCACGAATGAATTGAATGATTTTTGGTGAATCGTTCGCGAACGAATTGAATAATTTTTGGTGAATCATTCGCGAACGAAATGATTCGTATAGTAAGTGACTCGTTCGCGAACGAATCGACTCGTTTAATCAAGTTTTGGCGAATCGTTCACGAATAAATTGAATGATTTTTGGTGAATCGTTCGCGAACGAATTGAATAATTTTTGGTGAATCATTCACGAACGAAATGATTTGTACAGTATGTGATTCGTTCGCGAACGAATCGACTCATTTAATCAAGTTTTGGTGAATCGTTCACGAATGAATTGAATGATTTTTGATGAATCATTCGCGAAAGAATCAATTTATTTAATTAATTTTTGGTGAATCATTCGCGAACTAAATGATTTATATAGTATGTGACTCATTCGCGAACGAATCGATTCATTTAATCAAGTTTTGGTGAATCGTTCACGAATGAATTGAATGATTTTTGGTGAATCAATCGCGAAAGAATCAATTTATTTAAATAATTTTTGGTGAATCATTCGCGAACGAAATGATTCGTATAGTAAGTGACTCGTTCGCGAACGAATCGACTCTGCGACTCATTTAATCAATTTTTGGTGAATCATTCGCGAACGAAATGATTCGTATAATAAGTGACTCGTGCGCAAACGAATCGACTCATTTAATTGATATTTGGTGAATCGTTCGCGAACGAATTGAATAATTTTTGGTGAATCATTCACGAACGAATTGATTTATTTCATTCTTGACTTTTCAATGACTGAAGTTGGTAAAATTGAAAAAAAACAACGATGAATTTTTCGTTTTCCAAGGAAGGGGAGAGTTGCGGGGCTCCAAAATTAGACAAAATGCAAGGTACCGTGATTTTTGGTAAATTGCTGTAATTTTCGGTAAATTACCGTAATTTTTGGTAAATTACCGTAATTTTTGGTAAATTACCGTAATTTTTGGTAAATTACCGTAATTTTGGTAAATTACCGTAATATTTGGTGAATTATCTGGAGTTTTTGGCAAATTGCATGTAGTATTCGGCGTTAATTTCCTGTAATTTTCGCCATAAATTACCCATATCTGTAATTTTTGGTAAATTACCAGTAATTTATGTTAATTTACCAATCATTTTTGTCATTTACGAGCCATTTCTTGGTGAATTATTAGCAATATTTAGTAGGAAGCTATGTACTTGTAATTTAGTAATTTGGAGCACATTCTTGGTGAATTGAATTTTTTTTGGTAAATCACCAATTCGTAATTAAGTGATACAATTTTTGATAAATTGTGATTCGTAGGTACTCGTACTTAGCTAGGTACCTATCGCCGATAATTTTAGGAAAATTTGGTATCTTTTGATAAATAATTTTCGGTAATTGATTACTAAAGTGCAATCTACATATAGGAAACTTGGGGAAAAGTCCTATAACTCTTGTTGCAAAGAACACTTCGCCAATTTTTTTTCAATTTTTTCATTCGATGTGAAGGCTCTATATATATTGTACAAAGAGATATCAACATTGTTCGGAAAACTGATGAAAGTTTTTGCTGAAAAATAGAGTCTGATTCAGAAATGAGAAATTTTCAAACAATTTTTACTGACTTTGATTTATTCCACAAGAAGACCAACATCGCAAGAGGTTTTTTTTTGGAAAGGGGGGTTGTTTTGAAAGCTTCCAAGTCAAAAAATGAAAATTTGTTTAATTATTCGTGAAAACTAAATTCACAATTAACGTTTCTCAGAAAAAATTCTGGCGAACGCCCATTTTGATTTCAAATGTCCCAAATTTGGGAAAGGGAATCTTCAACATGAAAAAATTCTGAAAAAAAAACATTTTTTTCCAAATTGAACTTCAATCTGATAAGTCAGTTCCAAAATTTGAACTTTGGTCTCAAAGAGGCCGAAAATATGCTCTAAAAATCTTGTCTCAAATACCAAATTTTTAGCCTTCCTACCCCAAAATTTTGAAAAATCTGAAATACAAACTCAAAATACGTACTGTGCATTTTATTTATGCAGTATATCCTTGGTGTTTTATCAAAATTTGAACCATTTGACCCTCATTTGAGGAGAACGTTCTCTTGATAACTCGTTTTCTAAATACAATCAAACTAATTCGATGAATGAAAGAGCAAAAAAACCAAAACTTCAAAATGACAGCCACCCTATTTCGTTGAGATGAAAAATTTACATTTTGAATGATTTTAAAACAGTCAATATGACCTACTCTATTGAGCATATTCTCCTCCTGCTCCCTCTTCCTGTTGTTACTTCGTTCATTTAGATTCAAAAAGAAATAAATGGTGAAAACACGTGACCATAAAGATGATCAGAAATCAACACGATGACGTCCGAATCTCCAAAAATATCATAAAAGCTTATTTGAAAATTCCATTCATTCTTTACAGTATATATTTTTTATGGAATTGCTGGCAGGAGTTCTTAGTCAATTTTTTTTCTTTTTTTTTTCAATAAAAATATAAAATCCTACTAATACATATACCTACACTCGATATTTTTCAATTGAGAATATCTCACGTGCTGTATTTTATTAAAAATTCCTGCGGAGATTAACCTGTAGTAGGTAGGTAATCAAAGCACCACAGTTTCGAACGTATTTTCAGACGGATCCGGGTTCGCATCATCGTTGAATGAAAATCAGGTCGGATAGCCGAGAACAAAACGATGGCGGCGGTGAATTGAATATTCTTAATCAAATGTTTATATACGAGCCATTTATCTAAATCAACATGTTATTCAGTCGAAGAAACGTGTAGGCTCACGTAATCGTAATGTTTGTTTATATGCTAGAGACCTACTCGGGTGCGTATTATTGTAATCTTGAGCTCGCAAGAATGAGGTCAATTAAAACTTGGGAGTTGAGGATGCGAAACTCGGCGTGTGACTATTGAGCTGTGGAAAGAAGGAAAAAAAAGTAGGTATATGGACTAGATAAACGAATCGAATGAAAGAAGAAAACTCTGGAGAGGAAGACGAAGAGGGGGGGGGGTGATAGGTTCGTCGAACGAAAGCATCAAGGGGCCGATAGGCTGCCGGAAATTTGGTCATTTATACCGGTAATGGAGAAGTGACGAGGGCGTGTATTCAATTAAAATTATACAAAAGCCAACGTTGGCTGCGTGGTTATTTACGCGTATAAATTTTTAATTAGAAATCGTACACGTATAGTACGTAATGTGGTATACCGACAGTATATTCTCGTTTATATGTATGTGGTGCATATTGCGTTGAGAGTAGCAGAAAAAAAAATGAAATTGAGTCGCGGTATTGGATTTTGGCCATTATAAATAACTTAAGGAACAAAGAACCGTTCGAATTCATCGGGGAGCAGTTGACCTGGATGTTGTCTGGAAATTTTCATCAGCTTAACGTCTTCGTTAAAACGCGTATTTTCCTCATAATCTGTAATAATATATCGCTATCGTTTCGGCAGTTGGTTGGTTGGATGGTGTCTGAAATGCAGGTCAGATCGACCTACGGGGTTGAATAAAAGCGTGCTTTTGTGCGTAGGTAATAGGTATATTTTATTATTATCGAATTTGCTTAAATTGATTCAACTCGTGTTATGGGCACGAAGACAAGAGGAGAGGGTTTCGTTCGAGTAGATAGTACTTTTTTCTATAGTTTTGAAATTTTCCACGCACAGTCAATCCCACCACGATTTCGAGAAAGTTGATTTAATCGGATTTAGTTACCTTCCGAATCGGTTTAAAGTTCCCAATACCTAAGCGTTTTTTAATTGGGTTTAAATTTAATGAAGATCAGAAAGAATTGATTACTTACGTGAGCTTGTTTCGGTTTTCCTAAATTGAAACGATTTTTCAGTACAGATGATCGATGTTGACCAAGTTTACATTCGATGGAAGATTAATGTGATGGAATTGGGTTTGGAAGATTGGATTTATAAGTCAACATGAGGTGGTATTTGGTAAGTGAAAGCCTAAATTCTTATATGTCTCAAAGAGGAATTTTTCACATCAAGAATTGAACTAAAAAATTAAGTTGTGGTCAAGAAGTGGTAGGGGGGTTCGACGATTTTTTTGAAATTTTTCCTGTGGAAAGACCTTCCTAAGGAATGACCAATGGCACAAATCGCAGCCCTCTAGCCCATTTTTAAAGGCAGCCAGGGGGTGTCAAAAAAAAAAAAAAATTCGAAAAAACTCAAAAAATGAACGAATTTTTATTTTTCAGTTGTGAGTGTAATTTTTATCAACTTTTTCATGAAATACGTCAGAAAGAGGTCAAAATAAGACAACTGAATAAATTTAAACTTTTTTTGATGTTTGAAATTGAAAATTGAATTTTCTCAAATTTTAATTTTTTTGTGAGGAGTTAATTTCATCGAGTGAAAGGGTTTTTTCAACTATTTCAACAGAGACGTAAAAATAGGGGTCAAATGGGTCAACTTCACCTATCAAAACTTTTTTTCACGTTTTAAATTAAAAAAACGCATTTTTTCGCAAACTTTAAATTTTTTAAAATCGACATTACGACATTATGCCATCCCAATTTTTTAATACGCTGTTCAGCATGAAAAGTTGTACGTAATATATTTTTTTCAGAATTCTTGAGAGTTGGAACGATGTAAAAACTATGTTTTGAAACTTTGAGAGCTAATTGTTTGTTCGAAAAAAAGTGGCAACACTGATTTTTATGATATCACCAAAAAGCCTTTCAAAACCCCTAACTATGGGAAGATGTTCCATTTTGGTAGGTATTGCGGTTATCGAGTAATCCACTGCTGAAATGGATGATATTTTTGGTTCACTGAAAACTTTGACACCCTCTAGCTGCCTTTAAAAATGGGCTAGAGGACTGCGATTTGCGCCATTGGTCATCCCTTCGGAAGGTCTTTCCACAGGAAAAATTTCAAAAAAATCGCCGAACCCCCTATCACTTCTTGGTCCAATTGACGTGGAATGACCCTAAAGTCATAACTCTCATTGAAAATGAAGAATTCCCTTAATTAGCTCGAAACAATTATGCTGATTTGTAAAGTCAATAGAGGAGAGGTGAACGAATTTTTTTCGCAAAATTTCGTCACTTAAAAATTTTTTCAATTTCTTCCCCTTCCATTTTTTCAGGATTTTATTCCCATTCTTTTTTTTAAAAACCACTTCGGTAGCCCTCAAGAAAAGTTTCAAATCACGACAAAACTAGAATGATGTAAAGAGGTCAGATTTTTCAGTACCCAGTTTCGATTTTGTCAGAACAAAGGTAAAAAACTGAAATTTTGAGATATTTTCGATGATTGACAAAATTTTAATGTTCACCGAATTTGAAAATTTCCCATTTTGGACGAAATAGGAATTTGTGTGCAGAGCACAAAGGTAAAAATTGTGAAAATTTGTTGAAATTTTGTTTTGAGAATCGAAGGAGAGAATGAGGCGCATAAAATAGTCATCGCATTTCAGAGTGAAAATTGACAAATTAGCAAATTTTTGAAATCAACATTCAAAAATACATATTTTTAGAGGTTTTATCAACTTTGGCTCGATTTTTGGCATATTTTATCATTTAGTCGTACATATAAAATATTTGCTCACTTTTTTGAGGACCTTCGTGAAATTTTTGCAAAATTTTCTTGCGTTTTGATACTTCTTGCTCGATTTTTTGTGAATTATAATCATTTTTTCATATTCAACTCTTTTTTGCTACACGGTGTTCAAATTTCAGTCAATTTTGGACAAATATTATTTAAATTTTCTGATTTTTCATCAATTGGTGGTTATTTTCAATTATTGGTATTTCATTTTAATAATTTTTATGACAATATTTTCATTCGATTTCAGTAAGTACTATTCAATCAATTTTTTTGCATTTTTCAACAGTCTTGAGCCATTTTGCAGAATTTATTTAGGTCAAGAGGCATTTTATCAGCTTAAAAATTCTTTTTGTGGTTTAAATGCCATTTTCACAAATTTTTATGATGTTTTTACCATTTTCTTGCTGAGTTCTGTTCAATTTTTAACTGAAAAATTTCATCAGTTTTTGGTATGTACTTTTCAGAGATTTTCTGTCCATTTTAGTTACGTGATCGTAGTGATCATGAATGTAATTTTAACAAAACTTTGCTCAATTTCTCAAGAATTTGATCAAATTTTCCTAATTTTAGTAATTTTTTCAGTAGGTACATATTATACATAATTATTATTGTAGTGATTTCTGCCCGTTTTTATTGCATTTTAAGAAACGTTTTGCAATTTCTATCAAATTTTGCTGATTTTCATTCAAATTCATGGTAATTTTGAATAATTGGTTGATCAATTTTTAAATTTTTTTGTGAAAATTTGAGCTATATCAACATTTATTTTATCAACTTTCAATCATCATCATATATTGTGGTTTTTATACAGTTTAGTCTCGAATTTTCATTTTAAAAAGTTTTTATAATGACTTGTGTAGTGGGAGAAAAATACACGCAGTTCTCCCACTTATGTGGGAGAAAAATATTTTTTTCCGTTACCTACACTGGGAGAAATTTATACATGAAAAGTTCAGTCACCTTAATGGGAGAAAATTTTCCTGTCTCCTAATTGGGAGGAAAATTCTCATTCACCATAGTAGCAGAATATTTTTCTACCCCCTAAGCGCGACAGATTTTCGATCATTTTAGTGACCAATTATGACACCAGTGACCAAACCGAGACAATTTAAACTTCCTACTCACTGGTGGTGGCGCTTACGTACAATTATAATCAAGAAATTATCGAACATAGCCGATTATACCCGATTACATCTTTGTTTTTTAGGTGGTGGCGCCAAGCTATCCACCACTCTCGCGATAATAACCAATATAAAACCAGTTCAACACGAATATCACCGAGTATAATCGAACATGACATAATTCTAGCGCCACCTGCGAAAGATAGCGCCGCTAGAAGCGTTGAGCGTGTGCACCACTGACTGCATATGTTCCCCCGCCCAATTTCTCGTAAAAAGCGCAGTTATAAAAGCTCTGATCCGAGACAATTTAGGCAGGACTGCAGACATCGACGCCGCCAAGTATAGATCCAACTTTACTTCCATCTCCGAGAATAGGCTGGAGCCCATTCACCAGAAGAGACCAATAAATCCATCTTTAGCTCAATATTTCCAACTCTAGTTCCTACTGTTTCCAGCTTTAGCTTCCTTCAGTTCTTGATTTATTGGACTTTGATGATTTTTGGCGTCTGCAGCCTCGGACTTTGTCATCATCTGCGATGACATTATTTCTCAAGTTAAGTCCCTATGGGTCAATTAGTGAATCTTCAGCTGTCTCGGATCACTCTTTGAAATGCACAGAGATAGGTTTTAATAACAAGTTACCTTGGTTCACATTCCAACTTTGGATTTAAGTTTCAAGACCTTGGCTCACATTGTATTTCTTTATTTTCTTTTTTGTTTGAAAATGACGTATCGCTCAGGACATGCATTTTAGTTTCAAGTTCAGACGCATCACTCAGGGTGTCTTCCTTTCTTTTTTTTTTTTTTAATATTTATTTTCCTTTTTGTTACTCCTAGTTCCAAAATTCCCCAGGGTTGCGATCCTTTTTATTTGTCTTTGTTTTATCCCTTAAGTATAAGAATAAATGTCCTAAATGTGAATTTGTCTTGGACTTTTATTCAACTTTTGTGACTTTGAGAATTCAATGAATATTTTCAACTTTACCATAAATATATCATTCCGTCGAAAGTTCAATCATATCTTAGCTCAAGCTTCAATTAATCCAACTTTAACCCCACGTATTATAAATATGTGAATATTGGGGAGGGAACCCATTTTACATCCGCGATTCGTCCGATCCTGAGATCTCGATGAGCTAGTTATAGAATCGCGAGAGATATCAATTTTGACATCACCAATATTTCCATCACTATTTTTCCAACAGAACGAGAGTGCATGAATCCGATATCCAGATGGCTAAAGAGGATTTGAATTAGTTTATATTTTCTTATCTTCAAAGAAATCAAGATTCAAAAATTTCCATTTTTGAATTCTTGGTGAAAAATCAAAAACTTTGAAATCAAAAATTTAATTTTTTATTTTATGGTAGTTTTTGGGTTTTTCCGAATATTTCTCCCTCCACACTTGAGAGCAACCTTTGATAAGTTCTCATCAATTCTTCTGAAATTTCATAAATTATTTTTGATCACTTTTAGTGAATTTTGACTTTCATGCCGATTTTATAATTTATTTTTCTGATACCTTTTTGAAATTTTTTAATGTCTGACATTTTTTGCTGAATTTCGTCAACATTTTGCTATGTACTTCATAGAACCTTTTAGCCATTTACTCCAAATTTTGCTGATTTTTCATAAATTTATCGTAATTTTGAATGAGTCATAAGTGAATTAAACATTATTTTTTATGACGACGATTTTTCTTTAATTTCTATAATGTTCAATAAAATTATGGTAATATTTTCAATCATCTTCAATGATTTTTAAGCATATTTTACAGCTTCTGACTGTCTTGATTTTTTCCGAAATACCTGAAAAATATTCCAACTTTCTAATCAAAATTTGAAAATTTACTTTGTATTTTCTCCCCCCCCCCGAATTTTAAAAGTTTTTTTCATTTGCTTATTTGTGTTTAAAAATTGAGAAATTTTTGAACAAAAAAAATGACAATTTGAAGAAGTTTTGTTCCCTCTCCATTTGGAAAAAAGTTTGATAAATTAAGAAAATGTTCTGCTGAAAATGCTGCTTTCATTTCGTCTTATGTTGTCTGGCTTGTTGAACACTTTGTACATTTTTGATCATTTTTCGAGATTATTTTCAAATTCTGGCACGCTGCATCAACTTTTAGCTACAACAAATTTCAAGACATTTAAACAATATTTTCATCAACTTTCTGATCATTATTTTGATTTTTTTTTATCAATTTATGGTAATTTTGAATATGTGACGAATAATTTGGAAAATTTTTTTGGAAATTTTTTCCTAAAAATTTGTGATTTGGTCAGTTTTTTTTTAGTTTTTGAAAATTCATCAAGAATCCAGATCCTTACAATTGAAGACATCATAACAAAAAGGGGTATATATGACACATATGTCCTTTTTGAGACGAATCCATATTGTTATTCTTCAGACCTTCCTCTATTATATGAGACCACCCCCACTTCACAAAGTCAAAAAACCAGTGAGATATCGCCATTTTAAAACTGCGAAGTAGATTAAAAATTCACTTTTTCAGAGATAATGGGTTACTCATGGTCGATTTTGTGTTGTCAACCATTATTTAACTGGTGTAAATCCAAAAATTTGCTTTAAAACATTTTTAAATCAACAAAAAAAAAAATTGGTCAAAAAACTTGTCTTTTTTTTGTTTTTTTTTTTTTTTACTCAACATAGCGATCTTTTTTCAGAGATAATGGGTTACTCATGGTCGATTTTGGGTTATCAACCATTATTTACCCGGTTTAAATCCAAAAATTTGCTCAAAAACATTTTTAAATCAAAAAAAAAAAAAATGGCCAATTTTTCGCTTCAAAAAGGACATATAATTCGAAATGTTTGAGCCCTTACCACTAACACACAGTTTCCTCCAGAATGATGGTTCATAGCATTTCATATAGTTAGATAGTGGGAAAATAAGATAAAATCGTCACCATGTTCAAATATACACATTTCTAAACTTCACAAGCACTCAAACTTTCAAACAGTTTTTTCTCAAAATACAACTTTCACACATATGTCCTTTTTGCTATGACGTCTCCAATTGTTTTACGCAATTTTCGTTTTGCTTGACTTTATTTATTTTTTGTCCGTCCCCCCCCCCCCTCAACGAGGATCACCTACTTCGGATCTAATGAGAAGAACATACAACAAAATATTAAATGAAATATATCAAAAAAATATTCTCATTTCTGAGGTTTGGGCGTTTGGATAGGTATTGAATTCAAGTGAAATTATCGAACTTCTTTTAACGCTGCTTGTGCCTGTCTGTTTGTACCAATGGATGGCGGAGCTTTCGAAAAGAAAGAAAGAAAAAACTTGTACCTGTCTGCCCTTAACTTTTTTCGAGAATTTTCTACAATTAGATAAATTGGTTATACGATGTTAAAAAGATTATACCTCTTTGAAAGATACTTTCTCGAAGTTTATATTCGCGAAATTCTAAAGAAAGTTGCCGGTAAATTTAATAAGTTTTGAGCGAATAAGTTGGCAATTCTTATTAATAACGATTTCGTGTAAAAATATATAAGTAAAACTAACAGTGAGACTGGCCTATTTCAACTTTTCCATCGGCATCGTTCAATTCTGAACCATTGGAGCGTTCAGTATAAGTAGGTAGATATGTTTTTACCTACCTACACACGTTTCGTTGAAGAAATTCGCGTATCGATGGAAATTTTCTGAAGCGAGAATGATTTTTAAGAAATAATTTGCGGTCGAATGTACCAACAAGTATAATTCACGTTGAATGGAATTCGAGAGAGGATAAAATTAAAAAAATTACCCGGCCATAGGACATTTCTAAATTCGAATCGGGTAAAGCTTACGGAATTCGTGAGACGACGATCGCGATTATTATTATTATTGTTGTTGTGGTGTTCAAAAAGAGACCTATATTTTGTGGTAGGTTTTTAAACGTGTGTAAGTACAATCGATTTTAATTACATTCTTGAAATAATATCGCCTATGGGCGGAAAAAATTTATCAAAGGAATCGCTATAGAACCGATCGCATTCCGCTAGCTTAATTAATTTCGTACGAATCTGCTCGGTTTTCTCTCCTCTTCCCTGGCCTGGCATCTCTCTCGCAGGACTCAATCTTGTTTTAAAACCACTTTCTACAAATATAAATCATCCAGGTTGACGGTCGGTGCTGCGACTTGAAGAAGAAGAAAAAAAATAAAGAAAAGAGAAGAACACTATGGAAGTAGGTATTTTATGCTTGGTAAAAGGTTGCTTTGTAACGAAATGAATCATTCGGGCTTTTCTTCGAGTTTTCTTACAACGATTATTAAGGTTTCATCTCGGCTGTCTTTTGGGTATTCATACAATAGAATTATTATTTTACGGGTTAAACTTTTACCCCTGATGTTATTTCACGGTACACCAGGCGTAGATATCTTTTTAAAGAAGGCTAATTAGCGTGTATTAACTTCGTTCGTCGCTTTATGATCATGTCGTCGAAGAATGAAGGATTTTTTCCCTTTTCTTTCTTGGCTTCGTTTGTTACCTTCTTACTATAATAGGTTTTTATTCTTTAGACTGGTTCGTTTCGTGTGAGAGGCTTGCTTTTTGAGCTCGTCTGAGGTGTGCAGGGGGTATTGGAAGGGGGGAGGGTTGCTGACCCCAAATCAACGTTTTTTTAATACTCTTAGACCCCTAGCCTCAGAACATCGCAGTTCATATTGTATTCACAACATTTTCGCTCTACTCAACTCCCATCTACAAAATTTTTTCGAAAATTTGCTCAAATTAAAGCGATTTGCTTGTAATTTTTTCACTCCAGCTGGAAACTAGGATAAATTTGATTGGAAAAAATCAAGCAGCCAATTTCCAGAGCAAATTTTCGGTGAAATTTTGAGCACTGAAGAAGAAAAGAAAAACTAGAAACAATTTTCTACCTTCTTATAGAACAAACATTTCAAACTAGCGAGTTGAAAATAGCTACCTGGATTGCTGCGATAGTACAAATACAAAATGGTAGGAAAAATTGCCATATAATTTCGCAGTCGAGTCGTCGACTATACTTATTAAAGAGATAATACGTAAGTTTGAAACTTTTCGATGCTTCGAATACAACATAGTAGGTAGGTAGATAGTTAGGAATAAATGCAAAATTCTCACACGACCTTTACCAGTTACCTACTGCAGCCTATACCTACCTGCTTTTCGGTACATTTTGTACGAAAACGAATAGTAGGTAGGCCTTACCTAGATCTGGTTACATTTTTGTAAGATTGAGCAAATTATCCTCCCAGATGTAACGAAATAGTCCTCTTACACTTTACCGAGCAAATGGCCGACTCATTATTTCGCCAGTAAGTACCAAGCTTATCAGCCTCACAACCGTATCTTAGGAGTTGGTTGGGCTAAACTAGATCCTATACCTACGCCAAGGATTGAAAAATCTTCCATAGCAGGTAACTAAACCAGGCAATGGAAACTGATCGGTGCGGGCGGTACACTTTTGGAACTAATTAAACGCTAATAAGAATTTGCGACGTTCGTTAGCGAGAATAATACAGAAGAGAGGGAAAGCTGCTGCGAACGACGTAGGACGACGAAGAAGAAGACCAGACACGACGTTACAAAGGGCTTTATACCCTCGAGTTATTATTATTTAATTGTGATAGTTGGCAAAATCTTAACACCGTTATCGAATTTTCAAAAACAAGTGCACGTCACCGCGTCCGCCATCGCCACCAGTTCCACTATTTTCACGTGTATTTGTATACTCGTATATACCTTAGATATACCTATATTACCTATCTGTGTGCTGCGCGATGGCGTCGAATTATAAGACAATAGGTGATTGCTAACCCTTTTATAATGGCGCATTAATATTAATTGCCTTAAAATTTGGTTTCTTAACGAACAGCGATAAGTTTACCTACGTAAAGATTATGTCCTATACCTTTACCGTAGGTACAGCTTGGAGGAATCGCGTATTTTCAAAATATGAGTATCTCTATCTGCAACAAATGCGGCCTGAATCGACGAGGTAATTTATTGACAAGAAATCGTAAAGAAATGATATGATATCAATGGATATCTTCTGTTCTGAGACTGAAGATTTATGATGAGATTGATTGAGAATCTGATGCTTAAAGTTTCCAATTAAATGCAAAAAAACAGATTTTTTCGTGAATTTTCCATTTCCTTCTGAAATAGTCAATTTTGATCTCACATCATTAAATACGCTCAACTACACCATGAACGTAAATTTGGGCTAAGTTTGTTCATTTTTTCATTTTTTATTCCTTCAAAAAATTGAATTTCTCTATTTTGGGAACCCTTGACCCTCCATTCCCTCTTATTCGGGTGAATAGTGGGGCTAAAATTCATATCTGGGCTAACATAATTAACTAGAAATACATCATTATGTTGCACTTTCGGAGAAATTGAAGTTCTTCGAGGTTTTTTTACATCCACCTGTGAGTGCATTTTTCCAATTTGAAAAAAAGACACTTAAAAAAAACAAATTCCTAAAAAATTTTGAGAACTACAATTTAAAAAAATTTCTGGATGCTTTAGAATTGCTCAAGATGATCTGAAACTGCTTACAATTGATTTAGAAGTAAAGTAGGGGGTATAAATTGAGAGCATGCGCTATGCCAAACTGGAAATTTTATTTCATTTTATTTTTCTTGATAATTAATTAATTCACTCAATCGTTCGTTCGTTCATTCATTCATACATTCAGTCTTTCAATCTTTCCATCTTTCCATCTTTCTGTCCTTTTTCCTTTTTTCCTTTTCGTCTTTTCGTCTTACTGTCTGTTCTTTCTATCTCTCTTTCTTTCCTTCTTTCTTTCTTTCCTTCTTTATTTCTTCCATTCATTCTTTCATTCATTCTTTCATTCACTCTTTCATTCATTTTTTCAATCATTCTTTCATTTATTTTTTTCATCCGCTCTTCCATTCTTCCATTCATTTATCCTGAACTTTTTGCTACAGTCAAGAAAAAACATAATTATGTAATTTATAACTTTTTTCAAATTTCAAATTTTTAGATTTTTTTTCATATTTTATAATACGAGTAAAATTTTTAAAAAATCAAGTAGGGCTGCAACTTTTGAGTTTCGATTACTTTTTCAGTATTTTGGTCACCAAAATCACTTACCAACCTATTTAAAAATTTTCGAAAATTCATATTTTACATAGGCTTAATTTTTCCAACAGAAAAAGGAAAAAATTTGAATAATATCAATTAGTGAAAAATGACAAAACGTCTCGGCTTTACTCAAAATTGCCAAAAAATATTACCAATTTCTACTCGTATTTTAAACATCCATAGACGTCACACTCTCAGGAGAAGATACCAAAGCCATACCATTACGAAATAGACCAAATTAAACATCCTAAAAGTTCTCCAGAAATTGAAAAATGAATTTCCGTAGCTGAAATTTGCACTGATGGTTTATATTAGCGTACTTGTTTGAATTTCCTTTAACCCCCCTCTCGTCCATGAAGTTAACTCGTGGAAATTTTTTGAAATTTGTTTGTTTTTGTGCTGGAAAGTACAAATAAAATCAAAAATTGATTTTTTGTTTACCTAATTCAATTTTTTCTTAAAAAAAAAAAATGCGTTGAAAGTTCTAGAGTGTCTGGAAATTGGTAGAATTCAGTTTGGGGAAACCGCCAAAAATTGAAGAATCGACTTAAATTCTGAGTATTGTGGTTTCAAACCATGTTATTGCTAATAATCATTTGCCTACACTAGGAAGATATGCAACGTTTCAGCATTAGTGTTAATAAAATTGCATACTCGGTTCGCCGTAAATACAAGTACGTAAAAATGAAAATTGAAAAACCTCAAAATTCCACCATATTGACCTAGAAAGCTGAAATTTGGAATATACCCTATTTTCGATCTGCCAAATCGATTGGAAACGGTTTATAACCGTTTTGAACACTTCTGGAGCCTCCAGCAGATTCTTGAAACTTGAAATTCCCTCAACAATGGCGTTAGAAAGCCAAAATTAATTCTGCAAACTAATTTCAACACGCTATTAAGTCGACTGCAATTGGATTTCATGACGTTTTGGAACCTCCAGCCACTTTTTGAAAATTACTGGAGCCTCCAGCAGATTTTTGAAACATGAAATTTTCACAAAATTTCATTAAAATGGAATGAGAAAGCTGAAAGGAGGAGTATCGATAAGGCCATTTTTTGGCCCCAGACAGTTATCGACTGAACCACTCTTAAATTGTTGTAATAAATGCCCCAAATACGAATCCGTGGTTAGTTTACCCAAAATGACCCATTTTTGGGCTCCAGGGGTCCCTAAAGTTTCGAATAAAAAAATAATTTTTGGAACCACTGAGTATTATTTTCAAAAACTTTTTCAACGTAAAATATCTGTTTGAACCCGTTAAACATGATACGGGGCGATTTCTCCATTTTCGACCCTCAGAGGCAGAAATTTGGGTGTTTTCATTTTTGAAAAATTTTGGAACCACTATTTTGAACCTACCCCTTTAAACCCCCCCTAAAAAGCTTTTTACAGTTCATTAGTATCTGAAAGACCTCCATCCTACCAAATTTTGAGCTCAATAAAATTTTGCGCTGGTACTCAAAAATCCAAATTTCCAATTTTTTGTAATTTGGATTTTTTTTGGGAACCCCTGGATAGCTGGAAACCTGCGATTTGCGCCAAACGTAACATTTTGAGGTATATATTCAATTATCTAAGTGAAAAAGTTCATTTGAGCTCCCTGTATATTCGTAATTTTGAACCCTTTTTTTAGAGCCCCCCACTTTGGGGACCCCTGAAAAAGGCGTTTATGCATATTTTTTCAAATAAATTGAAGAATTTACATTTGAAACGCCCTAGCAAGAGCTCGATAATTTTTCATTCGATTTTATCCGTAACTTTCAAAATTGAGCTATTTTGGGCCAAATTCTAGGATTTTACTATACATTTTACTCTTCGAGAAAACGTTAAAATCACATTTTCACGATTTCAACGGAGTAAAATCTCAGAATTTGACCCAAAACAGCTCAATTTTGAAAGTTACTGGTAAAATCGAGTGAAAAATTGTCGAGCTCTTGCTAGTGTGTTTCAAATGTAAATTCTTCAATTTATTTGAAAAAATATGCATAATCGTCTTTTTCAGGGGTGCCCAAAGTGGGGGGCTCTAGAAAAAGGGTTCGAAATTACGAATATACAGAAAGCTTAATTAAACTTTTTCACCTAGGTAATTGAATATATGCCTCAAAACGTTACGTTTGGCGCAAATCGCAGGTTTCCAGCTATCCAGGGGTTCCCAAAAAATCCAAATTACAAAAAATTGGTAATTTGGATTTTTGAGTACCAGCGCAAAATTTTATTGAGCTCAAAATTTGGTAGGATGGAGGTCTTTCAGATACTAATGAACTGTAAAAAGCTTTTTAGGGGGGGTTTAAAGGGGTAGGTTCAAAATAGTGGTTCCAAAATTTTTCAAAAATGAAAACCCCCAAATTTCTGCCTCTGAGGGTTGAAAATGGAGAAATCGCCCCGTATCATATTTAACGGGTTCAAACAGATATTTTACGTTGAAAAAGTTTTTGAAAATAATACTCAGTGGTTCCAAAAATTATTTTTTTATTCGCAACTTTGGGGACCCCTGGAGCCCAAAAAATGGTCATTTTGGGTAAACTAACCACGGATTCGTATTTGAGGCATTCATTACAACAATTTAAGAGTGGTTCAGTCGATAACTGTGTGGGGCCAAAAAATGGCCTTATCGATACTCCTCCTTTTGTTGCAATTTCATGTTTCAAAAATCTGCTGGAGGCTCCAGTAATTTTCAAAAAGTAGGCGGAGGTTCCAAAATGACCTAAACCCACCAGCAGTCGACTAAATATCATGTCGAATTTAGTTTGCAGAATGAATTTTGGCTTTTCAACTGCATTTGATGGAATTTCCTCGTAGAGAGAATTTCACGATTCAAAAATCTGCTGTGGGCACCAGAACTGTTCAAAACGGCTTGAAACAGTTTATTCCAATCGATTTGTCTGGTCGAAATCGTTAATTCAGCTTTCCAGATCAATTTGGTGAAATTTTGATTTTTTCCCTCATTTTTGGTTGATATTTTTGATCTTCATTCCAAAAAAGAAATTGTCTATGAAATATCGGATACATATCTTAAGATTTTTTTACGATTTTTTTGTCAATAAATTCCATTGTCCATATTATGTGTCGACTGTGTTACTAGGAAAGTTGGGAATTTCTGACAGTTTTGATCAGAATGCATTAGTTTTTTTGTTGTTGAAAAATTTCAAGTGAAACAGCATTATTTTTGATGCCAAGAGTCATTTTTTCTTCTCTTAAACTTTGGTCAAAACACCCATGATTTTTGGTAATTCTCCGGTTTTCCTAGTTTTCCAGCTTACACAACTTCTTCCCAACTCTACCCAAATTTCCCAACGTTTCTCCGTCTAAGGGGGGGGGGGCAGAAGTGAAATACCACCCCCTTTCCACTCGCTGTATTCGGCACGTCTCTGCCAATAATGTAGTTGGCTCCTTGATGTCGACCAAAGTACGCAATAGATTCTAACGGGTGACGTACAATTGATGAGGCAATATTTTTGCTAAAGTGATTATACGCTTCGGCCGCGACTTAATAAATATACTCGTACTACTACCTATTACCTACTGGTAGTTGAATTTTGTAAGCTGTTAAATCTCAATTGGAAATAAACCAGATTGGTCGTTTGTAAATCGTTGTACATATAAGGGTTCTTCGGTTTATAACTTAATAAAGCCGTACTCGAAAGTTTCCATTATAAATTGATGGAATGTTGAGCGAAAAAGATAGAAACAGACAAGCGAGCAGCGGTATATATGGGAATTGTGTATGAACGAAACATGAAAGAATGATATGCCCCGGAAGACGATCGTATTTTTATCGTAATCTTTTCGCTGGAATTTTTCGCCGAAGAAATGAGCCGGCTATAATGCATTGAAATTTATTATAGCGCACCCCCGAGACGAAGAGCTGCACTCAGCCTGGCCACTCCCCTTCGCCCCCTTCCCCCTCAGAAAAAAACCAAACAAGAGGAGAGGGAAAAATCGCTGGGAATGTTTTGCTATGTGTACAGTAGTATAGTACCATGGGGAGTCAAAAATTTGAGTAAAAAGTTTCGGTTATGAATTTAGTCGTGTCAAAGTATAAAATATCGTTTCAAACTTTACGCTCCTATATACTGAAACTAATTCAAAGTTTACCGCTTTTAAACAAAGTTAACTAGCGAAAAAGTTTTTTTTTTTCTTTTTATTTGAGAAAATACTGTATTACTTCATATCTTGTCTTTGGCAAAATGTTTTATAATGTTGAAAATGTTCGAATTTACCAGTTTGTCAGGAAAATTACAGTTAACAAGTTTGCCGTTCGCTAATTTGTTTAAAATCCCGAATTTAACTTCCCATTCAAACTTATTAGTTTGCTAATTAAAGCGAAACTGTTTATGGTGTTGCGTTAAAAACTAATTTAACGTATTATATCGTCGCGTTATGAATTGAAATTATAACGCAGTTCGAGCACACTCTCCACACTAGTTTTTCACCATCTTCGCACCTTTTATCTCGATGTGCCTGTATCGAAATTTTCTACTTTTTAAACCTCTATAAATTCAATTTCTTTTCTTTTTTTTTTGTACGCTGCGCTCGCGAAGGAACGAAAATGGCTTCTTTTTGTCAACCGTAATAAAGTTGCTTCGCCTGCCATTATCGACATTTATCACCAACAACGTAGCCTTGTATCTGATATGCCTACACGATGTATTCTCGCATTCATAAATATCTTATAATATAACATTTTAGACACATTTTCGTCAATTTTAAATTTGCCATTGTTAAATGGTGTCCAATTTCTTTAACGTGCTTGGTTATAACGTGTCAGTTTTGCTATCAAATACAACCCAAATTTCTTTCAAAAGTATTAAGCCTACGAGTGTATCTTCCTTCATCATATCTCTGCGATACCGAGTGAAAGTTGAATATGTGAAGCCTTTAAACACGAATATTGAAAATCATTCATCCCTCGCTAGATTCAGTAAAGGTATTTTAAACTATGTACCTAAAAGGGGTCTTATTCGTATTTTTAAAAATATTATAATTTCCTGAAAACTAAAAAATTCCGAAGCCTTGAAAACCAGTTTTACATCCACAAAAATTCAAGAATGACATCGGGGAATCTGGGGTAAGAAGTTGGGAAAATCTGGGGGAAAAAGTAAGGGAAAATTTCAGTCTGACCGTCCCCTCTCCCGTTGTAGAGAGGAAATGCTAAATTTATAGCATACTGGCATAAATACTACATGGTAATTTATAATATAATTTTTAAACGAATATAGAATGAAAATTTTTTGAAAAAATCATTTCATTTGTGAAATTCTTATAATCGGGGAGCCCGCTTAAGGATCTATTGCACCCCCCCTCGATCCTCAGGGACAACATTTTTCTTAAAGGGGGAGTACTAAGGAACATTTCTAGCCCTTGTACTCAAAAAAAAAGTGGCCCTACTTACAAAATGGCGGCCACTTTGATTGATAGGTCAGCCGAAATCGCAGATTTTGCGTTCCAACATAGAACTTGTACAAAATTTTTCAAACCGTTCAAAGGTAGATCGAAAGATCAGACAAAAATTTATCACCTGTCAAAATTTCAAGTAAGCTGAAATTTGGGATATACCCTATTTTCGACATGCCAAATCGATTGGAAACTGTTTTAAACTGTTTTGAGCAGTTCTGGAGCCTCCAGCAGATTTTTGAAACTCGAAATTCTCACGAAATTTCATCAAGTGGAGTTGAAAAGCCGAAATTAATTCTTCAAACTAATTTCAATACACTGTGAAGTCCACTGCAGATAAATTTCAAGCCGTTTTGGAGCCTCCAGTGACTTTTTGAAAATTACTGGAGCCTCCAGCAGATTTTTGAAACTCGAAATTCTCACGAAATTTCATCGAATGGAGTTGAAAAGCCGAAATTAATTCTTCAAACTAATTTCAATACACTGTGAAGTCGACTGCAGGTAAATTTCAAGTCGTTTTGAAGCCTCTCAACAACTTTTTGAAAATTACTGGAGCCTCCAGTAGATTTTTGAAACTCGAAATTCCCACAAGATTTCATCAAATGGAGTTGGAAAGCCGAAATGAATTCTGAAAACTGATTTAAATACGCTATGAAGTCGACTTCAGGTAAATTTCAAGTCGTTTTGGAGGCTCCAGCGATTTTTATGAAAATTACCGGAACCTCCAGTAGATTTTTGAAACCTGACATTTCCCCAAAATGTCATTAAATGGGGTTATCAAGCCGAAATTTACTGTGCAAACTAATTTTAACATCCTCTGAAGACGACTTCAGGTGGGTTCAAGTAATTTTAGAACCTCCAGTGACTTTTTGAAAAATTTCATGGCATTTTCAGGAAAATTTAAATTTCCAAAAAGTATGTAGCTGGAAGCTTCAAAACCACTTGAAACCACTTGCAGTTGATTTCATATTATGGAATTGAATGAATTTTTGAAAATCAAATTCAGGCCAAAAATGAGGGAAAAAATCAAAATTTTAAGAAATTGACCAAGAAAGCTGAAATTCAGGATATACCCTATTTTTGACATGCCAAATCGATTGGAAACAGTTTCAACCCGTTTTGAGCAGTTCTGGAGCCTCCAGCAGATTTTTATAACTTGAAATTTCTATAAAATTTCATCAAATTCAGTTGGAAAGCCAAAATTAATTCTGCAAACTAATTTCAAGTCGTTTTGGAGCCTCCAGCGATTTTTTTAAAATTACTGGAGCCTCCAGTAGATTTTTGAAACTTTAAATTCTTACAAAATTTCATCAAATGGAGTTGGAAAGCTGAAATTTACTCTACGTCTACATCCAATTTTAACACCCTCTGAAGACGACTTCAGTTTGGTTCAAGTTATCTTGGAGCCTCCAGTGACTTTTTGAAAATTATTGGAGCCTCTATTTTTGAAACTTTAAATTCCCGCAACATTTCATCAAATGGAGTTGTCAAGCTGAAATTTACTTCGCAAACTAATTTCAATGCGATATGAAGTCGACTACATGGTGGATTTCAAATGGTTTTGAAGCTTCCAGCTACTTTTTGGAAATTTCAATTTTCCAAAAAAACGCCATATGACCTTTCAAAAAGGCGCTGGAGGCTCCAAAACGACTTGAAATCCACCAGTAGTCGACTTCATAGCGTGTTAAAATTAGTTTGCAGAATGAATTTCGACATTCCATCTGCGTTTGTTGAAATTTTGGGGAAAATTAAAGTTCCACAAATCTGCTGGGGCTCCAGTAACTTTCAAAAAATTGCTGGAGGCTCCAAAACGACTTGAAATCCACCTGCAGTTGTCTTCGTAGCATATTAAAATTAGTTTGAAGAGTAAATTTCGGCTTTTCATCTCCGTTTGATAAAATTTTAAGTTTCAAAAATCTACTGGAGGCTCCAGTAATTTTCAAAATGTCGCTGGAGGTTCCAAAACGACTTAAAATCCACCTGCAGTTACTTCTTAGTGTATTGAAATTAGTTTGCAAAGTAAATTTCGGCTTTCTAAGTTATATCCATTTGATGAAATTTTGTAGAAATTTCGATTATCTAAAATCTGCTGGAGGCTCCAGAACTGCTCAAAACGGTTTTAAACAGTTTCCAATCGATTTGGCATATAGAAAATAGGGTATATCCCAAATTTCAGCTTTCTTGGTCAATGTTGTAAAATCTTGATTTTTTCCCTCATTTTTGGCCTGAATTTGATTTTCAAAAATTCACCAAAAATCGAAAAACGCACTTTAGCACTTGAAATTTTGACAGGTGATAAATTTTTGCCTCATCTTTCGATCTACCTTTGAACGGTTTGAAAAATGTTGTACAAGTGCTATGTTGGAACGCAAAATCTGCGATTTCGGCTGACCTGTCAATCAAAATGGCCGCCATTTTGTAAGTAGGGCTACTTTTTTTCTAGTACAAGGGCTAGAAATGTTCCTCAGGACTCCCACTTTAAGAAAAAAGCTGTCCCAGAGGATCGAGGGGGGGGGGGTGCAATTGATCCTCAAGCGAGTTCCCCGACTATCAGTCTGATGAGACTCTTTCTCTAAGTTTCTACCTCACCAGCATCACTCGAGGCTTCAAAATAAGGCAATAATACAACAAACAGAAAAATATATCTATAGTATTTCGTGTATTTGAAATAAAAGAGATCGAGAATCCAGGATATTGTGAGAAAATTTACCACGAGTACACTCAATTCGCAATTGGATAAACCATTAGAGTTTTGATGTTTTACTTGGCTGTTTCTAGTTTGCGGTGGTTTTTCTTCGCTTTTCGTTCGCACAAAGGAAAGGAAAAATCGGTTTGAGAAAAAAAAATCGCATTACGATAGGTACTTGGCGGTTGTCGATGCCGTCGACGTCGATTTTTGCTAATAAAAAAAATGACTGCGGCAATTCTAAACAACAATCGCGTTTCCCATTGAAGAAGAGAAAAAAAACACGAAACGTTACTCGGTCCGAAATATCTCGAAATAGCAGCCGGTTTTTCAGCGCGAAATATCATTATATGGGAGAAATAAGCTCTTTTAGGATGGCGAAATTCAATCGCCTCGATAATTTTTTTTCATCCAGCAAAAAATTTATCTTTTAGAAAAGTAATCGAAGCGCGAAATATTCAAGTTGGAAATGCGAAAATCGCAATCGCGCAAGGTGGATGAGCTGGCAGGGGGAGGGGGTGGAAAAGTAAAAAGAAAAATTAATAATTCGATAAGCCAATAATTTCGTTCACTAACCGGGCTATATAGCTTTATCGCTTTAATTTAAAATTTTATCCTCGCAAATTTATTCGAAAACTTTTCACCATCACGATAAATGGATAAAATGGAACTTAGACACAACGCTGTCATTTGCTTTGACAAACTGTTACGTTACGTTTTCTTTTGGTTTATTTGCGAAGACTTCCAGGGGGGTGTTTTGCTCGCTCTTCCTGCTCGGTTTATAGCAGTAGTCGCAGCGACAACAACAACAGTTTCGAAATATAAATCGCCTTGATTATATTCGATGCGTGCAAAAAGGTTAGCTGATGTCTTTTTTCACCCTCCTGCTTCCCATCTCTGAGCGTATTTCCTACTTAGTTATTTTTATAAATACCTCGTATAATTTTTGACGCAGCAAAGGCGAGTGAGGTAGGTACGTGTTTTATTAATGGGTATTTTTTTTTCGCTATTTTTGTACCGCCTAGTTGTTTTTTTATTTTTTTCCTTTCGTTTTAGATTACTCGAGGCGAGGAGTAATTAAGAAAGTTATTTTTTAAATTACCTACTCTCGACCTTGCGTAGTGTTTTACTGAAATTGCTCTTCTTAAAATGATATTTTTATTCGGATTGGTGGTCTGTGCAGAAGGTAAGATCAATGAGCTACATTTTTGACATTCGTTCGCCTACGCATAGTTTTTTGCTGATACCTCGTTACTCTGCTAAATGGAGGCATTAAAAAAAAGTAAAAGATTATACAACGTTTTGTTTTTTTTGACTGCGCAAAAAAACACCAGAATTTGTTTACGTGGTGACCACATCTGTTTCTGTATGCTGCAGAACTTCTTCCCTTGATCCTGGCTAGATATCTACTCTCTGAAACAGCATTCATTGTTCATGTTCATGCCTTGAGCTATTCAGAAGTTAATCTTGTGATCCATGCCCACCTATTGAAAGGAGCAGCTTCTCTGTGCAAAAGTCTCGAGGAAAACTGGTCCACTTTTCATTTCAATGATTTATTGCACTCTCTTTCAAAACCCCAATCATCTCTGCCATAGCTTCTACTCTTCTACATGGGTCTCAATGAATCGATAATTGATGGTCCATTTCATGCCCCAAGTTCAATCTGAATATGCAATAGTATGGCTTTGGTATCTTCTCCTGAGACTTTGGCGTCAATGGATGTTTGAAAGTGAAAATTTAAAAATATTTTTACGATCTTACCCACTCTCTCAAAAATTGAAATATCACAAAAAATTGTGTTGGTTCTCCAATAATTATCAATTATTATCTAAAGTTTAAAATTTTTCATGCGTTTTCTGTTTTTTTTTTCTTTTGAATTTTATTATCATTTTATCATTTTGTGAGGAAAACAACCATCAAAAACTTTGAACCCCTCCCTCTCCACCACTTTCAAACCATATTGAAATATATATTTTTTTTAATTTACTTGCTGTTCTTTAAAATAAAAATTTGAAAATGAAGCATGTGTTTCCAAAACGCACTAAGTCCAAAAAAATATTGATAAGAAATTCATGGTACTTAGTACAATTTGGGAACGTAGAAAAGGCCCAAATTGGCTGATTTTTTGATATGTTGTAGCCAAAACCCTTGGGCACAACATATCAAAAAATCAGCCATTTTGGGCCGCAACTTTATGCTAGATGGCCTTGTAACCTCAGAATCGTTGAAAATGGACTTAGTGCGTTTTGGAAACATATGCTTCAAATGTATATTGATTCTCTTCTTGTGAGGCTCAATTTTTCACAAAAAAAAAAAATAACTTTCGTAACGAAAAAACTTCAAAAAAGCGACCAAAAAGTGACCAAAGAAGTTACCAGACGTGTGCAAAACAATAATAATGCAGAAATAGGTACGTCACCAAAAAAAGAGAGAACATTTCATTGAAAATTGTAAAAAAAAAAAAAACTTTTGGAAGAATACTGGCAGAAAAATTATACTTTTTCTGAATTGTCTTTTGAAACTAGAAAATATAGCTGGAAAGTCGAAATTTATTCTGCAAGCCAATTTAAATACCCTACGAAGTCGACTGAAATAGGATTTTAAGCCGTTTTGGAGCCTCCAGCGACTTTTTGAAAATTACTGGAGCCTCCAGCAGATTTTTGAAAGATGTCACAAAATTTCATTAAATGGAATAAGAAAGCTGAAATTTTGTGGCAATTTCATGTTTCAAAAATCTGCTGGAGGCTCCAGTAATTTTCAAAAAGTCGCTGGAGGCTCCAAAACGGTTTGAAATTTAATTGCAGGTGACTTAATAGCATGTTGAAATCAGTTTGCAGAATTAATTTCGGCTTTCTAACGGCATTTGATGAAAATGTTGAGGGAATTTCAAGTTTCAAGAATCTACTGGAGGCTCCAGAAGTGTTCAAAACGGCTTGAAACCGTTTTCAATCGATTTGGCAGATCGAAAATAAGGTATATCCTAAATTTCAGCTTTCTAGGTCAATATGGTGGAAATTTGATTTTTTCATTTTTTCGTATTTACGGCGAACTGAGTATGCAATTTTATTAACACCAATACTGAAACGTTGCATATCTTCCTAGTGTAGGCAAATGATTATTAACAATAACATGGTTTGAAACCACAATACTCTGAATTTAAGTCGATTCTTCATTTTTGGCGGATTTTAGAAAATTTAAAAGTAAAGATTTTCAAAAATTCATGATTTTTTGGTGCGATTTTTCAAAACAAATGGTAATATTGAATTTCCAAACCCGAATTTTACCATTTCCACCTTAAACGCATTTTTTGATGTTTCCAGTATTTTTTTTATTTTTTTTTTAAAGCAAAAATTGAATTAAACAGCTAAAAATAAATTTTTGATTTCATTTGTACTTTCCAGTACAGAAACAAAAAAATTCCAAAAAAATTTCCATGAGTGAACCTCATAGGTGAGGGGGGGGGGGGGGTTAAAGGAAATTCAAACAAGTACACTAATATGAACCATCAGTGCAAATTTCAGCTACTGAAATTCGTTTTCCAATTTCTGGAGAATTTTTAGGATGTTTCATTTGGCCTATTCCACATCAAAAAAATTGAATTCTGATCAAACCAGATTTTGAAGTCATTCATCTACACTGATTTTTGAAAATTTAATTCAAATATCGCTGGAAAAACAGTTTTCAAGACTTATTCCGTTGGAAATTCTAGGAAAAAAATCAATTTGAGCAATAAGTTCTGTCTCAAAAGCGTCGACGGATTTTGAAAAAATTCAGCAGAGACTATTATTTCAAATTGAAAGTTACTCATAAAAAAATTTAGCTCCGAAGGTGCCCCTGGAGGGGAGAAATAGACTCTCAAATAGGGGTTTTTTCTCCCTTGGGGAAATGCTATAGGTGGATAAGTATGGCGAATTTGCCCCCGAGAGCTTCAGGGTTGATATTTGCATGGGAGGTGGGTACCCTTAAGCACCTTCCGTCACGAAAGTTTCAGATCCCCATACCCCCCGTTTTTGAGAAACCCCCCTTTTCTGAAATTACAATATGAATTTTTTTCTCAGTCACATGTGAACCGATTTTTAAAATTTTTAGGTATATTGTGAACATCTAGAAGAGGTATCCCCCAAAAAAAATTCACCGACCTCCCCCCATATTTTCCCCTCAAAATGGCGTTTTTTAGCTTTGTTTGCCTGTTTTAGCGATGACCATGATTCGGCACAAAAATGGGAATAGTATTTTTACTTGTGTTTCATGACCCCTAAAAAAACATACATTTATTCCAAAAAAAAAAATTTTGGTGGGTCGTGGTCAAAAATTGAAAAAACTTACAGGGGGGTTAAAAATGGATTCTGGTGTAAATTATTGTTTTTGGAAAACGAGTTGTCGTTTCCATATGAATCGAACCCCCCGAACACGGATATGAAGTCAAATTTTATGCTACCCTTATTCACACCCTTCTGGTGCCTCTGCCCTCACCTCAATTTTTACTGTACTAAAGGTTGAGCTATTTTCATAATATTTGTGTCGTTTTCATATGAATCAAGCACCCCTAACGCGAATATGAAGTCCAATTTAGGTCTACCTGCATCTATCCCCTTCCAGGCTACAGCCATCTCCTCAATTGAGGGGGGTAGAGGCACCGGAAAGATGTGAATGAGGGTAGCATAAAATTTGACGTAATCTTCGTGTTCGGGGGGTTCGATTCATATGGAAACGACACCTCGTTTGCCAAAAACAATAATTTACACCGGAATCCATTTTTACCCCCTCTGTAAATTTTTTCAATTTTTGAGCACGACCCACCAAAAATTCTTTTTGGAAAAAATATATGTTTTTTAAGGGTCAAAAACACACGTAAAAATGCTATTCGCATTTTTGTGCTGAATCATGGTCATCGCTAAAACAGGCAAACAAAGCTAAAAAACGCCATTTTGAGGAGAAAATATTGTGGGGAGGTGGGTGAAAATCTTTTTGGGGATACCTCTTATATATGTTCACAACATACCTAAAAATTAAAAAAATTGGTTCACAGGTGGCTGAGAAAAAAATTCATATTGTAATTTCAGAAAAGGGGTGGTTTCTCAAAAACGGGGGGGGGGGTTGGGGATCTCAGATCTGAAACTTTCGTGACGGAAGGTGCTCAAGGGTACCCACTTTCCATGCAAGTATCAACCCTGAAGCTCTCGGGGGCAAATTCACCATACTTATCCACCTATAGCCTTTAATGCCACTTTTAGAGTTTTTCTGAAAGTTTGAAAATTTCCAAATTGTTTACCTACTTTTGTATAAATTCGTGTTTTGAATATTTTCTCTTCGCCAATATTTCGTATTAATTATGGCAAGACATTGAAAGATATCATTCCTGAAACTGGGAAAATATTTTGGAACGCACTGGTGCCAATTTGAGGTCACTGCTGCCAATTTTAAAAAATCAAAAAAAATTGTAAGTTTTTAGCTAATTGTATTTCTTTAGATTTTTCTGAAACGGACAATTATTAAATTCTGAAGCAATTTCACACTAATTTTTCGAAATCTAGCTTCAATTCGATCACTGAAATTGTTGGAAAAATGGTCCCTTAAGTATTTCGTCAAAAATTCCAGAAAAAAACTCAATACGAGCAATGAGCAATTATCTGAATCATCATTCTTTCACAATACCTATTATTTTTCCATTTAGTTTTTTCAGGCCGAAATTGAAACAATTCATGAAAACTCTCTACTAAGCGAACGCCTCTGCACACCTAACACGTGTCAACGCTTGTCGTGTACTTTACGAAATCCATTTGGTTTCTTGTACTCGGAGGTGACTTCCAATTCACGCAAAAAAAAACACACACACACATTCGAACACGAGCCCATGACGAAATTTAAAATCTCGTTCATTTATAATTCATACAGCATCGACGACGACGACGAGGTTAAAAAAACGTCTATTTTTGATTCGCTGTGATTTAAATTCACACTATGGGCATTTTGCGTGGCCTTTGTACAGAGCTGGTATAGGGAATAAAAACAGAATAAAAAAAACACGTTGAGTAGACATTAAATATCAACAACTTTAAAAAGCAATTCGACCGTAAAACATTTTCGGTTGGTTACGTTTTTTAATTTCGTTTCATCGAGTGAAGAAAGAAGGCCGACTGCGGTCTTGGTTTACGCTGACATTAGGTACCTCTCTACTATAGGCTACCTCTACTAGTTGAAATTGAAAGGAAAAAAATTTTAATTACTTTTTAATCGCTTTCTCTCTTTTTTTTTGCTCGGTTTCTTATTTATTTAGCGCCGCCAAAGGCGATTACCAATTCTTCAAAAAGATGGCAGAGTGTGGTGGTGCGGTATGGACGAAGTAGAACCCTCGTATAAAAAATAATAAAGCTAGGGCTCGCGTATACAGTCGTGATAAAAAGAAACCTACTTAGGGTAAAAACTCCAGCACTATGAGCGTTCGACTTACATATATATACGTACAATATATAAGGTATGAGTAGAGGTAATAGATACACTATCCAGATACCTTAGCTCTCGTATATAAGATACCGTGTAGTTTGTATAGTTCGATACTCTTACGCGTACGTTAACCAGCGGAAAAGAAATAGTGATTGTGATTTATGGACGGAATAAAAAGAGCTACCCTTATATACTTTTGTTTTGGAAAGTTTGTGCGATGGTCATATTGCTACTAATATATCAACGATCGAATCCATTTTCGATGAATGTACGTGGGCTATTGTAAAGTTTATGTGTTATAAGAGAATCCACCGCCATCGCCATCGCCACTGCCAGCCCAACTAGTGCGCAAAAACTTTTTCTCCGACATTTTTTTCTACTTTAACACAAAAAGAATTCCAACGTAAATATTTCATAATTACGTACAATACGTTTTAACGTATTTTTTCATTTTCCATTCCATCATTTAGCAGCAGCGGTGTTGGTGTTAACCTTACGAGAATTTTTTTTTCGAGTTCACCTCGCTCTGTTTTCTTCTCAACGCCTGTTTTTTCATCGCACTGAAAACCTAATGAGAGAATCGCCTTCTAGTTTCACCTTCATCGGTATCTATTTGTATTTTTTTCAGGGATTCAACACCAACCTCACGCTGTTATTTTGATTGCGAATGATAATGACGATGATGATGTGTTTTTTCTCGTAGTCTATTTTTCTTCTATCTGGTAATTCGCGTTCTGCACTTGGTTTTTAATTTTGACGCGCGCGTGAATTATGAAAGCTCGGGTTATTTGGAATGCTCGAGTCGTACTTCATCACGCCACATCAAAGGTTTGCTAGAGTAAACTAACGATTCGTTTTAACAACGTGTGTGTTATAAAAATTACTCCAACTCTTATATAAGACGAGAGCCAAAGTTGAAATTCAAAACTCGTGCAGAGAATCTCGTAAAATATCATTTACGATGACAGAGAAGAACTCTGCATAAGAAATTAGCGAGTTGTGAGAGAGATAAATCTTACAAGGAAACAAGTCGAGAAGTTGGTTTGTGATTTGAACGAGAATAATTTTTTTGATAGATAACAAAAATTCAACTGTTTTATTCGATTTTAATAACGATTTTACTTGTACAGCTAGGCTACTAGCCGGACATTTCGCCATCATCATCATGTTCCAAAAGCTCCAAGCTTCCAAGTTTATCGAGCGACAAAATTTTTTTTCAACATTTTTAAAAATTCATTACTTACCTAGAAAACGGCTGAACCCATTTTGATGAAACATGAAATCTCACTAGGTCTGCACGAGTCCTACAAAGTACCAATACGACCCTCAATTTTTGGTGAATCATTCAAGAACGAATTGATCAATTTTCTGAAAGGACCATCCGCCAACGAATCGATCAATTCTTTAATTTATGAATCAATTCGTTCGCGAATAATTCACAAACAAAATTAAATTCGTTCGCGAATGATTCATCAAATATTGAGTAAATGAATCGATTCGTTTGCGAACGAATCACTTATACGAACCAATTCGTTCGCGAATGATTCACGAAAAATTGAGTAAATGAATCGATTCGTTCACGAACGAATCAGTTATACGAATCATTTCGTTCGCGAATGATTCATCCAAAATTGAGTAAATGAATTGACTCGTTCGCGAACGATTCATCGGAAATTGAGTTAATGAATCGATTCGTTCGTGAATGATTCATCAAATATTGAGTAACTGAATCGATTCGTTCGCGAACGAGTCAGTTATAAGCATCATTTCGTTCGCGAATGGTTCATCTAAAATTGAGAAAATGAATCGATTCGTTCGTGAATGATTCATCAAATATTGAGTAACTGAATCGATTCGTTCGCAAACGAGTCAGCTATAAGCATCATTTCGTTCGCGAATGGTTCATCAAAAAGTGAGTAAATGAATCGATTCGTTCGCGAACAAGTCAGTCATACGCATCAATTAGTTCGCGAATGATTCATCAAATATTTCGTAAATGAATCGATTCGTTCGCGAACGATTCATCAAAAATTGAGTAAATGAACCAATTCGTTCGTGAATGATTCATCAAATATGGAGTAACTGAATCGATTCGTTCGCGAACGAGTCAGTTAAACGAATCAATTCGTCCGCGAATTATTCATCAAATATTGAGTAACTGAATCAATTCGTTCGCGAACGAGTCGGTTATAAGCATCATTTCGTTCGCGAATGGTTCATCCAAAATTGAGTAAATGAATCGATTCGTTCGTGAATGATTTATCAAAAATTGAGTAAAGGAATCGATTCGTTCGTGAATGATTCATCAAATGTTGAATAAATGAACCAATTCGTTCGTGAACGAGTCATTCATACAAATCGATTCTATCGCGAACGAGTCATTCATACGAATCAATTCGTCCGCGAATGATTCATCAAATATTGAGTAACTGAATCGATTCGTTCGCGAACGAGTTACTCATACGAATCAATTCGTTCGTGAACGAGTCATTCATACGAATCGATTCGTTCGCGAACGAGTCACTCATACGAATCGATTCGTTCGCGAACGAGTCACTCATACGAATCGATTCGTTCGCGAACGAGTCACTCATACGAATCGATTCGTTGGTGAACGAGTCATTCATACAAATCGATTCTATCGCGAACGAGTCATTCATACGAATCAATTCGTCCGCAAATGATTCATCAAATATTGAGTAACTGAATCGATTCGTTCGCGAACGAGTCAGTTATAAGCATCATTTCGTTCGCGAATTGTTCATCCAAAATTGAGTAAATGAATCGATTCGTTCGCGAATGATTCACCAAATATTGAATAAATGAACCAATTCGTTCGTGAATGATTCATCAAATATTGAGTAACTGAATCGATTCTTTCGCGAACGAGTCACTCATACGAATCAATTCGTTCGCGAACGATTCATCAAATATTGAGTAAATGAATCGATTCGTTCGCGAACGAGTCACTCATACGAATCGATTCGTTCGCGAACGAGTCAGTTATAAGCATCATTTCGTTCGCGAATTGTTAATCCAAAATTGAGTAAATGAATCGATTCGTTCGCGAATGATTCACCAAATATTGAATAAATGAACCAATTCGTTCGTGAATGATTCATCAAATATTGAGTAACTGAATCGATTCTTTCGCGAACGAGTCATTCATACGAATCAATTCGTTCGCGAACGAGTCACTCATGCGAATCGATTCGTTTGCGAACGAGTCACTTATACTAATTAATTCGTTCGCGAATAATTCAGTCACTAGAAATCAATCAGTTTGTTCAATCGCCAACCAGTTGTGAATGATTCGATTTGATTCGATTTGATTCACTTTGCTTGAAAACAGATCAATTCCTATACAATAGCTTCACAAAAACCGAATCAATCGTAAATTAATTGATCCGTTTGCGAATGATTCACCAAAAAATCAATCAATTTATTTAATCGCCAATCGTTCGTGAATGATTCGATTCGATTATTATATAAACAGATCTATTACTGTACAAAATATGTTTCAAAAAAGTGAATCAATTCGTTCGTAAAAGATTTTCATTTGAAGAGAAGTAGGTCTTCTCACGCTAAATGCGTGAGTGTTTCTTAATCTAAAATCTAAGAACGTACTTTGATGCTTTTATGTAATTTTTGGAGTAATTTGTTGATTTTAATTTGATTTTCGAAGTAGGTAGGTTGAATTTTCATTAAATGATGGTCATTTGTCTGAAGGGTGGTGAATCTAGATTTCAAGTTCGAAAATGCATTTTTGTATTTTTGGTGAATTTTTGAAAATTAAATTTTTAGCCAAAATGGGAAAAATTCATGTTTTATTAAATTGATTTAGAAAGCTGAAATTTATTATTTATGTACCCTATATACCTACTTTCTCGATTTTCTTAATCAGTTTCGAACCATTTTCATCAATGGAGTTTCCAATCGATTTTTTGTTTTCTTTAAAAAATATCTGAAATTTCACGTTTTCGATCTGAAAGCAATCGATTATGGAAAAGTGGTGTCTAATACGTCGAGTGGACCACTCAAGTACCAATCGCGCTGATACGTGCTGAAATTGATTCGGTTGATTTTTATGGCATTTTTCGAAAATCTGGAATTCTCAAAATATATGACTGAAGACTCCAGAACTGCTTGAAACCACTTTCAATTGACTCAACTATGTTAAAATTGGGGTGTAAAGTAAATTTTAATTTTCTATAACTTTATTGAGTACAATTTTCTGGAAATTTCAATTTTGAAAAATGTGTCGGAAGCTCCAGATTTGATCAAAATTTCCCGAAACTGTTCCGAATCAGGGGGGGAGGGGGGCTATTAAATTTCTGCTTTTCAGGTCATTTTGGTCAAATTTTGATTTTTTTACGTTTTTGACTCGATTTCCACAAAATTTACCAAAACTTGAAAAATGCATTTCAGCTCTTGAAATTTTTTTTAAATTTAACTTCGTATGGTTCGAATTTTCTTTCCCCCCCCCCACTTGGCCAAAAACTCATAGAAAGCATCGAATTAATTTTTATATCAGCACAATTGGGACGTAGAACACCCTTCCAACATGCATCACGAAACCGTCACCGAAATGAGGAACAAATCACTGATCCAAGATGGCTGACATTTCACCCTAAAAACGTGCCTACATACTTTTATCCTATAATACACGGTTACGAAAATACGTGGAATAGGTATCCAAAACGGAGATAGTCTATAGGGCAGTTTTGATTGAAATTTGAGCCATCTCTTTGACCACATTTCACTCATATAAATATACAAGGGTGAAAAAAAATACACGAAGAAAAAAGCCAAAGAAAAAAGAAAAAAACCTCTCAAAGACACAGGTTTCAATTTTAAACGGCCAAAATGGACTCGACAAACAATATCCTATCGTAACAATGACACGATACACATTCGCGGTTAACGTCCTTACAAAGAAAAGATAATAAGAACGGAAATTGTCGATACACTGTTGTTTTTTTTTGTCTTTGTGTGCAAAGAACCTCACTGTACCTGCATACACCATCCATACTTCCATAGCAAAGTCCAACGAGCGAAACAAATACCCCGGGGAATCGACAATGGCGCAGAATATTTTCCCATTCCGGGGACCTGCAGCATCGGCAGAGAAACTGGTGACTTGAGAGGAAGGACGAAGGAAAAAATTAAATTCCATTTTTTTCTTCTGCGTGTTTTATTCTTTAAAACGACTTATTGCGCCATAACACGAATGATGGTTTACTTTGAAGTTCAAGTAGGTATTCGTAGTACATACATGCCATAATCTTTCAAGCCATCGTATCTTAAACAATGTGTCTGTGTGTATAACTTGGCGTTTTCTTATTTCATATTTGCCATTTTCATTTACTACTTTTCGCTTTACGTACTCGTACTCCTTCATCTTTTTTTCTCGTTTTTTTTTTGTTTTAAAACCACGAGGTTGTTTGCCATTTTGATAGTATAGAGTTCTCATATTCCTGCCTGCCATTCTATGCAGCGAGCTCCCCAGACCCCAGCTCTCATACAGACCGAACCAATCTGTTTATTGACGTAGCGCAACCCCTTTTTTACATTTTTTTTCTTCTTTATCTGACAACATTACAGAAGGCAGAAATTTTCCTCTATCACATGGGTAACATCATGCTCCATTTGCTTAATGTAGCGTTTTTTTGCTTCTTTTCTTCTTTTTTCCTCTCTCTATCGTATAGGATATTTCACGTTCCATTTTCACGCGCCATTCTCCCAATTATCGTATGTATATGAATACAATAAAATCCTGACGTACGTTTCTTATCTTTGTGCAGTTTCTCTTTTTTTTCTCTTTTTTTTTTAGTATATATAGCTTTATTCTATCAAATTGCATTGTTATCTTCAACTTATGTCCTTTTGCGCAAATAATAGGTGTATGTGTACATTTCTTTAAATTACAACATTCTTTAGTACATATATTTTGGTGCTGGCTGAGAATTTTCACGCATCACCCCACATATTAACCCTGCTTTTCCTATCGAGTAAATAATTTACTATACAGCCTCGTCGTGTGTTTTTATTATAGTGAGTTAAAGTTTGCTGTGTTTTTTTTTTTGTGTCCTGTGTGCGATGGTCAGGTTAGTTGTTCCGAAATGTACCTCGGATGTCTTTTCGTGTGATGATGAAATTACACGAGACGTAAGTTGTTGGATCGTACAAGGTATAGAGTTTGATGAAATCTTCTTATAAGTATTCTTCCATATATGTATGTGTGTGAGTGTGAGTGTGTGAGACCGTGTGAAACGTTCCAATAAAACGGTATTAAAGTAGCGATGAAAATTTTTCAAATAAATTTTAACGCTGTTTCGCGTACTACTATAGCTCTCCGCCAAGCTATAAAATTAGAAAAATTTTATCGCAGGCTATAAAAAAAGAAAAATGACGTCGAGAAAAAAATTTTAACGCGAAACGAAAATTATTTTACTGGCGTTTTCACGCATTCATATCAATTCGTACGTGTGGGTGCGTTTTAAAAGCTCCTAAATTCATATGTACTCGAAAGTAATTGACTTTGTCAAGGTGATTTGCTAATCGACGGTAATGTATTCGGCAGATGATGCGATTGCGAAGTGAATTTATTGCTTGTTTGAATGAGAATAAATAAAAATGTTGATTATGTGCCGTAGTCGACCTATGCCCAGCGCTGGGACAATTGGATACCAGATTGTTGTATTTATGAGGTGTTAACTCAGAAGTAATCTCATTAAAATGTCTAAAAGTAGATGCCTGTGCAGATTTAATAAAAATTGGGTTGTGAATTTCTGTAAATAAAATGTACATATACCTACGATGTTGTTTGAATAATCAATCTGATTAACGAGGTAATCATGTTGCTTTATTTTTCTTGTTTTAGGTGAGTACTGACGATATATTTTTCTGCTTGGAAATCGAGTAAGTTTTTTGTAATGAAGATTTTACATTATTTGACCAAATTTAAGCGATTAAATGAGTAAATTACGGGTAGATTCGGGAAAATTTCGATAAATGACTCTTGCTAATAAATAGTCATTCGACAACTTATCAAATGTAAACGGGTAATTCTCAAAAAAAGTTTAAATTTCAGTACTAGAATTTTTCGAAAATGAAAACCTTTTTTTGAATTTTTTTCGAAAGGGACTTGATTCTAGGCATACCCAGGACCCCAAAAATGACTTCAGGCCCAAGTCATCTTCAATAGGGGCGGGGGAGGGGCTCTAAAAGTCACATGTTGAAAAAAAAGCTGTTCACTACTTTTGGGTAGGTATAGGTATAACTGGAGCAGTTATTAGTAGCTTTAGCTCACAAAAAGTAGGTGCCAGGTTCATTTTAATGGGAGTATTCAAACATGATAAGGTAGGTACTTTCCTTCGCTGTGGACAAAAAAATCATGATAGCCACGACGAAATACCATACGGTACTATCCACGACGTAAGAAAAAAAGAACTAAATTTGTTTTACCAGTTAATAGAATCAATAATTTTTCAATTTTCAAAGTTGTGGTCATCAAGTACCTACTTACTATTTGAATATTTTCATTTTTCTCAAGAAAAAAAATGTCTCTTTTAAACGTGAGAATGATAAGCCACGGCGATGGATCCGAAAAAAGGAAATCAGTACAATTTTCACAGATTACAATTTGCAGACTGGTTAACTGCATTTGCTTGATGGATTTGAAATGGGCGCAGCACTGCTATCACCAAAACGATACAGTGTACCCATTTCACCTTTAAAAAAATTGAATAGGAGAGCCAGAAAAAAATTAACAAAAATTGGCCACGGCGATGGACCAAAAACTGGTTACATCACTTTATGACCTCGGTTTCAGGGTATAAGTATCATTCCAAAAATTTATATCAGTTCTGTCATTTACTCTCATATCATATTATAATAATATGTACCATTTTTTTTTTTTTTTTTTCAGAAAAAGTGATAGTGTAATTCATTTTTGAAGATGAAGTTGAAAAATTTAAGTGGTTACAGGCCACAAAGATGGAGTTTTCAGGGTTTGGCGGGACTTGACCATAATCGACAAAGCAAGCAATGATTTCCCTATTTGCATTCAGTGCTCTTTGAATGATCACTTTCAGCAGGGAAATTGCATCTCTTGTCCCTTTTTTCGCTACAAAGCCATATTGCGTTTCACTTAGATTTTCATCTATCTTCTTTTCAATTCTAGCATTCATGATGGAGAGTAGTAGCTTCAGTGCATGGCTCATCAGTGTGATGGTTCTACATATATTTAGAGCATTTTTGCGAGTTTTCCTTTTTTGGTATTGGTACAAAATTTACTGCTTTGAAGTCCTTAGGCAACGTACCTTCATCATATATTAAATTTTGTTTATTATCTTCAGCAGTCCCTTTTCATACTCTGGTGTTAGATGTTTAATCAAGTCTACTGGTATGAGATCTTCCCCCACTGCTTTGTGGTTTCTGGCTCGCTTCACCACATTCCTCAGCTCCCACATTTCAATTCGTGGTGCCTCTTCTGTGGATGAAACTTCCATTTGAGCCGGATGTGTGTCATCTCCATACAATTCTTGTATGTAGCTGACCCATACCTCTTTGGTTTCTTGATTGTTAACACAGTACTTTCCGTCTTTTCCTCGCATTGTGCTATTCCGCTTCTCCTTTTTTTGTGGGTGGCCATCATCTGTTTCACTTTGGTATGTATTTCTCTAGAGTTGTGCCTTTTCTCCAGCACGTCTTCTATTTCTTGACACTTCTCCTCATACCACTTGTGTTTGGCCATTCTGCATATTCCCATGATCTGATTATTTAGCACCGTGTATTCGCTATACTTGGTCTGTTTGTTTTTCTTTGTTCTATCATCAGATCCAGTATCTCTTGAGTCATCCATTTAAAAGTGGCATAAAACCACTCAAATGACTAAAAACCAATGAATAATTCCAAAAAAATTTGATAAACATGGCCAAAATTGCTTAAAAGCAAGGTTAATAAAAACGATAAAAATGATATAAAAACACAAAAATATCATTAAACCCATTTGAACCTATAAAAAACGTTGAAGATTCGTCAAAGTTCACATAAAAGTGGATAGAATGTCGTTAAAACATCTGAAAGTGGCAGAAAAACATTTTAAGAAACATTAAAATTATTCAAAACTTTCTATGAACTAATGAAATTTTAGAAAAATTCAACAAAATTGATTGAAAATTGCATAAAAATGATTAAAACATGTTGAAAATGACAATATTCCTTCAGAAATATCATAATCATCAAAAACTATACGAAAAAATGATACAATTTGGCGTAGAACGTGTGGGAAATCACAGAGAAAAATCATTAAAATCATAAAAAAATATCGAAAAAGTTTTGAAATCTGAGTAAAATTTGGCCAAAATTCAGAAAAAAAATGCATAAAAATGGGTAAAACCCGATTAATATTATTTAAAAACACCAAAGCTTGATTTAAAACAATTAAACCACACCAAGAACTGAAAAGATTTTGTCAAAATTCACCAAAAATTACTTAGAACGACATTAAAACATTTTAGGACTGAAATGACTTGAAAATGCTTTAAAAGCGTTAAAAACATTGAAAATTACCAAAATCTGATAAAATTTTTGGAAAGGGCAAAATTCATTGAAAATTGCCAAAAAGGAAGTCCTCAAATCAATCACGTTGAAAATAGGTACCATAAAAATGCTTAAATTGTTGAAGAGTATAATAGTCGAGGGGGCCGCAGAAGGATCACTTGTACCCCCTGTCAATCCTCCGGGACCACTTTTTTTTAAAGGGGAGTCCTAAGAAACATTTCTAGCCCTTGTCCTCAAAAAAAAAAGTGGCCCTACTTACAAAATGGCGGCCACTTTGGCTGACAGGTCAGCCGAAATCGCAGATTTTGCGTTCCAACTTTTTAAACCGTACAAAGGCAGATCGAAAGAGCAGGCAAACATTCATCACCTGTCAAAATTTCATTGTGCTAAAGTGATTTTTTCGATTTTTGGCGAATTTTCAAAAATCAAACTTTGGCCAAAATGTGAGAAAAAATCAAAATTTTACCAAATTAACCTAGAAAGCTGAAATTTGGGATATACTCTATTTTCGACCTGCCAAATCGATTGGAAACTGTTTCAAACCGTTTTGAGCAGTTCTGGAGCCTCCAGTAGATTTTCGAAACTCGAAATTTCCACAAAATTTCATTAAATGGAGTTGGAAAGCCGAAATTAATTCTGGAAACTAATTTCAATAAGCTATGAAGTTGACTGCAGGTGAATTTCAAGTCGTTTTGGAGCCTCCAGTAAATTTTTGAAATTTGAAATTTCCCATAAATTTCATCAAAATGGAGATGGAAAGCTGAAATGAACTATACACTACAATTTTAACACCCTCTGAAGACGACTTCAGGTGGGTTCAAGAAATTTTGGAGCCCCCAGTGACTTTTTGAATGGTTTCATGGCGTTTTCAGGAGAATAGAAATTTTCAAGAAGTAGCTGGAAGCTTCAAAACCACTTGAAACCACTATGCAGTTGACTTCTTCTCGAATATGGCGTAAAATTGATGAAAGTTAGTCAGTCGAAAATGGTAATTTTCCAGATTTGTTTACCATGCCATAGACGCAAATAGAAGAGTATCATTTTTCATTTTTTTTTCAGCCAATTTTTGGTTCTTAAAAAGGTACATCACTAATTTTCACTAAATCTCCAAAATCTATCGACCAACAATCTTAAAACTTTGTACCAGATGTACTGCCCTCTCTCCTTCAAACGCATTATTAAAGAGTTCTTGGTTTGCACCATTTGTCCTCATTCATCGAGAGTTCTATCCACATTAAAATATTTATCAAAAAATATCCATACTGAGTGCAATGACCTCGACGATTTCACACGAACCAACGCTGGTTCAAAAACCATCACCACGATCGGTCTAAAGTAAAAATCTGTCTGGTGAGATTTCCCAAGAAAATTTTCCCAGCTTTTGCTCGAACGAATGAATTTTGCTTTATAACACTCGTCGTAGTGAAAAACCCACTGCAGAAATCCAAAATGAAGTTGAAATTTCACCAGTGGAAAAAAGAATTGGAAAATTTATCCGGTCGGTGCGAATATTGTATTTTCGATAAATCAACTTCACCATTTAAGTATAAAATACGTATACGAATGAAAATGGAAACAACTCGACAAACGATAAGATTGCCAGAGCAGATTAATCGTGCGGTTTGATGCGATTTCATTAATCAGCATCGCACTATGCCTGGCTGCGCCATCTTATCCACCGCTGCTTTTCATACCATAGGTACAGCTCGAGTCGAGTATATCTTCAACTTGACCGGCGATTTTTTCTTTTTTCGGTTTTAATTATGGCGTGAGAAACCGAAAAAGGGCTTCACGAATAGAAAATGAAAACATTAAAACACTTTCTAAGCGACGTGCAAACTTGCCAATGTAGAAAAAATTTCGTCAGAAAAGTCTACAGCTGGTTTCGCTTTTTAATTTTCACATTAGACGGTTCGAAGGTTTAAGGCTGGGTAGACGTCGAAGAGTGTACTTTTTTCCCTGTTGGCTCGGTGAAATGTTTCCTGCGGCAATGTTAACTTTTCCAAAAGAAATGTATACTTTGACACGGGTTTTCCAAGCTATCGAATGAGTGAGGAAGACGAGAGGTTCGAGAGTATGAGGTGGATATTGATAAGTTGGCGAATTCTTACGAGTTTTTCGTGTCGAGAAACCCGAGTTATGGTATGTTTTTCTCACCCTGCTCCCCCCTCCATATCGTTGTTGCCATCCATTTACCTAACTTTCTCCGGTTGCGAGGTTTTTTTTTTACTTTGGTGGGCGCGAGGTTTTTTTTTGTTGCTCGAGACTTTCTCGATACCGGAGCGGAGAATGGGAGAGAATTCCTCTTTTATCCGAAACGTTTACCTTGTTCGAGATAACATTATAAAGAGCGCACACGAAGTAGGAATCTAGCGAGTCTCGCGAGAGCCATTATAACGTGTTTACGTTCGTTTTATTTACAACATAAACATTATTATTTTAAGGCATCTTTGAGGAATATAAAGTACACAAGTATGCGCAACGTTTTAGACGCACGCCTTCCCTGTTATATGCTACAAGAACTCCCTTCTGTAGTGTGAGCCTTGCTTACCCCCCCCCCCTACCCCCTGTAGCTCTAGTCTCACAAATATGTGCTTTTTCATTTTCGCACGTACGAATGCATAGGTAGAGAGGTATAGCTGAGATACCTGTAGACCTGTACGCCAAAACTCGTATATTTCGACAAAGAACCAACCTTGGCTCGAAAAGGATGTGTAATTTTAAGAGGTTTCGCTAATGAAGCCTCATCCCTATTGACAATTTCAAGTGGCAGAATGCTAGCAACAGTGCTAGCATGACCATGCTAGCACTGGTTGCACCATTTTGAACACCTTTCCTAGCATATCTGCTAGCAAACTGTTGCCAGCACAATGCTAGGAAAATGGTACTAGCACCATGCTAGCAGCATTTTTCTAGCATTATGCTAGCGATGGTTTGCTAGCAGATATGCTAGTACAGGTGTTCAAAATGGTGCCATTGGTGCTTGCATAGTCATGCTAGCATATTTCCAGCATATGCTGGCATACAACTGGCATAATTCTAGCAGGGGGACTAGCATTATACTAGCGTCAGTTTGCTAGCAGATACGCTAGTGCAGGTGTTCAAAATGGTGCTACTGGTGCTAGCATGATCTTGCTAGCTTTTTGCTAGCATATGCTAGCATGTGTATAATATGTAGAATGCTAGAAGTTTATTAATTTCCTTATAAAAGAATAGGGTATATTTTTAATTATGGTACGTTTCCCAAGAATATCCAAAAATGGGCAATTGCCCTACAATGCTAGTTTAGAACTAGCATTGCACTAGCATCTTGTGCTAGTATAAGCTGAGTGATTAGTTTGCCAACTTCACTCTTTTTAATTTAAACAGGAAACTGTATTGAGCTTATATTCGACTTGACTACATACTTCATCTAAGAGAAGTTAAGTGTATCATATTAAAGAACAACGCTAGCAATTTGCTAGCATTATGCTAGCACTTGACTGCTAGCACCTGGATAAGAAGTCTTTTAACGAAAATCCAGCACCATGCTAGTACTTTGACTGCTAGCTTTACCAAGGTTAGAATAGCGCTAGCAGTAGACTAGTGCAAGTTTACCTGTGATTGTATTTCTAGCATGTAACTAGCAGATTGCTAGGGCATGCCTTTTGCTAGTTCACCTCATGCTAGCACCATTACAGGGTGCTAGCAATGCACTAGCAATATGCTAGTAGTAACTGCTAGCTTTACTCGGTGGTTATGCTGCTAGCATGTAACCAGCAAATTGCTGGCCTGTCTTTTGCTAGTTCACCGCATGCTAGCATCATACCAGTTCAATGCTAGGATGAATTTTCCAATAAAATGTCTGCTGGCAAAGTGCTAAGTGCTAACACCATTCTAACTGGTAATCTGCTAGTTGATTCCATGCTAGCACCATGCTAGTATTCTGCTACTAATGCTAGAATTCTGCTAGTAAAATTGTTAATAAGATAATTATTCTCCTAGGATTAATTAGTGTATGGCTAGTGTACTTTTTACTAGCTCATATCATGCTAGCAACATGGTAGCTTTATGCTAGGAGAAACTACCAGCATCGCTCGGTAATTATGATGCTAGGATATAACTAGCATGTTGCTAGCACACATTGTGCTAGCTCATCTCAGGCTAGTATTATGCTAGAATTTTGCTAGCAGGAACTGCTAGGATCACTCGATAATTATGGTGCTGGGTTTTAACTAGCATATCCCTAGCATACATTTTGCTAGATAACCTCGCATTAGCAATATGATAGCATCATGCTAGCAGGGACAACTGGCATTACTAGGTAATTATGAGGCAAGGGGTTGACTAACACATTGCTCGCATACATTTTGCTAGCTCACCCCATGCTAGCGAGATGATAGCATCATGCTAGTATGAACTGCTAGCATCACTTGGTAATTAAGGGGCAAGGTTTTAACTAGCATATTGCTAGCATGCATTGTGCTAGCTCATCTCATACTAGATATATGATAGCATTTTGCTAGCGGGAAATGCTAGCTTCATTTGGTAGTTATGTTGCTAGCATGTAGCTAGCTCATTGCTAACATACTTCTTGCTAGTTTGTATCATGCTAGTAATAAGCTGGCATTTTGCTAGCATGTTATGCTAGTTCATTTCATGCTAGCATAACGCTAGTATCATGCTAGTTTCCTGCTACTCATGCTAGGTGGGTGCTACTAATGCTAGCATTCTGCTAGTAAAATTGTCAATAGGGCAGCGACTTTTTGAAAATTACTGGAGCCTCCAGTAGATTTTTGAAACATGAAATTCACGCAACATTTTACCAAATGGAGTTGGCAAGCTGAAATTTACTTCGCAAACTAATTTCAATACGATATGAAGTCGACTACATGGTGGTTTCAATTGGTTTCAAGTGATTTTAAAGCTTCCAGCTACTATTTGGAGATTTCAATTCTCCTAAAAACGCGATGAAACCTTTCAAGCAGCCACTGGAGGCTCCAAAATTACTTGAACTGACCTTAAGTCGTCTTCAGAAGGGGTTGATGAAATTAGAGTGCATAGTTAATTTCAGATTTCCATCAACATTTTTACAACTTTACAATATTTTGTGTGACTTTCAAGAACTTGGAACAAATTTTAACAAAATTCACGACATCATGCCAGGCTTTTAAAAACTTGTAGAAAAATTACCAATTTCTGACATTTTGACGTTGAGTAAAATTGAAGTGGATGTTTAGATCTCAAGTCTGACTTTCAAGAGCTTGTAATAAAATTACGTCAAATTTTCACAGATAACTTCTCGACATTCATTGCATCTTGTAATGTAAGATTTTTGAAAACTTTTAAAAAGCTTTCAGAATCCCTACCAATGAGATTTCATTTTTAGGTTTAAAGCAAAAAACGTACCGATGATTTGAAACTTGAGAGGGTTTCTAATAAGCACAAACCAAAATTGAAGAAGCTAAAGTTCATTTTCGTCTCTTCCATAAACTCGCTGAATGTTGCAGAAAATTCTGAAAGTTGTGGTTTCTGAAATGAAGAGAAAGAGGTCTAAAAGTCGCCATAAAAACAGCTGCTGGAAGGTTTGAATTTTCAAAAATTTTCAAAAAATCCAGAATCGAACTTTCGCTTCTTGAAATTTTGGTTACATACATTTTAGATTAAACTCTTTCGACCCAGCTTGGTTTCAGTATCAAATGTACTAATGTAAACTGGATTTTACCAGTTCAAAACCTTCCCTCGGAGGCTTTGCAAAATGCATGAAGCGGGGGCGGATTCTGCGCCAGGAGGACATTCTAATGTGAGAAATATTCCATCCCATGGAGCATTTTGAACTTAACTAGGGTAAACGGAGAAAACATGCACAAATTCATCACCTGTCCAAATTTCAAGTGCTAATGTGTATTTTTCGATGTTTGGTGAATTTTTGAAAATCAAAGTGCCAAAAATAAGTACGGAAAATCATAATATAGTTAATTTCAGCTTTCCATCTCCATATTTTGATGAAATTTTGGGGAAATTTCAAGTTTCAAAAGTCTACTGGAGGCTCTAGTAATTTTCAAAAAGTCGCTGGAGGCTCCAAAATGACTTAAAATCCACCTTCAGTTGACTTCGTAGCGTATTGAAATTAGTTTGTAGAATAAATTTCGGCTTTCCATCTCCATTTTAATGAAATTTTGTGGGAATGTCGAGTTTCAAAAATCTGCTGAAGGCTCCAGAAGTGCTCAAAACGGTTTGAAACCGGTTTCAATCGATTTGGCATGTTGAAAATAGGGTACATCCAAAATTTCAGCTTTCTTGGTCAATTCGGTAAAATTTTGATTTTTTCACTCATTTTTGGTCTGAATCTGATTTTCAAAAATTCACCAAAAATCGAAAAAGGCACTTAAGCACTTAAAATTTTGACTGGTGATGAATGTTGGCCTAATCTTTCGATCTATCATTGTACGGTTTGAAAGATTTCGTGCGAGTTCAATGTTAGAACGCAAAACTTGCGGTATTTTTGAAGGTTTTGAACACAAATATGAGCCCATTTTTCCAATTTTATCCCTTCACGTTTCCTGTCCTGTCTCCCTACACTGATTAATACAAAATGGCAAAGCCTTGCGATGCATCCATCTTATGTTCTTGAATCTGCTAAAAACATACCTGTGATCTTATTTTATTTCATTTTTTTTTTTTTTTGACATGACTTCTTCTAATCTCTGAATCCTCATCGGAGGACATAAAATTAAAGTGTATTGAGGAATGTTACTTGATTTAAAATTTATAAGAATCAAGATCGAAACACAGCACGTGAACGTACGTGCAGCAAAACACATCGACGATCATGTCAGACATACTCTCTTTGATATAGCAGACCTGGTAAAGAAACCCAACACCCTTAACTTTTCACACCATGTGTGACTGGAATGTCGCATCGAGTAGTTATTCCCCCCACCATCATAGGGGAGTAGGTGCGCATGAAAACGTACCAACTTCACATAACCTAGACTTATTAATCGTCCATTAAAGTTGTATTAGTTTCGAGTACATTGGCAGTGTGATTTTTTCGTCGAATTTTTTTCAGTTGTTCGGTATCGCTCGGAAGCGGTACTGCCAAGGCAACATATTGCGAAACGTTTTTCTTCAATCCTAGTCCTACTACTCGTATATAGGTACATCGACATTTTTTCTTTCATTTCTCTTTCTTCTTCACTCTATTCGTTCATAGCAAATGTGTGCGTGTAGTGTTGGTAATTTTAAACGTACCAGTTAACGAACGTAGCTTTCTATATGAGCTCGTTTTACCGGCATCTTGTAAAAAGGCTGCAGCTGCTGCTGGGGTGACGAGAAGGGCGAGAGAGAGAGACCGGTAATCAGTTTGAAATGATTTTTTTTCAGCGTTATTTTCTTTTTAGTTAGACGCTGCTGCCAAAATGGCTATCGGGGCCTTTTGCGGCTCGCTTTACGTGTTCTCAATCTTTATTTTCGTTTTCGTTCCACTAAGGTGAACGCTCCTTATACCTAAGGTACAAAGAAGGCAGCGAAATTACGCTTTTATCGTTTCATTACGTGATGGCGATACCAGTGGTAGTGGAAATTGGCATGTTTTGTGTAGAAACTAGTGAAACTCGTTCGCCACCGCGCCTTCTTATATACACAAATTTCTCCAGCCGAGCCCGATTGTTACTCAGTGTTACGTTGCTTTCAGCTTATATTCGTAGAAAGAGTTTAGTGGGCTTTATGGTAGCCTTAAAGGTGCCTATTTCAGCGACTATGCAACCATTATATTCGCACACTGAATCGCAGTAATGACCGACTTTCCAAAGCTGTACTGCTATCTGCTCGGATATTTGTGTATGTACGAGTCCATCGCCGTTGGTCGAATAATAAACACGTTCGTGCTAAGGGGAGCCAACCGAGCGAGAGATATTAATGAAGTGGCAAGGGGGAGGAAAAGGAGAGAAAGAAAATTCTGGGCTTGAACTTTTCAAAAATGTGAACTCGTACTTGATACGATTAACTAGAAACAGCGATAATTATGCTGATTTTTTTTTAGTGGAAATGAAATTTTCTCGAATTTAGATTGATTTTTTTGGCTGAAAAAATTATCGATTTAAAAAAAGTTATTTTTATTCTCACACTAGGACTTGATTTTGCTTCCCAGTTTTTCAACATTGAAAAATTACGATGTCGTGACGTCTCTTCCTCACTTCCCCTCAGTCACAACCTGCCTTGTACCTTTATCGATATTTTTAAATTAAAATTTCGTCATTTAACAAGAGAGAATTTTCCGAATTTGCGAATAATTTTCAAATTGATGCTCTCGTACCAGTTTATAGTGACCCGTTAATGTTTATTACACACTAATAGAGTCGAGAGGTACAAGCAGAGGGAAAGTAAACCGCACGCTGAACGAAGCTGTAAAATATTTTATCAGCTCTCGCAATTAATGAATTAGGTACCCGACTCGTGTATACTCGTTTTACGCCTTGAAATTATTTCCAAAAGCAAGATACAGAAAAGAACTCGCTAAAAGGGTTTTATACTTTGGGTCACTGTTCGAAATGCGAATGTATAAATGGAATGCGTTTATAATTTATGAACGGGACAATGAACTTTCGAACTTGAAGATTAATTTAAATACTTTAAACGTGAGTTTCCGAATAGTTTTAATAGTACGAGTACATATAGTTGTACGATACGTACCATAGCACTACACCAAGTGTGCAGAAAATCTCACTCAGAATTTTGTTTAACATTTTGCCCTGGTTTAATTTAAGAGTTTCTTCTCGTTTTGTCCAGGGCGAGACTATTATTTTGTCGTCTATTTTATAATATTTACGCTATATTATTTCACGGAGTTTTCTTTCTTCTTTTTGGAAATCGCGTACAAATTAATCATTTTTACTGCAAGAAAAATTGAAAGGAGCAGTGGCATAAATTTTTACAAAAATTGAAGCAATAATATGCATAGATGATTTATGTAGATTGAATACAAATCAAATTTTTTCCAGTTTTATGGAATAGTTTGGACAACCTGTTGAATTTTTTCAAGATCGAGTCCATGAAAAAGTAGATTTTTACGAGTCAAAGAAACCTAAGTGGAATAAAAATTTAAAAAATAAAAAAAAGTTCAATTTATGAAAATTTTTTGTTTCTGCGTCAGAATTTTTCTAAATAGCCCCCTTTTCAAGAAAAAAACGTTCTCCAACCCTTCAAACCATATTGGCTCCCTAGTAACGGAACCCCTTAAAGTTGAAAAAAATCACAAAAACTGAAAATAAATCAAAATTCGGGAAAATTTTTTAAAAATATTCCATTTCCACATTAGAATTGTTCTACATAACCCCTTTTTCGAGAAAAAACCTTTATTGGACCTCCAAATGATATTGGCTCTCTTCTACGGAGCCCCTACCTGCCAATTTGGGAAAAATAAAAAAATATGAAAAATTGAAATCTGTGGACATTTTTTGAAATTTTTTCATCTATAGGCAGAGTCTTTCTGAATAAGTTGAGTAATTTTTCAAGAAAAACCTTCCCCTCGTCTTCCAAATCATGTCAATTCCCTATAAAGCCCCTCAAAAGTCGAAAAAAATCAACAAAAAAATGGGTAGGTACCTAATTATACCGTACTGAGTACACACATTGTATTTGTGTGCTTTCTCAATCAGCAATCTGAAGTTTATGATCTGCTTCTTAGTTCCTCTTCCTTTCACAAATTCTGCTTGTTTTGGAGGGATTTATCTGTACATGAATGAGTGTAACCTGTTATACAAATCTTCAATAGTACTTTGCTGGCGTGACATATCAGAGAGATGGTTCTGTAGTTCTTGCAGTTCTCAGGAGATCCTTTTTTGTACAGAGTGACATATTATGTTGACTGTACTCAGTCCTCCAACCATTTGCCACTCAGTCATATTGAGTCGCATAGCCTATGTTGTGGATTCGGTGGATGACTTATTTGCTTCCAGCATTGAAGACCACAGCTGTCACCTTATCTGGTCCTGGAGCTTTGTTTTTTTTTCAAGTACTCGATGGCCTTGACGACCTCATCAAGTAGAATTGGTGGCTCCTTCTTCTCTCTGATGTTGAACCTTAAAATGTATTTAATTTTGAAATGTTGAAATATCTCAAAACTTTTTGATTAAAAATCGAGATTTTTTAACAATTTTTTGGCAGAAAAGTAAGGATTTTGGCAATTTTTGACAAAAAAAGCAATTGTTGGAAAAGTAAAACGAGACTGACAATTTCAACAAAAGGAATGGTTTTCTGACAGTGTGTGGTGAAAAAGCAAGACATTTTGACAGTTTTTTTTTTTTTAAATAAGAAAATTCAAAATTTTCTGAAAAAATGACAATTTTTAGAAACTTTGTTGAAAAGCGAGGACTTTTTTTGAAATTTTTGACAAATAGCAGGGTTTTGACAATTTTAGCAAAAAACTAGACAGCTGCGCTTAGCGCAGCTGTAACAGTGTGCGTAGCTTATTTTGTTACGAAAGTACAACCCAATTTCAAAAAGAACAACGCAATTTTGGATTTCGAAAGCAGAACGCAATTTTGATTTTGAAAGCACAACGCGGTTTTGGAAAAACGCAATTGGGATTTCAAAAGCAGAACACGATTTTGATTTTGAAAGCACAACGCGATTTTTAAAAAACACAACTTCCAAACAAAGCACAACACGACTCTTAAAAAAAGCACACACAGCGCAGTTTCAAAAAAAAACAAAGCAATTTCAAAAATAAAAACGTAATTTCGAAAAAATAAGCACAACACGATTTTGGAAAAAAAACACATCCTGTTTTAAAAAAAGCACAACGCAAATTCGAAATTGAAACGCGATTTCGAAAAAAAAGAACGCAAATTTGGAAAAAAAGCACAATGTGAATTTGGAAAAAAGCACAACGCGATTTCGGAAAAAAGCACCACGCGATTTCTGAAAAAAAAGCACAACGCGATTTCGTAAAAAAGCACAACACTATTTCAAAAAAAAAGCACAACGCAATTTCGGTAAAAAAGCACAAGGCGATTTCTAAAAAAATCAAAATGAAGCACAACGCGATTTTGGGGGAAAAAGCAAAATAAAGCACAACACAATCTCAAAAAAAAAGCACAACGCAATTACAGAAAAAAATGCACAACGCGATTTCAGTAAAGAAAAAAGCACAACACGATTTCGGAAAAAAGCACAACGCGATTTCGGAAAAAAAGCACAACGCGATTTCTAAAAAAAACAAAATGAAGCACAACGCGATTTCAAAAAAAAGCAAAATAAAGCACAACGCGATTTTGGGGGAAAAAAGCACAACACGATTTCGGTCAAAAGGCAAAATAAAGCACAACACAATTTTGAAAAAAAAGCACAACGGGATTACAGAAAAAAAGCACAACACGATTTCAGTACAAAAAAAAGCGCAATGCGATTTAGTAAAAAAGCAAAAAAAGCACAACGCGATTTTGGGGGAAAAAGCACAACGCGATTTTGAAAAAAATCAAAATAAAACACAACGCGATTTTGAAAAAAAGCACAACTCAATTTTGGTAAAAAAAATCACAACACGATTTCGAAGAAAAAGCAAAAAAAAAGCACAACGCGAGTTCTGAAAAAAAACGCACAACGCAATTTCGGAAAAAAAGCACAACACGATTTCAAAAAAAAAGCACAACACGATTTCAGTAAACAAAAAGCACAACGCGATTTCGGAAAAAAACAAAATGAAGCACAACGCGATTTCGGGAAAAAAAGCAAAACGTGATTTTGGTAAAAAAAGCACAAAGTGATTTTGGTAAAAAAAGCACAATGCGATTTCAAAAAAAATCAAAATAAAGCACAACGCGATTTTGAGGGGGAAAAGCACAACGCGATTTCAAAAAAAAAGCACACAGAGATTTTGAAAAAAACAACGAGATTTCGGAAAAAAGGCACAACGCGATTTCAAAAAAAAGCACACCGCAATTTTTAAAAAAAAACCATCACGATTTTGAAAAAAAAGCACAACGCGACTTCAAATAAAAGCACACCGCAATTTTGAAAAAAATCAAAATAAAACACAACGCAATTTTGAAAAAAAAGCACAACGCGATTTCAGTAAAAAAAAGCACAACGCGGTTTTGGTAAAAAAAAATCACAACACGATTTCAAAGAAAAAACAAAAAAAAAGCACAACGCAATTTCTGGAAAAAACGCACAACGCAATTTCAGAAAAAAGCACAACACAATTTCGAAAAAAAAGCACAACGTGATTTCAGTAAAAAAAAAAAAAACACAAGCAACGCGATTTCGAAAAAAAGCAAAAAAAAGCACAATGCGATTTCGGAAAAAACAAAATGAAGCACAACGCGATTTCGGGAAAAAGGGCACAATGCGATTTTTGAAAAAAAAACAAAATAAAGCACAACACGATTTCAAAAAAAAAGCACAACTCAATTTCGGAAAAAGGCACAACGCGATTTCAAAAAAAGCACACCGCAATTTTAAAAAGAGCACAACACGATTTTAAAAAAAAAGCACAACACAATTTTGAAAAAAAAGCACAACGCGATTTTGGAAAAAAAAGCACAAGGTGATTTCAAAAAAAAGCACACCAGGATTTTGAAAAATAAGCACAACACGATTATGAAAAATAAAAACAACGTGATTTAAAAAAAAACGCGATTTTGAAAAAAAAAAGCACAACGTGATTTCAAAATAAGCACCGCGCAATTTTGGAAAAAAAGCACAATGCGATTTTGAAAAAAAAGCACACCGCAATTTTGGAAAAAAGCATACCGCGATTTTGAAAAAAATCACAACGCGATTTCGAAAAAAAAAGCACAACGTGATTTCTGAAAAAAAGCACAATGCAATTTCGAAAAAAAGCACCGCGATTTTGAAAAAAAAAGCACAACGAGATTATGATAAATAAAAACAAAATGATTTTAAAAAACGCGATTTTGAAGAAAAGCACAATGCGACTTTGAAAAAAAAGCACAACGCGATTTTGAAAAAAAGCACAATGCAATATTGAAAGTTCAAAAGCTCAAAAACACAACACAATTAAAAAAGCACTAGGTGATATTGAAAGCACTATGCGAATACAAAAGCTCGAAAGTATAAGGCGACACGGGTAGAACTTCTCTGGAGCACAGCCAAAGCGCAAATGACTGTGGAGATTTGATTACTAAGGGTAGCCACCTGCTTTTGTTGTATAGGTTTAGGTATCAAACTTGTGTAAATGTAACACCGCAGGGGTTCTAAAACATTTCGGCCATTGTTTAAGTTTCCTAAAATCAAAATTTAAACAATGGGATATGTTCTTACAACCCCATGCGGTGTTACATGAATTTGGAAATTCAACTGACTGTCGGCACCGCTTTTGATACCCTTTCTCATTGTTCAATTTTGAAAATTTAAAATTTAGCTCTACATGGAGCCCCAACATGCTCTTCAAAATTAAATTTTTACCACCCGTTGTGTTCGCTCAATTCAATAAAAACCGGGCGATAAGCGAACACAAAGGGTGTCGGCCTCGCTTTTGATAAAATCTTTTTTATAACCCCTGTGGAGTTACATAAATTTGGAAATTTAACTGACTGTCGGCGCCGCTTTTGATACCCTTTCTCATTGTTCAATTTTGAAAGTTTAAATTTAGCTCCACGTGGAGCCCCTCAAAATTAAATTTTTACCACCCATTGTGTTCGCTCAATTCAATAAAAGCCGGCAGATAAGCGAACACAAAGGGTGTCGGCCTCGCTTTTGATAACATCTTTTTTAGAACCCCTGTGGTGTTAATAAATTTCGAAATTTAACTGACGTCGGCTTCGCGTTTGTCGGCTTCCCTTTTGATATGGCCCTTTTCCCCTTTTTGTTCTTTTTTTGGTACAAATTTTCGTAATTAATTGCAATTACTCAAGAAGCTAATTGAGTAATTGCAATTATAATTACGGCCTTCCATGCCTCACGTTAGACCACATCTACGTACGAAAATTTCAAAAAAATCGGCCTATCCATCTAAGAGAACATTCGTTCCAAAGAATTTTTCCACTTTCAGACCGAAACTAATAGTGTGCTACGCACACTAAAAAAGAACTTTGTGAGAATTATTGGCAAAAAGAGATACTTTGGCAATTTTGGGAAATACCTCATCCGGACTTTCAGATAATTCTGAAGAAAAAAAATTTTCATGCAAAGATTTGATCAATTTTTGTAAAAATCAGTAATTTTTCAGAATAAGAAATCAAGTACCTACATGTACATCTTTTCGCAATTTTTTTTTTGAAAAGTGAGATTTTTCACTTTGCAACTCATGCAGTTTTACTAAAAAATCGAGACTATGAGAGGAGTAGGATTGCCCTCACTGCTTAGGTGATCATTCGCGCAATTTCCCCTTACGAGAGGCTTCTGTATATGTTTCTATAATAGAGTCTGCGCTTTATTCCATATACTGTAAGTAGGGTAACGTGATAAATTCTTCTAAACTTATACATGCGCTCATAGGATCCCTAAATAACTGGAAGGATCCCCCTAACTATCATATGACAATAAGATGAGATCATTTGTTCCCACCGAATGATCTATTCTTTTGATGAATATCTGGTAAGCACAAAGTTGCTTTGGCGAGCCACGAATATTACTTGGTCTCGTAACTCCGTGGTAACTTGTTCCTCGTCAAAACGATGATGTGTTAACTGTATTGACACAATGAATATGTGAGAACAAATGGGGTTCTCCCCTGCTTGTCCTTTTTATGTTTTACCCACCTTCAGTGTGGTAATTAGTGTTTCTCTGAACGTTTTAATTAATATTAAATACGGTTCTTTTGAATACACTTCGATTTTCCGGACATTGAAAGTATTTCTCATCTATACATCGAGCTTATAGATAGACGTTCCTACCTAAGCACCTAGTTTTGGTTAGTGCATTGGAAGAGGTAGGAAAAATGCATAGTGTCCAAGTAAGTCTAAGGTAATTAATTATAGATAGATCATAATTAATTGAGATGGATAAAATGAGTAGTTATACACCTAGTATTAGTGGCTGTATAGGAGATACTTATTTTATCTCAGACGAAAGACATAATTTCACCATGTTTTAGTTAGAGTAGGATAGCAAATATAGCACGTAATCATTTGAGCTAATACTCAAGTGGTTACGTGTAGATTAAACTTTACTCGATACGAGTGTGCACTCCTATTGAATTACATAATAATAGTTTTAATCACCCTTTTATTATTTTGTATAGAACTCGTTCGGTATATCATTCAATAAACATATCGATTAGCATGAATATATGTGACGTGCTCTACGAGAATCAACCTTAGGGGAAAAAATGTTTTTTGAGAAACATGCATTTAAAGTTTTGAAGTGTGTTTTCGCCTTATTTTCAGGTAGGTATGCAACAGAAACGTCTCCAGTAGTTTCGTCTAGGTCCCCTTCAGTTCAGCTCTGTGACCCTTCGTGTAAACAAGTCATAACCGCATGTTCCTATGCTGCCACGCTAGCCGCATGGCGCAGCTGATGGACTATCGCGCGGGAAATACTGAGTTCAAATCCTACCTAAGCCAACAATTTTTTTAAAATTTTTTTCAGTTGTTTTTTTTTATTTTAATATTTTTTCAAGCAGATTTTTCACTGAAAATGAAATTTATTCTACTTTTTCTTCTTTTAAAAAAATTAATGAATTAACAACTTTTTATGAAGTGAAATACACGAATGGGGCTTGATAAGTGTTTGTATGCAAATTAGGTTATTTTTTACTGCCAAAATCATAAAAAATATTAAAAAATGAATTTTGAGTTGATTTTGGCTCTACCCCTCAACTTTGGGGTCGATTTCCAAGGAAAGTAAAAGAGATAGGAAGTTGCGGATTGCGCCATTGGAAAGAGCGTCTTTTTTTCTATAAGAATCGCTCATTAACTTGAAAATCCTTTTTTTGACCTAAGGTCGATTCTCATAGAGCACGTCACATATGTTTTTATTTGGTGAAGAACTGGACAATGTGCTTATAGTGAGTAGGTTATTGCCGAAGTCTCCTATCTGAGCTAGTCAGGGACTATGAGTAAATATTCACCTCCTAGGGGATATTTCTTAGCCAACTTCAGGGATAGATCATGCTGATATCTACTATCTCACCGGATGACTCCCTGTTTCACTATAACAACTATTCAAATGCGAAAAATGTAGAACTTTCAGCAGTAGGTAAGACTTTTGGTCAATTTTTGGAAAACAAATTTTTTCAAGACTTTTTTTTGCAAAAAACCGAGAATTTTGATAATTTTAAGGAAAAAGCAAGACTGACTATTTTGGGAGAAAAGCACGAATTTTTGGCAATTATTGTCCAAAGAAATGATACTTTTTCGCAATCTTTGTTGAAAATTGGAGACATGTTTTGGTCATTGGCATGTTTAGGCCAAAAAGCGGATTTTTGGGTAATTTTTAGGAAGGGGAATTTTTACAAAATAGTGAGATTTTTAGCTGTTTTTGGAAGAAAGAACAAATTTTGAACCAATACATACCTTCGACTTTTTGAAAATGGAAGTCGCCAAATTTCAATTTAGCCACGCTGACATGAAAATCACGCCACGATATACTTTCTTCCAGTTAGATATTCAAAGTATAAGACAAAACTGACGTACGTGTAGCGTAAAGTAAAATACACGAGGTATCGTACACAACGCGAGAAAGAAAGAAAATTAAAAATGTGATTGATGAGTCGTGGAATATATCGTAGGATATACGGAAACGATACGATGCATTAATTTCTTATCATTGAGAAAACAAACGATACAGGAGTTTGTGTTTCATTATATATTTTGATACGAAAATGACAACGATGCACGATACGACGTCGAGAAAATTTTCAAGCTTTACATCTCGACATTGTTATAGGTGTTTGGTAGCCTATTAATTCAACGAGTCCCAGACTCGATTTTCCATATCGGATTCCGAATTCAGTCGAGTTGTTAATGAAGTCCACGTCGTTATCGTTGATATTTTCATTACGATTCCACCGCAATAGAACTTATTTGTGTAGACTTACAAACGGTGAACGGATTCAAATTTCTGACCCTATCGCCAACATAATATAAGGAACAGAATTCGAGATATCTTTTACTACGAGCGAGTGTTCAGATTTGTTTCTAAAACCATCCACGACGATGACCGTTCAAGGAAAAAGCTTCCGAAAGGTGCGGTCACTCCAAGATTTTATCACACACGAGTTCGATATAAAGGAATAGTAGAAAGCTGACACGATACTCGTTAACTTTGAACTTTGTTCGACAGTCAACGTACACCGAGGAAATAGAGAAGTGACACAAATCACGAATACGTCCCGATGCTGATGTCGGTATTCATAACCGTCATCATTTTCGCATACAGGCAGCAAAGAAAAACGTAAAAGAAACTCCCAACGGTCATATTTTATTCGCAGTAACACACAACGCGAACCGGGTACGTGGTGACCGACGACCGAGAAATGGAAGGAAAAAAATTCAATTTCTCGTACCATTTCTTCGACGTGTACTCGAGCCACACTCGCACAAAAGAGACCAGCAAAAACCTAGGTGATTGATAAGAAATACAGTGCAGGCGAATTAATCTGATACATTTCACCGTATTTTACTGACACTTTTCAACTCGACCGATTCGAATCAATTCGCCGGGTAATATGTTAAAAAACAATTTTACAATTGGACCTTTATTTTGATTATAAATATAAAGCGTCGTCGTGCCATGCCACGCCAGTTCGCCAGCTTTTTTTTTCCTCCTCATCTCTTCCTGCTTCTCCCAACGTTTCGTTATAATAAATTTTATCGGCGAATAAGAAAAAAAAAACACGCAGCAAAAGCAGCGCAACAAGATTTAAAACCATCACTAAATTAACTGGAAAACTCGCGCGAGAAAGTTATTTAAAAGAAATCTCGTTTTTATCTTGTTTTTTTTTTCGCTGCTATTTCTTCGGTGTGTTTTGTTTTTAAGAGGGCGCAGCATAAAAATTACATTTCAAAGTGAAAATGTAGTTAAAGTTTTAAACGAAAAATTCTATTAAGTTTTTTTGCGCAATGTTATTGTTGTTATGTCTGCTTGTATCTTATATGAGCGCGTATTTTTTTTCTCCATCTCTTTCTCACTACTTACTTACTCACTCCTCTTCTTATTTAATATCAGATTATCTCCGACTGGCTTACAAAGACTTTTAGGAAGCAATTATTTTAAGAAACAACTAAAATTGCATTAGTTCGCATTTTGTTTTATTTAATGGCCGCCACGTATTACTCGTACGTATATATATGCTGCGATTCGTTAAAATAATATATTTTACGTATGTACGTAGGTAGAGGTACATGTACGCAAATTATTATCTCTGTTTTTATATTTTTAGCGATTTATCCTTATCTCGCAATTGAAATTTAAGAAGTCGCTATTATCGAACCGTTTATATTCCGGTGAAAAACTGAAAATTACAATTTGATTGTTGCGGCACGACGCGACGCCAGAATTAATTCCCAGCTAAGGAAATTACTTTTTAATGCCGCCACGTTAATTCACGTTAACGTTGCGTTGCTTTTATTCGCCGAATCGTATTTTCGGATCAGCGAGAGAAGATGAGTCGAGCGCGAATATCTTTTCCAAAGACTTATTCAACCTCGAGAAAGATAAAAGTTTAATAATGTTTCACCACGACGGGGAAAAAAAACACAGACAAGATTTGCAAATGGATTTCGAGTATTAATTTCCAGATATCGGTCGTAAAAATGGAAACTTCGAGGGGTTTAGTAATGCAGGTTCATGGTCATAATCGAGGAAATAACCGTGAAAAAAATCGAGAATTTCTTCTTAATACGTTGTCGTTCAGTTCAAATTGTCAAGTTGATATTTTTGGATTCTAAAATGAGATGATTGTTGAATCGAATAGATTTTTATTTGTGAGTGAAATTTCAAGATCTTGAAAAATTAACTTGGAAAAAATATTTATTTCGCGGTGTTATGAGATTTTAGGTGTGCTGATTTTACTTTTTTGATACATATGAGCTTCCTATAGATTTCCACGATAGATCCCCTGAATTTCATAAAATTGAACAAACGATTTTCAAAGGTGATGATTTAAAACTTTTTTTTTTCTCCTTTAGAAAATGCATTTTTCATTTCTTTAAGATCAAAAACTCGTGAAAGTGGCTAATAAACCGTCGTTTTGCACGTGTGATTTTATGTTTTTGAAAATGCAGCAAAAAATATGCAGCTTGATATTGTGGGGGCTTATTGTGTAGTCTGGGAGGCTTATACCTACATATGAAAAAAATATATTTATCTCGACATTCAAAATCAGCACTTGTAAAAACATTCAAAATTATCAAGTAGTCGGGGAACCCGTATTATGGATCTATTGCCCCCCTCCGGTCGATCCTCCGGGACAACTTTTTTCTTAAAAGGTACATTCAAAGCCCATGTCCTTCAAAAAAAAGTGGCCCTACTTACAGAATGGTGGCCATTTTGATTGACAGGTCAGCCGAAATCGACAGTTTTGCGTTCCAAAACATAGAACTTGCACGAAATTTTTCAAACCGTACACAGGTAGATCGAAAGATAAGGCAACAATTTATCACCTGTCAAAATTTCAAGTGTTAAAGTGCGTTTTTCGATTCTTGGTGAATTTTTGAAAATCGAATTCAGGCCTAAAATGAGGGGAAAATTCAAAATTTTACGTAATTGACCAAGAAAGCTGAAATTTGGGATATACCCTATTTTCGACATGCCAAATCAATTGGAAACTGTTTCAAACCGTTTTGAGCAGTTCTGGAGCCTCCAGCAGATTTTTGAAACTCGGAATTCCCACAAAATTTCATCCAATGGAGATGGAAAGCCGAAATTCATTCTGCAAATTAATTTCAATACGCTACGAAGTCGACTGCAGGTGGATTCAAGTCGTTTTGGAGCCTCCACTGACTTTATAAAAGGTTGTGCGGCGTTTTCTGGAAAAATGAAATTTTCAAAAAGTAACTGGAAGCATCAAACCCATTTAAAACCGCCATGCAGTCGACTCCATAAATCGTAATAAAATTAGTTTGCGAAGTAAATTTTTGATAAAATATTGTAGGAATTTCAAGTTTCAAAAATCTGTCGGAGCCTCCAGTAGTTTTCAAAAAGTCTCAGTAGGCTCTAAAACGAAATTAATTCGGCAAACATATTTCAATACGCTATGAAGTCGACTGCAGGTAAATTTCAAGCCGTTTTGGAGCTTCCAACGATTTTTTAAAAATTACTGGAGCCTCCAGTAGATTTTTGAAACTCGAAATTTCCCCAAAATTACGAGTATATCAAAGGGAAAAAATCAAAATTTTACCAAATTGACCAAGAAAGCTGAAATTTGGGATATACCCTATTTTCAACATGCCAAATCAATCGGAAGCGGTTTCAACCCGTTTTGAGCAGTTCTAGAGCCTCCAGCGGATTTTTGAAACTCGAAATTCCCACAGAATTCCATCAAATTGGAGTTGTAAAGCTGAAATTTATTCTGCAAACTAATTTCAATACGCTACGAAGTACTGCAGGTGAATTTCAAGTCGTTTTGGAGCCTCCAGCGACTTTTTTGAAAAATACTGGAGCCTCCAATAGATTTTTAAAACTTGAAATTTCCCCAACATTAATTTATCAAATGGAGTTGGCAAGCTGAAATTTACTTCGCAGACTACATGGTGGTTTCAAATGGTTTTGAAGCTTCCAGCTACTTTTAGGAAATTTCAATTTTCCAAAAAAACGTCATACAACCTTTCAAAAAGTCGCTGGAGGCTCCAAAACTACTTGAAATCCACCAGCAGTCAACTTCCTAGTGTGTTGAAATTAGTTTGCAGAACAAAATTCGACTCTCCATCTCAGTTTGATGAAATTTTGGGGAAATTTTAAGTTTCAAAAATCTACTGGAGGCTCCAGTAATTTTCAAAAAAGTCGCTGGAGGCTCTAAAATGACTTGAACCCAGTCGAAGTCGTCTTTAGAGGGTGTTAAAATTGGAGTGTAGAGTAAATTTCAGCTTTTCATCTCCATTTGATGAAATTTTCTGAAGATTTAAACTTCCAAAAATCTGGTGGAGACTCCTGTAGTTTTCAAAAAGTCGCTGGAGCCTCCCAAATGAGTGTTGGACCCACCTGAAGTCGTCTTCAGAGGGTGTTAAAACTGTGTAAATTTTGACTTTCTATCTCCGTTTGATGAAATGTTGGGGAAATGTCAATTTTCAAAAATCTGCTGGAGGCTCCAGTAATTTTCAAAAAGTTGCTGGAGGCTCCAAAACGATTCAAAGTCTACCTGTAGCTGACTTCGTAGCGTATTGAAATTAGTTTCCAGAATGAATTTTGGGTTTCCATCTCCATTTGGTGAAATTTTGTGGGAATTTCGAATTTTAAAAATCTGCTGGAGGCTCCAGAACTGCTCAAAACAGTTTGAAACAGTTTCCAATTGATTTGGCATGTCGAAAATAGGGTATATCCCAAATTTCAGCTTTCTTGGTCAATTTGGTAAAATTTTGATTTTTTCCCCATTTTTGTCCTAAATTGGATTTTCAAAAATTCACCAAAAATCGAAAATCGCACTTTAGCACTTGAAATTTTGACAGGTGATAAATTTTTGCCTGATATTTCGATCTACCTGTGTAAGGTTTGAAAAATTTCGTGCAAGTCCTCTGTTGAAACGTAAAATCTGCGATTTCGGCTGACCTGTCAATCAAAATGGCCGCCATTTTGTAGGTAAGGCCAACTTTTTTTTTGGCAGTTTACTTTGAAATGTTCCTTAGGATGCCCCTTTAAGAAAAAAGTTGTCCCGGAGGATCGTCGGGGGGGGGGTGCAATTACTCCTATTGTCATATGCCGCACTAATAGGTACGAATCAAATACATGTCTCGTTATAGTTACTCAGAAGAAAAAAAAAACGGATCTGCTCGAGATACCCCATTGCTACCTGGCCAAACGCTCACCAACACACACGTTTCCAATACGATAATAAAAGATATTACAATCGATTAACATTTCAGCGACATTTATGATTTATAATCGTAATTGAAGCGACGTTTGGGTGCGAAAGAGCGAGAATGACAGAGGAGCAAGTCGAGGAGACAGCCAAGGGAGACGTGCGTTGTCGGTGCGCGAAAATGTATTATTCATGTATTCAAATGATGGCGAAGTGCATCTGGCAACATTCACATTTGCAAACATTCGACAGTAATGTTAATTATACGACGAGTGAATGAGAGCGGTGTTAGTGGGCCGAGAAAGCATTTCGCAGACTAAGGGACCAGGCAACGAACGAAGGTGAGAGACGAAGAGGACCATCGTCGAGCGACGGCGAATCGGTAAAACAGAAAGATTTTTGGCTCGTTTCATACAAGACGGATAGCTTTCTCGGCATCATTTATCAAGTTACGTCTCTCAGGCTTATTCCCTGCTGTGACATACCGATAACTGACGATAATAGCAATCGGTCCACGCGCCACACAAACCCTTATCATAAAAAACAACAACATGCGGATATCTATCCTACATACTGTACACGCACATCACATCAAACAGGCAAAAACACGTATATCTACCAAGCCCCTCTACTCCCCTCCATCTCACCTCAAAAGCTCGATATGCTAAACGAACCTTTCGGGGTAAGTATACGTATACAGAAGATGAAATCGATTGCACGTTTATTGTGAAAAGACGCGAGACAACGAGGACATAGTCTCTTGTATTTATATATACGAGACACCGAAACGAATATAACGAAATTTTAAAATATATTCGTTTCCTCGAACGATTGCTGAGGAGAACCATCTCGTAACACGCATCGCTGCGGTGTGGGTTTTTGTACGATGCGATGCAGTTCGTCGTTGTCAAAAAGGTGCTTAACATCGATGTATCCAAGCTTACACGAGCGTTAAAAGACGTGTCAATTTTAAACGAAGCTCGTGAAATTTTCCCCATCAAACGAACACGTGAATGGCAAAACGCAACAACTACACAATCAACCGGAAGTTTACCCAAATATCATGCACACTCGCACTTTCTGCAGTCCCACTCGTAGATAAACTGCCGCCACAAAGTGCAGCTTTTTTCAACGAGCACAATGTCATGGTACTGTGCTCGTATGTGAGACGTGCGTGTGGCATATTAAAAGCTCAATGTCATCGTCGTGGTTTTTTCCTGCATTTTTTTCCTCACATACTCGTTTTTCTGGAGAAAAAAAACCATCATCTCGAATGTGTATAGTGGGGGTACCACGATGATATATTACGAAAACAAGATCGTCCGCTTTTGGAGCTGAGCTGACGTTGGCGCTGGGGGGCAAGTTTTTACCAACTTTTATCTAATGGTTATCGCGCGTATTCGACTTCTTTAAGCTCGGCGATGCGCGTGAAATTACTCGTATTTAGGTCTGATGTGTGTTACGCGTATGTGGAGCAAAAAGTCGGACGAGAATCAACAACACCATTAAGCGAAGAATAAAGATATCTCGAGAGAAAAAATTACAGCGTATTTTTACTCTAACCCCGTTCCTCCATCTTTTCTTGTAAGCGTTTTTTTCTTTCAATTCGCAGCGAAATTTGAAGTATAAGCGGATAACGTCGTACTTTGGGTGCGTAATAATTTGATTTTTCTACGAGGGGTTTTCGTCGATATGGTGGCATTAATTTTGATCTTTTCTATCTGAATTATCTTCACATAATGATGGAAACTTAATCAAGAACGTGAAACAAATCAGAAACGAAAGAACATCAAATTAACTGCAGGATCAACATCTCGTGATAAGGGCGATTGGGGGAGGAGGTGTGGAGGGGTGTGACATGTCTCGACTATAATTCGTTGGGAATGAACAATATATTATGCATTTTAATTCAAAGCACTTTGTTAGGTACCTAACAAGGGAACCTCTTGAGATGTCACACTCCGATTTGAACGGGACCGTGATTTTTGGAAAGAGCATAGTCTAAAACCCCCAAAACCAAGTTTTCAGCTGCCCAAGTTCATTTTTCGATTTTTGGCGAATTTTTGAAAATTCAAAATTGACTGTTTTTGGCGATTTATGTTTTTTTTTTAAAAAGTACGTACTTGATCAATAAAAATGGTCAAAATAAGTCCCAAAACTAATAATAATATCCCAAATCCAAATTTCACCATTTCCAGCCAGTCTGGAGGCTCCAGCACGATTTTTCAATTTCTTCAGAATTTTGAATTTGCTCCAGAAGGCGTGAATGTGAAGTTGGGCAGCTAAAAACTGAGTTTGTATGTTACACTCGACCGGTTTAACGAGTTTATCCACATTTGAGCCAATTTTGAGAGTGACACCTCAAAAGTGGCTTTTTGACCAGCTTTTTTCAAATAAAAAATCCAAAAAAATCAAAAGTTTCCTGTTTGCGGGAAATTTTTTGAAATTTGCGCGAATCGCTGTATTTTGTCCAAAACTAACGCCCCCAATTCAAATGTCACCATTTCCAGCCATTCTGGAGCCTCCATCGCGATTTTTTAAATTCTCCAGAATTTTGAATGGCAGGGGTCATTCCATGTCAACTCAACCAACGTTTTTGGGTCATGTCCTTCGATTTCGCTCAAATTTTTTTTACACTATCTACCCACCCAGTAAGTAAGAAAGCCGCAATCAGTTTGGTCCCAGCCCCCTCAGGGGGTGGGTGGAGGGGGGCTTCCATTATTTTTATATTGTCTCGAGGTACTCAACTTCAGCAGCCCATTTCTCCAAAACTATGATGCTTTGATCAAAACTGATTTCACAGTTCAAAAGAGCATTGAATTTTGAACTTTTTAAGCATTTTGAAATTTTCAAAAGTTGAAAGTTCAACTTTCAATTTGAAAGTTCAAATTTCAAAATGGCACTGTAAGTGGGAGCTACCATTTAAAATTTTGAAAAAATGTCCATAGATGTACATTTTTATATTTTTTTTGAAGTATTTAGGTTTCGAGATGGGACTCGTAGACGGAGGGGGAGCACCCCCACCCCCAATTTTGGGTGAAACTTTTGAAAGAAAATCTGGGGCATGTGATGTATCGAATTGTATGTTTTCGGCAACGCTGAACACGAATATGACGTTAGATTTTTGATAGGACATCATCCACGGCCCCCTGCACCTAAAGGGGGTAACCAAAAAAAAAATGGTAACATTCGTGTGACATATGAAATAGTATGTTTTCGATATCGCTGAACACGAATATAACCATTGTTTTTAAATCGACCTCACTCGTGGCCCCCAGAACCTCCCCCAATAGGTAAAATTCCAAAAAAATTGTTGGGGGCCGTGGATGAGGTCCAATCAAAATTCTGACGTCATATTCGTGTTCAGCGTCACCAAAAACATATTATTCCATGTGTCGCACGAACAAAACACTTTTTTGAACTTTTACCCTCTTTGGGGAGGTGCTGGGGGCCGTGGATGGGGTCCTATCAAAAATCCAACGTCATATTCGTGTTCAGCGTTGCCGAAAACATACAATTCGATGTATCACATGCCCCAGATTTTCTTTCGAAAGTTTCACCCAAAATGGGGGGTTGGTGTGCTCACTGTGCTCCCCCTCCGTCTACGAGTGCCATCTCGAAACCTAAATATTAATTCAAAAAAATATCAAAATGTGCATCTATGGAAATTTTTTCAAAATTTTAAATGGTAGCTCCCACTTACAGTGCCATTTTAAAATTTGAACTTTCAAATTAAAAGTTAAACTTTCAACTTTTGAAAATTTCAAAATGCTTAAAAAGTTCAAAATTCAATGCCCTTTCGAACTGTGAAATCAGTTTTGATCAAAGTATCATAGTTTTGGAGAAATGGGCTGCTGAAGTTGAGTACCTCGAGACAATGTGAAAATAATGGAAGCCCCCCCCCCACACGCCCCCTGAGGGGGCTGGGACCAAACTGATTGCGGCTTTCTTACTTACTGGGTGGGTAGATATTGTAAAAAAAATTTGAGCGAAATCGAAAGACATGACTTTCAAAATCGCCTTTTTTTGGTTGAGTTGACATGGAATGACCCACAGCTAAAAATCGAGTTGTGTATTACACTCGACCTGCTTAACGAGTTTATCCAGATTTGAGCCGATTTTGAGAGTGACACCTCAAGAGTGGTTTTTTGAGGTCTCATTCTCGCTCCAAAACGGCTGGAAATGGTAGAATTTGCGCTCCGAGGGTAAGTTCTTGAAGAAATATAGCGATTTGCGCAAATTTCAAAAAAATCCTCACAAACGGTTATCTTTTGATTTTTTTGATTTTTTAATTTTGAAAAAAGCTGGTCAAAAAACCACTTTTGAAGTGTCACTCCCAAAATCGGCTCAAATGTAGATAAACTCATTAAACAGGTCGAGTATAATATGTACACAACTCGATTTTTAGCTGCCCAACTGCATATTTACGCCTTCTGGAGCAAATTCAAAATTCTGGAGAAATTGAAAAATCGAGCTGGAGGCTCCAGAATGGCTGGAAATATTGAAATTTGGATTTGGGAGGTTTGTTTTGAACAAAATACAACGATTTGCGCAAATTTCAAAAATTTTCACACAAAAGGGAAACTTTTGATTTTTTGGATTTTTTTAATTTTGAAAAAAGCTGGTCAAAAAGCCACTTTTGAGGTGTCACTCTCAAAATCAGCTCAAATGTGGATAAACTTGTTAAACAGGTCGATTGTAATATACAACTCGATTTTTAGCTGCCCAACTTCATATTCACGCCTTCTGGAGCAAATTCAAAATTCTGGAGAAATTGAAAAATCGTGCTGGAGCCTCCAGACTGGCTGGAAATGGTGAAATTTGGATTTGGGTAATTAATATTAGTTTTGGGACTTATTTTGACCATTTTTATTGATCAAGTACGTACTGAGAGGCCCACCACAGCCCGAGTTTTTTACAAATGGAAAATATAAAAAATAGGGAATTATTTTCTCACCAGAGGTGACTATTTTGAGGGTTGGGAGCCGGAGAAATTACAATTTTTTTTGTCATGTGGTTAGGGGCCGGCCACTCTAAACCTACAAGTAACAGAGCTTTTTCAATTATTATGGAATTTTGTGTACGAAGCTCAATTTTCAGGTAATTCCGGAGGCTCACGAGATCTTTGAACTGGCTCAATATAAAAAATAGATTGATATTCGTGTTCATTTCAATTTTAGCTTTAACATTTTCCAAGCTTTTGAAAACTGATCCTACGTAAAAAGCTCAACTTTGAACTTTCGACATTCTTGACAAGTATTTTTGAAACTACTCTCAATAACATTTAATACGTTGCAAACAGATTTTCTCCAAACTACCAAAGTTCGAAGTAATTTGAATTCAAATTCAAGCATGACGAGAAATTTCAATTTTTGAAAAAAAATCAATTCCCCCACCAGTTTCAAGGAGGGGTTGAGTAAAATTCTAGTACCTAAACCAAAAACTGAATCCATTCGAGATGCGATGATTCTGCTAAAAAATGGAACCCAATATGGTGGAAATTGAAAAAAAATTAGTGAGCTCTTCGTAAAAAAAAACACGCAGCTTTGGGATCGAGGGGGGGGGGGGGTGGTAAGTTCGGAGAAATATTCAAGAATCGACTATCAAAATTTTCCTGCAATGAAATCTTCACGAAATAAATAAGGTTTTTTTCTTTCATTGTTTATATGCCTGTACTTGGACGATTAGGCAATGTTGTAGTAGACGTGTGAATAAAATTGCATACTCAGTTTGCCGTAAATACGTGAAAAACTCAAAAGAAAGTCCAGTGGTATGATTTTTGATCACTCTTTGTATGAATTTCCCTTGATAGCCTGGTGAAGTAACTACTTTTCCCGGCTTCACAGTTCAAAGAGACCACAGGAGGGGTGATGAGGCTCGTGATTTCTTCTTATTTGCGATTTCTTGTGAATCAGCCAATGTTTTAAGATTCTTGTCAACCGATTTCACCCGATTTTTTTCAGAAGTAAGATGACTTTAAGGGTTGTCCACCACCAAATTTATAGCTGCCCACGTGCCCAGTCGCCGAACTATAACGAGTCCCACAGAGGTCCAGAGGTAGCCTATCAAAATGTCAATGTGTGAACATATTTTTTGGATTTTACGCAAATATATAAGCCACTTAAGAAAAGATTAACGAATTCACCTCAAAGCGTACCGATTTTCGTCACAATTAAAAAGTTATCCAGATTTGGAGCGATTTGAAAAACACATTCGACGATTCAGTCTTGGAAATCTAAATAATCTTGTAACGCTGCGCGAACATGTGAATTAAGCGATGTTTAAACAAACGTTAAATGAGATGTTCTTTCGGGGTAAATGAGTACTCCTATATAAGGTGGATTTTTTTTCGCCGAATGAGAACTACTCGGTAATACGATTTAACGGTTTGAAAAACTCGCATAATTCGACGAAGGTGACGTCGTCGGTCGTCGTTGGCATTTTAACATTATGGTATTCGAGGGAAAAAAACCAGGTTATTGTTGATAAAACGTGATATCCTTCTTTAAATGTAAATCCGCTGTATATAGAAATTATACGTCGAATTTCGTATTATGATACGTAGGTACTTTCGAGTATTACTTTTTTTTATAGCTTATATTTTAACATATTTATATCGAAAGAATCATTTCACGTTTGTTTTTTTTTCACTATGTGTGTACTTTTTCTTTATATCTACTGTATGAGCGAACGTACTGTTGCGTAAAATCAAATTTCCACCTGTATGTATCGTATTTGTCTAATACTCTTTGTATCTATACATCGCAGCAATGATGGATATGTACTCGTAGTTGCATTGTTCGCATATAAAATGGTGATCAGAAATTGTTTCAGTAATCCATATCTATACGTGATTCCATTTCAGAATGAGTATTGAGTACCTGAATAAGATAATACATTATATCGATGACTGACAAAGAATCAAAATCGTTTTTAAAATAAAATAGCACTATACTAAGTAATTCAATTTACTATAATTCGAACTCATTCATTATACGACTTTTAGTACGTCGTCGTGGTACGATAACTTATCAACAGATACACGAATTAAAGTACTCATATATTGGATTTTATCGATACTCGGATCCGTATACCTAACGTAAAGAAGCGACTTTGCCGCAGAAAAAAATATATCGTCGTAATATTTCATCACTCTTATATAAGCAATGCTTCACTTGACGTTTCTCAATCTTAATATCGTCGAAATATTTTGCCGAAAACGTTAACAATACCTACGTTTTGAAAATCTCGTACTTTTTTGACATTTCAAAAATCGAGCCATATTTCAATGTTGTTGCTTAACGCGCGTATAGTATTCGAGTCGAGGTACATAAGTTCTTCTACGTTTTATTTTTATTTTGCTTTTCGTCACCCTCGTCGTTATTTTCTTTTGAGTCAGATACGACGAGAGTATAAGAAGTATATGATGGTGACAAATCAATCTCGTTAATTTGATTCGCCTACGAGGTATTAAAAGAATATCAACGAAAATTTTTGTTGTGTTCGAAATGGTATAACAGCTTGGTGCTCCGTTATACCTCCTACACTTGATCCATTTAACTTATTTATTTCAAGATGTTTTCTTTTTTCTCGGATCATCGAGTTTTGCTCATGGGTGGTACGATAACACTATGGTGTCTATTTTGCTGATTATTGTTTGTAAAATAACTCGTCGAGGTTTCAATTTTTCAATTTTTTTGAACAGCCAAGAGGTGTGTATTGACTTTTAAAAAATAATAAAAATTGAAGGACAGCTTGTGGCACTTGAGATGTAAAATTTACTTACCAGTGAATAAATCATGAACATTATTTTTTGATGAAAAAAAAATGAATGAATAAATCGTGAAATTTTCTACCGGTTATCAAAATAGGTGAAATAAAAATAGATAAAATCGCACCTCGGGAGCAATAAGGTTACATCTAAAAAAAAAATTGATTTTGACGTTTTTGCATTTTTGGGGTTTGTGTATGCCCCCCTCAACCAAAAATTACACTTTGAGTTGGGTACATTATCTAGATCTTGTAAAAAACGCAAATGGCCTAACTCAAAATCCCAACAACATTGCAAGTTGTTTGGAGTTATAAGGATAAGGATACATCTCAAAAAAACTCTATCTTTTTTTTTTAGCAAATATCGTACATACAATGTGTTAACAAACAGTTTTGATTGTTTTGAATGTTTGTCAGTTAGAAATAGTCATAAAGAGTGCATTAATTCTCTACAACTTTGTTAAGATGAATTTTTTTTTGGACGCTTCCTTTCGCCTCCAGATCAACTTTAATGAAAGGTTATAACTCAAAATGTTTTCCAAACATTGAAATGTTTCCTCTTTAAGATTTTATTTTTCAAAGTGTTCTTATGCTAAACGAAGGTAGGATACCAGATCTTTAAAATGAGGTGCTAATCATTCCTCACAATTAATTATAAATTGATGAAAATAATGAATCAAGTTTTTAAAAGAAAGAAAATCACTCTCCTGTAAAATTTCACTTTTTTGAGATATAACCTCATTACTCCTGAGGTACAAAATGAAATGAGCTGGAGTGATGACATCTTGGAGATCACCAGAAACATATACGTGAGTGGTTTTGAGTTTAATACCTATATTTTCAATTTATTTTAACGTTGTTCTCAAGTTTTCAAAATTAATCATGGCAGAAATTGATTTTTGTATACATTTCTTCACCAACAGAATCAAATGCTTGTAAACACTCCAGGGAGCATTTTCAGGAATAAAGTTCTATTCAATATTATTTTCAAGTAAAAAAGGAACAAATTCGTTGTTCTTTCTTAAATTTTCTCTCCAAACGTGATTGATGAAAGATTTAAATTTTTTAACAGCATTATCGGAAATGTTCTTTTTTGGCATGTTTCTCTCCGCAATAAAATGACAAAAAACGATTAAGAAATCTGTAGCTTTCATATACTTTCAACAAGTTCCAAATGAATAGCTCGGGCAGTTAGACATGTGAAAATAACAACGAAGAATTTCGTATAGAGGGACCAACGTAATCGACACCAACATAAGCAAAAGAAATAACTTTTGAGACTCATTTGGTAGGAAAAGGAGGAAGATCAGGAATGATGAACAGACCACCATCAACTTGCCAATATTCACGACAAATAAACGATAAAATATGCGCAACTCCCACATGGAAGTTATAGACACTGGACCTGCGGAATGAGGCAGCCAAAACGGTAAAGAGAAATTGAGTAACGCCAATTTATCCCGCTGGGTGCTCTTGGCTGCGCTGTACTTCAATCTGCAGGCAACGGGGAAAAGGGACGGTGATGATATTTTGTGTAGTGCCAATTTCTCCCAATGGATGCTTTTGGCTGCGCTGTATTTTGCATGTATTTTGTTCAAGAATTCGACAACAGTGCAGCCAAGAGCACTCTGCGAGAGAAATTGGCGTTACTCAGGATATTTTGCCAAGATGGCTGCCAGTTGGTTGTCTTATATGCAGGTCCAGTGTCTATAATGGAAGTACATACCATCAGGCGGGGTCACTTTGATTTCGCGAGGTGACTTTGATAGCGCTTATTTTTCTGCACGTTTTGATCTGTGGAGCGAGTAAGACGTCGAATTACATTTTTTTCCAAGCTAAGTAGTTACACTGATGTTGAATTCATACAATACTGGTGATAATTTCGTAAATAAATATTTTTTACCTCATTTTTTATCAGATTTTCTAAAAACGCTACATTTCTGAAATTTTCAACTACTCAACTTAAGTTGATGTTCTAATATATTCGGGTAAGTGATAGAACATTGGCTGATAGCTTATCGTAAAGGTACACTCCTTGGGAACTTTCACCGAAAATTTCAAGTTTCTAGGTTGAGGTGCCTCCGATCCTTGGCCCATTGTTCTCCAGTGGAATGTTATTGATTTTTCATTTTTGAGGCTAAAAATTTAAATTTTGAGACTAAAGTGAAAATCAATGCCATTTTTGGATTCAGGGTGAAATTTCATCCCATTTTGATAGGTTGCAAAGGTATTTTATTAAATATCTAAAAATTTTGTTAAAAAACCGAATTTTATAAAAAATTGAGGAAATACAGGGGCTTTTATCACTTTTTTTCAATAATATGACGACTTCCTCTCGGCCAAAGTTGATGAAATTTTGTATGGTAGGTCTAAAGGTGGTGAGAAATCATTTTTTGAAAAAAAAGTACCCCTATCAAAGTGGCCCCATCTCATGGGTGACTTTGATACGGCCTTTGAGGGCGATTTTGAGGCACAAAAAAAATGTTGAAAAAACAAAAAGGTCATTTGGTGCTTTTTGACGTACTTTACACACTGAGTGGTGCAATTTTTTCGAAAACATCTTTCTATGCCGTACAGAACAGAAAGCATTTTTTTTATCAAAGCGACCCCGCCTGACGGTATTTAACGTGAATAATATTCATTATCAATTTTTTTTACAAAATCATGGTCTCACTGTAGAAGTTTTGGGAATTTGCGATCATAACTTAAAGTTTTCGAGTTTTGAGAGCATTTCCTGGGGATTTGGACGTGAATGAATTTTGAGTCAAGAGCACCTTCACTCAAACCCTTCAACAATAACCCTAAACCAAATCTATCTAAATGTGTACCAATTTCAGCATATTATTCAGTCGTCTCAAGGTTTGATGACAAAAAAATTTAACTTAGAGGAGAAGGTACAATTATGGACCCAGGTACAAATATGGACCCCTCATGGTTTAGTGTACAAATACTAGCGCTACGGTCGTGCTGAGTACTAAAAATTATACTAGTAGTGTAGTATCAATGATCCAAGTACTTATGTATTTTGGGTCCATGCATTCTTGGGTGTCTCTCATCAGCAATTGTTTTTTTTGCGCATTATTTTCTTCCCAATGGAAAATTTTACAAGTTTTTCATTCGGTAATTCATCAACTTCAAATAAAGTTTGGAAAAAAAATTATTAGCGAAGTAAGTAGCTTACAATGACTACTTTCAAAATGTACTTTCATATTTGTCTTTACTTCAACTGATTTTCAGAATTTTTTTCATTTTTCATAAACTGAGCCGATTTTTTGCATGGGTATAAATATGGACCCCTAAATTTTTTTACCTAATTTTGATTCAATATATTTTAGAATGTCGAGAAAAGTGTTATTAACAAAGAAGACAAGTCCGAAGTGTCAAAAATGAGACCATGATTTTTTCATTTTTCATCAACTTCCCCAATTTTTTGCATCGGTATAAATATGGACCCCTAATTTTTTTTTCCATCTAATTTTGATTCAATGGTTTTTAGAATACAGAGAAAAGAAGACAAGTCCAAAGCATCGAAAAAAATCTTTAAATGAATTTTTGTACAATTTTTTGAAATATTTATTCATTTTCTGAGGGGGTCCATATTTGTACCACTTTATGTCACTTTTCTAAATTTCAAATTACTCCGTGGGTTTCCAACAATTTTTTTTTTTTTATACAATATACCTACTAGAGTCTTTGGCCTTTTGAATAGTATATTTGAAAAAAAAATAAATGTTGATAATTTTTTCTACCCTTTTTAAAGCCAAAAAGCTAGAGGGGTCCATGTTTTTGTACCTTATCCTCTATTTTTTTACCAATTTTTGAGACCATTCTTACTGAAATCTGGTTTGTCCTTAAATCAATGAAAAATAATGTCAATTAAAAAATATTCACAAATAAAATGGACCATAGCAAGAGTAAGGTACCTATTTTTATGCAATGAAGTTCGTTATTGAGCAGATTATCAACCAGATGAGTAAGTATTCGTGAAAAAGCTCGGGGGAAAAAAGTGCATTTCATTCTAAAAAGTTACAAAAGCAACGCGGACGGTATTTCAATCTGCGGAAATTGAATTACCCTTAAACGCTAAACCCAGCATTCTAATCTCGTTTACGTTCGACGAAACGGTAGTAGGTACCTAACCATTGAAAATACTCGAGCATTAGACGATATACGATCTCTAATCCGGCATCGATCAAATAAGCGTTTAAATATCGAATAGTTTTCTATACTTATGCCATAAGTACAGTAAGTAGGGGTACCAGCAGCTAAATTACTCAGATAAAATTGCACGCTGTATAGCTCGAGGTTAACAAGACGATATTTCAATATTGGAGGGGGGCGGTGGGTGAAAAAAATATATCAAATTAAGTGGAACTCGTCGACGTCGACGTCGTCGCCACCATCGCTTCGCCTGGCATCTTCCAGTCATTTCGATCCAAATACATAAGCGCACGAGTACTACACACTCGACATTTAGAGAAATTTATAAATTGCCGCAATTCGTATCTTAATTTTTTCACATCGCGTCGTCGTCGTCGTCGTGACAGTGTTAACGCACGACCGAATGGCGCAAAGGCAAAAAAATTTATACTGTTTTTGTACTCGTACGTACAACGTCTCGACGCAGCCAATTCCAGCTCTTGAAATGGAAAAAATTGAAAAACTTAATATATTTTGATTAAATTTTTCCATTTTATATATATGATTCGGTTGAATGAGGACGATTTGTTATACGCCGCAGGTCGTGTGTGCGTTAATTCGACATCAAATGTACAGATACACAGAAGGTATATAAAGGACGTTTTTTTTTTGCTCTCTCTTTCTATTCGTATATCTTTGTCCCTCTCTCAATACGGTGCGGCGGTGGTGGCGGCGAAATATACGATTTTTAAAACATATTAATTTTTAAACCGTATCTCCGGTAATAAATTAAATGCACGTCACGAGGGCAAAAAATTAATGAATCGCGAACGATATCTTTTTCGCATTGAACATGTACCTACTGGAAAAAACAATCGAGAAGTGTGATTATACGTTGGGAAAAAAATCATCTACAAAGAAGTGAATAAAAAAAAGGGTCGTTTTATCAAGGCAACGACTACCTATACGACGATGAAATAAACATACACCCATACACACATACGAGAAAGAGAGAGAAAGAGAGGTAAAAAAAAAACCAAAACACCTTTCAAAAACGATACACTTTGCAGCATATAATCAAGGTACGATACTATAACCAGTGATTTTGGAATTTATTAAGAGCGGAATAAAAGGATTACAAACAACAGAACACGCGAGCCCTCTCGACTCGAAAATTCAGCCAAAGCCAACGTTGAAACGCTGATGTTAGCTCGAGTGGAATACTTTCTCCAATTTATGGTGTTTTACGTACGTTATCAGAAAAAGATGAAACGCCAGATGGAATAACACACGCGAAAAAAAAAAAGAATCGCTTAGTAAAGGCAGCACTGTCCAGCATATAAAAGTGTAATTTCACCATCAAGTGTTATCCGTGTTAATAATTTACCGTCTATATAAACATCCTTAACGCGGCAGTGAAATTTTCCAGCGTCGTTTTAGTGGTACCTACGCCCTGTATTAGCATATCAGTTCATTTCCCCAACCCAACCCTTCCTCATCTGCTGACATCCGTGCGATTCGCGAGTAAATGTTTCGTTATATTTAGATATACCATACCTATTATTATTGTACTCTATGATTTCGCTAGGTGTGTTTTTTTTTGTCGTTTCGTTCCCTTTGGACGGTGTTAATTCGCCTTTTTTAACGGTTGCGAAGCTTTTGAATCGGTTGGCACGTTTAATTTGCCTAAATTATGCATTTTTTCCCTCCCGAATTATTTACTATAATCGGGTGCTGAGGCGTGCCAAGTCTGCCTAACGTATTAAAACGATATAATGCGAGGTGTGCTTGACTTTTCCCCCTACATTTTTATCCACTTTTTTTGTTGAATTCGAATAAAGGTGTTTTGATTGCAGAGTCGATATTATTGGAGAAGAGGGAAAATTAGTAGCACTTCTCTCCTATGCAATGTGCAGGGACCAAACTGAGAGGAACCGATTCCTCCTCTCAAGTTGTTAAATTTTGAAAAAGTTGGCAAATTTCGACAAAGTCAACAAATTATGATAAAGCTGGCAAACGGCATTCCCGGATAAGATACGTAGATGAGATGCCCCTGTTCTGGGATTTTAGAAATTTGGATTGAACATTGTTGGACACCTTTGAAAACAATTGCAGACCCAAAACAATTTTCGCGAAAAAATTTATTTTAGGGCGATCCACCCCCCCCTGAATGGGGCTCTTGGCAAAGTCTAACTGTAAATCCAACTTCACATTCGTGGTTAGAGGGTTCGATTCATATGAAAACGACACCCATATTGTTAATCTTTTTCAGACCCCAAAATTGGGTGGGGAGGTGCCTATATGGACCCAAATTGAGCTTCTCGAGGAATTGTTGCATTTTCTGCAGTTTTTCAAGGTTCGCGTGAAAAATTTCAGTAGATTTTTAAAGATGACTGACCTGGAGAAAAAATTTGAAAAAATAGTACTTTGCACCTGATCATATCTTATAGTGAATTAGGTTCGAAGATACGGCGGGTTCAAGTTTTCTTTTGTCAATACCCGCCCCCCTCCACTAGGTGGAGAAAATTTTGAAAAAATACACGTGATTCGAAAAAAAGTGAGACCTTTTGGAATTTTTTGCAAAAAAAACGACCACTTTTAGCCATTTTTCTGAAAGAAAATTTTAAAAATAATTTTTGAAAAGGCAAGAATTTTTGCAATTTTTTTAGAAAAAGCAAACGCTTTTTCAAATTTTCAAATTTTCAAATTTGTTGGTAAAAAGTGAGGCTTTTGGATTTTTTTTTGACAAAAACCGATACTTTCGGGTGATTTTTTGAAAAAAAATAGATTTTGGGAATTTCATGCAAGAAAACGACAAATTTTTGTTGCTTTGTGAAAGAGAATTTTTGCATTTTTTGGTGAAAATCCAAAACTTGACCAATTTTAGCAATGAGTAGGACTAAAAGGGAAAACAATAAAATGATTTTTGACAAGTTCTGACCAAAATGCACGACTTTTGGGTAATTTTTGAAGAAAATGTGACATTTCCTTAAGTATATTTTTTCACAATTCATGAAGAAAAAATCGAGACTTCCTGTCAACTACATAAATTAGCAAAAAAATGATTATTTTTCGCTATTTTTGTCCAAAAATTGAGGCTTTTTGCAATTTTTAGGTAAAAAAGCGAGACTTTTGGGAAATTTTTGGTAAGAAAAATATGTTTTTTTGGAATTTTTTGTACGAAAAAGTAACAATTATCAGCAATAAATAAGACTAAGTATTTTTGGTATGTAATTTCGATCAAATGCTAAATTTTCTACTATTTTGGGCCAAAAGCGAGACTTTTGAGATAGTTTTTGAAAAAAGTTAAATTCCCTGGTTTTTATGAAATAATCAAAATTTGATCAAAATGAATAAAAAACTGAAATTGAGTTCATACCTAATTTTTGACATATCAAATCGATTGATGGTTGTTTTCAGCTTTTTTAGAGCTTCTAGCAGACCAGTCATTTTGATAATTCTGACCACGAACACATTTTCCAAATTTATGGAGAGTACTGAAAGTGCATTGATAGAAGAAAAATCGTGATGAAAAATTGTGATTTTTGCGATTTTGTATCAAAGCAAGACTTCCTGAAAGATTTGACCAGAATAAAAAACATAAAAACGGGCCTTTTAAGCGATTTGATTTTAGTATTGTCGCGCATTCCAGATAACGGAGCTCGGAGATAGTGGATTCGAAAAATGTAAAATAAATTTTGAATTCTGATATTTCTTATTCCAGGAAATGTATTTGAGGAAATGTCCGAAAAACTTCCAAAGTTTAAAAAAAAATTAAAACTGCCTTGAAAATTTTCATCAAAAAATCTTCATTTTTGGATAGAAAGCCTTTCAAACAACACCACTTTCATGAAAAATCTTTACCCGATTCTTCAGACAAAGCTCTCTCCAGATGCAAAAGCTTCTCAAAGAAAAAAAAAACGTTGCAAATTTTTCAAAAAGTTTCTAATTTCTGCGTTAAAATTCTATGTTATTTTGTGTTTTCCCCCAAGTTTTTTCATTCCGGGGAAGGGGAGGATGGTCGTCTCCACAGAAGGATTAATACTTATTTCAGAGGTCAAGATGGGGCTTTTTTTAAGGGGAAATATTTAGAACCATTTTAACACTTGAATAAAATATTTTGGATCATATTTTTGGGATCACTTATTGATTAGACGATGAATTTTCAAGATATTTTCAAGCTATAGGAGGAAATTTATGAAAATAAATTCGTTGTTAAAATATTACGATCGCTGATTTGACTCTCGAGTGAAGATCTCATATTTCGAAAATACTGAATTTTCGCTCGTTTGCTACATTGATAAAATAGAACATAGGTAAATTCTTACGATGCTGAAATTGATTTTTGTAAAAGTGAGCTTACAATTAGTAGAAACCCTTCTTTTGAAAATGTGCACATTTAAAATATTTTGATTAGACCCATAATGTTGAGAATTTTCGGGGATAATTTTTCTTATATTTTTGGAGGGGGTTTTCTCTCAATTTTAAGGCTCTCTGATCAACTAAATTTTTAGTTGTGGGCTCAGGTTGCCAGAAAATTTTCTCCTCTCGCCCCCAAAGGCTCACCAGTACACTGAATATGTCTTTTGGAGGTTTCGGTTCTTCAAATCTTCTCCACTCTTTTGATTGGAAAAACGAGTACCTTACGTTTAGTTTTTTCTAGAATTTTTCGAAAGAAAAATTCAGCAACCTTGAACATTTCAGTGGGGGTGTACGCTAATAAGTCCAAGTACCTAATCCTAGGGGGGACTGGAGATGAATCTTTGAAAATTTATAATCTTTGTGGTTTTTTTTCGCGTTTTCTACCCCAAAGGAAAGCAACTTGCTCTCAGTTCATTTGGAAAAAAATCAAAAATCATCCCCCCCCTCTCGCAAAAGTCTCTCCATTGTTTTAATTCATATTGTACATAAGATTGCTCTTGTCACCTCCAAATGTTTAATTTCCTAGCACCTTCAGCTTACTATAACTTCAGTACCAAAAATAATACGACCAAAGCTGATTATTTTCCCATTCAAAAGCAACCAAAATGTTTTCAAATCATCTCTCATAATTTCAAATAGGTACCTTACAACAAAAAAGTAATTTTCAGTTCAATTCATTTACGCGGATGAACTTCATTAAATAGATGACAGAATTTTTCAATCATCGATGCTACCGTACACAAGCACGACGACTACGATGAGGTACACCGACAACATCGTATAGCCATAAATACAGTACAATGTTGAAAATCAAACTTATTTTCAATTCCATTTCTTCATTTTATATTCCACAACGCGAAAAAGTTATACGCGAGACGAAAATTATTAAAAGAACCTTTGAATATCGCAAATTAATACTTTCGATCGATTTGAAATTCATCGAGAGTAATTCTTCTTGAGAGATTGGATGAGAGGAGGCTGTTTCCCAAACTCATTCAATAGGAATGATTGTCTATACAGGAAAACTATTCGCGGAGTCGATGTATTCATGGGAAAAACTTGTGTAACAGTGCGAAGCGAATTAAAAGCAAGCAAAAACATCTAAAAAGAGTTGATTGAAAGGCTGCTGCGACTCTGCTGTGCTTGCTGGAGAGAGCAACTTTATATTATACGTAGTATACCTCATTAAGCGGATAAAATTTTAATTTCAAAACTTCGTAATTTCAACGTCAGTCATAGATTTAAATATTTTTCATCTTTTAGCAGAACTTGGGAAATTTTCGAATTTATTTAGTATTAAGCCGAATCCGAAAAAGCGAGAGTGTTTTTTGTGTATATTAAACGAGGAACTGGCGAATGATGAAAGGGGAAAGGGGGGATTAGTTTAAAACGAAGATTAGTAGCGTGAGAAATCAACAGAGTATTCCGAAAGACGAATACTTCTTAGGTACTCGAAAAACGACACATTTGATATAAATGTAAAAATAAAGTCACAGTGAAAAAACGATTTCGAGGCTCAATAGGGCAGTTTTTTGCTCTTTTTTCTTCTAATTTTATTATTATTATTTTTTTTTGTTATCGAACGTACTAAAATTATGATTTAGTATCGTCTATAAAACCATAGAGTCGAGGGTAATGTTCGAATAAGGAAAAAAAAATATCCATTAAGGAAGTTTTTTATGCGCTCGTGCGTAGCTTGGCTATTTTCAAGTGCACTATGGTGTGCCTGGGTTTGATATATTGGAGAAAATTTGTTTGCTTTTGTTTCGATATCAGAGACGGGTTACTTCCTTATACTCGTATTGCGGATTCGTTGATAGCTGGGAAAAAATGTGCGAGAATTTGCTCGGATGATAATTACTATGTGAAAAAGTTTTCATTTCGCAAAGTTTAAGCGCACGAAAGGAAGTGTGTTAATTACTTTGGCCAATCGAGGTCTTTTCATTTAACGTTTCAACATACGCGTTTCACAATATCATTAACGCCTACGAGTCTTCTCGTCGGACGTTTAAAGGCGAATTATTACTCTGCAAATTACATATTTTTATTCGATTCTACTCGCGGATAAATTCTGCAAAGGCGAGGTCGTCTGCGAAGGTTTTATACAATGTCCATCGTTCAATCTGGACTGAAAAGAAAAGAGGTGAGGATGAAAAAAAAAAGAAATCATGATTGGTTTATTTTCGAAATATTATTTTTTGGATATGAAAAAAGAAGAGAAAAAAGAATTTCAAATTAAATTTTCTCTATTCATTAATCCTTTTTTTTTCAGAGTTTCATTTTCGTTATTCATCGAAAAAGTTGATTTTGATAAATTTCAATCGCTCGCAGGCTTTTAATTAATTTTTAATCAAATTACTTTTTGAAAACTTGGCTCGATTTTTCCATGCCTAGATATCGTAGTAGGTTTTATCCTCTCTCTGCCTTATTTCAATTGACACGATGAAAAGATGTATTTTAATGAGTTTTCATTCGGATTCGATTCGCAGATGCAGATTACGATAAAAAAAATTCACTATCTGAACTAACGTACTGCTCGCAGCTCATTTTCGTTTCATTTTCCATGTCCTAGCAGGTTGGCTATCGTGCCACGAAGCGATAATATTTGGGTACCTATTCTGGCAAATGCATATAGAAAAAAGAGCCAGAGAAACAGGATGTTTGTAGGAGAGTAAAAAAAAAAAGAATTTAACAAAAGACCAGCCTTTATCTGGTCGTGGTGAAAAATAAACTATGTAGTATTTTTGGACAGCTACTTTAATTAGCTGTAGAGACCTGGCGCGTGTTACTACTATAGGTAGGTATATAGATGCTCACACATGTGTAGGTACGTGTGTATAGTATCACATAGATGAGCTAGCAAGTACCTACCAACTATACCAAGACTACCACGCACTAACTATAAAAAAAAAAAAAAAAAACTCAATCTTACCGCCAAGTTTACGACGAAAAGTTGTATTAAATTATATGGTAAAAGTTTAACTCATCCCATGATAACATAAAAACCTTTGCCGAGCAAAACTTTGTCGAGGATTGTAATTTTTTTCATACTACAATAAACATTATGTTAAAATGCCAGACTATTATTCCTTAAACCTTAATCTAACTTTACGACTTCCGCATTCAGTTAACGGTATTCTATGCCTAAATTCCTTCTAATGATATCCGGTTTCGTAAACTTCTCCTCTTACTATATATAGCTAATCGAAGTTTCGCGCCGAGTTTTTTTTCCCTCCCCTTATACAGCTACTACGAATACGTCGAGTTGAAAAAAGAACCGAGCTCCTAGAGCAGCTATAGCCAATATAAATGCGGAAATTGCGCATTTCTGGTCGTATATTACGTATGTAGATATATCGTCGGGTAAATGGCGGCGAAAAGTCGACTTGTAGAAACAAAAAATTAATATTATTGAGACGAGACGACAGTGTAGGTACCTAAATACTGTACGTTGCGAAAAGTAAAGGGTTGCGACGACGCGACGCTGAAGGGTCAACTGGTCGCGAAAGTTGCCCTGTGTGAGTGTGTAAGTTTAGTATGTATAAGATTTGAGAGATTTTTTTACCTCCTATTTATTTATGTGTTCGATATTTTGCTGTATTCCTCGCGCTTTGCATAATATCAGTGGTAAGAGGTGAAGTGACCTGGTTCTTGTATCTTTGTGGCGTCTTGAGGAGCATTAATGTGTAGCGTTTAGCGCATATGTACGTAATCGAATAAAGATAACATTTATCTCACGTTGATGTATAGTTACAATGTATGTAATAATCAGTAATAAAGTGTTCGTTGTAACTATCGTACGTTCTTTAGCTCACAAATGTAAGGTTTTGCTAGAGTTGGTCCAGAGATGGATTTTTGCGTTCGGATTGATAACTATTCGAAATGTTTTGGAGATCTTCATACCTTCCAATTTTCATTCATGACTTTTTTTTTGAATGGTTTTATGACTTATGAGGCCACGATGACCGACGAAGCCTTCAATTTGATTCGTGACTTGTCGATGTAGAAAATTCCGAGTTTAGATCCTACTCTCTTCTGCATAGAAATTTTTGCTTTTTTGCAATTTGAAATTTTTGCCCATCTCTCAAAGTTATCAGTTTATTTTTTTAAAAAACTCTGGGAATCACAACCTAACTGCCAGCTCAAAATTTGATCTTGCCAAGAACCCCCCCCCCCTTTCCTCTCCAAATAGGAAAAATCTACTTAATTTATCCAAACCAATCCTCGTTTTCTTTTCTTTTTTTTTCAAAAACTTATTTAAATAACTTACCCTCTAACGCATTATGTATTCTTATGCATATTCTTGTGCTTTGAAGGTAAAAATTTGTACTCACCTGAAACAAAGAAATTAAATAAATTGATTAGTCGATTGCTAATGATTTATGTAAGTACATATATAAGTATTGAGTAAAATCTATTGATTGTTTGGAGGGAGGAGGGTCAATCCTAAAGGTTCACAATGTTCACATTTTTATGAAAAAAAATCAAAATTTGAACCATTAGAAAATTCTTTGATAAATTGTGCTGAAATATATCAAAAGAGTTGGAAATGTGAATTTGAATTTTTATACAATTGTTGAATTTCATTAGGACCATTTGAACGGCGTTTAAAAAAAATTGGAAAATATGAAAATGTGAACGAGAGAGGCTCCAGAAAAGCTCATTTTAAAAAACGTGTTGATAGAATTGCATACTTGGTTCGCCGTAAATATGTATAAACTGAGAAAACCTATCCCATAAAATATGTGATTTTTACCCATTCGTGATGTTTTGTGAGACCGGTGAAACTTGAAGTTTTTTTAGTTTTAATGTGATTAAATTAAATTAGAGATGCAAAATCAGCAATCAAAATTTGAAATGCTCAAAATTTGAATTTTCATGGCATGGTGGAAGTTCAACTTCTCACTAAGAATCGATCAAAGTTTCGAGAAAATCGCCTTTAAGGCGCATTTTACTTTTTTTATTAAGTGAGCCACTTTTTTTTTAAACGAGTTCTCCACATCTCTGAGGGCACAAGGAGCTTCCAAGTTGGAGAAATATTCAGTAAAATAAAATTTGGAAATTCCAATAAAATTGAGAACTTTTAGAGGCGCTTGAGTTTGAATTTATCAGCTTATTTTTTCGATTAGATCTCTGTAAACCTTCCCTCTAGACCCCTTAAACAGGTCAATGTAGATACTTATTAGGGAATTGAAAATGATGTGTAACTTTTTGGATATCTACAACCGTTGAGTGTCTTTCTATAGCTATTTATATGGGAAAAAATTATTCTTTTTCATCATGAAGTATTTCCTCCAAAGTCTGAAAAAAATGACGCCATGAAACCTCTTAAGATTCAAATTTTCAGACAACTTTGAGGGGAAAGATTAATTTGGTTTTCCAAATAGCCTAACGTTGGTCTTCTTTGTACAGAGCTCGAGCCCCCTCGTCAAAAAAATTTGAAATAATGAAAATTATTATAAGATTCCTAATTTTTGTGTCAAAATTCCTGCATTTTTTAAACATTTTCTTTGCCTCTGCTCCTCCATGACAGGAATAAGTAAGTATATCACAGAAATTGCGAATTTATTTTTCAATTAATTTTTGCAATTATTTTTTCAGCTCTTGGAGAGGATTGTACAGAAGAATCAAAATGATTTGGGCCACCGAAGAATATTTTTTCTTGAAAGTAGGAGAGGTTTATTTATATGAATTCTGACGCGAAAATTTAAAACTTTTGAAAAATCTATCAACTTCTCTGTGTAAAGTATTTATTTATTTTTTTGAGGATTTTTTTCGCAAGGGGCAACATTGCCTGAGGAATTGGGGTGATTTTTTCTGGAAAATGTGATTGCATATTTAGAAGAGTTTTGATGCCAAAATTGAAAATTTTCGGTCAAAATGTCTTCATTAAATTTTTTTGATTTTTTGAAGCTCTGAAACTCTCGGCATCAGTTGATTTCAAGTTTGTTGGGGGGGGGGGCGCTTTTTTTCGAAGAATTTTTTCTATTGGAAACCATAGTGACTTTAGGAGTTGGGAACGAAAAAAAATTTCAGATAAATGTATACAAGGAATATTTAGTTCGGAAATCTACTTATTTTTTGGATTCGAAGTCTACAGGATGCCTCCAGTCACTGATTATTTTCAAAATGAGGGAGTTGGGTCTTCTTTTTTTCTACTTATATGCCATGTACCTATACTTACGAGTGTTTTACGATTAATTTTAAAAAATTTGCCCACCATGAGTGTTTTGAGTGAACGTTGCCCAAACATGAATTTCACGCGGAAAGTCACTGGGGTGAGGAGGGGAGGTGAAGGGATTCCAAAAATAGTACCTTCTTACTTTTTCACTTGAAATTATAGAATAAATAAAAAATTGATGAACACTAAAATTTCTAAAGTGTCTTTTTAATCATGAAAAAAATTGTTAGATCGAGTAACCCTGGTAACTCTGCAAGTATTTTCATCTGCTATTTGAACACATTTCGGGTTTTTCATTGATTTATTCCAAAAAAAAATATTCAGTTTATCGGGTTTTTGGTTTTTTTTTCCTGAAAACTACCAAACTGCCTTGAGAATTGAGAATGAATAATGTCGGTACGTTATTTCACTCGTAGCCAATTCCTTATTGAGCTTTAATCTGAAATGTACTAATGAGAGCGAGTTAATGTTTGAATGGAGCTAATGCGCATTTTGGGTGTAAACGAACGTCGTCTATTCGGCTCGACTTGCTAATGTATGTGCATGTTTTAATGACGGGTACTTAGGAGTTATTCTACTCGTATGTTCAGCCATCAACACTCTTGGCACGATAGACTATGTGTATACATAGTACATCTAAATGATTCCAGTGTAATTTGATGCATGTTCTACTTACATAGTGAGTACATAGTACGTATTATGTACGTAATGTTAAGCAGAGAGTGTGTTTGTATGTGTGATTTTCTGCTCGAAAAATAAAAAATTGCGATCCATTTGTAGAAGTGTGAAAAAATTTCTATTTGTATTTTTTGATTTATTTATGTTGGAGTCATTAAAGACTCTTTGAGGATAAAAAAATAGATGATTTGTAGAGCGAAATGATATTATTGTTGCATAATTTTCTACACTACGCCTGAAGCCAACTTATTTTTCGCATTTCATGTATTGTATTGAAGTAAGGAAGGGAGAAGAAAAAGAAAATTGTGAAGAGGAGTTGAAACTTGAAAATAGAACTAATTCATGTAAATTCATATTATTTTCTTCATGAAATATTAGGCATTACTCATCATTTTTCAATTCGTTTAAATATTTGAGAGAGAAATATGTATTTATTTGGCTCAGCGTCTAAACACTATACACAAAGTGATCAAATTTTTTATACAATAATAACGGGATACGAGGACAGGTTTTTTTTTATAAAAACCTACGAATATAATGATTTGAAAGAATTAAGGTTATTATTTTATTGCATCAAAAAACATCTTGAGGATTTTTATGCGTTTTAAGATGATTCATAAGATTTTTGCTAAGTAGGAATTCGAAGTCATCAAGCGATTCCAGCGTGAATAGGTATTTTTCAATAGTCTTTCAGAGAAGGCATAGATTGATTCTATTTGCAGTTCATTATGTAACTGATTGTTACAGAGGAACTATGGTGCGTTTGTAATGATTCGCAGAACTTTGTTTTGTATAATTTGTAGCTTATGTTAGTTAGTTTTTGAAGCTGTTATCCATATTGGCGCTGCATATGTGAATGAGCTACGGATGAGACTTTTGTAAAGAAGTAGACTACAAGATGTAGACAATCTGGAAGGACGATTCAGTAAGGGGTGAAGTTTACGTAGTTTGAGGTAGGCATCACGTGATTTGAGAACAATAATATGGTTTTTGAGAGATAGTTTCTGGTCTAAGTGTATGCCGAGATATTTAACTAATGATGTATTCCATGGTACCACAGTGTTATAGATTAAGATTTCTGGAGTCAGCGAGATTTTGCAAAGTGTGAAGATTTTCGTTTCACTTTTAAGAGGATTTAGCTCAAGTTTCCAGCATTCAAACCATGGTTTTAATTCATTGATACCAGCTTGAAGTTGATTACGAGTATTTAGAAGATCATTATTTTGGCTGAGTAAACATGTATCATTAGCAAACATTGCTATTTCATTATCAGCTGGTTTAGGAATATCATAGCAGTATAAAATGAACAATGTTGGACTGAATACAGCGCCTTGCTGTACACCTTGGCTGATTCCTCGAAGTGAAGAGCTTTTGTCGTTGATTTGAACATAAAATTTCCTATTTTGAAGGAAGGAAGAAATGATTTTATGTAGACAGGTGGGTGTTTCGATTGTAACTAATTTGTGAATTAAACTGCAATGCCATACAGAGTTGAAGGCCTTTTTGATGTCTATAAAAGCTACAGTTGTGAATTACTTCTTTTCGTAGCCGTTGTTAATAAGTTGTACCATTCGATGCAACTGATGAACTGTGCTCATTTCATTACAAAAACCATACTGAAAAGATGACAAAATCTGTTCCTTTTTCAGAAAGTCCAAAAGACGTTTACAAATGATTTTTTCAAGGATTTTGGATAGAGAAGAGAGAAGACTGATAGGTCTATAATCAATCGGAGATGAAGAAGGAGATTCTTTTTTGGATAGCACAATTGCTTTGGCAATTTTCCAGGTGTTAATAGGAAGGTAACCAATTCGAAGGCAAGTGTTGAAAAGTGTTTTGAAGCTCATTAGGATATTTGTTGGAAGGTTTTTAAGCATAATGTTACTGATGTTATCCGAGCCTGGTGATTTCCGGATTTTGATTTTTTTGATAATATGTGACCATCCGTGATAAAACCGACCATCCGTTGCAAAAATCAAAAAATGTTTTTTCACCTATTTTTGGGCCTTAAATGGTTTAGGGAACAAGAATTCGCGAAGACAGATGGTTGGTTTTATCACAGATGGTCATATATAGCGAATTTCTTCAACTAAGGTTTGAAGAAGCATTTTGCGAAGAAAATGACTGCTAGGTTCAGTCGAAATATCAAGAGTGTCTGTATTTCTATTGCAGAAAATATCTTCGTAAAAATCAGCGAATAATTCATATTTTTTGTGGTTTGTAGTTGCCAATTTGTTATTATGAGTTAGTGGAGGTAATATCATTGGTTTGTTGAGAAGACTTCTAGTATGATTCAATAAAGAAGAACTAGGCAATAGGCTCTCAAGATATCTTTGGTAGTTGGCATGTTGATATTCTTCCAATCTTTTCCGTACATTATGGGGGTTAGATGATTCAAGCGATTTTTCTAGGAATAGGTAGTCTCTTGTTCTTTGCCATTGTCTTCTCAGGCAATTTTTTTCAAGGATGAGTCGAACAATAGGAAAAGGAAGATTAGAATTTGTTACGCTGACTTTAGAGATTGCTTTTTGAGCTTTGGAGGCAACACAGACAGAGAGTCAAGGTGAGAGTCAATTTCAGTGCTCTGTAAAATCTCTTCAGTAATAGGTGGAAGCTCTTCCAGCTCTGTTTTGAAAATAGACCAGTCAGTGGTTGTACGAGAGGAAGTACGACAAAGAATTCCATCATTAAGTGTAATTTTGGTGATTACAGCGATATGATCAGAATCAAGGTCTGTGATGACTGAACTTTTGTGAGTATAGGGAAAATTTTTAAGAAGTGAAATATCTAAAATATCGCACCTCGGGAGTAATAAGGTCACATCTCAAAAAAGTGAAATTTTACAGGAGAGTGATTTTCTTTTTTTGAAAAACTTGATTCATTATTTTCATCAACTTATAATTAATTGTGAGGAATGAATAGCACCTCATTTTAAAGATCTGGTATCCTACCTTCATTTAGCATAAGAACACTTTGAAAAATAAAAACTTAAAGAAGAAATATTTCAATGTTTGGAAAACATTTTGAGTTATAACCTTTCATTAAAGTTGATGTGGAGGTGAAAGGAAGCGTCCAAAAAAAAATTTCATGACAACAAAGTTGTAGAGAATTAAATTTCCAATCGACATATTCCGTTAGTTTTTTTCTAGAGTGCTTAGTTTTTGAGTTTTTCTCAAAAAACTAAAATTTCATGATATGTATGTGCAAATTCATTTTTCTGAAAAGTGATCAATTTAAAATAAATTTTCCATTTGGTACAAACCAATAAAAAAATGCACTCCTTGTGACTATTTCTAACTGACAAACATTCAAAACAATCAAAACTATTTGTTAACGTTTTGTATGTACGAAATTTGCTCAAAAAAGGTGGAGTTTTTTGAGATGTACCCTTATAACTCCAAACAACTTGCAATGTTGTTGAGATTTTGAGTTGGGCCATTTGCGTTTTTTACAAGATCTACATAATGTACCCAACTCAAACTGTAATTTTTGGTTGAGGGGGGTCATACAAAGCTCAAAAATGCAAAAACATCAAAATAAATTTTTTTTGAGATGTGACCTTATTACTCCCGAGGTGCGATATCAGCTTCATAAGAAGATTGATAGGGGTATAAGAAAGTAAATATTTGAAAAAAATATGATTTTTTGAGTGGAAACGAGTATCATTCAGACTTTCAATCACTTAATTTGTAAAAATTTTCATAAAAAAATTTCGTGAATTCGCTCGAGTAAATCTACGTTTTTCGCTTTCTCACAAAATTATGATACCCTGAACTGGGAGGAAATAGTTTGAGGCTGTCTGAATAAAATTTTTTTCTCAAATTCAAACGAATTTTTTGAAATTTATATTTTTTTTTGTTGCCAATTTTAGATTGTTTTTCTTTTTATTATTTCAATTTTAAATTGAGCTACTCACACTGTTACGGGCCCATCTGTCTAGTTGCAATTACCCCACTGCATTTCATACTCGTACAAAACAGCGTACAGTTTACGCTGCTTACAATGCGCAAAGCACTTAATACCTAAGTAGCATAATCAGGTGCCGGAATTAATTCGCCTGAAGATACTCATCCGACGAATTTGTTAATTTAGTTGCATTTGATTTATTCAAAGTAGTAAATACATGTAGTATACCACTCGACGACGCAGTGCGGTAATTTTAAAGGAAATTAACACCCTTAAACGCATTAAGTCGAATACGAATCATTTCTGAATAGCCCTTGTACCTACTGTAACGTTGAGTAAAGCGAAGCGAATGTTGAATTTTATCGCGTAGAACGACGATGCAGCGAGGTCGAGTATCTCTATTTATAAAGCCGGATCCCGATGTAAGATTTTCGTTAGTTTTAGTCAGAGTAGGTGGGTACTTGGCAGAAACGCGTCCTTAAATTGAGGAGTATTAACCTCGTAGGTACCTGTGTCTTGGTTCGTCGAAGCTATGAAATTGACGTCGTCGTCGTCGTCGTCGATCCATGCAGCACAGCTAGAGAGAACTGAGTGAAGAGAGAAAACCAGAGAAAAACCTGCCAACACATTATTCAAATCCACTGTTACGAGGTGATTTTATACACGTACCCGAAGTACGAGTATATAAGCTTATCACAGCGAGCAGAAAAAATAAAACCGCAAATAAAAAATTATTATCTTAACGCATGAACGGCGCGAATTTATCGAATGACGAAAGAACGAAAAGGTGTTTAGATTTAAATGGCGACGAAAAACGTATACTTTTTTTTTACGCTTACGCTCGCATACATCAAGTTTGCAAGCACCTATGTGTGCGGTATGAATGTGTGTCGTACTACGAATATGTACTAGACCCGAATAAATGCCGAGAATCTTTCGTTCTCGTAAATCGTAAACCCCTAAAATTCGTCGTCCGATTTTTTTCACCATTCATTGAAAATTTTGCAAGCGGATTCGGATTCCATCTGAGCCGAAAATTCGTCCGCAAAAAATACCTTCTCGTATCGCGACAACCTTCACGGTGCGATAAAAATTTTATACTCGATGGAAGCTCGGATTTTTTTCCAGTTTGTCTGACGACTAAGCAATGCTCGTGTATTTGTATATGGTTTAGTCGGGTTTCTTCTCTTTTTTTCTACCATTTCATATTCGTTCTTTTTTTCATTTTTTTTTTTTTTTAGGTGCCGTGTGCGTGACTTTTTAATAAATGAAATGGTAAAAATTAAAAAAAAAAAAAGAAACCGCAGACGTGTATAAATTTTAAAACCAATGACTATCTTTTTGTGTGATCTTAAATAGCTTTTTTGCTGGCATTTTGCTTTTCAGTTCACCTTTATTCGATGAAATGATTTACTATTCGGATTTTATTAACGTTGCTGAGTCAATTCGCGCGGATATTTCAACTATACTAAATTATGCATCCATTTCTAGTTAAATAGCTTTAATTTTATTAACAACACGTGCCATTTTATTGGCCCTTTCACGTTGGAATTACATCGCTGGAAGTAATTCAAAAACGTTTCTCTTATAGGCGGTACCTATAATCAATAAGAACGTTTTTGTCGTAGGTATTATAATCGAACTATAATTTAATTTTAGAATTAATCGCCAATTCGCAAAAAAGCTCTTAATTGATATGGAATAGGATTTTCGAGCGGAAAAGGTTATCTACCTTGAGAGTGAAAGGAGGAAGGAGTCAAGGTCATCCTTTGAAGAAGTATACGAAAGAAGAAAGTATCATTTGAATTTATTCTTAGGTAAATTCAATGGAATTAAATGTGAAATGTGATGATTGCCTCATATCTCAATCAGCACAAAAAAATTTTGCATCAGAGAAATTAGAATTAAGAAAGGTTATCAAATTTCAGCAGCTGTAATTCTTTTTTAGATTTTTCGTGAATTTGTGAAATTTTAAGTCTGGCTTACTTATTTCTTAAAACATATGAAAAAAATCAAAATTAATTGATCAATTGACTGTTGAATGCTGAAATTTGGTTTGAAGTTCCATTTTTGACCTCTCAAGTCACTCGGTCACAGTTTAGAGCTGTTCTGGGAGCCTCCAGTCAATTTTCGAATTCTCCAGTATTTAAAGAAAAAAGCCATGAATAGGGTGAAAATGAAACTTATTTCGAGCCTATAATCTGGAATTTATCGTCTCTGTGACCCTGGTAGATATTTTCAAAATTTGCTGCAGATTCAAATTCAAAAATTTCTCCAACGAGTATTTTTGGAAAAAAATTTTAAAATTGCAATTCGTGACTTTTTTTTGTTGAAAAATGCTGAAATTCTTTTTCGACCTCGTTTTCAACCTACAGAGTGGTTCATGTTGACCCTATTTATGGCATTCTTTCAAAAACTGGAATAACCAAACGATGGAGGCTCTTGAACAGCTTGAAACCGTCACTAATCGACTTGGATAGTCCAAAAAAGGGGCGAAAACTAAATTTCAGCTTTTCTCATTAATCGTTTGCAAGCCCTGTAAGTTCTTTTTGTTTTTTTTTATATAATCGCTGGAGAAAATTTTGGAATTGAAGCAGCCCAAAAAGATGTTTAAAACATTCATTAAAATCAGTCGAAAATGTTACGAATATGGTAAATCCAAGGTTATAATATTGGTGATGAATTTCATTTTGACTTAATTCGTGAACTTTTTGAAAACCGAAGAATCCAAAAATCCGCTGGAGGCTCCAGAACAGCTCGAAATAATCACCAATCAACTCGAGAAGTCGAAAATGATGGATAAATCAAATTTCAACGCTTGACATTGATTTTATCAAATTTTGATTTTTTCGTGGAAAATGAGCTAAATTTGAAATCTTAAAAATTCGACAAAAATCGAAAAATGAATTCCAGGTGCTGAAATTTTTTCCAGTGATGTATTTTGAGATCCTCTTGTTCGACTCTAATATTTTAACGCTGGTCGGGATATTTTTCTACTTTTTAAGCAAGCATGAAGATAATAAGCTAAATAAGATAATATAGTTTGGGCATATCGACTAATGTTAGAATTGATTTTTGTGTTTTCAGGTCGCTGAATTCAAATCTGGAGTTTGTTTTCACGATTGATCTCGGGGTAAGTGATTTTTTATGGCATTATTTCGCTTAGATTCATGCACGTTTGCCCTCAGCCAGTTTTTGGGTGATTTTTGAGAGTGGAAGTGTAAAGAAATAGCTTCCAAAGTAATCATTTTTGACCCTAAGAGTTCTGTGATGAAGAGCTCATGCTCCTGTTATTATTATTAAAATGAAAATCAGTGAAACTCATTGAAATCAAGAAGGCGGGGGGGGGGGCAAACGAAAATGATTCAGTTTCAGTTTCTGTACTTGGTTCATTTCAGTTACAGTTTCAGTTATCTATTGACTTTCAAGTTTTAGTTACATTTTTTAGCTGCTGTTACAGTTTCGGTTTCACTAATTAATTTCAGGTTAGTGCCAGTTTTCTGCTACTGTATTTTTATTCATTTAAGCTGCGGATTCCAATTACCTAAGTACAGTTGATTATTGAGTATGATTTTTGTTCTAGGATCTTGGAACCTGAGAAAGGGGAGAGGGTAAAGGAGGAGGGGGTCCTAAAATTTGGCTAAAATTTGAAAAAAAAAAGAAGAGAAATCCTGTAAAATTTCGTTTGTTACGTTTTCAATAATGCCTAGATCAACCCCTTCCAACCTCCATAAACCTTCTAAGGAGGGGGATGGACCTAAAATTTGAGTAAAATTTGAAAAAAGTCGATAAATCATGTAAAACATTGTTTGTTACGTTTTCTACAATTCCTAGATCTACCCCTTCCAACTTCCTCCACGAACCTCTAGGGGAGGGAGGGGGAGGGGACCTTAAGATTTGAGTAAAATTTGAATGAAAAAAGTTGATAAATCATATAAAGTATAATTTGTCGATAATGTCTAGATTTTAACCCCATCCAACATCCTTCATGAATCCCCTGTAGAGGGAAGGGGAGGGGGAAGGAGCCCTAAAATTTAAGTAAAATTTGAAGAAAAAAAAATTTATGAATCATGTAAAGTATAGTTTGTTACATTTTCAATAATGTGAAGATCAACCCCTCCCAAACTTCTCATGACCCCCTGAATTACCATAACAATATTCATGAAATTCCATTAAAATCATGTGAGGTAGATACATGTTTGTGATGTTTACAAAATTCCTCCAGGGCGCCGAGGACTCTTTTTGGTGACTCTCTTCCCCCTCTGTGAAGGTACTAAGCCCAAATTTTGTTCAACTTTCAAGCACGACACTTTTTTCATCTTTCACAACCCTCGAAATTCAGATAAAAATCAAGAAAATTGTTATATTTTGTCAGTCGGTTATTTCCATTAAGTATACAGTTTCAGTTTGAGATTATCAAAAAATTTTGAGGATATGTATTTCAATAAACAGTTCATTAAAAGGATGCTATTCTGAATCAGTGAACGAGATCTCCTCCCCCTCTCCTGCACTGGCACAAAACGATACCTATTTATATTATGCAGTAAGTAAAATTGCTTTAAAAAAATGTTGATGAGATTAAAATTTGGGATTGAGCATTTGACCATTTCTTTCTTCTTACCCTTTTCATATAATTTTTAAATTAAAATTTTTTGGTGGTCAATATTTTCAAAATTTTCAAAGAATGCGAATTTCTACGTTTTTCCCTCCGAAATTTATGAGCACGCGACCCTCTTCCCTTTCTCCCGTTTTCCACTTTGAAATTTTTTCAAGCTGAAACTTCGCTAATAATAATCATCTACTTTTTAATGAAATTTCCAACTTTTAAAACGCGTGCATCGGGCTATTGATTGCCTACGCCATTTTTGCAAATCTATTTAGCGAATTAGGTACCTATAAAATATGTAAACTACCTACTCATCGAGATAAATGCTCGGCACTCTTAATTATAAGCCTTTATAAACGGTTATGAAGGCGGTATCAGCGACTCGAGTTGACAACACAGCCCATCGATAAATAATTCATCGCGCCGAGAAAAATTTATCGAAACATTCGGTTAACCGATGCGCGATAGCTGGAGGTGGGATGAACTGGACAACGGGTGGGGCAGGGGAGTCAGTATAGAGGTAAACTGAATAAACGCTTGTTTTCTCGGCAATAGGTACAATTCGGCGGTAGGCCGAATCGCGTAATTAGCGAAATTTACTGATTAATGAAGGCTCGCAAGTTCATTACGTATAATGGCTTTAAAATTAACAGATTCGGATTGTGACAAAAGTTTTAAGCCGGAGGCGAGGTGGGGTGGGTCGCGGGGCCGGGTGGAGTGGTTTTGCGCGCCACAGAGTAATTAATTTTTTTCGCGTTCGTCGCCTCGTCTTCTCACCAGCACAGCGTTAGTAAACTTTTTCGGCGCGCAAATTTTCTCCCCCTTTTTGTACCACACCTTGTGTTGTAAGCTACCATCTCGGCGAGGTGATAATGGGAAATTAAAAATTTCCGTGTCGACGAGTTTTCTCTCTCTCTCTTTCGCTTATTGCGGGGGTAGTTGGGTGAGGGTGAGATGCGAGGAGGGGGTAAGAAGGTATGGATATTATTTTTAGAGAGAGTGGGGTGTGTTTGTGTGAGTGTCGATGAATTGAGTAATCCTTAATGGGTGATGATTTGTTTGGTTCTAAAAAAAAACTCAATTGGTTTGGAATTTTTTCTATTTATTTATTTTTTTCTTTCTCAAAAATGTCTGCTCCTCTGATCTGGATTCAAACAATTTGTTCGCCAACATAAAGTAATAATTTCCTTCACTCTTCCATGAGTATTTATTTGGTTTCTGTTTCATCTTCCTCTAGTTTCAATTCCGAGCCAAGACCCCGATTAGTGCCTTTTCGAAAGAACTATAGACTCACCCAAAAACTAAAAGTTGTCGAAAATAGACGGTCAGCCCAGCAGAGCGAAGACTGATAGGAGCACAAAGCTGTACAAGGATGTAAATACTACCGGTCGTAGTATCTTGGCCAAAAAGGACGCGTGTATTTTAATAAATGACGAAATTACGAAAACCGTCGACAAGAGGACGTTTAACCTTTTAATTAATGATAATTTTGAAGAACTCGTATTCCGGGTGCGGTGTCGTCGTCGTGGTACGACGCGATGCGGCGCTAATTTCAGCTTCTGTGCTTAACTTACTTCGACTTGGCCTTTAATAAACTTTGCATATACGTCGAGAACAACTTTACAGCCACTACCGCACTATTGCGTGAATATTTCGAATAAACGTACTCGCGTAGCTACGAGTTCGCTGACGTTTTACTATCCGCACGAATCGTGAGGATAAAATTTCAAGTTTTTATAATGGCTTTTTGTTCCGAACAAAAGAGAATAATACAAATGTGCGGACTCGATTTGCCGAAAAAATCATAAAAATGCAATTTAAACTTTGCGAACGGGTGAAACGTTTATTGAGTTTTTTTTTCAAATGTGAATTTTAGATTTTTGAAGAAGGTGGAAATAGTGCTCAAGAAGGAAGTCAGAACGGTGACGGAGACAGCTGAATTATTCAGAGAACGGCTTTTCATGCGGGAGACTCTAAACCCTGTGATCATTTGGAATGCTCCTGGCGCAGAACCCGCCAACATCAAAGTAGTATGAAAAAAGAAATAGTCCGGCATATGACAATAGGAGTAATTGCACCCCCCCCTCACAGATCCTCCGGGACAACTTTTTTCTTAAAGAGGACATCCTAAGGAACAAATTAAAAGCAAACTTGCCCAAAAAAATTTGGCTTTACTTACAAAATGGCGGCCATTTTGATTGACAGGTCAGCCGAAATCGCAGATTTTGTGTTTCAGCATGGGACTTGCACGAAATTTTTCAAACCTTACAAAGGTAGATCGAAAGATCATGCAAAAATTTATCACTTGTCAACATTTCAAGTGCTAAAGTGCGTTTTTCGATTTTTGGTGAATTTTTGAAAATCCAATTTGGGCCAAGAATGAGGGGAAAAATCAAAATTATACCAAATTGACCAAGAAAGCTAAAATTTGGGATATGTGACGCCGCGTACGAAAAGGTGACCCCGAGCAAAAAAATTGATTTTTGGTTTATTTACTATTTTTATGTAAAATTAGCCGTACAATCCGATAAAACCATCGCCAGTTCGCTATCTTGACGTTTAACCTGTGAAAAATGGCTCTGAAGTGAGGTAACTCCAAAAAAAAATCGGAAAAAAAATTTTTTTTTGTTTTTTTTTTCAATATAAGTTGAAATATTGCTGATGAAAATACTTTTTGAAAAATGGAAAAAATGTTTCAAAAACTTTTAAACGCGTTTTTCTCAAAAACTACGTTTTTTCTCGGGGTAACCTTTTCGTACGCGGCGTCACATATACCCTATTTTCGACATGCCAAATCGACTGGAAACGGTTTCAAACCGTTTTGAGCAGTTCTGGAGCCTCCAGCAGATTTTTGAAACTCGAAATTCCCACAAAATTCCATCAAATTGGAATGTAAAGCTAAAATTTATTCTAAATACTGATTTCAATACGCTACGAAGTTCTGCAGGTGAATTTTAAGTCGTTTTGGAGCCTCCAGCGACTTTTTGAAAATTCCTGAAGTCTCCGGCAGATTTTTGAAACTTTATATTTTTACAAAATTTCATCAAATGGAGATGGCAAGCTGAAATTTACTCTATACTCCAATTTTAACACCCTCTGAAGACGACTTCAGGTGGGTTCAAGTCATATTAGAGCCTCCAGCGATTTTTTTGAAAATTATTGGAGCCTCCAGTAGATTTTTGAAACTTGAAATTCCCGCAACATTAATTTATCAGATGGAGTTGGCAAGCTGAAATTTCCTTCGCCGACTACATGGTGGTTTCAAATGGTTTAAGCTTCCAGCTACTTTGAGGAAATTTCAATTTGCCAAAATAACGCCATACAACCGTTCAAAAAGTCGCTGGAGGCTCCAAAACGACTTGAAATCCTCCTGCTGTTGACTTCGTAGCGTATTGAAATTAGTTCGCAGAATAAATTTCGACTCTCCATCTCAGTTTGATGAAATTTTGGGGGAATTTCAAGTTTCGAAATTCTACTAGAGGCTCCAGTAATTTTCAAAAAAGTCGCTGGAGCTTCTAATATGACTTGAACCCAGCTAAAGTCGTTTTCAGAGCGTGTTAAAATTGGATTATAGAGTGAATTTCAGCTTGCCATCTCCATTTGATGAAATTTTGTGAAAATTTAAAGTTTCAAAAATCTGCTGGAGGCTTCAGGAGTTTTCAAAAAGTCGCTGGAGGCTCCAAAACGTCTTGAAATTCACCTGCATTACTTCGTAGCGTATTTAAATTTGTTTTTAGAATCAATTTCAGCTTTACAACTCCAATTTGATGGATTTTTTTGGGAATTTCAATTTTCAAAAATCTGCTGGAGGCTCCAGAACTGCTCAAAACGGGTTGAAACCGTTTCCAATCGATTCGGCATGTCGAAAATAGGATATATCCTAAATTTCAGCTTTCTTGGTTAATTTGGTAAAATTTTGATTTTTTCCCTCATTTTTGGCCTAAATTGGATTTTCAAAAGTTCACCATAAATCGAAAAACGCACTTTAGCACTTGAAATTTTGATAGGTGATAAATTTTTGCATGACTACCTTTGTAAGGTTTGAAAAATTTCGTGCAAGTCCTATGTTGAAACGCAAAGTCTGCAATTTCAGCTGACCTGTCAATCAAAATGCCCGCCATTTTGTGAGTAAGGCCAACTTTTTTTGTGCAAGTTTGTTTTAAAATGTTCCTCAGGATGTCCCCATTAAGAAAAAAGTTGTCCGGGAGGATCGGTGGGGGGGTGTGTGCAATTACTCCTATTGTCATATGCCGGACTAAAATCTCACGAGTGTACAGCAACCGATTTGATCCATTTTTATTTAAAGTAAGAGGACCCCTAAGAAAGTCTACAAAAAATTTATAGATGCTCAAGCGCAAAACTGTACGTCCCATAGAAGTTCACAGGACTCAAAATTTTGATTTTTGTATTGCCAAAATTGACCAATAAAAAAATAAAAAAATATGATGAAAATAAGTTCTAGGCTTTTCTAACGGTTTCAAATATTAATCATTTGTAAAGATGAAGAATGCGTGATAATTTTTAATTTTAAAATGAGTTCATGGCTTTAACGAGCCACGTATTAAATAAACTCATCCAATCTAATATCCTGATTAAAAAATATTTTTATTACAGCGTAATCATCACGTAAATTCTAATGTACCTATTCAAGTACCTACTTAGGTATATAAGCTCTTCGATCAACATAAAAAAGTTAGTTTCTGTGGTGACGTCTCATTTCATATAGATTTTTCAGTGTCACGCTATTTGCGTTAACTTCTAATCGATTTCTAACTACCTATAGATAAAATGTTGAATTTAAAATATTTGTTAGTAGTTTTTGTGGCGTTTGTCGCGTTTCTAATTATTGAGAATGGTGATGTGGGAGTAGAAAGCCAGAGTACGAGAATTATTTCGGAAGATGAATTCAAAGAGTACCAAAGGTTAAAAGAAAACGAACCGAAATTGATACAACAAATTGAAATCACCAAATGTTACACGTTGTTCAGGAACGGTTTCCAACTATTCGATAAAAAGTATTGCATTCCATGTTTGAAGCGAAAGTTCCCGAAATTAGAATCGATAGCCGACAACCTCACCTATTTCACATTTTACAGTAGTATAAGAAAACCATGCAAAACATGGAAGCTCACGTCCGTAGTGTTCGATTGTGTTAACCAGTGGTCTGATGATGAGTCAGCCATCCAGCGGAGAAATAAACTGCATATGACTTGCGACGAAATGCTCAAATACAGCAATTTGTATAACAAACTCAGCATAAACATCCTCCCTCAAGATGTCCGGATCACTGCTATAATTTTATGGCTCGTGAAAACCGACGAGTGGCGCGATGATCCTCGAGCCAAACACTTAAATAACGAACGATTGCGATATTTGGCAGATGAATTCAGAAGACTTCACTTCGAAAAAAACTACACCATTATTGAGATTTCTCAGGGTGTAATGCAGGCATGGCGAGGCGCGTGCAATTTAGCCAGGTTTCGGGCTCCACGGCTGGTAACAGATTTAGAAGTAGTTCAAAAAGCGTTCGTCGAATGGTATTCGAAGGATTCCGAAAAGTCATCTCGATGCGCCAGAATAATCGTCGAAGCAATGAAAACGTATCCGTCGGAACCTGAAGAATACGAAGAATTCTTATAGGGGGATTAAGGATGTGGTTTAGTTGATGAATATGGTAATCTCACGAGTGTGCAGTGACCGATTTCAGAAGTAGGTAAGAGGATCCCCAGGGAAGTCCACCAAAAAAATGTATAGTTGCCCAATCACAATACTTCACGTTCCACAGGGGTCTAAAGGTCTCGAAATGTTGATTTCTCCTATGCGCCAATTCAAAAATGCAAAAATATACTTCAATAGTAAAATAGTAATTAGTATTATTTTACTATTGAGGTATATTTTTGCATTTTTTCATTGGCGAATTGGGCAAATCAACCTTTTGAGCAATAGTAAAATAGTAGGTACTAATTACTATTTTACTATTGAGGTATATTTTCGGATTTTCTCAATTGGCGACATGTCAAGTCAAGTTTCCCCGAGTTTGAGCGTGATTTTGAGCCTGTGCATCGCAAAGGAAATTTTTTAGGCCCCAAATTTTCAAAAAGTCTCCCTTAAAAATAGTCAAAAAATGAGTTTGGGAAGCTGCAACTTGAGGAATTTTCTTTTCTTGTCACAAATCCAGTTTTTTAGGGTCTGCGATTTTGAGGTTGCACGTCCGAAAAGAGTATCTTATAGTCTGAAAATTTTCAAAAAGTCTTCCAAAAATGATCGAAAAAATTGATTGGGCAGATACAATTTTTGGAATTGTCTGAAACTCAACTTTTGACAAAATAAGGCAATTCCAAAATTGTAACAGTACAACCACATTTTTCGAATATTTTTGAATTTTTTTTTTCAAATTTTGGGCCAAAAAATACCTCTTTGGATGGATAATTGCCTAATTGAATTTTTGGATCATTTTTCGATTGGGGTCCGAAAAATTCCTCATAGGCCTTATGATTTTTTGGAATTTGGTATATTAAAGTATTATCTTGAGAATTTCTTTGAATTTTACTGTTGCAGGCACATTTTTACATTTTTTGGTGGAATTGGCCAAAAATCAAAATTTTGAGACCTTTGGACGCTCGTGGTAGCCTCAATTTTGAGATCGGGCAGCTATAAATTTTATGGTGTGTAACCCTAGGGATTCTCTTACTCTCGAAAAATGAAAAAAATCAGGTCAAATCGAATACCGCATATTCATGAGGTTTCCTTGTGATATCTATGATTTCATCAGTATAGACAGTGTAGAGGAAGACGAAAATCTAGCACTTTCAGAAACGTCAGTAACGACGTCGCCGCCTTATAGAGAGCGCTCGCGGCAAAATGAGGGCTACTCTCTCGCAACATTATAGGGAGTTTTATATGAAACACACATTGTACACGATCAATTTTTTCATTTTTTTATGCTAAAAAATTTTTTAGGACAATTTTTTTTTGAAATAAATGATTTTTAATGTTTTTTAAATTCCTTTTACATAAATATGAGCCATGAAATCGGAAAATTGAAACATCAGAGGTAATTATTTTTACAATATAGTAATATAGAAATATATGCTCGTAAGAATAAATAATAATAAGTGTAAAATGATCGATCAAATTATTATTTTATATTTTTTTGATTTTTTTCATCGTAATAGAGAAATAAATAAATTCAGTTTCTCATTTCTTACCTTTTTTTCCTAGTGATATTTCAGTACATGATTAAATATGTACCTACCTACCTATACCTAATACTTGAAATACAAATAACAATTTCTCATAGTTTTTGCATTTTTTAATTTTTATTTTCATTTAAATTTTTAATTCATTTACTTTACAACAGAAATGAAAATTTGAAAAATAATAATTTGATCAAACAAATTACCTATATTTTTATTTTATTTATTGTTATATTTCTATAATATTGTAAAAAAAACATCGGAGCTAGCATTCGGACGTAAGTTTTTTTATATAATGAAAATACTTACCTCCGAATGCTAGCTCCGATGTTTCAATTTTCCGATTTCAATTTCATCATTCATGGCATCATGGCTCATAATATTTATGTAAAATAAATAAAATTTCAAGAAAAAATTCTCCTAAAAAACTTTTAAAATAAAAAAATCAAAAAGTTCATCAACTCAATAAAAAAATGTTGAAAAAAAAATCTCGAATTGAAATTGTTCTAGAATCATCAATCATTTTTTCCAACGGAAAAAATTACAATTCGATAGTAAATGACAAGATGTAAATTTTTTTGGAGCTTTGCTGACTTTTCTTTTTTTTTTGAGTAAAAAAAATTTTTCGTAGGTATGAATATGAAATATGAATACAGCCATAGAATTGTATGATAAATGCACTTTCCCATTTTTCCCTCATTTGTTTGGACATGAACTAAAAAAAATTAAATTTCCTATTGATTGCCTGATTGGTAATATTGATTATTGACATACATATTTTTTCTCAATAGTCAATTTTGTACAAAAATTGTGATTTTTAATTTTAACATTATATTATTTTTTATGAACAAATTATACAAATATACAATTGTCAACTCTGAATTAGAATTAGAATTACCTATGCGAAATTTTCACTTTAATTTTCATTTTTCAGAAAACACATAGGTATTTTAATAAGCCAAACTCAAAACGTGCAGAATTTTATCCTCTTCAAAATTTGTTTATTATCCAAAGCGCTATAAAAAAAAATAGCAGTTTAATTGAAGTTGAATTTTTACCGCGCGCAACAATTTTTTACGACTTTGAGCTTCAATAAGTTTCGAACTGTTAGTGCTAGCGTTTTGAATGAAAACTCATTTTGAAGAGGATAAAATTCTGCAAATTTTGGTTTATTAAAATACGATGTAGTTGATGAAAATTTCGCGTAATTTTAATTCAAAATTGACATGCATAAAAATTTGTTCATAAAAATGAATATTAAAAATCACCATTTTCGTGTGAAATTGAAAAAAATTTATACCAATCGATAGGAAATTTCATCTTCTTTAGTTCAAGTCCAAAAAAAATTTTTCCAAACCACTTCATTTTCATGAAAAGTGGGAGAAAACGCATTTATCCTATGCGTCTACGGCTGTTTTACTCGCATGTTTACGTTTTCTTAGCACCCATTTCGATCTGACGCGCTCTGTCGGATTAGTTCAAGCGAGCTACACATTGGAGGACGGTATTTGAATTTTCTCCCGTTGAAGATTTTCGTCTTCCCCTAGACTGTCTATATTCATCAGCAATATTCGCACTTATCATTCGATGAGAACCTATAATGAAAAATTTTAATGATATTCAAATTTTTCCACTTAATGGTTGTAATAATTGATCTTTCGGAAAGATGGGAATTGAGTGATAAATTTCTCAATTTTCAATTAGCTTGCTAAATAACCACATCGAATTCTGATAATCTGATGAGAAAATATTTTTATTATCGCTTAGTAACGTAAATTCTAATTTATTCGAGTGTATTAGCTCTGCGATTAGCTTGAAACATTCACATATACCAATAGTTTCTGTGCCATCTAAAGTGTTATTTTACTATTGTTTTGGCGTTTTATTATTCGCAATGTCCTGAGCACAGGCTACAGTTTTAAATAAAGTAAAATGTTGAATTTAAAATATTTTAAAATAGATTTCGTAGTATTTGTCGCGTTTTTTCGTAGTAAGTGAGAATGAACTGAATGAAGATGATGATCCAGACGTTAGCGTTCATCGAAAGAATATCTTGGACGATGAATAACAAGCATATCAAAAATTTAAAGAAAAATCGAACTAAAGTTGAACCGGAAAGTCGAAATGATCAATTATTACACATTTCGTAGGAACGGTTTCCAGAGTGGGTCGACAAAAAATATTGCCTTCCATGTTTGAAATGAAAGTTTCCGCGAAATCAGACACGCATCCGACAAAATTACAATTTTCGCGTATTGCTCTCATCTACAGGTTCCAGCCACTGACGAAATTATTATTCGATTACAAGTTATTCATTTGAATTTGGAGAATGGTCGAACGATGCATCAGTTTTGCTACAGATAAGTAAATCAACTATAGTTAAATGTCGTTCAGAATGAGGGTCAGGGTGTGCGATGTGTGCCATATAAAAGTGAACTAAAAAACTTCCCTTGAGAGGGTGAGAATTTCCGCAATCATTTCGTTTTCGATGAAGCGATAAAAAAAACAACTAATGGCGCGATGATCCGCAACCAAAACAAGTAAAAAGCTTACACGGACGACTGAAATATTTGACGGATCAACACAGAAAGACTTCAAGTGAAGAAGAAACATCCCATCTTTCATATTTCTTGTTATACTTAATCACCTATAGCATTGCTGGAAGCTTTTAATTTGAGCAAGTTTTCCAATAATCTGAAGGAGACCGATTTAGAAGACATCTGCAAAGAATTCATCTATAGGTACAATATGTGAAAGTACCAAAATAAATTTAGCGAGATCGTCAAAAAATTAGATAAGTTCACAATAATGAAAAAAAAAACACAACAGGAGTGTTTCATAATATACCAACATTCGGAACGAATAAACAGGTTTAATAGCCATCTAAATCCATTTCAATAGAAAGATGAGGAAAAATCATCCGCGAGTGGGCGAATTATGTGTGGCAGAAGCAGAGAAAATGCATCCAGCGTAATCTGAACACCACCCAGCAATTCTTGAATGAATTGAATAACAGCCCTGGATCCTTCATCGTCACACTTAGAAGAACTACAGACTTACATACATAATTATAGACATACTGCAGCGAAGCGAACAAATACATACGCTGATTTGCAACCTTAAAGAATGATGCTGAAGATCTAAATTTATGGTGAAAATTTCTAAAAATTGTATCAAGACATAGATATTTATCCGACGTATAGTAATAGACTAATTTGTCAAATTCTGATTACGTATCTCAGTCAAATAAATCCCATTTTACTCTGTATTCTTGTCATTTTACCAGTGCATTTTTGGGGTGGGGGCGATGAGGAGGAGGAGGAGAAGAAGGAGGACTGTAGGGTCATTCCACGTCAATTGTACCAAGATGTGGTAGGTGGGTTCGCCAATTTTTTTTGGAAATTTTTCCTGTGGAAATACCTTTCGAAGAGATGACCAATGGCGCAGATCGCAGCCCTCTAGCCCATTTTTAACGGCAGCCAGGGGGTGTCAAAGTTTTCAGTGAACCTAAAATATCATCCAATTCAGCAGTGGATTACTCGATAACCGCGATACCTACCAAAATGGAACTTTTCCCCACAGTTAGAGGTTTTGAAAGGCTTTTTGGCGATATCATGAAAATCAGTGTTGCCACTTTTTTTCGTACAAAAAATTAGCTCAAAAATTTTCAAAACGTGGTTTTCACATCGTTCCGACTCTCGAAAATTCTGAAAAAAATATATTATGAACAAATGTTCATGCTAAACAATATATAAAAAAATTGGGATGGTAACTTGTCGCAAAAGACGATTTAAAAAAATTTAAAGTTTGCGAAAAAAAATGCAATTTTTTGATTTAAAACATGAAACAAAGTTTTGATTGTTAAAATTGACCCATTTGACCCCTATTTTTACGTATCTGTTGAAAAAGTTGACAAATCCCTTTCACTCAATAAAATGAACTCATCACAAAAAAATCAAAATTCGAAAAAATTCAATTTTCAATTTTAAACATCAAAAAAAGTTTAAATTTATTCAGGTGTCTTATTTTGACCTCTTTCTGACGTATTGTAGTGGGAAAAAAATACTCGCAGTTCTCCCACTTATGTGGGAGAAAAATATTTTTATCCGTCACCTACACCGGGAGAAATTTACATACGAAAAGTTCAGTCACCTTAATGGGAGAAAATTTTCCTGTCTCCTAATTGGGAGGAAAATTCTCATTCGCCATAGCAGCAGAATATTTTTCTACCCCCTAAGCGACAGATTTTCGATCATTTTAGTGACCAATTATGACTTCAGTGACCAAGCCGCCACAATTTAAACTTCCTACTCAGTGGTGGTGGCGCTTACATCCAATTATAATCAAGAAATTATCGAACATAGCCGATTATACTCGATTACATCATTGTTTTTTAGGTGGTGGCGCCAAGCTGTCCACCACTCTCGCAATAATAACCAATAGAAAACCAGTTCAACACGAATATCGCCGAGTATAATCAAACATGATGTAATTCTAGCGCAAGCCGCGAAAAATAGCGCCGCTAGAAGCGTTGAGCGCGTGCGCCACTGACTGCATACGTTCCCCCGCCCGATTTCTCGTAAAAAGCGCAGTTATAAGAGCTCTGATCCGAGACAATTCAGGTAGGACTACAGACATCGACACCACCAAGTATAGTTCCAACTTTACTTCCATCTCCGCTAATGGGCTTGGAGCCCATTCGCCAGAAGAGACCAATAAATCCATCTTTAGCTCAATATTTCCAACTCTAGTTCCTACTGTTTCCAGCTTTAGCTTCCTTCAGTTCGTGATTTATTGGACTTTGATGAATTTTGGCGTCTGCAGCCTCTGACTTTGTCATCATCTGCGATGACATCGTTTCTCAAATCAAGTCCCTATGGGTCAATTAGTGAATCTCAGACTCTTTGAAATGCACAGAGATAGGTTTTAATAACAAGTTGCCATGTTTCACATTCCAACTTTAGATTTAAGTTTCAAGACCTCGGCTCACATTATCTTTCTTTATTTTCTTTTTTGTTTGAAAATGACGTATCGCTCAGGACGTGCATTTTAGTTTTAAGTACAGACACATCGCTCAGGGTGTCTTCCTTTCTTTTTTCTTTTTTTAATATTTATTTTCCTTTTTGTTGCTCCTAGTTTAAGTATTCCCAAAATTCCCCAGGGTTGCGATCCTTTTTATTTGACTTTGTTTTATCCCTTAAGTATAAGAATAAATGTCCTACATGTGAATTTGTCTTGGACTTTTATTCAACTTTCGTGACTTTGAGAATTCAATGAATACTTCCAACTTTACCACCAATATATGTATCATTCCGTTGAAAGTTCAATCATATCTTAGCTCAAGCTTCAATTAATCCAACTTTAACCCCACGTATTATAAATATGTAAATATTGGGGAGGGAACCCATTTTACATCCGCGATTCGTCCGATCCTGAGATCTCGATGAGCTAGTTATAGAATCGCGAGAGATATCATTTTGACATCACCAATATTTCCATCACTATTTTTCCAACAGAACGAGAGTATGCATGAATCCGATATCCAGATGGCCAAAGAGGATTTGAATTAGTCTATATTTTCTTATCTTCAAAGAAATCAAGATTCAAAATTTTCCAATTTTGAACTCTTGGTGAAAAATCAAAAACTTCAAAATGAAAAATTTTATTTTTTATTTTATGGTAGTTTTTGGGTTTTTCCAAATATTTCTCCCTCCACAGTATTTCATGAAAAAGTTTATAAAAATCGCACTCACTGCAAAAAAATAAAATTTGTTTATTTTTTGAATTTTTTCAAATTTTGATTTTTTTTGTGATGAGTGAATTTCACCGAGTGAAGGGGTTTTTCAACTTTTTCAACAGATACGTAAAAATAGGGGTCAAATGGGCCAACTTTACCAATCAAAACTTTATCTCATTTTGGTAGGTATCGCGGTTATCGAGTAATCCACTGCTGAATTGGATGATATTTTAGGTTCACTGAAAACTTTGACACCCCCTGGCTGCCGTTAAAAATGGGCTAGAGGTCTGCGATTTGCGCCATTGGTCATCCCTTCGAAAGGTCTTTCCACAGGAAAAATTTCAAAAAAATCGCCGAACCCACCTACCACTTCTTGGTCCAATTGACGTGGAATGACCCTGTAATTAATCAAGGTATCCTTGGTAAACTTTTTCTTTGAAAGGTTATACTCCCTGGTAAAATAGGTGAAATGCCTCAGTCTTCGAATTTTTGAAATTTCGACGAAACATCCTTGAAAATTTCATCGATAATATACCTACCTATTGCGAGATAAAAAATTGCTTTCAATTTTCTCGCTCTCAATCGATCATTATTCGTTCATTTTACACGAAATAAATCATCTACACTCTACAGGCTACACGTACACACGACAATAAACGAACCCTGCTCTGCCATACACCTTCTCCTACTTCCTCCATCACCACTGAACTAAACCGTCTCTCGTCGTCAATCGAATCAAAATATATACGAATTAATTTCCAAAAAGAAAACGACTCTCAACACAGTAAACGGATGGAAGGAAAAGAATAGCAAATGGAATTGCGAATTTACTCCAACGTAGGCGCCCCCTCAGCATACCACTTCGTCATCCCAGCGACGAAAATAATATCCGGAATGTCGAGAATAATTTTTCAAATAAACTCGATAATTCGCCGGTGCCACGAAATGAGAAATATATTTAATTAAGAGACATTTTTTTTTTACCCCCTTGTATGTACACGTTGCTTCAATCTGCACACATACTCACGACGACGACTTGGTAGCAGGCGATCCGATATATACGAAATTTTCAATCTGATTTGCTCTCTCTCTGGCGTCGAGCGTGTACTTTTATCTGATTTTTTTCCTCCTTCTTTTTCATTATTATTAAAAAAGGGAGATTTCAATTTTCATCTCGTGTACGTGTCTTATTTTCGGGCATTTTTTCCTGCTGCTTTTTTTTCTTCTTCTTTCATTTTTGACATTACGTATAAAAGTATCGAGGTAGCGCCATTTTGAACTGACAGCTGAACGGTGCTGAGTTGCGCGATGTGTTGTTAGCGTCTCTATCCAACATCTTGTAAATATTGCGAATTTGTTAGAAGAGATGTTGGTGCAAGAATGCAATTTTTTCGCAAAAAAAAAAAATGTATCCATGTATATATAATGGGAAATTTCACGAAGCAATATAAATTGCATAATACGAGACACGTAGACGTGAAAAAAAATCAACAAAAAGCATTCCTCGAAACTGAAAAAATCAATGCAAGATTCAGAATAAGGCACCCTCCTCCCCACCCCTTTCAAAAAATTTGCAAAATCGACATTTAATTCAAATTACGTCGAAAGTGACCCATGAGGTAACGTATTAAGTATGAAAACTCTCCACACAAATTTCGACTTTTTACCCCCCCCCCTCCGGAAATATTCCTCCTTATAAATGCCAGAAGTCAAAATTAGTCCTAAAAATGACTCGAAAATACTCGTAAAAATTTCATCCGGGAAATACTTGGAAATTGAACTACTGCTTTTTTCACCCCAAAAGCAGCAGTGACAAAGATGGCGAACAATTTGTCATAAAATTTATCTGCGACGCGTACAGTCGTGAATCCATCCGAAGTAAAAAAGGCCATTTCGTCTTTTCGCTGACAGACGGATTTAAATTACAAAACAATCCGGAATATCTTAATTAGAAAAAAGTTACTCGCAGATTCTTCTTTCGTAGGCGTCGTCGTCGTTTGCTGTTTTCGAGTTTCTTTAGTCAAACATTGAAACTCGACGACGAGTTTTCAACGCATATTAGCGTAGGTACCTCTTTTACCTCTAAAGAAATACCTGTAATGTAAGCTAGGATGGCACCTATCACAAGTCACACAGGACACGGAAGAAAAAAGAAACAGCCCATCTAACCTCAGACTTCCTTACAATAAATTTTTCAAATAAAGCCCAAATAGGTACGTACGAGTATAAGCAGAGTGTAGGTGTAATTCACAATCTGTTTACCGATTGGGCTGACTACTAGCTCCTTGGAGAGCGCGACAGAAGCGGAAAAATCGCCATAAAATTGAAATCTACGTATCGATATGGGTATCGGCTCGAGCGCAAGTATAAGACTATGGTTAAAGGGTTTGTTATACAACGTTCATTCGGGCTTTAGCACACACAGATAACGAGAAAATCTGTAATTTATCGCAGTTTGGAACCTGTCAAGGTGAAGTAGTTTTGTGCCCCCGTATATCGAATTTTGCCCCTCCCCTGTCGCCGCCCTCCCCCTATACGACACACGGTATTATCCATAGCCTAGTTTCTTCTCTATCTCTCTCAACTTCAGTAGGACGACGACGACGACGCAGATATAAACGAATTTTAAAAGGGTCGCTGCAGCTTTTAATTTGATTTATTGCCTAAACTCGGCAATATAACATAATCTTACCGTCGTAAAGTTGGCGTTTTCTTTACATTCGACCGTCGTCGTAGTCGTCGTTTTCCAAATGTATGGGCCCCTTTTTCGATAAGCGCGTCGAGGATAATTTTTGACAAGCGGGCAATTTCGCTTCGATATTTCGGTTTCCTTTATGTCTTCCTGTATGTTTGGAGTTATCCGGCGGGTTGTTCGGTTGCTCTGCTGGTCGAGAATTTGGCTTTCACCTTCATTAATTAATACTAATTTGGCAAACATTGATGAAAACGAGCGGTTTTGCTGACTTGGTCGAGGCGAACGTGGAGATGGGATGGTTTGAAGGAGCGGGGAAGGTCATTTCAGCGTGATATACTGGTCCGTAGAGTGGATTACGAGAGTTGAGTGATGGATGGAAGATTTTAGTGATACTGAATCATGAATGAACTCGTTTTAGAATGATTTTAACTCGTAATTATGGTAGGCGGATTCTGCGCCAGGAGCACGTCAAATCATTTTTCAGAAGACGATTGAAGTGTCTAGCACATGGAAAGGGGATCTCAGATTAAATAAACTTTATCAGGGACTACTTCGACTTTTCTTTTTGAGCATATGAGGGGGAATGTGATGCGATTTCATATAGAAATTGGGATAGCGGGTTCTGCGCCAGGAGCAACCAAAATGATTTTTCTACCTGCAGGAGTTCGAGTTTCCAGCATAAAAACCCACTATGCAGTACAAAGCTACACCTCAACGTAGTGTTCTGAATAGTTTCCTCACTTCATTCTGTGATGGGGGTTCTGCGCCAGGAGGACCTCAAATGAATATCAGATGGAGTGTGGAGAGGCCGGAATCGAAAGAGGGGTTTTCTGAATGAGTCATGTGTACCTTTCAATGCACTATTCCACTATTTTTGCCATTTTCAACAACTGTTGTGTAAATTCTGGCTTTTTGTCATTTTTTTTTCGGTTTTGAACAATTTTTATGTCAATTATATTACATAATTTCAAAATGATGAATTCTGATTGGTCGAAATTAATGCAGCTCTAAAATCAACTTGACTTGATACATCTTTGGCGTGTAGCAAAGTTTTGAACCTTGATCGATTCTGAGCAAATCGTTCGCGAACGAACTGAGACCAATTTTGATGATTTGATTTATAATAAAGCTGTCAAATTTCATCATTTTATCCATACTCTTGTTCGTGTACTAGCTGAATTGATTATCACATGATTCAGTCGTTTTCAAATGATTCATTTCTGAGCGAATTGTTCTCAAATGAATCAACTCCAATTTTTTGTTGATGGATCTGTAATGTCAAGTTTTAATTCAAAGTACATATGATATGATCATTTTTCATCTGATCTGACGTGTTGGTGATTCTGGTTCGTTCATTTGTGATCAATTTTTTCAACACTGATCAAATTTAGTTGTTCTCGAATGATTTATCGATTTTGAGCAAATCGTTCCCCAACGAATCAACTCCAGTTTTTGATGATAGGATTAAAACCGTCAAGTTTCGTCATGTCGTGTGAATCAATTGAAATTTTCGGTGATTCATTCGTTCGTGAATGATTTTCCTCCCTTGTGCCATTCGTTCGTGAACGAATCATTCTCAATTTTTATTCATATATTGAAAACTGTTTCGTTTTTCCTTGTGGTGCATTATGTGATAAGATTTCTTAGTGGTAAAGTACTAGAATATTAATTGTTTTTGAGTGAATCGTTCGCGAACGAATCAATACGATTTTCTGATGATAGGATTAAAAACTGTGTCATTCTTGTTTTTATAATGTCATCTATTCCTGATTTGATGTGTTCCGTGATTCATTCATTTGCAAACAATTTTTCTACTATGAGCAAATGGTTCGCGAACGAATCACCCTTAATTTCACGGATAAATGATTCGTTTTTCGATTTTCGCGCATTGTCTTTTACATAAATATGTAATTTCCGAGTGATTGTGTCGTTCTTGAACGATTCATCTTTTCTGAGCGAATCATTCGCGAACGAATCAACTCCAATTTATAATAATAGGATTCAAAACATCATTTTTTGTAATGTCATCCATTCCTAGTTTGATGTTTTTGTGTGATTCATTCATTCTAGAACGATTATTCAACTCTGAGCAAATCGTTCGCGAACGAATCAACTTCAGTTTTTAATAATAGGATTCAAACCATCATTTTTTATAATGTCATCCATTCCTGATTTGATGTTTTATGTAATTCATTCATTCTAGAACGATTATTCAACTCTGAGCAAATCGTTCGCGAACGAATCACTCACAATTTTTATTGATGGATTAAAAATTAATGCTTCACGTTTTGTCTGTTTGTGCACTATCTGATCTGATTTGATTTTCAGGTGATTTAGTCGTTCTCGAATGATATTTTTATTCTAAGCAAATCGTTCGCGAACGAATTCAGTTCACGTTTTGATGATGCGATCAAAACTGTAAAGTTTTGTCAAGTCAACTATAACAGATTTGATTCTTCAGTGGTTCATTCGTTCGCGAATGATTTTGCTCGAAGGAGAGGAATCGTTCGCGAACGAGTGATTCACGATTTTCATCGATGTAGGCAGATTAATGTTTCGTTTTTTGTTGTCATGCCTTATCTGATTTGGTTTTCAAATGCTTGAGTGGTTTTAGAAGGAATGATTCGTCGTTTTCGAGCAAATCGTTCGCGAACGAATCAATTCCAATTTTTGATGATAGCATTCAAACCATTATTCATTGGGATGTCATCCATACCTAACTTGATATTTTCAATATTTCAATGATTCATTCATTCGCGAACGATTATATTCCGCTCTGAGCAAATCGTTCGCGAACGAATCGTTTACAATTTTTATTGATGGATTAAAAATTAGTGTTTCACGTCTTGTCTAGTTGTGTGCTACGTGATTTGATTTCCAAATTTGGTCGTTCTCGAATGATTCGTTGATTCTAAGCAAATCATTCGCGAACGAATTCAGTTCAGTTTTCGGTAATATGATCAAAAATGAAATGTTTCGTCAAGTCGACTATAGAAAATTTGATTCTTCAGTGATTCATTCATTCGCGAACGATTTTGCTTAGAGGGGAGGAATCGTTCGCGAACGAGTGAATCAGGATTTTCATTGATACAGATTAAAGAATGTTTCGTTTTTTCTTGTCGTTCTTTACTCGATTTGGTTTTCAAACGATTGAGTCGTTCCCGAATGATTCGTCGTTTTTGAACGAATCGTCCGCAAACTAATCTAAGTACTGAACTTCGATTTTTTTTTTTTGATAAGATTTGTAATAGGTACCAAGTTGAATGATAAATAATTTTTTATCTGGTTTGATGTATCGATGATTCATTCGTTCGCGAACGATTTTTTCGCGTTCAAGTAAATCGTTCATGAACTATCTTCAATTCTTATAGCGTAGATTTGAAAATGTCAAGTTTTGGCACGTCCTCTTTCACTGGATTACAGTTAGGAGAAATTTATTCAGTTGTTCACGAATGATGTGTCCATTCAGAGGGAACCATTCGCGAAAGAATTGTCCAATTTTTGATGATAGAATTAAAATTAAGTACCCAAAACCTGCAACCAATAAAGCTTTGCGATATTCATCCAATTTGAATCTCGCTACAAATTCGAATAAGGTGCTATCGAAGAGAAATTCCAATGACAACGAATTGCTCTAAACATCGATAACATCTTTAATACGGTTCAGAGTTTAGGTTGAAATATCGGTTTGATATTTTTTATCACCACACGAATACAGCACTAAAAAGGTTGGTTACCAACGTACAAATTTTCCCAATACCTAGTTTCAATATTAAAGACATTACGAGAGGCTTCGAAAGTCTTGTATACGAGCCTATAAATGCAGCAGGTACATATTTCGCCCCCATATATCGCATCGGTACCGTTCACATCGTAAAAGGCAGTGTTGTATGGGTAAAAACCACTCGGAACGAGAAATCATACTCGTAATTTTGTCGAAAATGGTCCGCTTCGCTCGCCGGCCACACAAGACGATTATATTATTTCACTTTAGATACACGCGCGTTGAAAATATCGTATTATCGGCTGCTGCGAGAGTTACAGCGAGACAGTCATCTGGCGTAATTTTTCAAAACACCTAATTTTTCAAATATTTTTCCCCTTTTTTTTGATGTAGGTATGCTTGTAACGTTGCGTAGCGTGTGATATGAAATTCTATGAGAAAAATTCAACATCTTTCGCAGCATCGTTTCGAATCGAGGTTATTTTTCTTTTTACGTGAGCCTACGCGTGTTTGTGAATTTGCTTTGTCGTTTTTCGAGTATTTTTTTCTTTTCATCGAGATAATGGCGACTAGAAACGAGCTCGAAATGAGATTTGTTTTTTCGAATAAAGAAATCGAACGCGATCATTCAATTTGTGAAAATTACCACCATTATGAATATTATGATTTTTGCAAATTCGAGTGTTCATATTCTAGTTGGACTTGATTACCCTTGCTCATTGCAAAAAGAATTTGGTGCACTAAAAGGATCCTGGAAATATCAGTCACGAATTCAGATGAGAATTCATATGATTCTTCAATGGAACAGGGATAGTTATGAAAAGGCAAACTTCTCAAGGAGAGGAAAGACCAATAGAATAACATGATAACCAATAAACGTCCCTTTCTTCGACATTCGAAGTGAACATCAACATTAGTTTTTTTTTTTAAATGACTGTGAGCGAATTGGTACGTACGACAGAGTGGATTGAAAGTTGTATAATAAAAAATGGATAACGGAGCAATGAAGTGAAACCAAGTTGCTTAACTTTCGGTAAAGTTTTCGTTCTTAATGTTGCATGCCAAACACGATCAAATGCGGATAACTAAAAGGCCAAACGAGTCCGGATTAAGGTACCTTTAGACCAATGATTTCGCTATAAAATTCCAAACTTACTTAACAGTTTTGAGGTAAAATACTTATTAAAAGGAGCATCTAGATCTGGGTGGGTAAAAAACAAGAAATAGGTACTACACGAAGAACAGCTATGAAGGAATGAAGGAAAAAATAATGTTTGTTTTTCTCGGTTTTTTTTTTGAATTAATTCGTGATAACTTAAATTTTAAATTTTGGGGCCAAAAAACTCAATAACGATAAATAACAATCCACTTAAATAGTATAATACTGCAAAAAAAGATGATTATATTCGTATACAGTTTGCTATTAAATAAAAGCACACATAAGAGATAGGTAGAGCGATTTTACGTACGATTTTTTCGGCACAGATTTTCATTACGCTCGAATAGATATCGGTACAAGAGAGGAGTAGAAGGTCGAAGATATTTGTACGTAGACGTACTCGTACAGTTATTAAAGCGAAGTAAATACATACACACTGGCGTACAACAAGCTGAAAATTCGCAGACACTAAGTAAACATTTGCTCAACGAAACATCATCACATGAAATGTTAAATTATTTACTAAAGCCATAATCCTTCGGCATTTATTTAGCCGTTGAAAGTAATCCGTACTGTATATTTGCAAACTACAAAATAAATTGATCGCATAAACGTAGAACGAAATTAAATTAAAGACCTTTGTATAACCCCCCCCCTCTTCTGAACTGTTTTTCTCGACCAATGCCTTCATCATTTGGTGTCGACCTTCCTTCGTCGTAGTACTCGAGCAACTGTACGAATAGCTGAGTAGATGTGCTGCAAATGTATACACGGAAATTATCACCAAATCGTGAATATTGTCGAGTTATTCGACGAAAACGGAATGCATTCGATGTGATTTTCAGTAATTAAATCAGCGCGAGAGAAGAGCTGATACGTGTGTTTGTTTAACACATATAAGGTAAGTACGGTAGATATATACAACGCGCTTATACTTCGATTTGAAAAAATATCAGGACTCAGGAGGAGGGTGCTTAGAGAAGTTGAGTGAGATCCAATCGAGAAAGTGAGATAATTTTCATCATTGGCATTCCTTGGTTGAATGTTTGTTTTTTCTTCTCACAAATTTTGCTTCTATTTAGTTGAAAAGTTTGATGGAGAGAGCCTTAAAGAGGTCTAATCAAAAAATGAAGGTCATATTCACATTCTGCGCATTTAAAAACATAGGAATCGACATTGTTCACGACGGGGGCTGTATTTATTTGAATTTTGATCCCGTTTGACAGATGCTAGGAGTCTTAAATGGGCCCCAATTAAAAAATTAACATCGGATTTGAGTTCAGCACCTTCAAAAACATGTCTTTTGATATGTCGCACTATCCACTCCATTTTGTGGACTTTTGACCCAAATTTGGGGGGCAGCTGCCCCTTACTCCTTACGAGTTTCTATCTCAAAAACATGATAATTATTTCAAAATAGCATAAACAGTTATTGATCCATTTTTATACAAATATTTGGGTTCAGCACCTTCAAAAGTATAAAAGTAACCAACACATCGCATTATCGGGGTCATTTTTGAATTTTAGCCCAGAAGGGGAGGTTCTGGGAGCCTTAGAGTGCGTCTAATCAAAAAAATAACATCGTATTCGTGTTCAGCACCTCCAAAAACATGTCAATTGATATATCACACTTCCCATTTCGTTTTTGTGAATTTTAGCCCAAATTCGGGGGGCAGCTGCCCCATTATTGCATCTAAATAGTTTGCATTGTATTTCGATATAAGTAGCATGAAGTTCTTGGTCTATTTTCATCAGAAAAGCACTGTTCAATAATCTTGACCTCCTAGACGATGACTAATTGAAACTTGAACACTTTTTCCGCCCCCTCTCCTCCCCCCCCCCCGGAATAGCAAAATTTTAAAAAATAATGTACTTATTAAAATCCTTAGATTTAATCCTTTGATGCTTTTCTGATGAAAATGAACCAAGAACTTTTGATGCCATTACAAAATAGTTACCTTGTTTTCAAGACACAACTTCTCAAGATGAGAGGGGCATCGCCACCCCCCCCCCCCCATTTGGATTAAAATTCCAAAAAACGAAGTGGGAAGTGTGACATATCAAATGACAGGTTTTTGGCGGTGCTAAAAACGAAAACGATGTTATTTTTTCGATTAGACGCTATCAAAGGCCCCCAGTCAGTCCACAACGGGGCTGAAATTTAAATGAATAGCTGCAGTCGTGAGATATGTTGCATATCTACCAATGTTTGTGAAGGTTCTGAAATTGAATATTTCTTTTCGGATGAAAATTGGCTCAGTAAAAATTTTTGATGTTATTTCGAAATATCCTGGTTTTGAAATGGAGGCCCTCAAGATAAGAGGGGCAGCTGCCCCTCAAAGTTGGGTCAAAATTTTCAAAAAAATGAACTAGGTAGGGTGACACATCGAATATCATGTTTTTGATAACGCTGAACACGAATATAACGTTATAGTCCAAGAGCTATACCACTGCGATTGGGCCGAAATAACTGAAAGGTGGGGATGGTCTCAAAAGTTAGTATACATACCCCTATTTTGAAAACACTTGGTCTGCCGATCCGCAGCTGCTGCTTTAAAGCTCAGTGAAAGCTCGAAAGTTCAAAATTTTTCTGAACTTTCAGCTGAGAAAACTGATGGCTAAAATTGGTGCCTAATTATAGTATTTTTCGCGCTGAATCCGAATATATCGGTCTGCCGACTCATAAGTGCCGCCAAAGCCCCGCCAGACTGGGTCAAAAGGGGAGCAAATTTGACAAATTTCATGTTTTTGGGCTAAATTCTCATAAAAAGCTACAAAATCGGGTTAAAAATTATTTTCAAGCAGTTTAACGGAATGCTCTATGGCTAAGATGATTTTTAGGCACAAAAATTTTTCAAAATTTTCATTTTTTGGGGGGTGGGGTGTGAGGGGAGTATTGATAAATTCAGCAAATATGGGTTTATGATACATCAAAATATATGTTTTTTGACCGTATTGTCCTCCAATGTGAAAAATATTGCCATAATTGAATTCTACGGCCCAAAAAACATATATTTTGATATATCACAAGGCCATATTTGCTGAATTTATTAATACTCCCCTCACGCCCCATCCCCCAAAAAATGAAAATTTTGAAAAATTTTTGTGCCTAAAAATCATCTTAGCCATAGAGCATTCCGTTAAACTGCTTGAAAATAATTTTTAACCCGATTTTGTAGCTTTTTATGAGAATTTAGCCCAAAAACATGAAATTTGTCAAATTTGCTCCCCTTTTGACCCAGTCTGGCGGGGCTTTGGCGGCACTTATGAGTCGGCAGACCGATATATTCGGATTCAGCGCGAAAAATACTATAATTAGGCACCAATTTTAGCCATCAGTTTTCTCAGCTGAAAGTTCAGAAAAATTTTGAACTTTCGAGCTTTCACTGAGCTTTAAAGCAGCAGCTGCGGATTGGCAGACCAAGTGTTTTCAAAATAGGGGTATGTATACTAACTTTTGAGACCATCCCCAGCTTTCAGTTATTTCGGCCCAATCGCAGTGGTGTAGCTCTTGGACTATTATTTTTTCCATTAGACCCCATACACAAAAGTTTTCCATTCATGAAATTCATTTCTCAAAATTTTATTCAAAATGAGCTTCGACGAAGATGTCATGTCTTCCAAAAAAAAAAAATGAGAATATACCTACGATTAGCTTCCACAGCTACCCAAATACCGGGCCATTTTTTCCACACATACGATATTATACCCTTACCCACCTTTGTAGCAAAATACGAAGACGTCCACACCGAACACGAGTGTTTCCATAACAACGTATACCTACCTACGATAGATCGTCTCACATATAGTACTAGTTCCTTGAGCCAGGAATACCTTGACCAATTCGTATCCGTTCAAAAGACAGCTCGGTTTCGCTTAAAATGCCAATCATTTAAAGAATAGTCTACCTCGCTGCTAACCCGCGTTTTACGGTTGATTTGAAAATTTTATCCCAACTTCGAGTATCGTTACGTTTGGTCGTCAGTTAGAAAATACCTATACATGAAACCTTTATTCTTCTCTCTCCCTTCAATCGATTTGTCGCCTATCAGACCAGGAGAGGGATTAATCGAGTTATTAAAAATGTCGAGTCTTTTATATGTATAACAGCGAAATTGTGTATAAACGTGAAGATATTTGTAAAATTAATCCATTCAGTCAACAAACCAGCTGAAATTAAATTAACGAAAAACCATCACAATGAGAAATACGTAAACGTGATCGAACGCCGAAAATAATGATTAAAACGTCGTTAATTTTATTTTATTATTTTACCAAAAATGAATCCTCGTTTGGGGGCTTTTTTGGTGTGTTTCTCCAGATGGAAGAAATTTCATCGAAGCTGAAGTTACACCAATTTAGAGTTTTTCGTGGAAGCAATTAAAGCTTTGCAAAAATACATTTGCTCCAAATTCAACCAAGAAATGAACCTTATAGAGGGATCCAGCACCTTCCTCCACTCCCCCTCCCTCCCTCTGACTCGAATCGTTTAACAGGCGAATGAATTTTTTTTGACGAGCCAATTTCAAATAGGTACATGGGCGAGGTATTCATAGACAAAAATACCGAGCGAATGGAGTTTCATTACACACTCATATAGTAACCACATCAAACATGTAAACTATACTTTCAATCATGGAAATCATATTTGATGGGGAAAGAATTCGACCAGAATGCGGTATTGAGTTACATGCATTTTTTTCCCTGTTCATATAATAAATATCGTAATGCGGACGTAAAACCGTTGGACTGTTTGTACACGGTATAATAAATTCAATATTACGTATATATAAAATGGCGAACTGGAGTCGAAATCATTTTATGTATTTTATAATTGGCATACCGAAGCGTTTACATTTTTACCCACATTCATACACGATGCTTATTTGTATGCAGTATACCTAAATGGAATTGGGTCAATTAATTGTTTTAGTTATTCGAATTTAGTACGAGTGTATTACACTAACAATACATACATACTAAACGTACCTATCCAAATAATATTTTCAATTACGACGAGTCGCTCGTTTGTTGCTGTTGTTTGTAGTGGTAACGAAAAAAATAAATAAGTGAATAAATAAATTGAAACGATGCGATACTACTAGTAACGTCTAGGGCTGCAATGGATGATCCAGATCACGATTTTTGGATCAATTTTCAAGTAAGAAAAAAGACTCGAATATTGCGATGGAAAATTCCAAAGATAGGCATATTTTATTGCATTATTATTATTAGAAAAAATACGCTAGGTATTGAAATAAAAAAAAGATGCAGTGACGGGGCAAGGGTAGATATTATATGTAGTAAGTAGGTATACGATGGGACAGATTTTTACAGCCCGTTTATTCGAGTGTATTTTTTTCGCCCGGGTCTTTTCTTTTATTCTATTCGAGCACCGGTACTTATTGGTTTTATCGTTTCCGGAGACTGCGAAACGTTTTCGTCCGATAAGTGTTAGTGTTTTTCTAACATTATTTAGATTATTCCGATCGCGTTTCACTTAAACGGGCTATTTGCTAGTTGCAATTCGAATATGCTAGGTACCAAGGTATATATGGCCAGTTTCATCTCGTACAATACCTTATGCTATGCTGTGCTCGCAAAAGGTTAAACTGGCCGCCTATCCTTATCTACTATAGATGTGTAGGTACTCGTACACTGTACACGTTTCGTTGTAATTGGACTGGGTAGATGAGAAAACGCGAGATACCAGCATCAGCGGCGGAGTAAGTTGATGGGGTTTTTATGAATTTCGATTACCAATGCCAACTGCGAAGTAGCCCGGTGAAATTACTTCAATTTGTCAGAACTCACCCGCGCCAGTTCTCGTTCGATATTTCTACTCTGGCGTGACGATCTGCACCATCTCATATCGTATCTACCTATCTAAAGCTGCTGCACGATATAGTACAGTACTGGGAGCACGAAAAGTAGTGGCAAAGTTCGTCAAAAATCGCTATGTTTTTAAAATCGACGTTACGGGCTCGAATTTTAGAAAAAAAATGGAATCACTATTTTGTGGAACATCTTATTTTCAGCAAAAAAGTCATTATCACATTCTGCAAGGGGTTAAAAAATTGGATGATTGGTTCCAGAAAACTACAAGAAATTAGAAAATGGAAAGTAGAGACAATTTTATTATTTTCTTCTATTTGAGCTTGCGCATCTCCTTCACAGTGTTGAAGACAGGCGTATCTTTTTAGATGCAAAGGACCTTTTTCGTACAAAATTAAATTTCCTACGAGGAAAATGCTCTGCACATTCGAGATATTCTCAAAACTTGAGAAGGCAAACTGAAACTTGGGTGGGGGGAGGTAAGATGGCGAAATCCACACCAAAAAGCCAAACTTTTAAAAAATTTTACGCCCTTGCAAATTTTTTTCTATTTTTGAATTTAATTTTCAAATATAAAAAGTGGAGAAAGAAATAAACACCGAAAAGGTGCAAATTTTTGATTTTTAATTACAAGACCAACCTTGAAGTCAGTTTTGAGAGATTTTTACAGAAATTGCAAAGCTACTACTGCACATTTATTTGCCCAACTGAAAATTCCAGAGTGGGAGAGAGGGGGAGGGGGTCATATTCACAGAACTGTGAAAATATGAAAAGGTAGCATTTTCACTTCGGAGCAAATCCCCTATGAACAATAAGTTCGTTTTGAGAGAGAAGTTCAGGGTAAGATTTCTTGCTATGCTGGATTTTTTTTTTTGAAAAAGGGGTCGTTTTTAGAAGTTTTGGGGTTCGTTTTTTTCAGAACAGAAGTTTCATTTTTTGAGACACATTGAAAAAAAAGTGTTAATTATATCAATAAGTGAATAACTTGCCAAAGTAGGTACCTAAACCTTGGAACACTTTTTTGTTACTTTTCCCACTAGAAATTTAGTTGTGGTTTGGAATTCTAAAGAATGTCCTTTGAGGTTGAGAATGAGATCTGGAGGAATCTTTTTTTTTGGTGAAAAGTATACAGTGGGTTTTTAACTCAGAGAAGGTTAGACCATTAGAATCTGCCCATGATTCAATTTTTTCAGGGGTTTCTTGGATTACTTGAAGAGCTAGTTGAATATTATTTAAACGAAAGGAAATGTTTATATCATCAGCAAAGACTCTCAGAGAAATGGGCCTAGAAACAACATTGGAAATGTCATCAATCAAAAGTATAAATAAGACTGTGCTAAGAACTGAACCTTGGGGGACTCCATTTTCAATTTCAAAAAATTCTGAGTATGTATTGTTGACTCTAACTTTAAAAGTACGGTTTGTTAAGAAATTCTGAATAAAGTAGGCCAAATGTCCTCTAATTCCAATTGAATATAATTTTTGGAGAATTTTATAACGCCAGGCTTTATCAAATGCCTTTTTAAGATCAAAAAAGACTGTTTATTCTGGAAGGCTGAACTAATTTCTTTTTGGAGACTAAAGAGGTGGTCTATTAGGGTAAACTTTCTGAAACCACTCTGATAAATGCTAAGAGAGTTTGAGGAATCAATATACCAATTAAGACGTTTAATAACCATTTTTTCAAGTATTTTACAAGTAACTGAATTTAAGGAGATGGGGCGATAACTAGATTCCAGATTTGGGTTTTTATCAGGTTTTAATATTGGAATGATTGTTGCAGTTTTCCATAATTTTGGGAAGAAATCAAAAGTCCAAATTTTGTTATATAACTGAAGTAAATCTTCTTTTCCGGTGTCTGAAAGGTACTTTAACATGTGAGGGAGAATTTCATCAGGTCCAGGGGAAGAATCTTTAATGTTGTAGTTTAGACAATGATTTAGCTCTTCAAGAGAGAAAAGAGAGTTGTATGGTTCTAGATTTTGAGATGAAAAGTCTAAGGGGTCGGATTCTATGAAGCTTTTGCAAAGGATCTAGCTAAGGTGTTTGCAATGTCATCTATTGAGTTAATTTCAGTGTTGCCATCTACTAAGTAGAGTATTTCAGTAGGTATATAACTTCCTTTAAGGATTTGAACTTTTTTCCACATTTCTTTTGTAGATGTGCTTTGGGTGATGCTCAACATGAAATTATTCCAACTTTCTCTTTGTTTAGATAAGTTGATTTGGCGAGCAATAAGGTAAACCCGCCTATTAGTACGCACTTAACGTTTGAGACACTCTAGCTCGCAGAGTTGTGCATCAAAATTTACCAAATTTTGTACACATGTACTTTGAAGTTTTGGGTACATAACTGAATACTTACTTTTGAATTTCTCATTGCGGGTTTTTTGTAATTACGCAAATACGAGAGCAACTCAAATGCGTACTAATAGGAAGGTACCTATGCAAACGTCCGCCTATAAGTACGCAAGAGTAAATACACTTTGAAAACTGTAAAAAATCCAACAAAAAGCAATGAAAAAGTGTAATAGTATATTTAGAGGGAATTACTGTGTAAAAAAACCAAATTAGAAATTCAAATATCCGAAAAAGCAAAGTTTTCAGATTTTCAAAAAATGCATTTTTTTGACATCATATTTTTGGTCCATTTTTTTGAAATTAACATCAGTATGATGATCAGACTTCATAATTTTGAACTTGGATGGACTAAATACCAATTTCAGCTAATTTTATTCATTTTAATGCAAAATGATCAAAAAAAATGAAAATTTACATGCAAAAATGATGCGTACTAATAGGACTTAGGGGGTGCGTACTTATAGGAAGTTTTTTGTTCTGACATAAAATGATGTCTAGCTCTATAATAAATTAATCTTTTCAAAATGTCTTTTTTTTCATAAGAAACTACGTAAAATTACGGATCGATTGGTATAAGATACTTACCAAATAACTTTATTTTAATATGTTCAATCTCATTTCCCATTTTGATGAAAAAAAAAATCCAAAACACAGTTTTTCATTCAAATTGTTCTCAGAGACAGAGTTTTCAATCAAACTGCGTGATTTTTTCAGAGAAACTAGGGTCATTAGTCAGCTATGTCATGGTTAAAGCTCTTTAATACAAGTATGGAAATAGATTATGCTCTCAAGAAAGTCATAGCATTTTACGTATGTGTTACGTACTGCGCATGGCAGGTTGGTGTCGTCACGCGGTGGAGCAACCAATGGGGTGCAACGTTGTACGTGAACAGCTGATTTGATGCGTGCGCAGTCATGCGCAGTACGTAAAACTTACGTAAAATGCTATGACTTTCTTAAGAGCATACGCTATTTCCATACTTGTATTAAAGAGCTTTAGTCATGGTGTGGTCAAATTTTCGATCAGTGTTACCAATCGTGAGAAAAACGCAATGCGTACTAATAGGCGGTGCATACTAATAGGCAGGTTTACCTTAGCTCTTTTTTTCTTAAAATCAATGAGGTTGTCAAGAGTGCGATTTTTTTGGTACTTTTTTAATGATCTTTTTCTATCTTGGATTGCAGTTTTTAGTTCATGACACCACCATGGGACAGATTTTTTGGGAACTTTGTTAGAAGTTTTTGGAAATTGTTTTTCATTGTTTTACATTTATTTATTATCTAATTTTTTTCTTATTAAAATGTTTTACTCGCGTTTTGTCACTTTTTTGGTTGCTAAAGTGTCTTCATTTCGATGGAAAAAATTAGAAATTAAGTAGGTACAAGCTTTGAAATTCAAACACAGAAATCAAAGTTGTCATCCATTTCATTTTTTTCCATCTAGAGAGTGGAGACCGATTGAGGTTTTGTAAAGGTCCAATACCTACGTATTTTTGAAATGAAACACTTCTGCTAAAATTTTTGACCTACCGTGTTTCCACCCCCCCCCCCATTGTTTTGAAATCACGTATTTTGTACATTGAAAAATCAAAATATGTCTCATGGTGTGTTGACCAAAAAATCTTAAAATTGTCATGAATTGCTCATACTATAAATAAAAGCGTTTTATAGACATTTTTTCTCATTTTGAAATTTTCAAAAATTCGTAAAAAAAATTGAAGGAGTTGGGCCTACTTATAAATAACTTTTCGATGTCACAAAACACAAAAATGAGTGCAATATTATACCTATCAAAATTGAAAAGGATGATGAAGGGTTCCAAAAATGAAAAATTTTCAAACAATTTTACGGACTTAGAATTTTTGATTTTTCAATTTTTTTTTCAACTTTTATGTTTTTTTTTTTTTTTTGTTTCAAAACAGTGCAGCTCTTTCAGTTTTGAAGATCGCTTGAATTTATTAAGGGCTTTTGTTGTGAAGAATTTAATTTTTCATCTTAAAAAGAAAAGTTCCTTCGCACATTTAATCCAACTTAAAAACTACCGAAGGAGGTGCGCTGATTTGAAACAGGAAAAAGAAAAAATAGAAGTGTGTTTTTTTTCCAGAGAGTCTTTATAGCTAAAATGGTGTAAGATAGGTTTAAAAAAGACGATGGCCTTTTTTTCTGGCGAAAATGAGATTTCCTGGTATAAAAATATGGTTTCATTTTTTCAATATTATGTATCTCAAAATTCAAGCCCATATACTTAACGTTAATTTGAAAAATGAAGATTTTCGATGAAATGCGTGTACTGATACTTTTTGCGCTCACTGTAGCTGAACTCGTAAGTATACCTTGGACAGCGAGCGAGAGAAATGGCCACTATCACATAAAAGATTAAGAATGAAACCTTTCAAGTGGACGGATCCGGCATCGCACACCGCGTCGTTATATTATACTTTAAAGCTGAGTCGTTTTTCGAATAATTGAGCAGCGGAGTTCTTGCAATCCACGTTAAGATAACGATACACAAGATGCGGGGGCGGACGAGCTCACAACCTCTCGAATAAATTGCCGGCCATCGAGAGATGAAATTTATGGTGCACGGTTTTCCGTTGGCTGGCGCCAAAAATAACGAATCAATTTTCAAAAGCCAACGAATTACACTATTTTCTAATTGAAACTTTATTTCGAAATGTAAAAAAAAAAGTTTCCTGTTTTTTTCATTCGCTCTTTTGTCGTATTGTTCACTCTGCGAAGAGATGATATTCGCAACAAGTTACAAGTATTCGAGTGCATCTTCAATCATGACTGTGTAGTTTGCACGTAGGTACCTCGTAACTTACCTACCCATCTACATGTACGATGAGTAGTTAGCTATTGCTATTTCAGATCTAATTATGTATCGAGAATTGCAACATGATGATAAAATAACGACGGTATTTTTTCATTATTCGCTAATTAACCATCGAGATGTTCATCGCGAAATAGAGGGAAATTTTTCTCGATTAATTTGAAAAACAAACGTGAGCTCATTTCAGAACGTTGATACAAAAAAGAAAAAAGGTTGTTTCGTTTTGTAAAAGTAAGTGCAAGACTGTACTTTCAGTGAAAAAAAAAAAATGAAAAAGAGAAATGTGGGGGAAAGTTACACGAAACGAGCTTTTGTTTCCATGTTTTTGCATGGAAAGCTCGTCGAATAGTATTGCAAAGAACGGAGATATTTTTTTAATTAAGTAATGTGAACCGTTTCGCGAATCGTGTATCGTGATTCGAAAAATACGAGTACCTTCAAATCTCGTAATTGATCGCTGATTTTTTTTTTTTTTTTTTGAATAAGTAGGTACGAATTTTCCCTTTATTTTTACTGTACTTAGGATATGTGTAAATGGGGGAATTCTTCATCATAAAGTACGGTCCTGAGTACTTATACGAATAATATAGAATATAGCAAGTATTTTACACACACGAATCTGAAATAGGAAATGTGTATTTTTGACATTTTTTGCCATTTGCCATTAATACGTACGAGTATAGGTATCTATACAAGGCGTAGGTAGACTACTTTTAGCGTATAAATTAACAAGTCGATACGAACACTTTTCGAAAATCTCGTTCGTCTCTCGTATAGTACATCAAAAGAAATGCTCACTGGGTTCTTCGCAAAAATTTTCAGCGTAGGTAGAGGTATTAAAGTAATTTATTAGGCGTTTCATTGGAGCGTAAATTTCCATTTTTATTCGTTAGTTCGCGAAAGCTTTTCAGCTGTGTGCTGGGAAGAAGAGAGACGCAAGGGTTCGATGATTATCTATATTTGTGAGAAATTTTCGGCTTAAAAAAGTTTCAATAGAGGATTCAGATATTTTGTCTGGATTATTCAAAGAAAGAACCTGATTATAAATGGTATTTCGATGATGACTGTAAATGAAATGTTGAGATTTCAAAGGAAGTTTGTACATTTTTTTTTCCAAGAAATAATGTAGCTTCATGGTTTAATGTTTTAACAGAATTTTACAGTTAATTCTTGATATTATGTCGGAATTTTGGAAATATGACCAATTTATGACAATTTACACAAGTCAACGAATTACTAAAATTATGTCAAAAGCTCAAAACCATCAAAAGTGAGTCTCTGGCATTTGAAAAAAATTTTCGACTTTAGGGGTTCTAACTGTTTTTTGGATTCGAGGGAAAAACTAAACTAGACAGCTGCGCATGCGTAGCTCTTTTTGTTATACATACGAGAATTCATTATAAAAATCACAAAAGAAATTTATTAAAGTCGAGGTCCAAAAAAAATTCATTGAAAATTGAAAAAGTTGCAATATAAATCATCATTTTAAATTCAAATCTGAGATAAACAGGCTTTTATTGGTCACTTCTTATTCGGAGGGCGCGCTAATTATTGAAAGTTGTACATAAGACCAGTATTCTTTGTGCTCCCTCCCCACACCAAACATCCGAATAAAATTGATTTTCGCGTTTGAAAAGTCCTACTTTTGTTCCAAAATTGTCAAACAAAGGTCCTGTGTTTAGCCAAATTTGCTTTTAACGTTCTGTTTTTTGGGGTGGCGGGGGGGGGGAGGATTTGCCTAGATAAGTCAAAAATGATCAATTTTTGGAAATATTGCCAAATAGTGTTCATTTTGGGGAAAGGGACGTCAAAAAGCGTCAATTTTTAGCGAAAAAAAACGATTTTTTCGAAAATCCCCTCTTATTAGTCGAGGAGCCCGCTTAAGGATCTATTGCACCCCCCGTTGACCCTCCGGGACAACTTTTTTCTTAAAGGGGGAGTCCTAAGGAACATTTCTAGCCCTTGTCCTCAAAAACAAGTGGCCCTACTTACAAAATGGCGGTGATTGATTGACAGGTCAGCCGAAATCGCAGATCTTGCGTTCCAACATAGGACTTGCACGAAATTTTTTAAACCGTACAAACGTAGATCGAAATATCAGGCAAAAATTCATCACCTGTCAAAATTTCAAGTGCTAAAGTGCCTTTTTCGATTTAAGGGGTGAATTTTTGAAAATCAAATTTGGGCCAAAAATGAGGGGAAAAATCAAAATTTTACCAAATTGACCAAGAAAGCTGAAATTTTGGATACATCCTATTTTCGACATGCCAAATCGATTGGAAACTGTTTCAAACCGTTTTGAGCAGTTCTGGAGCCTCCAGCAGATTTTTGAAACTCGAAATTCCAACAAAATGTCATCATTTGGAGATCGAAAGTCGAAATTATAAATTCTGCAAACTAATTTCAATACGCTACGAAGTGAACTGCAGGTGAATTTTAAGTAGTTTTGGAGCCTCCAGCAACTTTTTGAAAATTACTGGAGCCTCCAGCAGATTTTTGAAACTTGAAATTTTCCAAAATTTCATCAAATGGAGTTGGAAAGCCAAAATTTACTCAGAAACTAATGTCTTTTGGAGCCTCCAGCAAATTTTTGAAAATTACTGGAGCCTCCAGTAGATTTTTGAAACTTGAAATTTCCCCAAAATTTCGTCAAATGGAGATGGAACACCGAAATTTATTCTGCACTACAATTTATAACACCCTCTGAAGACTTATTCAGGTGGGTTCAAGTCATTTTGGAGCCTCCAGCCACTTTTTGAAAATTACTGGATACTCAACCAGATTTTTAAAACTTGAAATTCCCACATTTTTGCTCGAAATTTTGTAAACCGTACGAAAGTAGATCGAAATATCATGCAAAATTTATCACCTGTCTAAATTTCAAGTGCTAAAGTGCATTTTTCGATTTTTGGTGAATTTTTGAAAATCAAATTCAGGCTAAAAATGAGGGGAAAAATCAAAATTCTACCAAATTGACCAAGAAAGCTGAAATTTGGGATATACCCTATTTTCGAGACGCCAAATCGACTAGAAACAGTTTCAAACGGTTTTGAGCAGTTCTGGAGCCTCCAGCAGATTTTTGAAACTCGAAATTCTCACAAAATTTCATCAAATGGAGTTGGATATCCGAAATTTATTCTGCAAACTAATTTCAATGCGCTACAAAGTACTACAGATGAATTTCAAGTCGTTTTGGAGCCTCCAGTGGCTTTTTGAAAATTTCTGGAGCCTCCATCAGATTTTTGAAACTTTAAATTTTCACAAAATTTCATCAAATGGAGATGGAAAGCTGAAATTTACTCTACACTCCAATTTTAACACCCTCTGAAGACGACTTCAGATGGGTTAAAATCATTTTGGAGCCTCCAGCGACTTTTTGAAAATTACTGGAGCCTTCAGTAGATTTTTGAAACTTGAAATTCTCGCAACATTTTACCAAATGGAGTTGGCTGGCTGAAATTTGCTTCGCAAACTAGTTTCAATACGATATGAAGTCGACTACATGGTGGTTACAAATGGTTTTAAATGGTTTTGAAACTTCCAGCTACTTTTTGGAAATTTCAATTTTCTAAAAAACGCTATACGACCTTTCAAAAAGTCGCTGGAGGCTCCTAAACGACTTGAAATCCACGAGCAGATGACTTCGTAGCGTATTGAAATTAGTTTCCAGAATAAATTTTGACATTCTCCATTTGATGAACTTTTGTGAAAATTTAAAATTTCAAAAATCTGCTGGAGGCTCCAGGAATTCTCAAAAAGTTGCTGGAGGCTCCGAAACGACTTGAAATTCACCTGTAGTACTTTGTAGCGCATTGAAATTAGTTTGCAGAATAAATTTCGGATATCCAACTCCATTTGATGAAATTTTGTGGGAACTTCGAGTTTCAAAAATCTGCTGGATGCTCCAGAACTGCTCAAAACGGTTTGAAACAGTTTCCAATCGATTTGGCATGTCGAAAATAGGGTGTATTCCGAATTTCAGCTTTCTTGGCCAATTTGGTGAAATTTTGATTTTCCCTTCATTTTTTGCCTAAATTTGATTTTCAAAAATTCACCAAAAATCTAAAAACGCACTTTAGCACTTGAAATTTGGACAGGTGATAAATTTTCGCTTGATCTTTCGATCTACCTTTGTACAGTTTAAAAAAGTTCGTGCAAGTTCTATGTTGGAACGCAAAATCTGCGATTTCATTGGCTGACCTGTCAATCAAAATGGCCGCAATTTTGCAAATAGGGCCACTTTTTTTTGAGTACAAGGACTAGAAATGTTCCCTAGGACTCCCCCTTTAAGAAAAAAGTTGTTCCGGTGGATTGTTGGGGGGGAGGGGGGTGCAATAGATCCTTAAGCGGGCTCCCCAACTATATAGGAAGCTCAAATATCCCTAAATCTGAGCGGGGAAAACAAATTATTGCACGTGTATTCTCTATGTAAACTCAACAGCTCGCATAATCTTTTTTATGTGTCAAAAAATTGACCCAGCTCACTCATTATCAACGATATCCAAAACATCGTGTAATCTGAAGGATGAGTATAATGAAAACGGAGGATTATGAAGCAGGAAGTACCTACTACTAGGTATGATACTTATTATTCAGCACGTCGCGAAAGGAAATCTTTCATAATTAGACGGGTATAAAAGTTGGGAAATTGAATTTAGGAAATATAATAACGAGTAAAAAGGCGATGAGGGTATTTGCTACTAGTAAGTAGGTACATGAAGTGAAAAGTGGGTAACTGAAATCCTATCGGATTATTAAAAAAATGATAAATCCCAGTTGGACGTGAGCATGTGTGAAGAAGTTTTTGAAGAGAACTCGTATGGTATTTATTGTACTAAAATGTTGATAAAAGTGGTCGCGAATTATACTCGTACTACTTAACAAGCGTAGGCAAAATGCTGCGAATTTAACGGGAATTTATTTCGCTTCGGTATACTCGATTTTTGTGCATGTGAGGAGGAAATTTTAAAATGTAAAAGGTTTTTCGCGTAAGCGAAAGTTTTCGTTCGAGGTTCATCCTCATCGTACTCGTACCTACTATATAGCCTATTTGAATAATATTTTATGGGCAAGGGGAGGGCTGCACACCACGTGATTTTCAGACACAATGTTTTGATAATCCGGTTATACGAACGTACCCAATTACTTGGTATACTATAAAATTAATATCATTCAGGCTTATGTTTGAGATATGTTCACATTGTTTTGTGTAACGCGATTAGTTTTGAACATTGTCGTAAAGCTTATTATTTTACAACGTAAAATTGAAAAGTTTTTTTTTCCTTATCACCCGCCTACTCCTATTTATATTCCTACTTACTCGTTTTATATATAAAAAAAGTCGATCTGTACCAAGAGTTGCGGAGGCGTTTTAAAATATCTACTAAAGCGACGTACTCGTCGAACGTTTAAAAATTTTTGCCTTTCGATGCTGTATTCGTATAGTATAGACGCGATCTTTTAACATTTCATTTAAAGCAATCAAAACGAGAGACCCCGAGTAACTTGGCCATTTTCTCTAATTACAAATTAGTTACAGTTGTAACTTTCACTCAGTTCATCGCCAATTTCATTTACAGAAATTCTTGTTCAGTTTTCGTTTGAGTTTGTTTGTAAAACTTAGGTTAAATTTACGCTTTTTCCCCGACTACGCGAATATCGACGCAGAAGTAATTGCAGTTTGCTCACTTCGCAATTTTCCAGATCAGTTTTCCGTTCTTAATCGAATTAATTGTATTAACAAAGCTTAAGAAAGTGTTTGCGCATTTTTTTCCTCCTTTCTTACTCTTCATCGTGCTTCTTCGCCTTGTCTGATGTTATACTTACTTACTAGTTTGGCGAAACTTTTATCTCTCCGAGTTACCTACCTACCTAACTCACTACCTGTGATTTTATATGCCAGTCTCTTGTCGATGGGGTATTTAAGTTGGTACGAAACCCCAAGTTATTCTGTGTATTTAATACGATTCGCGCACGAGGGAGATGGAGAGAAATGTCGCAAGTGCGACTTGTTTTTTGTTACGATTTTAGACATGTTCTGTGTATCAAGTTTGTCTAAACTTTTATCGTGTATCAGGAACAGCTCTAGCGTGATATTTCAGTTATTGTGGAGTCAATTTGATGTGTGCAGTGGAACGTTTTTATTCTATTTATAGCGGCAGCGAATTACCTAAGCAAGCCGTTTTACTTTTGTTATGATGGTTTATAAAATTGTATCGGAGAAGAAAATTTAGCATCAAATTTGAAGTATACTCGTACTGTGAAAATTGTTGAATTTTATGAGAATATAATGCGCCATTTTTTATTAGTGTGCGTAGAAAAGCTATTATGGTACTTTTGGTTTGAAAGTTGGAAAATTCGTTGAATTGAATGTTCTCTTATTCAAAGTATGAATAAGAGGCCCCTCCCCTAACGATGAGGATCCATAAAACGTGTTTAATAAAAAGGGCAACCTGCAAAATAGGGTAAATCGCCAGAAAAAAAAGTGGCCGGATTTTGTTACCAAATTCACCACCAACCTTCAATTTGAGTTGAAAGTTACTCAGAAAAATTTTTAGCTCCGGAGGTTCCCCCCCCCCGAGAGTGGAAATGGTCTCTCAAAGATGAGGAATTTTCGGGAAAATTGTGCTTTTACCGACTTTTCTTAAGAAAAGTGGAGTACTGTATTTGTTGCGATGGTGGAAGTTGGGTCGGGGAGTGACTTTTCTTTACGTTTTGAGGGTCTGGGATCACGATACGACCATTCCCGAAAATTCAGGTTTCCTTATATAAGGTTTATATATATAAATATTCTAGGGGGTAAACTCGTAACTTTTTTATAGATTAACCAGCAAACTCATAACGTTTTGACAAACTCGTAACCTTTTTAGGACGTGACTTTTCGATGAGGTGTCATATGAATCTACAAGGTGTGGGGAGTCTACTGGCAAAGTTTGAGCAGGGACGTGAGATTGCCGTTTATACACTTTCTCTTTTGACTCAATTTTCAAATGAGTGCATAGCCTAAGTATTATGTACAAGGACATGAGGAAAAGGTGTTTATTGCCAAGAATCATTTTTTACGTTTTTTACGTTCTTTTTGGTGATTTTGGTGGTTGAAGATGTCCTCTTTCACATGGCGTGGTCAAAAATCGTCTAAAATAAATTTTTGACTGCTCAATTTTAATTTAGAGTTGATTATACAGGTCCGAATTTTCGTGTTTTTCAGTCTAAACAGTGATTTTCTGGGAAAAGTATGCATCCTAGGAAAAAAATGCAATGAAGGAAATTGTAGAGAATAAAATTTTCTTTCTGCTCAGAGCTAGTTATTTTTCTGTGGGATGCTTTGTTAAAAATCTATTTGCGAAAAACAGAGACGTAAGGGACTTTTAAAAAAAAGCTTTTCTGAAAAATTGATGTTTCGGCAATGAGATACCTCTCCACAGGTCACCCAAAAATCAAGTTAACGAATATAACGCGGCCTAACATCGAGTACTATCAGGCCTATGGGGTGACGCGTCGAGCGCATGCACAGCAACGAAGTTATAGAGGGGTCTTGAGATTGCTGTTTATACAAAACGTTACGAGTTTGCCTGTATGTGGCTATATATATATATACTGTCTTATAGTACATTGCGAGATCCGACATATACACAGGCATTGCGAGATCCGACCCAAAAAATTTCGAAAAATGCTAAAAACTCAAATAATAACCCTACAACTTCGTTCGAACGCATGTTCCAGTGTGTAAACAGTGCCTTTCTATGCATTGCCGCCATAAATTTCGCGATCCGCATAAACCGAGATCCACCAACGGCCTAAACCTGATTTGGGGGTGGATCTCGCAAGATGCGTCGTTTATCTATTTTCAAAAATTGTATATAAGTATATAAATAGTAGGTAAAACGAGATCCGGCTGAAAACGTGTGTACAGGGTCCCCCGGATCTCACGAGTACCATGGCATATGAGAGAACTTGCGAGATCCGGCAAAAGGATCTCAGGATCTCGCAATGCCCGATTTTATATAAAACGGATCTCGTAATGTATGGTTTTTACATGTAAATATATATATGGACCTAAGTATCCTCGACGTCACCGTACATAAACAGTACCTTTTCGTCACCAGGCTTTAAAATGCCTCCGGCGGTGTATTTATAGCATATTCTTAACCAGCACAGTTGTAATAGTGATTATACTCTTTTCCCCACTTGATTTACATGCTTTAAGCTTATACAAAAAAAATTTACGAGAATGGTACCAATTTGCCTCCGACTATAAACTGATCTCTTCCGTGACCTTGTGTATTTAAAAAGATATTGACTATACCAAATTGTCACCTGCTGCCTTGCCTAATAGACTGCAACTGCGCTGGCTACGAATACGAAAATATAACACAACTGGAAGCATTTAAAAAGCGGTGACCAAAAGGTACTGTTTATATACGGTGACGTCGAGGGTATGTTTGTGTTGATGGAAAAAAATTTTTAAAATCTGTATACAGTAGGTGTATACATGACCTTTTCGTCACCGGACAAAGTTTTGCCCTTTTACGTTTCAGGGGAAAACAAACCGTTTGAACTTGTTATACACAGGGAAACGTCTTCGTCACCGGCAAAACGCCTCCGTCACCGAATTCGGTGACGAAGAGAACGCGTGAGTATATAAAAGGTGACGTAGAGGTACCGTTTGCATATCTATATATATATATATAAGTTTTTTTTGGTTTTTTCGATATAACTCAAAAGCTGTAAACTTTTGGATCGTGGTGATAATTTTGGTTTGTAGGGACGGTAAAGGCCTAGTTGTATGCAAAGTTTCATCAAAATTGGTTCAGCCGTTTTCTAGATATTGAATTTTGAAAAATTGTGAAAAAAAAGTTTAAAGTTCAATAACCTCGAAAACTTTGAACTTTTGGAGCATGATGGTTATGTCAAAAAATCGGGCTTGTAACCTAGTTATAAGATTATAAATTTGATCAAAATCGGTTCAGCCGTTCCTGAGAAATTTCATTTTTAATGAATTTTGTGCAAAGTCACCCCGCAAATTTTGTCGCTCGATAAACGCTGAAGCTGCGAACTTTTGAAACATGCTGATGATGACAAAATGTTAGGCAAGTATCCAACGGGTGAAAATTTAAATTTCATCAAAATCGGTTAAGCTGTTCTTGAGTAATTAATTTTTAAAGTTGATGATTTTTTCAATGTGCCATTTTATCAAATAAAATTATCGATTTTCGTATTATTTCGAAATTCGAATATTCGCGGATGAATTTTTGGAAATTTGAGTTCGACAAAAAATCGAGGATATTTTTATTGATACAATGTACGTTTAAACGATACGTTTATCGATCAATTTCACGAAAATAGAAATGAAAATTTATCGAATTTCTTATTTCAAATAGGTAGTCAACATGTATACCTTTTAAAATTGCATTTTGGAAAAGTACAACGGTGGACCTGTGGCGAAGGAGTTGGCTTGATGAGCGGGTGGTACACGGTTCAAATCTTACCCCAGGAGCAAATTTTTTTAAAAATTTTTTTAACGATTTTTGACAGAAAATGTTGGAATTTATCGATTTTTTTATTTCGAATGTACGCGGATCAATTTTGGACTCGATAATTACTCGATATATTCGCGAATAATTAACCAAAAATTAATTAAATGGATTTTTGACAGAAAATGTTGAAATTTATTGATTTTCTTATTTCGAATTCGTTCCTGTATAATTTACCAAAAATCAATCGAATAATTCGATTCGTTCGCGAATGATTCATGAAAAATTAATACATGAATGATTCATTGGCAATTGATTAACAGACCCGTCAATTCGTTCGTGAACAATTCAACGAAAATAAATTGAATAAATCGAGTCGTTCGCGAATGATTCACGAAAAATAATTCAATGAATCGAGTCATTCGCGACTAATTTATCAACTATATTCGTTCGCGAATGATTTACTAACAATTGATAAATTCGTTCGTGAATGATTTACCAAAAATTAATCATATGAATTGATTCGTTCGCGAATAATTCACAAAAAATAATTCAATTCGTTCGTGAATGATTCACCAAAAATGGAGTGAATGAATCGATTCGTTCGCGAACGAGTCACTTATACGAATCTATTCGTTCGCGAATGATATATTAAAAATTGAGTGAATGAATCGATTCGTTCGTGAACGAGTCACTCATACGAATCAATTCGTTCGCGAATGATTCATCAAAAATTGAGTAAATGAATCGATTCGTTCGCGAACGAGTCACTTATACGAATCAATTCGTTCGCGAATGATTCAGTAACTATTGATTAACTCGTTCGCGAGTGATTCACCTAGAAATGAATCAATTTGTTCAATCCCCGATCGTTTGTAAATGATTCTATTCGATTGTAAACAAATCAATTGCTGTACAAGTGTTTAAAAAAAAAACGAATCAATTCGTTTGTAAAATATTTTTATTTAGAGAAAAGTCGGTATTCTCACGCTTAATGCGTGAGTGTTTTTTTTTGCTCCTGTAGCTCCAACCTGAACCCTGTATGGGAATGGGCAAGAATATTCCCATGGTAGTCTCTGCTTGTTGTAAAAGGTGACTAAAAGAGAACTGAGTAAGCCAGCCACCTACTCAGTCCATAGCTCACAATACAATATACAAATTATTATAACCATTCAGAAGCAATAGTTATTGGTACTAAATGTATGCCAGAAACAGGACAGACATGGACTTCTCATGGCTGGAGAATAAATAGCTCCACTAAAGGTAACGTGAAACCACAGTGGAATCAATTTGCAAGAAACCCCAGATGACAAGTGAGATAAATCCAAATGGCCCAGAGTTCTGGTGCCCCTTAGATGGGGCAGGGGTGTGAAGCATATCCGTTTGCACTAATCGGATCCAAATTGCAAAAATGTGCAGCAGGATGGCCACATGGAATTTACAAGGCTTGAACTGATAGGGGAAAGCTGACCATTGTGGAAAAGGAGATGAAGAGGCTGAACTTGGTGCTGGGTCTCAGTGAGACTCACTGGAAGACATGTGGAGAATTCAGATCTTCAGAAGGAAATCTAGTTTTCTCCTCTGGGGCTGGCAGACACACTGGCATAGCAGTAATATGTAGTTGATGGAAAATACGCAGATAATGTTATTGGGACGAGTGGATAAGTGATTGAATTGCTGTAGTAAGAATAGATGCAAATCCGGCCTCACTAAGCGTTATACAGGTTTATGCTCCAACAAGTCAGTCAACAGACGAAGAAATTGAAGAATTCTACAAGGACTTGGAGGAGACGTTAGGCAATGTACTAGATGTGATGTAAAACTGGTAATGGGCAATTTCAACACAAAAGTTGGAAAATCTGATGCCTCTGATGGGTTCTATGGTTATGTTGGCTGCCACAGATTAAGTGACAGGAATGATCAGGGTGAACGATTGCTACAATTTTGCGCTAAACAAGAGATGGTCATCACAAATATGCTCTTTCAGCATTATAATCAACAACTATACACACTGAAATCTGGTGGTGGTGTCAAAAACCAAATCTATCACATCCTAGTACAGAAGAGGTGGAAGTCAGTGATAACACAATCCAAGACGTATCCTGCAGCAGATGTAGCATAAGATCATCAACTACTGGTGGCTTCCTTTAACCCTTTCACGCTAGCTGGGATAGCATATGTCCCAGCAAATTTGAACAATTCTGCTGGGAACTTCTGGGACACATTTTTCCCGCAGACTGAGTCCCATCAGTAGAGTAAAGTGTCAGGAATCGATTGAGACCACTCGCAATTTTTTTGCTCGTGTTATAGCAACACTGTGAATTATTTTTTCTTCAAAAACGTGTTTTTCAGTAAAAATGTGAAATCTAAGCAACTAGTTGGTAGTAATTAAAAATTAATTGCAGTAATTGCAAGCACAGGGAGTGATTGTGGCCTGCAACGAATTTATATTTGAAAGTAGATGGAAAAAGCTACATTTTGATATAAAAAAAAAACTAATTTTGATTAATTTTTGAGGGAGAAAATTCAAAAACAAAAACGTAAATAAGTTTTATTTAATAATTTTTTGATATTTTTGAGTTGTTTTGGGTGTTATTTTTTCGAGAAATCGAAAAAAGATGATTTTAGTCTGTTAGGAATGTTTTTCTGCATATTATGTCCCAATTTCATCACATTTGATGCATTACTCACAGAGAAATCCTTTGTCAAAGGAAATTAATGTCTCAATTTTGGTAAAATTTCATAAAAATGTCAATTTTTTGAAATTATAAGATTTTATTAGCAAAAGTGTGTTTTTTTGATATTTTTTCTCATTTGCATTCAAAATACCTACAAATTTTTCACATGACTTTTTGCATACTGGAATGATATTATTGGTATTGTCCCACTTTATCCCAGCAATTTTTGCAAATTTTAAGCACTGATGGGACATATTCTGTCCGGGGACAAATTTTCAGACTCCAATGAATATATCATTCTGTCGAAAGTTCAATCATTTAATAGCTCCAACTTTAATTAATAAATTCAGCTTTAACCCTACGTATTATAAATTAGTAAATATTGGGAGGGAAACCAATCATTACATCCGCGATTTGTCCGACCTTGAGATCATGCTGAGCTAGCTACAGAATCACGAGAGATATCATTTTACATCACTATATTTCCATCACTAATTTTCCAACAGAACGAGAGTGCATGACAAGATATCCAGATGGTCAAAGTTGATATGAATTAGTCTATATTTTCATATCTTCAAAGAAATCAAGATTCAAAAATTTTGAAATTCAAAAACTTCAAAGAAAATTTAATTTGAATGTACCTAGTGGTTTTCTCCTTTTTCGCACATTTTATAATCAATTAATAACACCTTTTACAGCACGAACACTTTTATTCACGAAAAAATATGAAAAATTACAAAAACATTAGAATTTTATAAAGTGAGACGCGTTTTGGTGTTGTGTAACGACAGGAACGAAAAAAACGCAATTTTTTCGAAAATATCCTCTCTTTGGAAGCCAAAATCTCGCCTAGAGTGGCACCTCCGAAGCTAAAATTTGTTCTGAGCAACTTTCCTTTTGAAATAAAAGTAGCTCCATCTTCATAAAGTATTAATTATTATGATTTTGAACTGGCAGAACTGAATCTAGAAAAATGGTGTATATTCGGTCAAGTGTGTGACTAACATTAAGCCAATCGCTTTTCTACGTGCCAAAATTAATTTGGACTGTTTTTGTGGCGCTTTTTGAAAATCCGTATGATTTGAAGTGAATTTTAGGCTTTCAACTTCGTTTGAAAAAACTTCGTGGAAATACAAATAGCTTAGGTATTAATTTTTAGAAATTTTCTGCAAGCTCCAGAATTACTCAAAACGGTACGAATTCATTTTTAGTCGATCGGAAAGTTCGAAAATGGAATGAATAACGAATTTAAACTTTTCAGCTCAATTGGTGAAAATTTCGATTTTTTTCATCCACCTCTTTGAGTAGGTACCCAGTTCTTCCCTCCAGGATCACCTCGAGAGTTGAAAAAATTTCTGAATAACTTTCAACTAAAAACGAAGGTCACTGCTGAATTTTGTCGAAATCCGTCCACATTTTATCTTTTCGCTATCCACCTTAATATTGTGCAAAAGCAGGACTTCTAGCAGGACATTTTTTTCTCTCTAATATTTCAATTTGAGAGAGTGGATGAAACATCGAGTCACTGTACTTTGGCTCTTCGACTCGCAGAACGGAATACATTAAAACCCACCCACTTCATAGCGCGCGATCGGATATACGAATATTATAACAAAAGAAAGCACGAGAATAATAAAAGCGAAACGATTAAAGTAACATTAATTGCTAAGTAGACAAGATATTAGAAAATTCATCGTATTAATTAAAAGAAGGTGAGATTAATAATTCATGTAAGTTGAAAAAGTTCAGTTTTATCAAATTAAGTTTTAATGAATATTAATGAAGCATTTTGTCATCAGAAAGCAGTTACCAGGCAGAGAGAAGAATGCGACGACGAGTAATGTTGTAATGAGTGTTGACGTTAAGAATAAAAGCACCTTAAGTGGAGTATAGTAGTAGGTACCTATCGTATGCGAGGAGCAAATCAGCAGCGAGCAAAAAAACACAGCCTGAATAGACGACACGCTCGCTCATTGCTGCTCCACGACGATGAGAAGATTCTCTCCTTCATACTGTATAGTATCGTACCTATGCTGAGCTGCCATCTCTCGTTCTCGTGTAATTTGAATTTTTAATTTTTTTTCTCTCTCTCTCTTCTCGTCCCTGTTTCTTTCTGCGTTTTATTGGGCCCATCGCGCATTGTGCGGATATACGTTATACGTATGTACGAGTAGGATGCAATTTCCGCATGTTACAGCAAATTAGCTCGGATTAAGTGTACATTGTACGAGTATATACGAGTGTATGGTTCGAAGATGAAAGTATACAGCGATAATTTATACGCAGTAGGTCTACAATCTACGTAGGTACTTATATATTTGAGAATAAAAATGAGGATGTGTGAGTTATTGGTACGAGTAGTCGAGCTGCAGCGTAAGCAAATGTTTAACAAATATGCGGAGTATTGCGTGGAATAGGTAGGTAGGTACCTATCTTGCCTTCGTATGTGGGAAATTAGTTGCGGAGCAGGCAAAGGGGCACTAATACGATGGCAGGGTATAATCGAGAAGGTTATTTGAGGGGTAAACAAGGCGCACGCGGTGACCAGATTATACTTGGGTGTGTAATTTATATTTGTAAAATGTTTTCTTTCACCTTAACGAGCTAAATAGCGAGCAGGGTGGCGAGGAAAAATGGCTATATGGTACGTATATCTACTTAGAGGCAAAGCGAAGTGAATTTTTAGCCCGATATCAAATGAAGATCACGTAACGGTAGATACGAGGCGACGATAATACGGAATTACAATTAGCGATGCGACGACGATGTTAGATACAAGACGTAGAAATCCATAGAATGGGCCATATAGAAAGAGAGCCGAGGCTGTGTAGAGAAAGAGAAACAGAGAGGTCGCGCTGATTATTATTACAAATTCGTAAAACGCCGCCGAATTATACGAATGGAGAGGGACGAGATGAAGGAGGAGGGTTTGCGAAAAGCGAGGAAGGCTGTAGTATACGTTATGCACTCTCTAGTCGTAATTTTTGGGCTGGATTTTCGCCTCTCTGCCGCAAGTGCCGGATCCGGCGTGGCGGCGGTGGCGGCGGCGATCGCCCGCATAGATGCGGTAAAATAAATCAACGTCGGATATTCGCGCAGTCGGGTATTTTAACGTATTTAAGACACGTATTATTGATGGTGTTTGGAAAAACCTAAACCTAACCCTCTTCATACTCTCAGACTCCATCGTGTGCTGTTGGATGCGTGAGCGTGCGTGTGCGAGTGCGAATTCGACTCCGATTCCGAGGGGGCTGCACCGAAAAGGGGACAAGGCAAACGTCTATTAAGCGGGGCAACCTGCACACCGCAGCAGCCACCACCAAATAAGAAATGATTGCCAAGAAAACAAATAATGATTAAACGATTTCAAAATTACCCGAATATTGCGCGTTCATTTCGACACGAGCGAGGGCAAAAGTTGGATTTTTTTCTCTCCAAAATGGTGGCTTTTTCGCACACCATGATTGGTGCTAGCTGCGTTCGGAAACGTTGTACGATATGCTCTGTTCACAAATGGAGAAAAATCTAATACAAGACGATCGCTTAAAAAGCATTTTAATTTCAATTTAACGTTCTATAGCCTCGGGCGAAAAGTATTAGGAGGGGTAATTTGAGCGTTGTTTTTGCTCAATTTATATAGGTTTGCGTTTGGTATACGAGACGAGCGTGCTCGATATTCTTAATAAGGGCGAATTTTCTCCATTTTCATTTGGTCGCCCTCCCTCCCTCTCACCAGTCATTTCGCTGTGTTCACTCGTAACTCTTTGCCTTATTTTCGAACGAGAATCTCTTAACGCTGAACTTAGGTTTTAGCACGCACCAGACTGGTAATTAAAAATACGAGTGGTTTTGTATATTCTATACTTTTACGTATGTACCACCGAAGCTCTATGTATCTCAACCCCTCCTCACCCACCGGCTTGGTACATCGTATCAAAGGGTTGCTGATGTACGAAGCTGTGCTAAAAAAAAAAGCGAAAAAATACGACCGTTTGTTGCCAAAATCGATTCAGTCTCGAGTACCTCAGCACAAGGCGGATGTTGAACGTGCAATTTACATTTTTGTTTGGAATTTTAGCTATACGTATACTCCTCCGTTTCGCACTACCAACCTTCTGTCGAGTGGTTTCGAATGAAAGACGATGCTTGGCCGGGTTTTGTGCTTGCGATGATGATGATGATGATGTATACATATATATATATGGACCTAAGTAACCTCGACGTCACCGTACATAAACAGTACCTTTTGGTCACCAGGCTTTTAAATGCCTCCGGAGGTGTATTTACTTCATATTCGTAACCAGCACAGTTATAATAGTGCTTATACTCTTTTCCCCACTTGATTTACATGCTTTAAGTTTATACAAAAAAAATTTACGAGAATGGTACCAATTTGCCTCCGATTATAAACTGATCTCTTCCGTGACCTTGTGTATTTAAAAAGATATTGACTATACCAAATTGTCACCTGCTGCCTTGCCTAATAGATTACAACTACGCTGGCTACGAATACGAAAATATAACACAACTGGGAGCATTTAAAAAGGCGGTGACCAAAAGGTACTGTTTATATGCGGTGACGTCGAGGGTATGTCAGTGTTGATGGAACAAAATTTTTAAAATCTGTATACAGTAGGTGTATACATGACCTCTTCGTCACCGGACAAACTTTTCCCCTTTTACGTTTCAGGGGAAAACAAACCGTTTGGACTTGGTATACACAGGGAAACGTCTTCGTCACCGGCAAAACGCCTCCGTCACCGATTTCGGTGACGAAGAGAACGCGTGAGTATATAAAAGGTGACGTAGAGGTACCGTTTGCATATCTATGTATATATATGCGATGTGATGAATTGTGTTTTGGTTTTGTTGGCGATTTAAATATAGAGGTGTGAGTTTGCGCGGAGTGTAGGTATTTGGTGTTATTTGAGGTGCTTGCAGACGAGACAGCTCGCTTGGATGGCTTTGATCGATAATATTTTGCTTTTTTTATTCATCAGCATTGTGAACGGATTTCGACAAAATTCAGCGTTGACCTTCATTTTGACTTGAAAGTTACCCATAAAAAATTGTAGCCCTGGAGGTGCTTCTGAAGGGAAGCTTTGGGCTTCCAAAGAGGGGGTATTTTCGAAAGAAGTCGTGGTTTTTTTGTTCTTGTCTACGCTACTTTTTTTTGGGAAAAATTGTTCAGTTCAAAATGAAAATACTTATTTGAAGTTCTGCGTTGATCTATGTTATTGCTATAAGAATCCAAGACCACTTGTAGAGTCCTACTTAATTGTTGAAAATTTCAAATCGCTTATTTTTGGATAAATTTCAGTTTTGAAAATTTTTATTTTTTTTATTCAAGGGGCCCGCATAAGGATCACCTGCACTCCCTGTCGATCCTTCGAGGCAACTTTTTTCTCAAAGGGGGAGTTCTAAGGAACATTTCTAGCCCTTGTTTTTAAAAAAAAAGTGACCCTACTTAGAAAATGGCGGCCATTTTCATTGACAGGTCAGCAGAAATCGCAGATTTCGCGTTCCAATATAGAACTTGCACGAAATTTTTCAAACCGTACAAACGTAGGTCGAAATATCAGGGAAAAATTCATCACCTGTCAAAATTTCAAGTGCTAAAGTGCTTTTTTTGATTTTTGGTGAAGTTTTGAAAATCAAATTTAGGCCGAAAATGATGGGAAAAATAAAAATCTTACCAAATTGACCAAGAAAGCTGAAATTTGGGGTATACTCTATTTTCGACATGCCAAATTGATTGGACACTGTTTCAGCCCGTTTTGAGCGCAGTTCTGGAGCCTCCAGCAGATTTTTGAAACTCGAGATTCCCGCAAAATTTCATCAACCGGAGATGGAAAGCCGAAATTTACTCTGCAAACTGATTTCAATACGCTACAAAGTCGGCTGCAGGTGGATTTCAAGTTGTTTTGGAGCCTCCAGTGACTTTTTGAAAATTACTGGAGTCTTCAGCAAATTTTTGAAAGTTGAAATTTTCCAAAATTTCATCAAATGGAGTTGGAACACCGAAATTTATTCTGCACTCCAATTCAAACACCCTCTGAAGACGACTTCAGGTGGGTTCAAGTCGTTTTGGAGCCTCCAGAACTTTTTGAAAATTACTGGAGACTCTACCATGTTTTTAAAGCTGAGATGGAAAGCCGAAATTTACTTCGCAAACTAATTTCAATACGACACGAAGTTGACTGCATGGTGGTTTCAAATAGTTTTGAAGCGTCCTAGCTACTTTTTAAATTTAAATTTTCCAAAAAAGCTATACAGCCTTTCAAAAAGTCCCTGGAGGTTCCAAAACCACTTGAAATCCACCAGCAGTCTACTTCATAGCGTACTGAAATTAGTTTATTTCGGCTCTCCGTCTCCATTTTATGAAATTTTGCAAGATTTCAAATTTCAAAACTCTACTGAAGGCTCCAGTAATTTTCAAAAAGTCGCTGGAGGCTCCAAAACAACTTGAAATCCACCTGCAGTTGGCTTCGTAGCATATTGAAATTAGTTTGCAGGATAAATTTCGCTTTTCCAACTCCATCCCATAAAATGTTGTGGGAATTTCAAGTTTCAAAAATCTGATACAGACTCCAGTAATTTTCAAAAAGTCGCTGGAGGCTCAGAAATGACTTGAACCTACCTGAAGTCGTCTTCAGAGGGTGTCAAACTTGGAGTGTGGAGTATATTTCGGCTTTCCAAGTCCATCTCATAAAATGTCGTGCGAATTTCAAGTTTCAAAAATCTGGTGGAGACTCCAATAATTTTCAAAAAAATTGCTGGAGGCTCCAAAACGACTTGAACCCACCTGAAGTCGTCTTCAGAGGTTGTCAAACTTGGAGTGCGGAGTAAATTTCGGCTTTCCATCTCCGTTTTAAGTAATTTTGGAGAAATTTAAGTTTCAAAAATCTACTGGAGGCTCCAGTAATTTTCAAAAAGTCGCTGGAGGCTCCAAAACGACTTGAAATTCACCTCCAGTTGTCTTTGTAGTGTGTTAAAATTAGTTTGCAGAGTAAATTTCAGCTTTCCATCTTCGTTTGATGAAATTTTAAGTTTCAAAAATCTGCTGGAGGCTCCAGTAGTTTTCAAAAAGTCACTGGAGGCTCCAAAACGACTCAAAGTCCACCTGCAGTTGGCTTCGTAGCGTATTAAAATTAGTTTGCAGAATAAATTTCGGTTTTCCATCTCCATTTGATGAAATTTTGTGGGAAATTCAAGTTTCAAAAATCCGCTGGAGGCTCCAGAACTGCTAAAAACGGTTTGAAACCGTTTCCAATCGAGTTGGGATGTCGAAAATAGGGTATATCCCAAATTTAAGCTTTCTTGGTCAATTTGGTAAAATTTTGATTTTCCCCTCATTTTTGGCCTAAATTTGATTTTCAAAAATTCACCGAAATTCGAAAAATGCACTTTAGCACTTGGAATTTTGACAGGTGATACAATTTTGCCTGATATTTCGGTCTACCTTTGTACGGTTTAAAAAATCTCGTGCAAGTTCTCTGTTGGAACGCAAAATCTGCGATTTCGGCTGACCTGTCAATCGAAATGGCCGCCATTTTGTAAGTAGGGCCACTTTTTTTTGAAGACATGGACTGGAAATGTTCCTTAGGACGTCTCTTAAAAAAAAAGAATTGTCCCAGAGGATCGACCGGGGGGGGGGTGCAATATAGATCCTTATGCGGGCTCCCCAACTAGATGGGTTGGGGTCAAAAATCCAAAAAACGAATTTTTAGAGTGGTCTTTCTTTTGGTTTTCCGAGTGCATAACATAGGTATGGGAAATATCTAATAGCTGATTTCAGATTTTTTGTTAGTTCTCCTTCCCCTCCCTCCCCCACCAACATCTCCGTATTACTTTTTTTGGCTAGAAGACAGTGCAAAAAACTCTGAAAAAATTCCATCTTATTTCCAATCTCACCATACCCACATCACGGAGATTTCAAACTTTTTGTCAACATGGTGAAGAATGTGAATTTTTGCGTGAAAACACGTTTTTTTATTGTACCTACAGGAGAGGAAAAGGAGAGTTGGGTGAAATTTTTTCATCCCTAAAATTCTGTTTCGATCCTAATGATACTCGGTTAATATTTTCGAAATCTGAGCCAAGAAACGATCGCTTTGAAATAAACACTCACGCTTCTGTTTGGCCCTAAAAAGGATTACTTCAAATTCCAGATCATCATTCCTTAAAGTTTTATTTTTATGTATTATGTAGGTATGTGTTTTTGAAATTTTCTCAGATATTTGGGCATCCTGTTGTATAGGTACATGGCATACTGATTTGGGGATTTTTAAAAAATATTTTGCTTTTTAGTGTAAGTACGTATATCTACACATAGCTCGTTTCGTACACAAATTGGTTCATTTTAATGACTGTTATTGTTGAAAATCATCGACTTGGCTCGAACCCGAAGACGGTCGTAGTTACTCGTATTTCTTCTTTGTGAAGCAGTACACTGCACTACTGAGGAAAACCAACCGTGAATATGTAAAATAGAAATTAAAAAAAAATAATAATAACGACGACGAAGTCGACTTTTACAAATAAGAGTACTGTGTATACTCTATACGGTAACAATACTCGCGAAGTATACACACACACACAGCAATCTAGGCAGAGTGAAAAAGCACCGTGGGAGGGGGAGAATAAAAGAAATAGGTAACAGTAGAGTGGAAACGTGAGCTGCAGGAAGAGTGAGAGACTGATGGAGAGATGTGAGCAAACGAACGAACGAACGAAAAGAAAGAATGAAAGAAAGAAAGAGGGAAAAAATGAGAAAAAAAGCCTTCGAAGCATTTGAAAACATTTCATAAAAGGCCCAGTTTGCTATTTTCTTTCGGTGAAAAATTCTCGGTTTTTTCATCTTTTCGCTATAGCAATTTAATGCGACCATTTTAATGGGTACGTATATAAATATATTACGCGATAAGGTTACCAGTGTAGGAACAGAGTAACGTGCAGTAAAAAGAGATATGTTTTCTCGCTGACTAAAAATGAATGTTGGGTGTTTTTTTTTCTGTGCTGTGATTTCATCCTCATGGATGGTCGTACGAGCTCGCCACTCTATACGCACACAGATTTTTCGCATTTCTTCGCTTTTGGATTGTGTACTACATACATGGAAAACTTCCTCTTTTTTTTTTGCTAACTCCTCTGTCGTAATGATTATGATTCTTGTACGAGGTACGAGTAAAATAAAACTAGCGTTATCGGGGCTCAAAATGAAAGCGAACCCTTTGCTACTTCTTTTTGGCGATAATTTTTAAACGCGGGGCAATTGAAATGTTGCCAAATGTACTTGTTGTAACAGACTTTCAGTTACGAAGTTTGCTGGTCTAGGAGAAATCTACTGAGATGGATGACGAAGAAAAGCTTGAGAGGAAAAAAAGACACAATAGTCGATGAAACAATTCTGTGCGAAGAAAATTCTTTTTCTATTTTACTCGGGTGAACATGAAAGTTTTAAATTTTAACCGAACCAACCGAAACCGAACTACATCTTGATACAATGGTCTCTTCAACCATTACCGAGCCTTCTCTCTCGACACTGGTGAAAAACCTATGCCATTGCAATAAATTCAAAGTCGAGCCAGCACACACACTTCGTCGTCTCATATTAGCAAATCTATCGACTTTTTTCAAAAACATCTACAGCCATGCTTTCAACTTGGAGAAATATTTTCAGTCGTACTGTTACGAAAGCCAAACTTTCTCCCCTTTTTCGTTTCGAGCGTTTTTTCATAATGTATCCTTAATTTCAAAACCCCCGCGAATTCGCTTTTACCCGACGACGATGGCGACGAAAAAAGTAAAAACTGAAAGCGAAAGTGAGGGTATCGCAACTTGAAATTTTATTCGTCTTCGTATCGTTTCTTCGACTGCTGTGGCAAGGGGCAAACTTGAACGAGTTTTTTCCCTCTACTTTTGGATACTTTGATGATTTTTGTTAGCTTTAATTCGAAATATCGCCTTCATTCTCGAATTACCAATAAATAGTAATTTTTGCATCCCCTTTGCTGCGAATTTACGAGGTTAACCGACTGTTTTCAAAAACTCGCACGTTTTGTTGAATTTTAGATTTTATATCTGTAAGATTTTTGAAACGAAAGCATTCTTTAAATATCATAAAAAAAAGCGGCGAGAGAAAAGGAAAAAGGAACGCGCCGTACGTTTTACGAATTGTAACTTTAGCATCGTCTTGGCTCGATGCTAATGAAATTTTTACACTAATTTTTTGTTTTATACCTACTAAAAACGTCGTCTTCGTCGTCGTCGTCGTCGTCGTCGTTTCATTACTTTCGTTATTAAAGATAAACGTTGAATTCCAGCGTATAATCATTTACTACACATACATACCTACACTGCGAGTTTAAAGTAAACGAGGCAAAAATTACAAGAATTTAACCAACTCGTATACACCGACGATAGTGACTAGAATACGGAAGTATTTTCCGTTTAAAGCACGAATGAGGACAAGGAAAAAAATCATAGGAATGGAAAAACAATTTCCGTATAGAAATAAGCTACCTAGTACCTACCTATTGAAACAAAGGCTACTTTGAGGACTATATACTTTGAAGGAAAAAATTTCGATTGCAAAACGAAATAAAATCGCTGCCTACTCGTATGTTTCGAAATAGGTTTGAAAGCGGATAAAAGAGAGCCTGATTTGTAAATAAATAGATAGATTTATTTTTAGAGAAAAAAAATTGAAAATTTTTGAGGAAAAAATGAACGGAAATCGAGCTACTTGCAGAAAAAAAGGACAGCAGAGTCGCCTCTTGTACAAAGGGTCATCCATTTTTTTTTTGAAAAGTAGGAGGGACACTTGAAAATTTTCAAAATTACTGCCAAATTAAAATTTCAAATGCCTGTAGCAGTGATTCTTTGAAAGTTCCCAAAGAGAAACTCCCATGCTCAGTAGTAATTTGTCTTTTATCACAAAAATTCTTCTTTTAGATTGCTTTTGAACACGAAAGTACCGACTGAAATACTTGAATTCCAACCAGATTCTTCCTTCGTCTCCCCCTCTTCCCTCAATCCTCATAAATCGACAATTTCAAATACTTCATTCTTACGGTAGGTATAGGCAAGATTTACGTACACAAAAACAGCTAATTTTCATCACGAACGATTTATCATTACGACGATTCGCGCCAGCAGCAAATACGATAAAAATGTAGAAATATACTTCCTATTCATTGTCAACTAATGCAAATAAAATAGGCCAAGATTGGTTTTTTCAATTTCTTATTTACTTTAGACGACGGAATCTGAAGAAGACAATGTAGTATATAGGTACTTATATCGTACTATAAGGTATGGCGCTGGCGGGCTATACTATATAGGAAAGCTTAAAACAAACAGTACGCGTAACATTACGGTTAAAATCTTTTTTGGAGTTTGGCCAAAAATAAAAAGAAACTTGTAAAGCATTAAAACGACGACGTAGAAAAGAAACAGCGAAAATACATAAGTATAAAAGCATAGAAGATAACATTGTTCAAATAGTCAGTTTTTCCGTATGTAAGAAAGTCGTTTTCGAAAAACCCTATCGTTCCTGTCGCACACGCAGCATAGATTCGAACATCAAACACAATAAACCCATTAACACACACTGGCAATTTTCGCAACTGTGAAAAACCTAACTGTCAAATTTACACGAATAAAGAAATTTTCATTTTTCTCTCTTCCCTGTATATATACCTACAAACTTGTCAATGCAATGACTGCTTCGGAGGGTTTCTGTTTCTTTTTTCATACAGGTTGGTGGGGTATTTTTTTTTAGCCCTTTGGAGGTTCTCTATAAGGTTCTCATGTTGGAGGAACAAATTGCTTTAAAGAGTGTAAGTAATATGGTATCCTGGCTGATTGAACAAAACACAGAAAAGTCGACCTTTCAAAGAAAAACCATATTGGAAAATGGAAGTATTGAAAAAGCTAAAATCCTTACTCTTCAATTTCCAACAAGACATATTAATGTAAATGGGAAAATTTTTTCAAAAATATTTAACAACACGAATACAAAACATTAACCAGAAGCACTTTTTGAAAACATTTTTTAAATTTTTCTGAAGAGGAGACTAGTCGGGGAGCCCACTTAAAGATCCATTGCACCCCCCTGTCGATCCTCCGGGACAACTTTTTTCTTAAAGGGGGCGTCCTAAGGAACATTTCCAGCCCATGTCTTCAAAAAAAAGTGGCCCTACTTACAAAATGGCGGCCATTTTGATTGACAGGTCAGCCAAAATCGCAGATTTTGCGTTCCAACAGAGAACTTGCACGAGATTTTTTAAACCGTACAAAGGTATACCGAAATATCAGGCAAAATTGTATCACCTGTCAAAATTTCAAGTGCTAAAGTGCATTTTTCGAATTTTGGTGAATTTTTAAAAATCAAATTTAGGCCAAAAATGAGGGGAAAAATCAAAATTTTACCAAATTGACCCAGAAAGCTGAAATTCAGGATATACCCTATTTTCGACATGCCAAATCGATTGGAAACGGCTTCAACTCGTTTTGAGCTGTTCTGGAGCCTCCAGCAGATCTTTGAAATTTGAAATTCTCACAAAATTCCATCAAATTGGAGTTGTAAAGCTGAAATTTTTTCTAAAAACTAATTTCAATACGCTACGAAGTACTGAAGATAAATTTCAAGTCGTTTTGGTGCCTCCAGCGTTTTTTTGAAAATTCCTGAAGCCTCCAGCAGATTTTCGAAACTTTAAATTTTCACAAAATTTCATCAAATGGAGATGGAAAGTTGAAAATTACTCTACACTCCAATTTTCACACCCTCCGAAGACGACTTCAGGTGGGTTCAAGTCATTTTAGAGCTTCCAGGGACTTTTTTTAAAAATTCCTGAAGCCTCCAGCAGATTTTCGAAACTTTAAATTTTCACAAAATTTCATCAAATGGAGATGGAAAGTTGAAAATTACTCTACACTCCAATTTTCACACCCTCCGAAGACGACTTCAGGTGGGTTCAAGTCATTTTAGAGCTTCCAGGGACTTTTTTTAAAAATTACTGGAGCCTCCAGTAGATTTTTGAAACTTGAAATTTCCCCAAAACTTCGACATCAAACAGAGATGGAGAGTCAAAATTCATTCTGAAAACTAATTTCAATACGCTACGAAGTTGACTGCTGGTAGATTTCAAGCCGTTTTGGAGCCTCCAGGGACTTTTTTGAAAATTACTGGAGCCTGCAGTAGATTTTTGAAACTTGAAATGTCCCCAACATTGAATTATCAAATGGAGTTGGCAAGCTGAAATTTACTTCGCAGACTACATGGTTGTTTCAAATGGTTTTGAAGCTTCCAGCTACTTTTAGGAAATTTCAATTTTTCAAAAAAACGTCATACAACCTTTCGAAAAGTCACTGGAGGCTCTAAGATGACTTGAACCCACCTGAAGTCGTCTTTGGAAGGTGTTCAAATTGGAGTGTAGAGTTAATTTCAGCTTTCCATCTCCATTTGATGAAATTTTGTGAAAATTTAAAATTTCGAAAATCTGCTGGAGGCTCCAGTAATTTTCAAAAAAGTCGCTGGAGGCCCCAAAATGACTTAAACCCACCTGTAGTCGTCTTTGGAGGGTGTGAAAATTGGAGTGTAGAGTAATTTTCAACTTTCCATCTCCATTTGATGAGATCTTGTGAAAATTTAAAATTTCGAAAATCTGCTGGTGGCTTCAGGAATTTTCAAAAAAACGCTGGAGGCTCCAAAACGACTTGAAATTTACCTGCAGTACTTCGTAGCGTATTGAAATTAGTTTTTAGAATAAATTTCAGCTTTACAACTCCAATTTGATGGAATTATGTGGGAATTTCGAATTTCAAAAATCTGCTGGAGGTTCCAGAACTGCTCAAAACGGGTTGAAACAGTTTTCAATCGATTTGGCATGACAAAAATAGGGTATATCCCAAATTTAAGCTTTCTGGGTCAATTTGGTAAAATTTCGATTTTTTCCCTCTTTTTTGGCAAAATTTGATTTTCAAAAATTCACCAAAAATCTAAAAACGCACTTTAGCACTTAAAATTTTGACAGGTGATGAATTTTTGCATGATCTTTCGATCTACCTTTGTAAAGTTTGAAAAATTGCGTGCAAGTCCTATGTTGAAACGCAAAATCTGCGATTTCGGCTGACCTGTCAATCAAAATGGCCACCATTTTGTAAGTAAGGCCAACTTTTTTTTGGGCCAGTTTGCTTTAAAATGTTCCTTAGGATGTCCCCTTTAAGAAAAAAGTTGTCCCGGAGGATCGGCGGGAGAGGGGGGTGCAATTACTCCTATTGTCATATGCCGGACTACATAGGTACTTATTTTTCATATAATTTTCTAATGATTAAGTATCGGTAATCTGCAAAAAAATTTTACGTTCTGTAAATTTCCTGAAATTACCAACTTTCCAGAAATTGACTGTAATTCTTGAAAATTCTTCAATGATTTTCCAAATATTACCAATTTAGTTATTAACTGAAAATTGTTAGTATGAAGTTGATTTGACCAGCAGGATACCACCGTTCTTTTTGCATGTGCTAATATTCATGTGTGAAATATCGAAACTAAGGAAAGATTTTAAATAAACATTATTATTTCTAACTGATGGATAATTAAATTCCATCAAATGTGTACTTAGGTACATAAATACCGTACAAGCTGCTTTTAGCTGAGTAAACGACACGAAAGAAGCGTGTATGTAATTCCAAAACGTTATGGAACGGATAATTTTTAAGCTAAGAAACGATAAGAGAGTACGGTTTTATCTGAAAGATTCGCGAATATGTGATGTACGTATGGTATATGTGTATTATAAAGTATATGGACGAGTAATTTTCCTCATCGTACATTCTACGAAGACCGAGCATGATGCGAGAAATATACTACAAGTTACCGGGGTTCGCTCAAAGCGAACGTTATATTGCTTCGAGCTCTAAAGACGTGAAGTTTTCTTATTTAAATGTTTTCTTTAACTTGATGAGTTCTAAATTCGGTTTGCCGTATGTGAAATCCGCTTTTCTCTCGTCTCTCTTTGCGAATTTTCTTTCAACTGTGACTTTTGTATAAACTAATGAACTTCAGTAGGAACGGAGCTTAGACGAGAATATTGCGATTTTTTTCTCATTTTTTTTTTTTGAGTGAGTGAGAGGATGGAGGGAGAGGGATAACCCTATGAGCGAGCATTTTGATCAGATACTCGTCTACTGTCTGAAGAATAATGTATGTTTGAGCTGTGTTGTGTGTTGAGGATAAGATGAAGAAGAAGATATAGTAAACGCATTATACCTACTAAATATTATCTCATAAGGTATATTTCGTTTATAGCTTGGGCTACGTTGTTAGATAAACGTTTGCTGGCATTTTCGTATATCTCGAGGTGTTTTAATAAAATTTAGGTCTTCGTATATTGTCACAAACATAACGTTTCTGGCACTTTACAGTTCGATGTTGAATTTCACCGAAAGTTTATACTTAATATGTAATTTTCTTTCACAGGAGGTATTAAGTAAAAAAATTTCACACGACTACGAGTAGGTAACCAAGTTTTATTTACTTACATTATCGCATTGGTGCCCACTTCAATCCGAGTTATAATTTTGTCTCGTGCCATCTGCAAGCAAAAAGAAACCTTGAATTATATAACAGCTCGAATGGAAAATTTACTCGTATTTAAAATTCATGTCATCAATTATGAAATGTGGAATAAGTATCGCAGTAGGGCTTTCTTTTGAACCAACTTCTCGCTTCTTAAAATGATTTAAACGCTTTTTTCAAAAGCAAATATTAAACGTAATGAAACGCTCTTAGATAGTGAATTTTTCAAATTCAACCTTTATAGCATTTTTGTTTTAGATTCCTGAGCTGCGTAACGGAAAAAAAAATTGTTTTATAATTTTTCGTTTGTACGGAAAATTTTCTTCACTCGTTTGGAAAAAGTAACTTTGATAATTTCAGCGAAGAAAAAGTTGGCAAATTCCGCAGCAAGGGGTGAGTAAAAGATCTCCCTATTTGATCTTTTATCGCGGATGAAAACAAAAAAAGGAACGGAAATACCCGTATCTCGATTGTACTTTAGACTGGAGAAAGCTCAATACGAACAAATTCGAATAAAAATTGATGGAAAATGTTTTTGAAAGTCTTTAGCAGTTAGTCGTAATAGGTATTCTACGGCCTAGTTTCTCAAAACTGAAAGTCAAGTTGTAATATATTTTTTTTTTTCAGTGAAAGGAAAAATAAAACGAAAGGTGAAGGTCTCATTTATATAGAAGAATTTTGAGAATACATGTAAATAAGGGTGATGGAATTTTGAAACAGATTAACAGTTTGGAGCTGATGTAAAATTTTGAAGGTGCTTGAGAAGCTGTTAAGCTGCTGTTTGTGTCTAGGTTTTATGAATGCACATTTACCAGGTTCCTTTCTTGTGCCTCTTCTTGGTTTGATTTTCTTGGAATGCAGGAAAACTAAGCTTATGTTATGGTTTTGAGGTTGTGAGGAGGAGGAGTTGGAGGAAGAGGAGGAAGGGGGTAAAAATCAATTTTGAAGCTTTGGAAATCCTTTTTCGTCAATCAGTTTCCCTCGTGTCCAATATTTTTATTCATTTTCATTTTCATTTTTTTTTTTTAACCAAGCTTTGAGAATACCTCGATTGAAGCTATTTCAGCAAAATTCGCAATTCACACAAATTTGGTACGTATTACACTCGATTTTGAGTTGAGTTGAAAATGGTGAGGGAGGGGAGGCGGTTCAGTGAGCATGACCTTGACTCAAATTCCTGTGTTTCCAAATTTTTGAGAAGGGTGTAGGATTACAGTTTTTGATTTCGAGTCACCGCTCGCATTTCCTCCCTTCCCCCATTCTTTTCAGTCGGGGGGGGGGGGGGTCGCATAAGGATCAATTGCACCTCCGGCCGATCCTCCGGGAGAACTTTTTTCTTAATTGGGGAGTCCCAAGGAACACTTCTAGCCCGTGTTCTCAAAAAAAAAAAGTGGCCCTACTTACAAAATGGTGGCCATTTTGATTGACAGGTCAGCCGAGATTTTTTAAACCATACAAAAGTAGATCAAAAGAGCAGGCAAACATTCATCACCTGTCAAAATTTCAAGTGCTAAAGTGCATTTTTCGATTTTTTGGTATTTTTGAAAATCAATTAATTTAGGTCAAAAATGAGGGGAAAAATCAAAATGTTACCAAATTAGCCAAGAAAGCTTAAATTTAGGACATACCCTATTTCAGACACGTCAAATCGATTAGAAACGGTTTCAAACCGTTTTGGGCAGTTCTGGAGCCTCCAGCAGATTTTTGAAACTCGAAATTCCCACAAAATTTCATAAAATGCAGTTGGAAAGCCGAGATTAATTCTGCAAACTAATTTCAATATGCTATGAAGTCGACTGCAGGTAAATTTCAAGTCGTTTTGGAGCCTCCAGTGATTTTTTGAAAATTACTGGAGCCTCCAGTAAATTTTTGAAACTTGAAATTTCCAAAAAATCTTATCAAATGGAGATGGAAAGCTGAAATTAACTATGCACTCCAATGTTAACACCTTCTGAAGACGACTTCAGGCGGGTTCAAGTAATTTTGGAGCCTCCAGTGAATTATTGAAAGGTTTCATTTGTATGCAGTGTAAATGTCGGCTTGCTAACCTCATTTGATGAAATTTTGGGAAAATTCCAAGTTTCAAAAATCTACTGGAGGCTCCAGTAATTTTCAAAAAATCGCTGGAGGCTCCAAAATGACTTGAACCCACCTGAAGTCGTCTTCAGAGGGTGTTTGAATTGGAGTGCATAGTTAATTTCAGCTTTCCATCTCCATTTGATGAAGTTTTGGGGAAATTCCAAGTTTCAAAAATTTACTGGAGGCTCCAGTAATTTTCAAAAAATTGCTGGAGGATCCAAAACGACTTGAAATTTACGTGTAGTCGACTTCGTAACGTATTGAAATTAGTTTGCAGAATTAATTTTGGCTTTCCACTCCATTTAATGAAATTTTGTGGGAATTTCGAGTTTCCAAAATCTGCTGGAGGCTCCAGAACTGCTCAAAACGGTTTGAAACCGTTTCGAATCGATTTGGCAGGTCTAAAATGCGGTATATCCCAAATTTCAGCTTTCTAGGTCAATTTGGTAAAATTTTGTTTTTTTCTCACATTTTGACCATAATTTGATTTTTGAAAATTCACCAAAAATCGAAAAAGGCACTTTACCACTTGAAATTTTGACAGATGATGAATTTATGCCTGCTTTTTTGAAGAAATTTCATGCTATGTTGGAACGCAAAATCTACGATTTCGGCTGACCTATCAATCAAAATGGCCGCCATTTTGTAAGTAGGATCACCTTTTTTTTGAGGACAAAGGCTAGAAATATTCCTTAGGACTCCCTCTTTAAGAAAAAAGTTATCACGGAGGATCGGGGAGGGGGGTACAATTGATCCTTATGCGGGCTCTCCGAATATTTGACTTGAGAGGCTGAAATTTGACTTGTACATTCAGAAGATGTGCTAGACGTGCTTTATTGAGATTCTGACTTTTTTTTATCCCCTCTCCATTCTTATCCAACTGGAATAGTTGGCTCATCGCCTATTTTTATTTTTTTTATAATTTTTTTTGATTTCGAGTCGTTGCTAGGATCCTTTCCTCCCCCCCCCCCAACTACTAATTTGACTTGAGAGACAGAAATTTGGCATGTACATTCAGAGGATGTTCTAGTTATGCCTTGTTGAAGTTTTGGCGTTTTAGCCCCATCCCCACCTTCTACCAGCTATAAAAAATGGGTTTTGTGCTTATTTCCAGAATTTTCTATTTCGACTCATTGCTGGATTACCCCCTCCTGTCCACCAAATAGGCCGTAGATGCTGAAATCTGACGTATACAAACTCAGAAAGCGTTCTATATAATTATGTATGTGATTTTTTGGGATTCAAATTTCGAACCCCCTTCCCACCTCTTTTAAACTTTGAAAAATCGGATTTTGACGCTTTGGACCCCTATCCCTTCCCTTCTATGATTGATTACATTTTTTACGGAGCTCTGGCACCTTTAATTTTGAATGCAAATAAAATTATTAAAGGTGCTAAAGCTTTTTAAAAATTTAAAAACATCTTGAATTATTTTTTATTTCAAAACTTTTCTAAAATTCCGGTCCATTTAATTTGGATTTCGCAAAATCAAATCACTTTGAAGATGTCAATCAGCCACATCTAGCTCTTTCAATTTAGAAGACGGGCATTTGAAAAGCTTTTTTTAAACATAAGATGGCTCGTAATTTCGCCCCTGCAATTTTCTAGATCGGCAACGTATCTCACAGTTATGTAGCTTGGATTGCTGTGTCACCAAGAAAAATATTTTACTAATCAACTAAAATTAAATTATAACTAGGTAAGTATCTATTTTGAAACATTCGCTACCACTTTTGAAAACTAAGCTACTTTCGAAGTATTTCTGTGAAAAATCGTGTTTCTTTTCTCTTCATTGCCTAAAAATACTTTTTAAGATTTTTCGTTTTTTTTTTGTTTTTTTTTTATGAAATTTTCGTGCTTTGGGATAATTTTGAGATTCCCTACTCGACTATTCAGTATAAAAATTCTCACCGCTGTAAAAATAATGCGCGAAAAAGTTCGATACCTACGATGGAAAGAATAACTTTAAATGTTAATTTCCAAGTTATTCCCAAAGAAAAAATAATACCCACACGAACGATTGCAGTTAGAAGTTTGCTCGAATGACAAACAGTATCGACAACGACGATGAAATTACCACAGTATAAGTAGAGTATTGTGCGATTTGTTTCGTTATTTACGTTTAAAAAACGATAGAGGACAGTTCGTCGATTTTAGCGGTTATCTTGGCGATGAACTATTTATGAAGGTTTGTCAGGTCGTAAGTCTCGTACGAACTGACTCGATAACGCTCATAACCTATCCTGTTAGTTTTTTTCGCCGAATGGAAAAATAGTCAACTTTTGTTAAAGCACTCGGTAATTTTTCGAGAAGAAATAATGATTGTGCAAACCAAGTTGGGACCGATACGTGGTAAGGAATGCGAATCTTTGGTGAATGGTAAAAAATTCTATAGTTTTTTAGGCATTCCTTATGCCAAGCCACCGATTGGAGAGCTACGTTTTATGGTAAGAGTTTGGCCAGAATCAATTTGTGGATTTTTAAGGCAAGTTTATTTGCATGTGAGTACCTACATAAAATGTGATTCGATTTGATAGCCTCCAGTTCGTGCTGAAGGTTGGCTCGGTATATATGATGGCACATTCGATCGAGATCCATGCACCCAAGGGGAGACGATCACTGGTACGAGATTCGTGGGATCTGAGGATTGTCTTTATTTGAATATACATACGACTGAGGTAATTGTGTCTTATTAATTTCAAGTTACTGTATAATCGAGCATATATAATTATTTACCTAGTTGGATATATCTTCAAATGCAGATATCTTCAACCAAACTGAAACCAGTCATGTTCTATATTCATGGTGGTGGATATTTGCAAGGTTCAGGACTGAGTACTTATCGTGGAGCTGATTACTTGATGCATCGCGATGTTATCTTAGTTACCATTAACTACCGACTGAATTGCTTAGGTAGGTATTGATATTGGAGTCATTCGAGCGACACAACGAGTCAACTTACGAGACGTGGTTTTTTTTTATCAATATTGCGAATATTTTACAGGGTTTTTGAATCTCGGAATACCAGAATGTCCTGGCAACGTAGCTTTGAAAGATCAACTGATGGCTTTAAAATGGGTCAAAAACAATATCAAAGAATTCGGAGGCGATCCGGATAACATCACGTTGTTTGGGAGTAGTGCCGGAGGAGCTTGTGTGAATTTTTTCCTCGTTTCACCGCTGGCCAAAGGTGCTGTATATTTTGAGTCGTTTTGTTTTTTATCCTTGAGGTGCGAATTCACCCCTTTCGTCCCTCTCGTACGTCACGAATTTAAATCATTCTAGCTCATTATGATTCATATGGCAGGTTTATTTCAAAAAGCCATCATCCAAAGTGGCACAGCATTAGCAGTATGGGCCCTAACTCATCGACCGACTGAAATAGCGTTCATGTTGGGTCGTAAATTGGGCTATCAAGGAGATGATCCTCGAAGTCTGGTACAGCATTTGAAAACTTTACCGGCTGTCGACCTCATTCGAGCCAGTTTGGCTGTATTTGGCGGAGCGACCATGGTAATAACATGAATCTGGATCAGGACGAATATAGACTAGACTACCTTTGTGCCAAGTGAAAAAAAAAAACGATTAAAATTTCAAACAATGTTTTAGAAATACCCGATGACCTGTTTCGTGCCTGTTTTCGTACCCTCTGTCGAAAAAGACGCGAAAAACGCATTTCTACCAGACTACCCGGAAAAATTATGGCCAGCGGCTGAGCCAAAGCTGTGCATGTTCGGGCATAATGGTCTCGAAGCGTCAATTATGTGGCCTAGTGAGTTTCTGCTTTCATCCATGAAATATCCACCCTATTATAATGTTTCCTCGAAGAATACATAACCTATCGTAAGTAATTATCACCCCTTTGCCTTATCGTCGTTGTCGTCGTTGTTTCAGTTATACCCGAAAGTGCGCGTAAAGATGCTATGAAAATATTCCCCCATGTTCTCAAAAACAACTTTCAAGTATCCAATCTCGACTTGGACAGTGTAACGGAAAAGATTAGGGAGTTTTATGGGTGCACTGGAGACCAGAGTGAAACAGAATGGCAGAAAATGTTGCAGGTTTGTGAAAAAAATTGGCGATCAGAGTGTTACATTATTCGAGTTAACATGGTCGCTATTTTTCCAGTTTGTTTCCGATGTATTTGATTATCGTTTCCATGATTCGTACGTGTATCTTCAACAAGCCGGTATCCCACCTTATGTGTTCTTCTTCAGCTATTACAATCCCGAAGCTGCCGCCAAAAGTAAAGGAATCAGGCAACGTTTAGCTGGTAAATGATTGACAATTTTTTTTTTACACTTTTCTCAGAATAGAATCACCTGAGCTGATATTAATTTAGAGGATATAGAACTAGAGCAGACGATGTAATGAAATGAACATACTTTCCCTACCTGCTCCTACTTCCTTTCAAAAAAAGTCTCGAGAATTCAATCTCTGAATATTTTGAAAAAATAGGCTGCAGATTATTAAAATTTTCAGCATCCAATTAATGCTTTTGAATTCGGTGTTCCTTTAGTTGTTCATTTTTTTACATCATGAGGTGGTCTGATGAACCAGGAGGAGGGGTCAAATACAAAAGATAGGTACCTATAGATTTTTCAACTCATCTATTTCGAATTTATGTAAATGAATTCGTTAACTTCTTGTCAGATCCGATATGAGGTCAAGAGGATTGTGGTATGATCAAATTGAATTCAGGAAATCGAACAAATCTGAGCAGGTCTAATCAGATAATCAGAATCAAATATTTCAGATCTAAGTAGGCCTGATCAAATCTGATCTGATCTAACCTGATCTCATGATTTCCACTAATCAGAGATTTCATTAAAATTTGATCAGTGTTTGGATGAATGTTCAGGGAAACTCCGTATCTGATCTGATTTGATTTGATCTGATCTGATCTGATCTGATTTGATTTTATCTGATTTGATCTGATATAATCTGATCGGATTTGATCTGATATAATCTGATCGGATCTAATCGGATCTGATCTGATCTGATCTAATCTGATATAATCTGATCTGATCTGATACAATCTGATCTGATCTGATACAATCTGATCTGATCTGATACAATCTGATCTGATCTGATACAATCTGATCTGATCTGATACAATCTGATCTGATCTGATCTAGTCTGATCTGATATAATCTGATTGGGTCTGATCTGCGCTGATCTAGTCTGATCTGATATAATCTGATTGGGTCTGATCTGATATAATCTAGTCTGATCTGATATAATCTAGTCTGATCTGATATAATCTGATCTGATATAATCTGATATAATCTGATCTGATCTGATCTGATATAATCTTATCTGATCTGATATAATCTTATCTGATCTGATACAATCTGATCTGATCTAATACAATCTGATTTGATCTGATCTGGTATAATGTGATCTGATCTGATATAATCTGATCTGATACAATATAATCTGATCTGATATAATCTGATCTGATACAATATAATCTGATCTGATCTGATCTGATATAATCTGGTCTGTCTGATCTGATATAATCTGGTATGATCTGATCTGATCTATAATCTGATTTGGTCTGATCTGATCTGATATAATCTGATCTGATCTGATATAATCTGATCTAATCTGATCTGATCTGATATAATCTTATACATATGATACAATCTGATCTGATACAATCTGATTTGATTTGATCTGATACAATCTGATCCGATCTGATCTGGTATAATCTGATCTGATATAATGTGATCTGATCTGATATAATCTGATCTGATACAATATAATCTGATCTGATCTGATATAATCTGGTATGATCTGATCTGATCTATAATCTGATCTATAATCTGATCCGGTCTGATCTGATATAATCTGGTCTGATCTGATATAATCTGATCAGATCTGATTTAATCTGATCAGATCTGATACAATCATGTTTGATCTGATCTGATTATTAAACCTCAGAACCAAATTTTCAACTGTCACTTGATTTTTTGCTTTTCAGCGAACTTTTGAAAATGCTGGAAATGGTCTATTATAGCATAAGTGATATCATTGAGATAAAAATCTAAAACTCGGTTTGTATGCTAAAGTTGACCCCCTGAATCGATTAGCTCCATTTTCTAGCCGATCTGGAGCCTCCAGCAAAATTTGGCTTCTCTTCAGCAACTTCAAATCGTTCCAGAAGGCGTTGCAATCAACTTCGGAAGCTGAAAATTCACTCCCATCATAAGTGGAGAATTCCAAATTGATTTGGTTCAGTGAATCGAGAATCAGAAGTGACGAGTTGAAAATTTTATTTTTTTACAAGCTGAAAAATCTAAAATTTTCAAAAAATTCCAAAATACTCAAAATTTTGCCTTTGATCCCTCAAATCAATTTCCATCATTTTTGCATCGATCTAGAGCCTCCAGCAGAAGTTGACTTTTCTCCAGAAATTTCAAATTGCCCCAGATGGTGTTACAATCAACTTCGACAGCCCGAATTGATCAGGGTCGGCGAATTAAAAATCCGAGGTGACGAGTTAAAAATGTATGTTTTCACAAAGTTGAAAAATTTCAAGTCTCTCTGTAGCAATTTGAAGTTGCTGGAGAAAATCATGTTTTTCTAGAGGCTCCAAATTGGCTGAAAAATGATGCCAATCGATTCACAGGGTCAATTTTAGTACACAAATCGATTTTCAGATTTTTATCTCAATGTTTGCAATTTTTTTTTTAGAAAATTAATTACTATTTATGCCAATAGGCCATTTCTGCCACTTTCTCAAGTTCTCCAGTTTTTGTTAAGTTTCTCGTCGAATATTGTGCCAAGTCTTGTGATTCTTCTATTAGAACTGCGTGGAAATAAAATATTTAAATTTTCAAGGATCGTTTCACGGTGAAGAAGAAGAATTCTTGTTCGTTCAAAAATACCCACCAATACCTTTGAGAGTAAAAGGAGATGATTTAAAAGTGATGAATAATATTTGCAACCTTTGGACGAATTTTGCTAAATTTGGGTTAGTATATAATCTTGCATCACAATCCAAGGACACTTTTTTTTTGGTGTGGAAATATGTAAATATTATTCATTGATATTCATTTTCAGTAATCCAACCGAAGGTATGAATAACGTAGATCAATGGAAACCATCCACAACAGATTCGCCTCATTACCTTCAAATCGATAAAGATTTGAAATTAATCGAAGGAAAATTGGGTTCGGAGAGATCATCATTTTTAGCTAATGTACTCGATAATGCAGAGATAATCGATATACTGTAAACAATTATTCAACCAACCATCTCAATCGTCAATATTTTTGATTGATGATTTTGGTTTCAAAAATACAAACGTGTGTATCGTCGGATCTGAATACTTAGTTTTATTTTTGGCCAACTGATAATTTATGAGGTAGGCAAACTGTCCAACTCGTAGACATTATGAGTTGTCTACAGAGTTTTATAGAGCTTGGTCGCCTTCGATGGTTGTTGTGTCGCTGTCGTTGCAACGTGGACGATTTATTCACGGTTCAGGATGTCGAATGAATAAATTACCCAGCCAGGAATACGCCTCGGTGCTATGAATTGGATATAAAAGTAACAACGATTACCACCTTCATCGTATGTATAACGTCGTACGTAAATTCAACAATTTAAATACATTAGATTGGATCACAATGCCACATTCTTATCACTTGACATTGACGTGAAATTCTCACTGTAGCGAGGCAGCTGACACGGTTAACTTGTTGTAGTATATTTATTGTTTAAATCTGAAGTTCAAAGTTTATCATAAGTTTACGATAAACGTTGGTAATTATGTAAATTTCGGGTTCGTAGTCGCAGATTTCGTATATACCTATTACCTACATCCGATATATACGTGTGTTATTTTAATCGAGTGGAAAGTACCGCGTCGAAATGATCGTTCCTACCGAGTTAGGTAAAGTGCACGGATTTTTAAAAACATCCGTCGGATCGGGTAGGAAGTTTTTTAGTTTTTTGGGTATACCTTATGCGAAACCACCGGTCGGAGAGTTGCGTTTTTTGGTGAGTTTTCAGTGTTGGTTCTTTTTGTCAAGTAGGTATGGTTTTTAGCCTCTATTTATGAATTTTATAAATCGTCTCAGCCTCCAGAGCCTGCCGAACCGTGGAATGATGTCTACGATGCGAATCACGAACGGAATATGTGCTGTCAATCGGAATCCCTGCATCCAGACGATATCAGCGGATCCGAGGACTGTTTGTATTTGAATGTGCATACAGCTGCAGTATGAGCCTTCCTTAATTTTCTCTTATCACCTACCACAATACGAGTGAATAATGTTTTCAACTCCTTAGCCCAATGATACCGCCATCATGAAACCAGTCATGGTCTACATTCACGGAGGAGGTTTCTTGCAAGGCTCGGGACACGACGATACTCACGGAGGAGACTATTTAATAGACAATAGCATCGTATTGGTCACCATTAATTACAGGTTGCATATTTTAGGTACACACATAGTTTTACTATGGTTTTATAAACTCGAACGAACGAGGCTACGAATGTAAACAGTATTTTTCGAGCATAGGCTTCCTCAACTTGGGTATCGCCGAGTGTCCTGGCAATGTTGGTTTGAAAGATCAAGTAATGGCTTTAAAATGGGTCAAAAAGAACATCAGACAGTTCGGCGGTAATCCTGAAAACATCACCATATTCGGGTGCAGCGCAGGAGCATGCAGTGTTCATTTACTGATGATGTCTCCTCTAGCCAAAGGTATGAAAAATTTTTTTCTCGGGGATTATTTTTTAATTTTTTTTTTGGGGGGGGGGTGTTTGTAATTACTTGATTATTACACCCGTCGTGTGAGGTTTAAATCGAGTTGGTAAGGTCGAGTTTTTTAATTAGGTCTAAGAATTTTTTAATTTTGGAAGGGTCGTCTGGTATGAATAGAGATCTTTCATCTATTTGTAGGGATAGTCTGTGCTGATGTAAGGAGGGAAAGTGAAATAGTAAGTGTTAGACAGATATGAGTACCTTAGAGTCAAACCCAGAATTCTCCAAATTTTTCAAAAATGAGGTAATGATCGTTTTGGGTACAGTTAGTAGGTACGCATCGATTGCCATTCTCCGTTTTTATCTATCTGACACAATGACGCAGTCAGGGGGTCCAAAGTACCGGATCAGAGTCAAATTCCGAAAAATGTCCAAAATTTTCAGAAATGAGATTATGGTCGTTTTGGGTACAGTTAGTAGGAACGCATCAATTGCCATTCAACATTTTACCCCATTCGATACCATGATGGTTAGGGGGTCCAAAGTCCCGCGTTCAAGTCAAACTTTGAAAAAAATACTTCAAAAAATTTTTTTTTTCATTCTAGTCGACTATAAACAACCTTGAGATACTTTCAACAGACTTGAATCTAGAATTATCCCTCATTTTATCATACATTTTAGTGTATTTTCGATATTTTTTACGGACTTGGAGTCAAAACCAGAATTCTCCAAAATGGTATCGTGAATTACTGTTATGGAAAGACTTGAAAAAATTTTTTTTTTGTCAATTCGATTGTTACCCGAAGCACTATATATAGGCGAGATCAGAAACCTGCTACTACTGATTCCCACCTTTCATCAGTTTTTTGCGTTTTTCTCAAAATGGTGAAAAGTGGAGAATTCTGGGTTTGACTCTAAAGTACTCATATAAGTTCTGACGTGCAGAACTAGCATGTGGGTTTTGGGGCCTTTTCATAGAGGTGATTGTGTGTGATTTTTGTGTGGCTAATGGATTTTTGGATGAGAGTTTTAGGATTGATTTGAAGATCATTCAACATTGTGATGAAATTAGAAATGGGTCCTTCTATATGGTCAAAATGTTGAGGGTTTGGTGGGTTGATTGAGTTTTGAGTGGATGTGAAGGGTTGGTGGATGCATTTGAGATGAATTTGTTTGTTATGAGTGTTCTTCTAAAATCTGGGGGTAATTCTGCCGCTTCACAATAAATGCTATCTATTGGAGAGGAATAGAGGGCTCTTATACAGATCCTTAGGGCTGAATTTTGAATTGTTTTTAGGATATTTGAAGTTTTATTTGAGATATTTGCAAAACATGGGCTTCCATACTCAATGTTACTGCGAATTAGAGATTTTTCCAAGTGAAGTAGAAGTTTGCGAGATGGATTATAGGTACTTAGTATTTTTGATTATTTTCAACAGATTTAGGCGTTTCATGAGATCTGAGGAAATGAGGAGTCCAATTTAGTTTTCTATCAAAATTTAAGTCAAGAAATTTAGTATTGGTTTTGAATTCTAAAGAGTGTCCTTTGAAGTTGAGATTGAGAATGAGATCTAGAGGAATCTTATTTTTTTTGGTGAAAAGTATACAGTGGGTTTTTAACTCAGAGAAGGTTAGACCATTAGAATCTGCCTATGATTCAATTTTTTCAAGGGTTTCTTGGATTACCTACATGAAGAGCTACCCGTACAACAATGACCATGCTAATTTTGATGTGAATGTCGACCCATCCACATCCATCACTTTTGGATGCCACATGTTGATGTGAATTTCGACTCTGTGTTGAGCCAATTGTTGATGTAATTGTCGACCAATGTTGATCGGCATTTATGTCGACAATTGGCTCGACATAGGGTCAAAATTTACATCGACATGTGGAGTCCAAATGTGACGGATGTGGATGGATCGACATTGGCATCGAAATTTCGTCAACCTCCAGCTACACAAAATTGTTAAATTTTAGTTTCAAAATTGAAATTTTTTTCCAAAAATCATTTTTTCTTACACACTTAGGTGGCCATTGCTCATGCTGAAAGCGAGAGCAGCATCGACGCGGAGGCCACCTCCGAGAAGTACAGACAGAAAGTCCATATTCAGTATAGTTGAACATTAAACTCTTTATACTGAAAGGTGCAATAGGTTATCTAAGAGTACTAAACTAATACATTTTCATGTCGATGATATGTGGATGTTAATGTTGATGTGAAATTCGACATCAACAAATACATCCACAATATCAACTTAATTTTTCAAATTTGAGAAATCTTTGAAAATTTGGTCGATGTTAGTGTCAATGTATTTGTGGACGATTGACTTTCACATCGACATAACATCGACAACTCCAAACTATGGAAAAGTGAATAATTTTATCAAGGCCATTAAAAATTTTTCTCCCTTCAAACAAAGATCATCTTTCCAAATGTTTACTGAGCTTTTAAACACTGAAACAGAAATTTTAATTCTGAAAAATTGGTTGACATAGTTGTGGATGTAAATTTCGAGCATAGAATTTTACATCAACATGTCGACATCACATGTCGAGGTATCAGAAATAATGAGAAAATTTCGAAAATTTTCATTAACCTGGCTTTTTTACGGACAGAAGATTCCTATTAAATAACTTATTGGTCACTTTTCCATCATCATGTTGGAAAAAAACGTAGTCGACGTAAATGTCGACGCCGACAATTGTTGTATGGGTAGTTGAATATTATTTGAACGAAAGGAAATGTTCATATTATCAGCAAAGATTCTCAGAGAAATGGGTCTAGAAACAACATTGGAAATGTCATCAATCAAAAGTATAAATAAAACTGTGCTAAGAACTGAACCTTGGGGGACTCCGTTTTCAATTTCAAAAAATTCCGAGTATATATTGTTAACTCTCACTCTAAAAGTACGGTTTGTTAAGAAATTTTGAATGCAGTAGGCTAAATGTCCTCTAATTCCAATGGAATGTAATTTTTGGAGAATTTTATAACGCCAGGCTTCATCAAATGCTTTTTCAAGATCAAAAAAGACTGAAAGAACACTTTCTTTATTCTGGAAGGCTGAACTAATTTCTTTTTGGAGACTAAAGATGTGGTCTAGGGTAGATCTTTTCTTTCTGAAACCACTCTGATAAATGCTAAGAGAGTTTGAGGAATCAATATACCAATTAAGACGTTTAATACCCATTTTTTCAAGTATTTTGCAAGGAACTGAAGTTAAGGAGATGGGGTGATAACTAGATGCAAGATTTGGGTTTTTATCAGGTTTCAATATTGGAAAGGATTATTGATTAAGAAAGGTTCTGATGTTATCGTGCCATTGGCAGGATTATTCCAGAAAGCCATCATGCAGAGTGGAAATGCCCTGATTTCGTGGAGTATCACGAACGAACCGATTAAATGGGCTTTCGAAGTGGGTCGGAAATTAGGTCACGAAGGAGATGATCCCAAAGAATTGGTGAAGTATTTGAAAACCGTACCTGCTGAAGATATTGTCAAAACGATGCTGAGGATACTCGATGATATACTCGAAGTATGTTCCATATTGCTCTTATTTCAAGAAATTGATGAGTTTTTCAGTGTTTTATTTTGTTATTTTCTCAAATAGGAATTTCCTGGGAGATCGTTCTATTTCCCATTCTCACCGTCGGTGGAAACCATCGAGGAGGATGCTTTTTTACCCGATTGTCCTGAGAAAATGATTCAATCTATGGAACCTATACCTTGTATGCTCGGAAGTAATGATCTCGAAGGCTCGTTGATGTGGCGAGGTACGATCTCATCCAGACAATTATACCCCTTCACCTTGAAACCATCCTCTGTGATATGTGTTATAATTACGAGTATTTTTTGTACCTAGTTCTACCTGCAAATATTCGCGAAGATCCACTCGCAATTTTTCCTCACATTATCACCAGTAATTTCAAAGTCAAAGAAACAGATATACCGAGAATCGAAGCAAAACTCAAGTCATTTTACTTCGAACATGGCAATCCTCGTGATACTGAGTGGCAAAAATTGATGAATGTAAGTTACAAAAATTTTTTTAGTTTTTTGTTTTTTGAAATATTAAAATTACATATTTTTGTTCCCAATACTGGTTTCAGCTGATTTCCGATATAGTCTTTTATAGATTCTATAAATCGTACGAAGCATTGACCAAATCGAAAATACCGCCTTTTGTCTACCATTTTATATACTACGATGAAATGGACATGTCTGAGTTCAAAGATTTAAAAACTTCGCCAAATCTGAGGAAGCTCGCTAGAGGTAGTTGCTTCATTTTTTTTTAATTTTATGAGAGATTTTTTGAATGGTGTGTTTAATATTTTGGTGTTATTTTTTTTTTCAATCTCAGGAGCATTTCATGGATCTGAAGTAAATTTTTTGCTGTCTCAAAAAGTATCCGGTGTACCTGTATCGTTGACTGGTGCTTCTTTAAAGGTGCAAAATAATATTTGCTCGCTGTGGGCGAATTTTGCGAAGTCTGGGTGAGTATTGCAACTGAGGGAATTCCAAATGTAGCCTCAATAGTTGAAAAATTGAGCTAAAAGTGCCCCTATTTTGATCAGAAGGGAATAAAATGAAAGAACAAGCTGATCAGAGTATTGAAAATATTTTCGATTTTATTTGTTCTTCAGTAAAAGTTGTCGTCAAGTGTGTCGCAAAATTTTTGGAATTCAAAAAAAAATTGAGGAGCTGGATATCAAAACGCCGTAAGTCCATTTTGCAAAATTTTCAGAAATGAGGAAAAACTGTGGGGGGGGGTCGGGGGGAGTCGAAGGGGGTCAAATGTGGTATCAGAGGAAAGGGGAAGTCACCATGACCTCAAAACGTGAAAGTGCCCAAAAATCACGCACATTTTATATCAAAACGCAGTAAATACACCGGCACTCTCTTACTGAAATAAAAACACATGGGTAGAGAACCATTTTAATGATTATTATCTATTAAATAGTAAAAAAAATAAAAATATTCAAAATTGAAGCGCCGTTTGCCATAGTGACTGAGTCATGACACAAGATTTTGTTTTTTATGTTCAGGCCAAGTGTGATTATGATTGAACAATATGTTGGAAATTTTTTAAAAGTCTGTAGTTTCATTACCAACAGTAACCACCTTCTGAAATCAATGTTTACCAACCTTAAAACACAAAAAACGCTAAAAATAGTGTAGTTACTGCGTTTTGAAGTAAAATTGCTGGTTTTTACTGCGTTTTGAAGTAAATCTCAACTTTGAGTGGGATTTTCGAGGTGAAGCATGGCGGATGGATTTACGACGATGGCTGCAATCGATTCCCCGTTGAATTTTACATCGGAAAACACTCTTATCTCAATTTTCATAAAAATGGACTTACGGCGTTTTGATATCCAGCTCCTCAATTATCTTAAATACCTATTTAATTTTTATTTAAACATGTGTTTTCATTATGGCCAAATTTGAAAAAAAAAAAGCCTCAAGAAAGTAACTATGAGAATCATTTTAATGAAATTGACCAAATAAACAATCATCTGTAAAATTTTACAACAAAAAAAAAAAAACAATAAAATTACCCATTAAGGTACTTAACTATTTTGGTAAAATAAACAAAATTTTGGCAAGTTGGTTATTTTTTAGTATTATTGGTCAAATTTTTGTTAAGTTGACAAAATTTTGATAAAATTGGTCAAATTTACATGCAATAAATTTTTCAGTCAATCTTGCTGAAAATTAGACAATTTAATAAATAACTGGACAATTTTATCAAATTTTACTCAATTTAACCAAAACTTGGCCAATTTTAATGAAACCTGTCAAACTTACCAAAATGTAACCGCCTTTACCAAAATTTAGCTAATTACAGAAAATCTTATCAAAATGAGAAAAAATGAAGTTAATTTTATTACAATTTGTTCGATTTTACAAAAATTTTGTCAATTGTTCTAAAATGACGTCAATTTCTCCAGAATTTCGTCAGTTTTTTAAAAATGTTGCCACTTTTACCAAAATTACGTTAAATAAACCAAAATTTAGTCAATTTTACAAAAAATAAAAAAATGTCGTTAAAGTTACCAAAAATTGGGTCAATTTTTATCAAAAAGGCAACCAAAATGTTGAATTTATTTGAATTTTAGTCAACTGCCCCCCCCCCTAAAAAATAGTAAATTATTCCAAAAACCGTTTACTACATTTTTACTAAAATCTTGCTGATTCTATCAAAATTTGGCCAGCTTCACCAAAATCAAGTCAATTCATCAAAATTACATTAGTTTTACCAAAATTACGTCAATTTTTAGAGGAATGCATCAATTTTATCGAAATTTTGACATGATTTTAACGAAACACAGAAAAAGAAATTTCAAATAAATTGAACAATTTTTTGAAAATTTTGATAAAGTTGGATACTTTTTGTAAAATTATCCAAATTTTGGTAGAATTGTCAGAAAAATTGTAAAAATCACCATGATTCTGCTAAAATTGACTCAATTTTTTGTAAAATGCAGTTGAAGAAATTTCAGACCGTTAGACTTATTTTGAGAAATTTTGATGAAACTCCAAACTACATTTTGGCGAAATTGCTCAAATTCTGACTTAACATAACGATGGTAAAATTGACTAAATTTAGGTAAAGTTGACTAAATTTATGGAAAGTTGACCAAATTTAGGTAGATTAAATTTTGGTACTTACTCTTGACAAAACGACAGTAAAACTTTTGGATACATTGACCAATGTTTGGAAAATTTTGATAAAATTGATTAAATTTTGTCAAAATTGGTTATTTTTTGATGAAATTGATTATGATTCAATAAAAAAGGCTGAATTTTGCTAAAATTGATTGGATTTCATTGAAATAATATCTATAATGAAACACAGGCAAGACTTTTTTATCTACTTATTTAGAATAAAATTGCAGAATTTCGATATCAAATCAACGAGATTTTGATAAAATTTAGAAGACTTCAATCCATTTTCCCACCCAATAATATTCTTGTCTCTCGGCTCAGTTCTACTTTCAGTACGAAAATTAATAATTTCAACATAAACTACCCCTAAAATCATCATACACAACCTCGGCTAAAATTTCTCAATGATTTTTCGCAGCAACCCAACGGCTGAAACTTTCATCGAATGGAAACAGTGCACAGATCGGCAACCGTGCTATTTACAAATCGACGTCGATTTGAAAATGATGAATGGTAAAATCAACGAGAAACGAATGGAGTTCATAAAAAGCGTATTTAATAACGCCGAATTACTTAAGTAAACAATAGAATGATGAATGATGACGTGTACACATTCAAAGCCGAGGATGAACATCGAACAACCAACGCGAGAAGAAGGGATGCTGAATACTTTATTTTACTAGTCACCATTGCTTATATACGAAATGTATTCGTACTACGTAGTATTTATTATTACTTACTATCATGTTAGAGAATAAAATAATATATTATTTATCTATCGTTCGCATTGTCGAATATACGAGCATCTCTCGATTTGGCAAATTTTCTTACATTTGTGTCGGTCGAGTTGCATTTTTTTTGTCGTTTCTGCTACGTAATATGGATGGATGCGCGTGTAGAAAAATGCCAAATACGATTCTGCGAGTAAAAGAGAGTCTGTTTGGAAAAATACGAAAAGCTAGGCGTTGAAATTTATCTTCATTTCGCGTAGATGGTTTCGTTAACAGAATAAAGTACAGCGTATGAGAGAGTACACAGTATTATGCTGTTACATATCAACTCGTCGTCGTCGTGGCCACTTAAAATAAAACGTGTCCCGGTAAAACGGCACTTTATTAATTTGTTCAATTACGTGGTACGACAATTCTTCATCCGATGAATGTTTCAAAGCACAGACGAATAAACTGTTATCTATTTATAATTGCTTTCACGTATAGCTTACTCCGCCAATCCGCCATGTGTATAAATTATGATGATGATGATGATGATGATGGTGGTCGCGTGTGTGTATTGTTTCGACTCAAGATTGACCTATCTAATCGGTATAGTTTGGCTAGAAATTTAACCAATTTTATACGAATTTTCATGAATTGAAACAGAACAAAGTGCTTCGAAAATTCGGTGAAGAGGTAGGGGGTATTTTTCTTTTGAATAACGAGTGATGAGTTTCGTAAGTTTGAATGTTTTCCTCAAAGTATTCCTTTTCAATTTTTCGCTGATGAACTGGCTTATGATGATTGTCACCTAGTGATTGTCCCAGGTACCTCGAGACACCAAGGGGCCCTAAACAAAAAAAACTATTTACAATTGCCCTCGCTTCCAGGCACGGACTGGGTTGGTTGGGGCCTAGGACGATTGCAACGAATAAGGAATAAGGCCCTCAAAATGTTACATCTCCCTCTTTTCCTTCAGAATTTTTCTCCTCCTGTTTTCTCTCCGATTCGATTACTTGAATGCGAGTTGTGGAATTCATTAATTCATTAATTATTTTGATTGCTCATTTTAAGGTTACCAATCAAAAAATTCGCCAAAAAATTAAAAAATAAACTTCGTCTGCTCAAAATTTGATTCTGAGATGTGGATGATGAATATTTTCAGCAAGTCAAATATCCGATCAATCGGAATGGTCGAGTTGAGAAGGTCGTCTCGAAAAATAAGACAAATTCCAAAAATTAAAAAAAATAAGAGTAAAACTAAGGACCTATTATGACAAATTTTTGACTTCCTTTTTGAAGAAATTCGTTTAAAAAAAAATTGAACCAATATGAATATTTACGAGTACCTACATAGGTAGGTAGTTTATACCAAATCCTGTCAGCTCAAAAATAACAAACTTTTCAGCAGTTCTGCAGCCTCCAGCAAGCTTTTGTTTTCATCCTACAATTTCAAAGAACTCTGTAAGGACGAGATATCAGGGTTGGAAATTAATAACTTTGATTAAAGTGCCTATACTAAGGGCCTTCTTGGCTGCTTTTAGCCCACTATAGTGAAATTTCAAGTGTGTCAATTGAAAAATAAATTATTCGATTGATATGTGTTTTGATCAAAGTATCTAGTTACCATATTATTTTCGTATTTACTGGGCAAAATTCACTTTTGAATAATTGACATAGTCTCTACCTGAAATGATCCAGCAGATCTTTAAATAAGCATCAACCAAAGTTGAAGGCACTGGAGTTCGTTTCTGCGGGCATAAGACGTTTGCGAACCAGCCTTTTGTTATTATGCTTCTTTTATTGTAGAGGAGAAGGTACAAATATGGACCCCCTCTAGCTTTTTGGCTTTAAAGGGTAGAAAAAATTATCAAAATTTTTTTTCGAGTATACCATTCGAAAGGCCAAAGACTCTAGTATATTGTGTAAGAAAATTTACTTTTTTTGTTGAAAACTCACGGAGAAATTTGAAATTTAGAAAAGTGACATAAAATGGTACAAATATGGACTCGGGTACAGATATGGACCCCCCTCAAAAAATGAATAAAAATTTCAGAAAATTGAACAAAAATTTATTTAAAGATGTTTTTTGATGCTTTGGACTTGTCTTCTTTATTAATAACACTTTTCTCGGTATTCTAAAAACCATTGAATCAAAATTAGATGAAAAAAAATTTAGGGGTCCATATTTATACCCATGCAAAAAATTGGCCAAGTTTATGAAAAATGAAAAAATCATGGTTTCCATTTTTGACACTTTGGGCTTGTCTTCTTTGTTAATAACACTTTTCTCGACATTCTAAAAAATATTGAATCAGAATTAGGTAAAAAAATTTAGGGGTCCATATTTATACCCATGCAAAAAATCGGCTCAGTTTATGAAAAATGAAAAAAATTATGAAAATCAGTTGAAGTACAGACAAATATGAAAGTATATTTTGAAAGTACACATTGTAAGCTACTTACTTCGCTAATAATTTTTTTTCCAAACTTTATTTGAAGTTGATGAATTACCGCATGAAAAACTTGTAAAATTTTCCATTGGGAAGAAAATAATGCGCAAAAAAAAACAATTGCTGATGAGAGACACCCAAGTTTGCTTGGATCCGAAATAAGTACATGGATCATCGATACTACACTACTAGTATAATTTTTAGTACCCAGCATGACCGTAGCGCTAGTGGTTGTACACTAAACCATGGGGGGTCCATATTTGTACCTGGGTCCATAATATTGTACCTTCTCCTCTACTGATTAAGTAATGGCCTGAAAGTGAGACATTTGCAAACCAACGAGATTCGAATTAAAAATGAACTATGAGCGAACGAGTGATTCATATTGAAACCAATGTAAGACATTTGCAAACCAATACCAACCAGTTGAAAAACATCATCTAATAACTTCCGTAACACAGTGGTTCAGGAACCCCCCCTCCACCCCAATGGCTAAAATTCAATATGTAAAAATCGTTTTTTTTTTTTTCAACTTCGCATAATTTATTCGAATATTAGGCTTTTTTATACATCACTGAAATTGCTCATATCTCAGAAATCACAAAAGACAATTCCCAAAGCGTGTAAGACACTTAAAAAAATTTTCTAGGGTCAGTTGCTCATTCACACTTTCCAGCCATTTCTATATAATTTTTCTAAATTTTCGGTCTGAAAATTGCCTTGAGGACTCTATGACTTTTTGTCTCTTGCTCACTTTTTGGTGGAATTGCCCAAAAATCTAAATGTTGAGACCTTAAGACCCCCGACTTTGCAATTGGGCTGCTACAAATTACTATGGATAATTCAAAGAAATCCATAGTCGCGAACAACGCACTAAATGTAGGTTTTAGGCCTCGGGGAAAGTGATCAGACAGAGTTACATCTGATATTCCCTATCGATCATGAAGTAGCAGTACACAACCTGCTTTACGTTGCCAGAGACGCACGCATCAACATAGCTGGCGTGTTATCAAAAACTCTGAAAAATTTTACCACCAAAGATGTCAGCTGTCTAAAACCCGAATTGAAGACAGCTCCAACGTTCCAGCTATGCTGAATTCGCCAGATGTCTGAGTATGTTTCACTCGACAACTGGAGTATACTTCAAAAATGCTGATGAGGCGATATGTGGATCCAGGTAGCTGATTGAGTTGCTTATCCGAGTTCATCGCTGCTTACAAAGCATCTTTAACATTGACCGAATTCGAGAAAACATGATCGACGTTCTTCATGTTTGTACGGAGCAGTTTTGCTGTCAATTTATTGCTCGGTAATTCTCGAATTAGGGAAAGTGTTAAAAATAATGTAAAATTTGCGTCAACATTGTAATCGTTTACTTTTGTCGTAATCCCGCGTAGCAGTGACGAGATCGTCAGTGGTCTCAACAAAAGTATCGACATGATTTTACATGATTGTTGATTGAAAAAAGTCCAAACATTATCCACAAAGGGGTTAAGTTTAAGATAATTAATTAAAAATTGACACTTTTTTCAAAAATTATGATGAAAATGCTGATGGTTGTCATTGCTGCCTACATTTGTATCTACAGTCATGTGCAAGAATTCAGGTCGTCTTGTCGATCCAAAGTTGATGTCGACTGTAAGATCGACAAAAGCACCTACAAAATGTTGATCTTGTATAGTTACTTTTGTCGATCTAATACTTAATTGTCATCAACTTTGGCATCAGCAAGACGACCTGAATTTCGATATTGATTATAGGGTCTACAAAAGTATCTACAAAATGTCGTCATCGAGTAAATACTTCTGTAGATCTTGTAATCGACATCAATCATCTAGTTAATATTGATGAGGAAGTTGATGTCGATTACAAGATCTATAAATTTTTTTTAGAAATTTCAAAGTGTTGCCGACTCATTTGTCGATATCAGAGTCCACAATACAATAAGAAAAATTTTCTAAGTCCAGAATAAGATGGACTGAATATTCTTTTGAGGCTTCTCCACTCAACAGCAGCAATGGTCTAGTGGTTAGAGAATGTGACAGCAGTGATGGCAACCAAGGTTCAATCCCCACCCAGGGCAACTTTTTTTCTTTCAAAAAAAATTTTTTGGGGGAAATACTTTTGAGAATAATTTTACTTGAATCAAAAAAAGAGGTTTGGGCACATTTCGCACATTTTTCAATCAAAATTTGCTTATTTTAGACTCAAAAAAATTACACCAATGTCGAGACCTTGTCGAGACAAAAAATGAAGGGAGACGACAGTCGATTTTGATATCAACTTCTCACTCGTCATTTATTGACACTGGTGTCAACAAATGTCGTGTCGACAAGTGACGGATTAGAGATCTCGTCTTTTCCATCGACTTTGGCATCGCTTGTCCTACGCGGGATTATTCGTAATTCGTAACAAAAAACCTATGATGACTTTTATATTTTTCTATTCTAATATCCGAAATTCTATTCGATTGATATGTACCTATTACCGTTTTATGTTTTCCATTTGCATTATGGCGATTTTCTTTTCTTTCGCTTAATGTACATATTTTTGTATTTGTGTAAACATGTTTGAGTTTTGCGCTTTAATTTTATTGAACCTTTTAAATTTAAAATATTTTTCCAGAACCAAAAAAAAAATGCATTTTTACTTAATCGAAAAACTGAAATCGATTAAAAAAATACGCCCTGAGTCGTTTTTATCTTTTTTTTCAGAAATATGAGAGAAAAATTTCGATCTACATAATTAAATTTGAGCAGATAAAATCACATCTACCGAGTAGAAAGTGATCAAATTTGACCGCTTTTTATACAGAATTCGAACTGACCGGATTCAATTAAATCTGGTTAGATCGCAGTTTTGATCAGACTAGATCTGACCAGAGTAGATCACATCCAATTATTTTTCCCTGGAATATTGTTGGAAAAAAATGTTGAAATTTTTTATCAAATTTTGTGATTTTGGGGAAATGGGATTCGGAGAATTTTATAAATTCGAGAAGATAGGAATCAGGCAAATGGGATTCGGAGAATTTGGTATTCGGGGTAATGTCTGTTCAAGATTCGTGTTTTATTTCAATTTTTAAATTCGTAATGTACCTAATAGGTGCTGCTTTTAAAAAGGCGATAAATTATAAAATTTTTGATTGAAAAATAAAATTTAGTTTGGCAATTTTATGACATAAAGTACATCTGAAAATCCAGTTTTCCTCAGATAATTTTTTTTTAAATTTTGCTCAATTTTGCAATAATTTTATTTGTTGAACGTTTTTTCAAATTTCAGAACTTTTGAAGGAAAAAATGGTGTAGAAATCATCAATGCTTACTGATAGAAATTTACTTACTTTCATCAAACTCTGATTTTAAAATACATTTTTTCAAAAGGTAATTTTTCACATTTCTCAAACTTTTTACTACTAGGTAGGGATTTAAAAACGAGTACCTACCTAATGTTAAGGTTCTACTGATGATCCGCGAAAAAAGTAAATATGTACTTAATTCCTTCGCCAAAATTTTATGTTTATGAAATCGATGGTGAGGATGGTGTTCTCAAACTGATCGTGACTAGCAATACATAGACGACAAATGCAACATGGGGCATAGATATTATCCTCCAACAAGAATAGTTGTGTCTGAAAAAAGTTTTTAAACATGCTGGTTGCTGCTAAAGTTGTAGTTCGGGTCGTCAATTTTCTCTCTGTCATCTTGACTTAGCAACGCGCAACTACAGCATTTCAAATTTTATACCGTGATAACGAAATATGTACTAAGAGATTAAATACCTACTAATCAGATTTACAGGAATTTAGCCTGGCTGATTTGGGGGTCATATGCTGAAACCTTCGAGTTGACCATGTATGAATTATTTTATAATTTTATGCTCGCAAATACAGTCGAATTTTTCTTGCGATCCTTTTTACTAAAATAATTTCAATTTTATACAATGCTGTGTCGAAGGATTACCATACTCATCGTGTTACTACTGTGTTTAGGTAAGTAAACATTTCTCAGTTAGAATGAAAATTTATTCAGTTAATGCGAACTTTTTTCAAATGCCTATACTTAAAGAACCTCCGTTGTGTAATTCTATGTGTTCTTGAAAAAAAAATACGCAATGTTTACAGTTGGCTGTGTAATCAATAAATCTAAAAAAAAAGCACGTCTTGAAAAATAGGCGTTTCTGAACAAAAATGATCTACGAAAAATTGCAGTAAAATTAGTTTTGGGCCAAGGAAATGCGTTCCCGGCTTTTAAACGAGAACATGAATTATTAATGGAACTTAAGAAGAAAGTGGAAGAAGAGAAAAAAGAAGTGGCAGAAATGAAGAAAGAAATGGCAGAAGAGAAGAAAGAACTTAAAAATCAAAAACAGGAGATTTCAGAAGAACGACAGCTTTTGGAAGGTACATAAATAATGAAAACGTCACTGTTTTCTTTTCTATGCATGTATGCCTAAATTAATAATTTGAACTAACTTTTAATGATTTTTCTTCCTGTAGAGTGGATGGCTTATGGAGATTGGAGACATGCCGCCCCACCCCGTGTGGTAAAATAGGTATTACTTGGTAATTACCTAGTTTACTGACTAGACGAATTTTTGAAATTTTTCGGTCTCGCTTTGCTTGGGCCTCCGTGTGTTTTTTTTATATTTTTTTTTTTTCACAATTAAGATCGAACTTTTATAAAAATCAGGTGTTTAAATTTAAAGAAATGTTCAAACTAAAAAATCACACTTTTCACCTAGAAAAAACATTGTTTTAGCTTTTGCTCTTCGAGTCTGTTTGCTTTTCATTTTCAAAATTGAAATATTCAAAAACCCGTCATTCAAATTCTGAAATTTTGAGCTAAAAAAGTGAACAAATCTTTTAAAAACATTGTTTTTTTACCCTATTGAAATACGAATTCTTAAAAGCTTTAGCCCTCGCTTTGCTTGGGTCAATTTCTTTTTCTTTTCTAAGCCAGAAAAAATTCATATTGGAAACTTTCATAAATTCAAAAAATAAAATAACATTTTTTATATGCTTTAATAATACAAATTAAATACTTAAATTGGAAAAATTATCATTTCATATTTTATTTCATCTTAAAAACTCGTCATTTTATGAGGCAAAATTGGTATTTTTTTATCGTGCCACATTTCATGTCTCCCGCCCCCCTCAAAAAAATAAATCTATTTTTGTATAATGTCATATGCAGGTTGGCTACTTTTTGTGAAATTGAATAAAAAGACAATAGCAAAAATCAATTGCACACTTTACATTCAGATAATATTTGTATCTGAACTTGAGAAAAAAACAGGACGACTGGGCCAGAAAAAATCTCAATGGAGAAGGGGTGAAATTTTGAAGACAACAATGGAGTTTGCAAAATTGTAACTTTTCCAAAATCAAAATGGTGGTTTTTCCGTATATTGGTGATAACATATCTAGTCTATAAAATGTATAGTTGAAGTATTTGTAGGTATCGTACAATGTTTCTTATTTTTACCTCATTTGACCTGAATATTCGTTGGTGAAAAATTCAAAACGACCACCACCACTGATTTGGCCTCACTGCAAGAGATGCGTAGACAAACAAAACGACTCGAATTTCAAAACAATGAAAAAAGTATCCAATTGACTCATACCGTTCGACGGCCGTCACCTTGGAGGTGTCAAATTTCTCGAAATTTTCAAACAATACCTAAAAAATTAGTCATTGGCGGACTTATCTCATTTCGCTATCGCCTATGCTCGTCCGTGTAACGTAAAAAAGCTATCCACCTGTATTTTTGTACCGAAAGCTGGTCATCGAAACGTCACCACGTCGAACACCTTACCACAAAACGTAATAAACTATCAAAACAAAAAATATGTACATACGATTTGGTCTGCCAAGTCGTACGTAGGTATAGGTTAATTACTTAAGAGTTGATTTATCGCATGCACCGTATTATTTAAAATTGAAAAATCATGGGTAGTTTATGCGCTCGGTTGTTACTTTGTCGTCCGCGTTTCTTGAATTACGAGTGTCTGCCCGAAGATGAAGATCTACTGGTTCAAATCAAGCAAGGCACGTTACGTGGTCGATCATTCAGATCGAAACTGACCAGTCTGCCTTATTACGGTTTCTTGGGCATTCCTTACGGGACACCACCTGTTGGTGAATTACGGTTTCAGGTAAGTTGATAAAACTGCACGATTTTTTGTGGCTGTGGTTCATCTTATATCTCTGTTGCATCATCTCTACCTACTTCTCTCTCTGTCTGTTTATCTTTAGCCTGCTCAACCTGCGTCATCTTGGTATGGTACTTATAACGCATGCTATGAAAGAAACGCTTGTCAACAAGTAATCGGTATAATATGGTTCAAAAAGTTTATCTGGGGATCCGAGGATTGTTTGTATTTGAACGTCTACACTCCTCAAGTTGGTACTTTTGTTGATCCCCCCCCCCCCAAAATCTGAATTGAGAATATTTCTATGTGGTTTCGTTTGTATACTAGAACCCTTCCAAGATCACGACTCCGAAAGCAGTCATGGTGTTTATTCATGGTGGGGGATTTTGCCTCGGATCCGGATCCAGGAAATTATACGCTCCTGATTTCCTAATCAATCGTGACGTCATCGTTGTAACAATTAATTACAGGTTGCATATCTTAGGTAAGGTTTTGGTCTAATTTTTTTTACGTTTTTTTCGTAAAATTATAATGGAGAGTAACTACTACATATAAAGGTTAATTTTCGATCAGGTTTTCTAAATCTTGGATTGCCAGAGTGTCCTGGTAATGTTGGAATGAAAGATCAAACATTGGCTCTCCAATGGGTCAAAGATAATATAGCCCAATTTGGCGGAGATCCGAATAATGTGACTATTTTTGGCGAAAGTGCCGGAGGATCTTCAGTACATTACCATTTGCTGTCTCCATTATCCAAAGGTATGGTCGAAGATGAGTCATTTTAGTGCGAATCAGCGTAGTACACGGTGATTTAAAAATTCAATTACTCGTAGGATTATTCCACAAAGCAATAATGGAAAGTGGATCTGCTTTGAGTCCTTGGGGCCATACCTATAATCCTCTCGAACAAGCTTTCGATATTGGTAAACGATGCGGATATTACGGAAATGATGCGAGAGAATTATTGGCTCATTTGAAAAATGTATCTTCCTATGCTTTGACTCAAGCAAGTATGGATATGATCCTGGATCAGAGACAAGTTAGTTTATTTTTGTAGTTTGTTGAGGGAAAATGATTGGATCTGATCGGGTTTCGATTGGCCAAAATTGGATTCAGAGAATGCCCAGATCTGATATTAATCTGAAAAAGTCTGTCCAGATCTAAAAAAAAAAAAACAAAAAAACAAGAAACAAGTCTAAAGAGTTCTGAATTCTGATCAAATCTAATCGTTTATCTGATTACTCCTCCTGGAGGGGGAGGGAGAGGCAAACTAATAAACTATCAAATCTGCTCAGATACGACCAATTTACTGATTAATCTGATCAGATCTGATCTTTTACTGTTTGGACGGAGGCTCGATAACTTTTGGAACCTATAATCACCTATTTCTACTTTTAGCAATACATAGCAAGATTTAATAATATAGCCCCCTCCGTTGAAGCAATCAAAGATGGCGCGTTTTTACCTGATTATCCCTGTGAATTGGCCAAAATTGCCACTCCGGTACCTGCGATTTTTGGTGTCAACGATAAAGAAGGAATGTTGTTATTTATGAATGGTGAGCTACTGTCACATTACACAACCATCTTTGAAACGAATCAACCCTTTCGATTTTGAATTTCTCTCATTTATTATACCTAACTTATTATTCTTGTAGTCATGTCGAGAAGTCTTATATCGAGAGCTAACGACGATTTTTCGATAATTTTGAAACATAATTTCAAAATCAACGAACGGTTCATTCCTGACTTGAGCAAGCAAATCAGACGATTCTATTTTGGGGATGAAGCAATTACGATGGAAAATGCTGCGGATATGATTGATGTAAATATTCATTTTGATTATTTATTTATTAAAATATAGGAGGACAATGGAGGGTAGCTTTGCTTTAGGAGTAGGCCTCTGATTGCTTTGAGTTTTGTATGGAGGATGGATCAAATTTAATTAGTACATAGGTAGATATTAATAATTCGTATTTTATTTTGCAAGATTCTGCACTTTTCAGTGAGATTCTACATTTGTCAGTATTTTGCAGGATTTTTTGATTGGGTGAGATTTTCAAGTTATAAAATTTTGCATTGCCATGTCTTTTTTTAGAATTTTGCATTATTATGAGATTTTTAAATTTTGCATTTCTTTCACCTTGGAGAATTTTTTAATTTTGTAGGAATTTTAATTTGTGTGATTTTGCATTTTGTATGAGTTTTTCTATACTGTGGAATATTTCTCATCATGCATAATTTTTCTTTCGCAGAGTTTTTATTTTTCTTGATTTTTGGTTAAAAAACATCAGTAAATAACTGGTGGTTTTGGTAATTTTGGTAAATCACTAGTAACTTTGTTAAATTACTGGTCATTTTGGTAAATTACTGGTCATTTTGGTAATTTCTGGTAATTTTGGTAATTTTGGTAATTATAGGAATTTTTGGTAAATTACTGGTAATTTTGGTAAATTATGGGTAATTTTGGTAAATTATGAGTAATTTTGGTAATGGTAATTTTGGTAATGGTAATTTTGGCAAATTACTGGACATTTTGGTAAATTGCTGGTCATTTTGGTAAATTACAGGTAATTTACCAGTAAATTATAGGTGATTTTGGTAAATTATACTTAGGTAATTTTGGCAAATTACTGCAAATTTTGGTAAATTACTGGTCATTTTGGTAAATTACCGGTAATTTACCAGTAAATTATGGGTAATTTTGGTAAATCACTGGTCATTTTGGTAAATTACCGGTAATTTACTAGTTAATTATGGAAAATTTTAGTAAATTATGGGTTGTTTTGGTAAATTATGGGTTATTTTGGTAAATTGTGGGTAATTTTAGTAAATTATGGGTAATTTTGGTACTGGTAATTTTGGTAAATTACTGGTAATTTTGGTAAATTACTGGTAATTTTGGTAAATTACTTGTAATTTTGGTAAATTACTGGTAATTTTGGTAAATTACTGGTAATTTACTAGTAAATTATGGGTAATTTTGGTAATGGTAATTTTGGCAAATTACTGGTCATTTCATGGTAAATTACCGGTAATTTTGGTAATTTTGGTAATGGTGATTTTGGCAAATTTAGTTTTTTATTGAAAAAAACATTAATTCTTGTAGCAAAAATTTCCAAAAAGAATCGTTTTTTACCAAAAAATTGTGAAAAAGTCTCATTCAGTTGACAAAAATGTCGAAAACGTCTCACCTTTCACCATTAATTGCATAAAACACTCGTTTTTTCAAAAAATTTTGAAGTCTTGCTTCTTGTCCAAAATGGATGAAAATTTTCTCTCTCGTCGGAACAAAAAATTTCCAATTTTCAAAAATTAGTCGAAAGTCTCGGTTTTTTTTTGCCAGAAAATTTTAGAAAGCCCTTTTTTGCTGTAAAAGTTGCCAAAATCTTGCATTTTTTCAAAAACTTCAGTTGGAAATTCTGACTTTGTTGTTTTTTTCCAAAAAGCTTTGTTTTGGCTAAAAATGGTCAGACTTGCTTTTTTTGCGAAAAATAACCTAAAGTTTTCACCTTTTTACTAAAAGTTGACAATAAATCTCAATTTTTTTTTTTAATTACCAATTTTGCCAGAAATTTTCAAAATTCTATTTTTTTGCTGCTCATTTTTTTTGTGCATGATTTCTATTTTTTGACAAACGTTGTGTTCAAGTGTCATTTTTTTTTTTGGTCAATAATTTCCAAAAAGTTGTTTTTTTTCCATTTGTTGTAATTTGTCTCCTTCACACCTTCATTGCCTTCTTTCGTATTTTTTGGCACGATTTCGCATTCTATGTAACTGATTGAATGTGATTGCAAACTACTCTTCAGTATAGGTTTTGACCTTCCAGAATTTTAAAATAAGTGACTCATTTCAGTTATACACGGATTTAACCGGATTTTATGGCTACGAAGCGATTGATTTTCTCGCCAACTCCGATACACCTCCTTACGTATACGAATTCGCATATAATGGAAATTTGAACTTCCTCACCAGAATTATTAATTTCGTTAAGAGACTGAAAATCAGCGGTAAAGTGCCTGAAACTTCGTTAAATCTAATTTTTTGACAATTTTTCTACACCTTACGTTTTAATTGAAATAAATTACCTACATTTATTCAGGCGCATCTCACGGAGACGAAATATTCTATCTGTTTTATCCCGAAATGTATCTATTATACCCGAAACTTCAAGGAGGAAGCTTAACCATGATCGACGATATGACTTTGATGTGGTCCAACTTTGCTAAAACTGGGTAAATACAAGATTGTTCTCTCTACATATATAAATACTCGTAAATACTTCGATCTAATATCCATCTACTCCTCTTAATACAGTAATCCTTCCGGACGATTCGCGTGGACTCCTTCGACCGCGCAGAATCCACGTTATTTGCAAATCAAAGATAATATCAAAATGGTAGAGGGAAAATTCTACGGAAGGAGATTGGAATTCTTGAAAAATTTACTGAAACCTGTGATGGATCCGGATGCCAAACCTTGGGATATTTTCGATTTATTGTATTTACTTGGTTTACACGATGTGCATTTTTAAGATCGACAGGGAAAAAATACCTGCTTAATAAATTTAGTACATATTTTTATACTTTATACAATGTCGATTTTTTTTGCGTCTGATTCATGCCAATGCGATGAAATTGTGGGCTTGGGAGGAAAAAAAACGTAGGTACACGAAATAGGAAATGGAAGTGACGATTAGGAAGAGGACAAACCGACAAACATGATATCAATTATAAAAGTATGAATCAAACTAATGTGTCAGCATTGACATAAAAATTAACATGCTGTGTTTCTGCAGGGAGCTCTGAGCTCTCCCTTCGCCTTCATCGTTTTTGAATTATAATTATTCATACAGTATTTATAATCGGGCTAATGACCGTGACTAAGCGCAACCATGTATAACGTAATCCCAATCCAATTAAACCGGTTGGCACTTTATCGGCTCTTGTAAAATGGATCCATTACTCATTGAATGTAGTAGGTATGGCGTTAAATTCGCATATTTCCAAATTGCAAGTCTAGTGTGATTTAAATCGTACAAGTGGCCGAATCGGCTGACTAGAGAAAATGTTGCATTGGTGAAAAGTGATCGCTAAACTAATTATGAAATTTCTCGTCGCGATAATTGCGGTCTTCGGTGGTCAACTAGTTTCATCGGTGGCTGGTGATCGTCTTTCGAATAACGTTCTATTGAGGTATATGTGCGGTAAAGTGGCCTGTGATGATTTAATAGTCGAAACGAAGCAAGGAAAACTGCAAGGTAGAGCCTTCGAGTCGGTTTTGAATAAAAATGAGTATTATGCTTTTCTCGGAATACCTTACGCTAAACCACCCCTGGGAGAGTTACGGTTTCAGGTGAGTTGGTTTTGATTTTAGTTTGTGGTGAAATGATGTATTGCTGATGGCATTTTTTTTCTGAGTGTAGGCTCCAGAACCTGCAGATTCTTGGGATAATGTGTATGACGCGTATTATGAGAGAAGCATGTGTAAACAGGTTGATTTTGTGACCAATTTTATACCGATTGGAGCCGAAGATTGTTTACATTTGACTGTGTATACTCCCGAAGTAAGCATTAGATCCTTGATTTCAAAAATTTAGTCTACTTGTGGTGAGAAAAAGTGTGTTTACAGCTTCCGAAAAAAATCAAAACTCTGAAACCAGTGATGGTGTCGATTCACGGTGGTGGATTCTGTCGTCTTTCTGGATCCAGAAGGATGTTCTCAGCTGATTATCTGATTACGAAAGATATCGTGTTGGTTTCCATTAACTATAGATTGATGGCATTAGGTAATTTAATCAGAAAAACTTGTATCATGGTTCTGGAATTCTAATCAAAATGGATCATTGCAATTTCATTTTACAAAATTTGTTTTTTAGGGTTTTTAAATTTAGGTATACCGGAGTCTCCTGGAAATGTTGGATTGAAAGATCAAGTCCTGGCTTTGAAATGGGTTCAACAAAACATAGAACGATTCGGAGGTGACCCGAATAAAGTGACAATTTTCGGTGAAAGTGCTGGAGGGTCTTCGGTTCATTATCATACCATTTCTCCGATGTCCAAAGGCATGTTGTAATTATGCATTTTTCATCGTACATACCTATCAATTTGATTTGAATTTTAATTAATTACCAGAGATTTGCTCGAATACCTATCTATAGGATTATTTCACAAGGCAATTATGCAAAGTGGGTCTGCTTTGAGTCCTTGGGGCCTGACTTTCAAACCGATCCAGCAAGCTTTTGAAATCGGAAAAAGATGCGGATACAAAGGAAATGATACCAAGGAACTTATGTATCATTTGAGAAATCAGACTAGTTCGACCATTGTGACTGCATCGATGAGTTGGATTTCTTATTACAGAGATGTATGGACTTTTTTTTCTTCTAATTTTCTGAGATCCATGTACTCGTACGATCCATTTCTATAGTCTACTTTCTCTTCCAGGTGTATCCTGCTAGGATTATAAATATCGGACCCTCTGTCGAGACTATCCAAGAAGGAGCTTTTTTGCCAGATTGGCCCACGAATTTAATCAAAACTGCCGCACCAGTTCCTGCCATTTACGGAGTCAATGATAAAGAAGGAATTTTATCTCTTATAGGTACAGTACAACGTAGAATTCACTAATTCAGGTGGACCAAGTCCAATGGAATTGGGAGAAGTTTGCCACACTCAGTTTGAAAATGTACCCTCCTTTTCAATTACTCGCAGTCATTTTATGATCTTATTTTCAAATGAAATTTTTTACCAAAACCTTTTTTAAAAGATGAAAGCCACAAAAAGTCTTTCTTTTTTTAATTAGAATAATGATGGGAAAATGACAGAATTTCCAAAAAAAAAAGTAAGGTTCATTTCATTCATGAGCAAACTGTATAAAAATAAGTACTTGAGTAGGTACTGTAAAATTCTCTCAAAAATTAATGAAATTCACAAGCATTTTCAGCAAATTAGCACAACTGAATAAAAAATCATTTTTGAAATTTTTTTGTAAAACATTGCAAAAATGGCAAAAGACACAAAAATTTTACATAGAAATCGTGGAAAGTTTTATAAAAATGTAATCAATGTAGGTAACCGAAATTCTGAAAAACTTGCTAAATTTACGTAAAAACTCCTTGAAAAGAGCGCAAAACGTCATTAAATATTGAAAAAATTGCACAAAAAGTTACAAAACATTTTTAAATAGAAAGAAAATCAGCAAAAATAATATAAAATTAATTGAAAATTGAGATTTTACAGATCTGAAGTGTTTATCAAAACTGCATGAAATAAAATGAAAAAATTGCACTAAATTCGTAAAATTTGGCAACATTTCATTCAACTTTGAAAACATTTATACATAAAAGAGTACCCAAAAAGTTCTTGTAATTCAATAGAAATTGCGTAAATTATGCAAAAACTCAGATGTAAAATAGGTATTGCAAAAGTACCTTGAAATTTGTGAAATATTGCAAAAATTGCGCGAACTGTCAACGAAACATTTTTAAATAAACAGATAATTAACGAAATTTTGATCAAAACCATTTTTGGTAATATTCACAAAATTTTGTAAAAATTGAAAAAACGCAGAAAACGCATGAAATATTGCAAAATTTCACAAAATATTGCAAAAAATGGATTGAAACTGCCGAAAATTTGATGAAAATTGAAATAAAAATGGTTGAAATCAGATATAAGTTTATAAAAATGCTCTTAAAATCACGTAAAACAATGTAAAAATGTGTTGAAATCTGTGAGAATGTTGCCAAATTTCGACTAAAATTGTTGAAAATTGCGCAAACGTTCGTAAAATATCGCAATAATTTTATAAAAAATTGCATAAAATGTAGTAACATTTTATTAAAAGAGTTGTAAAAATTTGGAAAATCACAAAAGCTCTAAAAATTGAGAATAAATCACCTAAAATTGTATTAAAAAACATAAAAAGAAAAAAAATCGTGAAAATTGGCTAAATATCAAAGAAATGCCTATTATAATAATCCGTGAAATATTGCAAACTGAGCATTAAATCTCAAAATATCACCATATATTGCAAACATTTCCCAAATCAACATAAGCTAGCTGAAGGTAAATGCATTTAAAATGGAAGAAAATTTTTTGAAAGATTTCGAAGATTGGGTGCGAATAAAGTATGTACCTACTTGAAACCGTTAAAATAATTTCTGAATTCTTTTCATTGTATGGAGAGTGATTGAGAATGAGGGGGGGATTTCTGTTGACCAGGAAAGTATTTTCATGTATTTTGGTGAATCATTAGACACCTTTTTTTCAGGACCAGTTTCTAAAAATGTTTCTCAGCAAATTTCTATTTCTCAACAGAAAATTTGAGCAAAAAACTTTCAATTTCTTGAAATTTTTTCAAAATTTGTGGAATATTTAGTTGCATTATCCTACTTCATTATGAATGAAATTTTTTTCAGTCATTTTACTTTTTCCTAGTTCCCAAATTCAGTTTCCCCTCTTTCTCTCTCAAAAAATTAGAGAGCTGTCCCCTTCCATTTATCTTTCAACCTCACATTGGGGTCATTCCACGTCAATTGGGCCAAAAAGTGGTAGGTGGGTTCGGCGATTTTTTTGAAATTTTTCCTGTGGAAAGACCTTCCAAAGAGATGACCAATGGCGCAAATCACAGCCTTCTAGCCCATTTTCAACGGCAGCCAGGGGGTGTCAAAGTTTTCAGTGAACCTTAAATATCATCCATTTCAGCAGTGGATTACTCGATAACCACGATATTTACCCGAATGCAACTTTTTCCCATAGTTAGAGGTTTTGAAAGGCTTTTTGGTGATATCATAAAAATCAGTGTTGCCACTTTTTTTCGTACAAAAAATTAGCTCAAAAAGTTTTGAAACGTAGTTCTCATATCGTTCCGACTCTCAAAAATTGTGAAAAAAATATATTATGAACAACTGTTCATGCTGAACAACATATTAAAAAATTAGGATGGTAACTTTGTCACAAAGTTGATCAAAAAAAATTTTAACTTTGCAAAAAAATGCGATTTTTTGATTTAAAACATAAAAAAGAGTTTTGATTGGTAAAGTTGACCCATTTGACCCCATTTTTACGTATCTGTTGAAAAAGTTGAAAAAACCACTTCATTCGGTGAAATTGACTCATCACAAAAAAATCAAAATTCGAACAAATTCAAAAAATAAGCAAATTTTAATTTTTTTGTTGTGAGTGTGATTTTTATCAACTTTTTCATGAAATACGTCAGAAAGTGGTCAAAATAAGACAACTGAATAAATTTAAACTTTTTTTGATATTTGGAATTGAAAATTGAATTTTTTCGAATTTTGATTTTTGTGTGATGAGTTCATTTTATCGAGTGAAAGGGGGTTTTCAACTTTTTCAACAGATACGTAAAAATAGGAGTCAAATGGGTCAACTTTACCAATCAAAACTTTTTTTCATGTTTTAAATCCAAAAATCTCATTTTTTCGCAAAGTTTAAATTTTTTTAAATCGACTTTGCGAAAAGTTACCATCCCAATTTTTTAATATGTTGTTCAGCGTGAAAAGTTGTCCATAATATATTTTTTTCACAATTTTTGAGAGTCGGAACGATATGAAAACTACGTTTCGAAACTTTTTGAGCTAATTTTTTGTACGAAAAAAACTGGCAACACTGATTTTTATGATATCACCAAAAAGCCTTTCAAAACCTCTAGCTATGGAAAAAAGTTTCATTTTGGTAGGTATCGTGGTTATCGAGTAATCCAATGCTGAAATGGATGATATTTTAGGTTCACTGAAAACTTTGACACCCCCTGGCTGCCGTTGAAAATGGGCTAGAGGGCTGCGATTTGCGCCATTGGTCATCCCTTCGGAAGGTATTTCCACAGGAAAAATTTCAAAAAAAAATCGCCGAACCTACCTACCACTTTTTGGTCTAATTGACGTGGAATGACCCATTGACATTGTTTACAAAACACGAGAATTTTCTTTTCAGATATGAACAGAAGAGCTTTGGAAATGATAACGTATAATTTTTCATTGATGGTCAGTAATAATTTTAGAGTTGATCCTAAACTGGTGCCTCAGCTGAGTGCCAAAATTAAGAAGTTTTATTTCGGTGATAAAAAAGTAGGTCATGAAAGTGCTGAAGAATTGATCGATGTAAGTATTGAATCATTTGAGATGAATTTTGGTTGAAAAATTATTTTAACTGATATGTCTAATTCGTTTTCAGTTATTTTCCGATATATTCTTCTATTATGCTTACGATGCGATTGATTTCTTGACCAATTCTTCTATTCCTCCTTATATTTATGAGTTCTCATACAATGGACGACTGAACTACTTGAATAGATATGCCAACTTCATGAAAAGAACGAAAATTAGAGGTAACAGCGCAATATCTCATCACAATCAAGTAATACCTATGTTCAATTGACTCAAATTTCATCAATTTTTTATACACAGGTGCTTCTCACGGTGACGATCAATTTTACCTATTTTATCAACAATTCATGCCATCTTTTCCAGTAGTCGATAGCGAAAGTAAAAAGATGATCGATATTATGATAACGATGTGGACAAATTTTGCAAAAACAGGGTAAATTTATTTTTATGTGAAAATTTATCTTGAAAAATGACACAAATTTCACTCAAATAATGGGACGTTTCTTCCTATTTAGAATCCCTTCGGGCTCGGCGCATTGGAACGTGTCCACTTTCAACGAACCTTGTTATTTGGAGATCGACGAACGTCCGGAAATGATGCCCGGAAAATTTTACAATCGAAGGTTGGATTTTTTGAAGGGGTTGTTAGATCCAGTCATACAACCAGGAACTCAACCTTACGATATATTTTAGTCAATTTGAAATATTTATTCAATTTTTTGTACTTTTTTATACTTACCCTGATAAAAGATTTTTTCTAGATAAAAATGTGTCGTCAATTTTTTTTTTGGAAATTGGATTTTTTTACACGTTTTTCGTTGTTTTGGTCTTCGCGTGCGTAATGTCGATGTAGTTATGATTAATGAGTAAGCTCTACATGACAGATGACACTGCTCAAGGGCAGAATTTTCCAATTGTACGTTGTACTCAAGTACCTCTACTTCCTGGTGATGCTTAACGATATGGATTCGATGGTGATAATTATTCTATGATTTTTTTTTGCTCAATATGGTCTTATTCGTTGTGGAAGAAGAAACGTTTAATGAAAGAAGTCGAGCTGCGATATGAAATTAAGTGCGATTACGGTGCTTAGTTGTAATTTAATTTGGGGGTTCGTTGACGCGCAGTATACATGGACTAAGAATAATTTCAATCAGTCGATGTGCGGTAAAGCAGCTTGCGAAGACTTGGTAGTGGAAACGGTGCAGGGAAAAGTACAAGGTAGAGCTTTCGAATCGGTTTTAAATCAGGCTGAGTATTACGGATTTCTCGGTATACCTTATGCTAAACCACCTGTTGGAGATTTACGATTCCAAGTGAGTACCAAATCAGTCCTACGAATGTGATTTAGGATATTTTGAAAATTTCACCAATTCATCAGGCTCCTGAACCCGCCAGCTCTTGGAGTGGCACTTACCCGGCTCATTATGAGAGGCATATTTGCGAACAGATAATCATGGTTACCGAACTTCTTCACATTAGTTCCGAAGATTGCTTGTATTTAAATGTTTACACGCCGGAAGTGAGTAGAGATGACGGATATGGGTATTTTGAGTGACACTGGATTGATTATAATTATGAGAACGCTTAGGTGCCGGGTAAAATTGATAAACCGAAACCTGTGATGGTATCGATTCATGGAGGAGGTTTTATGCTTTTCACCGGATCCAGGTTGTTTTTCTCTCCTGATTATTTGATCACTCGAGATGTTGTGATTGTGACGATAAATTATCGATTGGGAGTTTTGGGTAAGAATGCGATTTTTTCATTCGAGTAGGTAGGTCTGGGTACTTGTATATTCTCATTCGGATTTGCAGGATTCCTAAATTTGGGAGTACCAGAATGCCCTGGTAATATGGGTTTGAAGGATCAGACCTTGGCATTGAAATGGGTTCAACAAAATATAGCCAGGTTTGGAGGTGATCCGAACAACGTTGCCATTATTGGAGAAAGTGCCGGAGGAAGTTCAGTCAGTTATCATACCATATCGCCCTTGTCGAAAGGTTGGTGCTTCAATATCCCCAACCATTTCAATGAACCCAGTTTTTAATTCATATTTGATCTTGTAGGTTTATTTCACAAAGCGATAATGCAAAGTGGAACTGCACTGAGTCCTTGGGCCTTAATTTATAATCCTATTCTTCAAGCATTTGAAATTGGTAAAAGATGTGGGTACAGTGGTAAAGATCCGAGTGAATTAGTGAAATTCTTCAAAACCAAATCGAGTATGTTCATTTCTGTAGCAGCTGTTTCGTGGATACTTCATAATCGACGAGTATGATTGATGTTTTATTCTTGAATTGAATCATTAAGATATTGTGCTACAGTTTGACGAGAGAACTGTTCGATTTTAGAAATATCCTGCGAGATACATCCTCCTGGGACCTTCTGTGGAAAAAATCAAAGAAGGAGCATTTTTACCTGACTATCCTTTGAATTTAATGAAATCCGCAGTACCAGTTCCTACAATATGTGGAGTCAATAATAAAGAAGGAATAGCTGTGATCGTAGGTACGAAATATATAGGTTTGGATAACCTAATTAGCTATAGGTATGAATTGTAGTTGAACTGATTTGCTTGAATTATTTTTATGTAGGTTATGATAATCAGTTCATAGAAAAAGTGAGCAAGAATTTCTCACTATTTCTAACTGATAATTTTCCAATGGATCCGAAACTTGTTCCTGAAGCTAGCTCGAAAATTAAACAGCTTTATTTCGAAGATAAACAAGTGGGGATGGAAACTGCCAACGTGTTGGTAGATGTGAGTATTATTTCTCCCATAATATTGAATTTGATTATTTTATTAAAATCATGCTAAGGTGATTGCTGATGTTTCGATTTTTTTTTTATCAGCTGTACTCGGATATAACCAATTATTATACTTATGATTCGTTGGAATTTGTGGCCAAGTCATCAACTCCTCCGTTTGTTTATTATTTCGCTTACGAAGGTGACCTGAACCTTGGAACTAAATCATTGAACTTATTTACTGGAGTTGGAATGAAAGGTACCGAGAATTATTCGCCATATTTATTGGATCTGATCAGATTTAATTAAAAACGTGAAAAAAGGTATAATTTTTTAAGCAGATCCCATCAAATCTGATCACTCAGGCAAAGGTTCAACTAATCTGATCAGTATTTATTAAATCAGATCTACTCACTCAGGAGAAAAATTGGATCAAATCCGGTCTGAACAGATCTAATCTGACCAAAACTCTGATCTGATTACATTTGGTCTGATCAATTGGATTGAAAGAATATATAGATCTTATCGGATCTGCTCAAATGGCTACCTACCTATATGATCAGATCCAATCAGACTTGATCAGTTCCAATCAAGTTTCCATTATTGGATCTGGACAGATATAATTCAATCAAATCCCCAATTCGATCAGATCATCAGATCTGATCTGATAATCAAAGAAGTGTTGGCAAGTCTCACCAGATCTAATCAAATAGAGTCTAACAGATTCAGAATGGGATCTGATCCTTTTCTTCAAATATGATTTGATCAGTTCTGATCAACACATGTTGAATTAAATCTGTTCACGTTTAAGGAGAGGGGGTGGATCTGATCCGTTCCAAACCGATATAATACATATCTGATCAAATTTCTGATCTGACTGGATCTAGTCAAATCAAATCAGATTGGGTGAGTATACGGATCTCATCTGACCTAATCAAATCAGTTTGATCAGATCTGATCAGATTTCCCCATTGGGTAATATTGACGGATCTGGTCAGATTTGGCCACAACAGATTGGGTCCAACGAACATTGTAATTGGAATGGAGGAAGGGATTAAACCTCATTTGAAGTGATCCAATCAGATTTCTCTAACGAATCTGAATAAAATATAAACTCGTCAGATTTGATTGAGCAAATGTCCTGATCTAATCCGATTTGATCAGATAGGTGTAATGTGCAATCAGACGTAAGTAATCAGATTTAATCAAGCTTCCCTGATGAATCTGAAGAGTTCTGATCAGATCCAATCAATTTCCTCTAATAAATTTGAACAAATCGAATCTGATCAAAACTCAGAATTTATCAGATTTTATCAAGTTTGGTCTGATGAAATTGGATTCAGTAAATTTATGGTTCTGATCAGACCTGTTTGATCAGGTCTGATCAGGTTCAACGAAATTGGATCAAGTTTCTGCAATAAGTCTGACACATTCAATTCGATCAAAAGGCAGATCTCATCGGATCCAATTGGAATCTATTCGAATCAAGTTGAGTTGCAAAAATATCAGGATCTGACCTGACTTGATTAAATAGGTTTGAACTGATCTTATCCCATCAAAACTCAGGCCTGATTGAATAATCGTGATTAAACCTGGTCATGAGCACGTAAAATTTTAAACTATGATCCGACCTGATCAAACCGGTCTGATCAATCCAATTTGATCGAGATGCAGATTTAGCCAGAATTGATTAAATCTGGCCAGCTGATGAAATTCGTTTGTGCGAATGTTCGGATCTGATTTGACCTGATTAATCAGGTTTTATAAGATCCAATCAGGGTTTCTTAATGAATCTGAACGGATCTAATCGCATCAGAACTCATATCTGATCTGATTGATCTTGAGTCTAGTCAGATCAAAATAAATGGATTGCGCCAGTGTTTAAGTCTGATAAGCTGATATCAGATTCAATCAGGTCTTTCCTGATGAATATGAACTTCTGAACAGATCGAATCCCATAAAACTTTCATCTGATCGCACCTCATTGAGGGTGGTCCCATCGAATCGAATACAGAAAATATCTAAATCTGATCAGATCCAATATTTTTTCCTCCAAGAGTTGGCCAATTTTTATGCTCTCATTAAACAGGTGCTGTTCACGCTGACGATCAATTCTACATATATTACCCGTACATCATATCCAGTCTCATATCCATAAATAACAGAACTAGAAAAATGATCGACATCATGACCACAATGTTGACAAATTTCGTAAAAACTGGGTAGGTAGATTACGAGTAAATTTTCCAATAACACTTCTTTGATTTTTTTTCGAGTGCAATGGGACATTTGGGTCTTAAAATAATTTGTTTGATTGTATTACATGTATATAGAAATCCATCCGGAGATTTAATTTGGAACGCGTCTAGTTTTGATGAACCTGGCTATTTCCTGATCGATAAAAACCCCAGAATGGTGCCTGGAAAGTTCCACGATCAGCGATTTGAATCAATGAGAAGTATTTTAGATCCAGCTATGAAACCAGGAGTCCGGCTGTATGATATTTTTTAATTCGTTCTTTTACTCGTTAAATTGTGATTCATACACCTCTGTTAATACTCATTAATGTCATTATACGCTTATTTGTTTGTTTGTACTTGGAATCTTTCTCTATTAGATTTTTTAAATAGGTACCATTTATTCTTGTTTCTAACCATTATGGCACGTGTATCAAGATAAGCATCTAAGTGGCAGTAATTTTCTCGTCTATGAATGCGATTTTTAATCATTTAATGGATACAATTATCTTGTTCAGTTTACCTACTCGAAAATTCCATCCAGTTAGATATGCATGGAGAAGTTTAATCACGTTTTGGATTTTTTTCCCTTGCTCCTCCATTTTAACACAGATTGAATATTGAAAGGATTGTTGAATTTATGTTAGATTCACATCACCTAACTCGTCAACTTTCTCCGAATTTGAAATATTTTTTTGTCTATTTACGAGGAAATGTGGCGAATTTTTCAATGGCCATATACGGATTGATTTAGTCAGAATATAGAAAAATTAGATCGAGATTAGAGGCACCACAATGTTTAACTTGTAAGGGAGAGAGGAAGGGGCCAATTTTAGCTTTATAATAATGTCATGTATATCGCTATCTAGTTCAAATAGGTAATTGAACATGTCCCATCTGGTCCTGGCGTCATAAATGACACATTCTGCACCGTATCAATAATTTGTATCTTTTGCTGATAAAAAGTATACAAGGTTAGGTCTAATTGATTTTTTTTTTGTTTTTTGTCCTCGCATGTCCAATTTTTATAAAATTCACTAGCATGACTTTGTATTGTAAGTACCTACCTACTTATACTGAAATAAATTCAGCGACTGTGGCTGATCCTCAAGGGCAAGTTCTTCTGCATTACACCATGTGCATCTGAGTGGTTTCTTGTTATGTGGTTGTGACTATTGCATTGGGTTCATTTCTTTGAAAGATTATTCTCCCCAAGTTGTTTTCAGCTGGAGGAAAATCGTTTTGAGAGATGAAAATAACCGCGATAATAGTTCTAAGCGGGTATTTAATTTGTGCCTCGAGTGATGCTCAGTATCCTTGGACAAATGACTCGTTCCATAAATCTATGTGTGGCAAAGCAGCTTGCGAGGAATTGGTGATAGAAACGGTAGCAGGTAAAATTCAAGGCAGAGCTTTCGAGTCAGTTTTGAATAAAGCAGAATATTACGCATTTCTTGGAATACCTTACGCTAAACCACCAGTGGGATATTTACGGTTTCAAGTGAGTGCTAATGAATAATTCGAGGGCTAAAGCCCATGTGAATGCTCCAGAATTTTATTTTAATGCGAAATCGTGCCCTAGGTTATAAAAAATAAAGCACCCTAAGATTGTATTTTTTTTCGATTATTCAAGAGGATGATTTGTGGTATTCGACTTCAATTTTAACGAAGATCAGATTTTTGAAAATAATCCCCCCCCCCTTTCCTAACATAATTTCTAATTTTTTTTCGGTGAATTACAATTTTTTAAAAATAATAATGCTTTGCTCAAATTATCTACTATAGGAAGAAATTATTTTTTTTCATCAGAACTTCGTCAATATTATTTTATTTACATTTTCCTTTCTATCAGGTTTCTCAACCCGTTGACCATTGGCATGGTATATACCCGGCTTATTACGAGAAAAGTATTTGTCCACAGATATACTTTGTAACCGAACTTATAGGAATGAGTGCTGAAGATTGTTTGTATTTGAATGTTTACGTTCCACAAGTGAGTCCTTTGACCTTACTTTATAGACACTGGATAAATTGAGTAACCTGGTTGACTGTACTTATAGATTCCTCGAAAAATTGTTTCTCTTAAACCGGTGATCGTGACCATCCATGGGGGAGCTTTCATCGCTTTAAGTGGGTCAAAGTTGTTCTATTCACCTGATTATTTGATTACTAAGGATGTCGTTGTCGTGTCCATCAATTATCGCCTAGGAGTTCTAGGTAGGGCTAAAAATATTCGATAGGTGGGCCGGTATTGTGATTTGTATACTCTTTTAGCGTTCATTTTCAACCATTATGGGTGTATTTTGCAGGATTTTTGAATCTGGGAATACCCGAATGTGCTGGGAATATGGGTTTGAAGGATCAAGTGATGGCTTTGAAATGGATACAGCAAAATATCGCGAGATTTGGTGGTGATCCGAAAAACGTTATGATTTCAGGAGAAAGTGCTGGTGGAGCTTCAGTTCACTTTCATCTCTTGTCACCCATGTCCAGAGGTTGATGTTTATGAAAATTGAGACTATTTTTAATCGAGAACTAGTAGAAATATTTATACCTAATTAAGTGATGTATTTTCTCAATAGGACTTTTCCATAAAGCAATCGTAAGAAGTGGCACATCTTTGAGTCCTTGGGCTCTCACTTATAATCCTATCGTTCGAGCATTTGAAATCGGTGAACTATGCGGATATCGTGGTAAAGACCGGTACAAGCTGTTGACGCATTTGAAGACTAAATCACTCTCGTATATTTCGGCTGCAGCTGCGCAGTGGTTTTTTCATTACAGACAAGTAGGATGTTTTGTCTATATAGCTTAATTAAGCACATATTTTTCAATTATTTTGATAGGCAACATTTTAGTTGATTTTAGGTTTACCCCGCAAGGCCTTTAATAATCGGGCCTTCTGTTGAGATGCATACCAAAGGAGCCTTTTTACCAGACTTTCCTTCGAATTTGATCAAATCAGCGATCCCAGTTCCTACCATTTTCGGATTCGATAACAAAGAAGGAGTGTTCATAATTATAGGTATTATCTTTCAAAAAATCGAATTTTGCAGACTCGAGGGTTTTCTTAATAATAATTGAGTTCGTTTGAATTTTTATTCAGATATCGACAATCAATCGGTGGAAAAAGTGAGCAGAAGTTTTTCACTGCTCGTAACTGATAATTTTCCAGTATACCCTAAGTCAGTTGCTGAAGTCAGTTTAAAGATAAAACAACAATATTTTGGTAACAAACGAGTTGGATTAAAAACTGCCAATGAATTAATCGATGTAAGTGAAGAATATTCTGAGGCTCCGTGGAATTGGAATGGATTGTTACCATCTTTATGTTGAACAATTTTTTTTTCAGCTGTATTCTGATATCTTTAATTATTATGCTTACGATTCGATGCAATTTCTCATTAATTCCTCAACTCCTCCGTTTGTCTACTGTTTCGCGTATCCGGGCAATTTAAACTTTTTCATGAAAACCGTAAACACACTTAAAGGAACAAAACTGAACGGTTCGATACATTTTTTCCTAATTTAATTTTCATTGATCTTATCGTAGGTATAATTTGAATACTCGTAATTTTATTAACGATGTGTACAGGTGCTGCTCATGCTGACGATCATTTTTATGTCTATTATCCCTCCGTTTTATCCAATCTAATGCATATCGACAGTGAAAGCAGAAGAATTATTGATCTTATGGCTACAACTTGGACAGATTTTGCCAAAACAGGGTGAATATTTCAATTAGAATTTGCAATTTTTTTTTTTTAATGCGAACGTGCCCTTTTGAATGTTATGTTGTGTTGTTTTGGGCAGTAATCCATCCGGATTTGTTGAATGGAAAGCGTCAACTTCGAAACATCCTCGTTACTTGCTGATTGATCGGAACTCAAAAATGATGAGTGGTAAATTTCACGGTTGGAAGTTCGATTTTTTAAAGAATACATTGGATTCAGTCATAAAACCAGGAACTCGTCCTTACGATATTTTTTAATTACATTGCATAATTTTACTTTTTTTTTATCGGAATATGTATTGTATTTGTATGTACCTGTATCACCAGATAAAGAAAATCTTACTTAAACTCTTCAAATTAATGTTCGATTCCTTTCACTCGTCTTCTTTTTTCTTTTTTTTTTTTTGAATTCAGTGAAAATCGACGTCGGCACAATTTTCTACTACATTTTTTTTACAGAGGAACCGCTTCAACCCTACCCCTCTCTCCTCTTCCCTTAGATTAAATGTCAGGAAATCCCATACTCAAAATTTTCTTTTTCCAAGTTCATTTGGATTTTTCGCGAATTCTTGAAACTGTCAAAATAAGTTTAAAAATTGGCGGAAAATCAAATTTTTAGACAGAATGAGCTGGACTAATATTTTAGCAGTCCAAATTTGATATGAAGTCGTTCTGACAAAATTCGAAATTTTAGTAGAAAACTTATTTTATGCTTAAGTACACTTACCAGCGGATCTGAAATTTGCAAAAAAATTGGGGTGAGAGATGCATTTCATATCGACAAGACCCGAAATTACATTTTTTTTTGCATAGATTCGTAGTTGCTTTTAAAATGTTGCCAAAACTTGAAAAAATAAGTTCGGTTGTTGAAATGATTTTTTTTGACATGCATTAAGAAAATACTCCAGGTGAGGTTCCAGCATTTTTAATTTCATTCTCTATTTTTTTTTTTTTAATTTTGTTCTCTGGGCTTTGAGGACATTTCAACAAACTTTTGTATATCAAGTTTGACTGAAAGGTACAAAGAATTATTCGCTATACTTTTGTGCATTTAACTACTTATATTCCCAAGGGAAAATTATTGGATATGATCAAATCGAAAAAAGATCTAATTCTATAATCAGATACCATCAGATCAGATCTGATCACACAGATAAGATTACATGTATTCTGATCAGATCTACTCACCCGGGGGAAAAAACTAGACCAAATCCAGTCTGGACAGATCTAATCTGACCAAAACTCTTATCTGATTACATTTTGGTCTGATCAATTGGATTAAGAGGATATCTAGATCTGATCTGATCTGATCAATTAAGTGTGATCAGATCTAATCAGATTTGATCAGTTCCAATCAGGTTTCCACTTTTGAATCTGAGCAGAGCAGATATAGTCCAATCGACTCTCCAATTCGATCAGATCATCAAATCTGATCTGATGATTAAAGAAGTCTTGGCAAGTCTTACCAGATCTTATCTAATGGGTAAAATCAAGTCTGAGCAAACTCAGAATTAAATCTGATCATTTCTGATCAGCACATGTTGAAACAGATCTATTTCTCGTATGAGAAGGGGGGACTCGGATCTGATCTGATCTGGTCTAAACAGATGCAAATATCTGATCAAATTTCTGACCGGATTGGATAAATTAGATTGGGAGAATATCCAGATCTGATCTGACCTAATCAAATCTGCTTGATCAGATCTAATCAGAATCCCCCCTTCATTGGATAATATTTACAGGCCTAAATTCGATCAATACACTGATTTGGTCAGATTTGGACACGTAACATTGGGCCCATCAAATGGTTGAATTGGAATTGAAACGGATCGAATCTCACCCGAACTGATCCAATCAGATTTCTCTAATGAATCTGGCCAGATATAAAAGGGATAAAAACCTCAATCTGATCAGATTTGATTGAGATCCGATCTGATCACGCTGGTGTAATCAGACACAGGTTATCAGATTTAATCAAGCTTCCCTGGTGAATCTGAAGAGTTCGAACTGCAGGTCTGTTCAGATCCAATCAGTTTCCTCCATAATGAATCTGAACACATCTAATCCGATCTAAACTCTGATTTGATCAGATCTTATGAAGTCTGGTCAGATGGAATTGGATTCAGTAAATTAATGGTTCTGATAGATTTATGTTTTTGTAGGTAATAGAAAAGGTGCATCGGATGACATTCGAACAAGATAGTATTCTCGATTGTTTTAAAATATTTTTTCATATTTTATTGTCAATTTGTACTGATATTTTTTAATTAATTTAATTGTCTACAACTCGGAAAATTTAGAGGGAAGCAATGCCTCCCTTGCTTCCTTGGACGCTTCGCCACTGCATTCTGCACCGTATCAATAATTTGCATATTTTGCTGATAAAAAGTACATGCAAGGTTAGCTCTAATTAATTTTGTTTTTTTTTTTTTAATTTTTTGTCCTCGCATGTCCAATTTTTATACAATTTACTAACATAACTTTGTATCGTAGGTACCTACTTAGTATACCGAAATAAATTCAGCGACTGTGGTTGATCCCCAAGGGCAAGTTCTTCTACATACACCATTCGCATCTGAATGGTTTCTTGTTATGTGGTTGTGACTATTGCTTTAGGTTCACTTTTTTGAAAAAATATTCTCCCAAGCTGTTTTCAGCTAGAGAAAATCGTTTTGTGAAGAATTTAAGTTGAGAAATGAAAATAACCGCGATAATATTTCTAAGCGGGTACTTAATTTGTGCCTCGAGTGATGCTCAATATCCTTGGACAAATGACTCGTTCCACAGATCTATGTGTGGCAAAGCAGCTTGCGAGGAATTGGTGATAGAAACGGTGGCAGGTAAAATTCAAGGCAGAGCTTTCGAGTCAGTTTTGAATAAAGCAGAATATTACGCATTTCTTGGAATACCTTATGCTAAACCACCAGTGGGATATTTACGGTTTCAAGTGAGTCCTAATGAATAATTCGAGGGCTAAAGCCCATGTGAATGCTCCGGAATTTTGTTTTAATGCGAAATCGTGCCCTTATAAAAAATAAAGTGCCCCAAGATTGTATTTTTTTTTTTTTTGATTTTTCATGAGGATCATTTGTGGTATTCGACTTCAATTTTAATGAAGATCAGATTTTAAAAAATAATACCCCCTCCTCCTTCCTAATTTAAATTTTTATTCTTTTTTATTTTTAGGAAAATGTAATTTTTTGAAAATAATAATGCTTTGCTCAAATTATCTATAGGAAGAAATCATTTTCTTTCACCAGAACTTTGTCAAAACTATTTTATTCATTTTTTTTCTCTCCATCAGGTTACTCAACCCGTTCACCATTGGCATGGTATATACCCGGCTTATCACGAGAAAAGTATTTGTCCACAGATATACTTTATAACCGAACTTACTGGAATGAGTGCTGAAGATTGTTTGTATTTGAATGTTTACACTCCACAAGTGAGTCCTTTGACCTTGTTCTATAGACACTGGATAAATTGAGTTACCTAGTTGACTGTACTTATAGGTTCCTCGAAAAAATGTTTCTCTTAAACCGGTGATCGTTAATATTCATGGAGGAGCTTTCGTCGCTGTAAGTGGGTCAAAGCAGTCCTATTCACCTGATTATCTGATCACTAAAGATGTCATTGTCGTGTCCTTTAATTATCGCCTAGGAGTTCTAGGTATGGCTAAACCTAAAAATATTCGACAGGTGGACTAGTGTTGTGATTTGTGCTCTTTTAGTGTTCATTTTCACTTATTCTGGGTGTATTTTGCAGGATTTTTGAATCTGGGAATACCCGAATGTGCTGGGAATATGGGTTTGAAGGATCAAGTGATGGCTTTGAAATGGATACAACAAAATATAGCGAGATTTGGAGGTGATCCGAAAAACGTTGTAATTTCAGGGGAAAGTGCTGGTGGAGCTTCAGTTCACTTTCATCTCTTGTCACCCATGTCCCGAGGTTGATGTTTGTAAAAATTAAGACCATTTTCAATCGAGAACTTGTAGAAATATTTATACCTAATTAAGATGTATTTTATCGATAGGACTATTCCATAAAGCAATCGTAAGAAGTGGTACATCTTTGAGTCCTTGGGCTCTCACTTATAATCCTATCGTTCAAGCATTTGAAATTGGCGAACGGTGCGGATATCGTGGTAAAGACCGGTACAAGCTATTGACGCATTTGATGACGAAATCATTCTCGTATATTTCAGCTGCAGCTGCGTCGTGGTTTTTTCATTAAGCCAATGTTTTTCAATTATTTTGAATAGCGACCTTTTAGTTGATTTTAGGTTTATCCCGCAAGGCCTCTGATAATCGGGCCTTCTGTTGAGATGCATACCAAAGGAGCCTTTTTACCAGATTTTCCTTCAAATTTGATCAAATCAGCGATTCCAGTTCCTACCATTTTCGGATTCGATAACAAAGAAGGAATCTTCATAATTACAGGTATTATCTTTCAAAAACTCGAATTTTGCAGACTCGAAGATTTTCTTAATAATGATTGAGTGCATTTGAATTTATAGTCAGATATTGACAATCAATCGGTGGAAAAAGTGAGCAGAAATTTTTCACTACTGGTAACTGATAACTTTCCAGTATATCCCAAGTCAGTTGCTGAAGTCAGTTTAAAAATAAAACAACAATATTTCGGTAACAAACAAGTTGGATTGAAAACTGCTAATGAATTAGTCGACGTAAGTGGAGAATACTCTGCGACTGCTCTGTGGAAAATTGGAAATGGAATGGAATTGTTATTGTATGTTGAATAATTTTTTTTTCAGTTGTATTCGGATATTTTCAATTATTACGTTTACGATTCGATGCAATTTCTCGTCAACTCCTCAACTCCTCCGTTTATCTACTGTTTTGCGTATCAGGGCAATTTTAACTATTTCATGAAAGCTGTAAATGCACTTAAAGGAACAAAACTAAACGGTTTGATACATTTGTTCCTAATTTAATTTTCATTGATCTCCTGGTATAATTCGAACAGTTTTATTAACGATTTGTAGGCGCTGCTCATGCTGACGATCATTTTTATGCCTATCATTTCTCCTTTTTGTCCAATCTGATGCCCATCGACAGTGAAAGTAGAAGAATTATCGATCTTATGACTACAACTTGGACAGATTTTGCCAAAACAGGGTGAATATTTTAAGTAGAATTCGCATTTTTTTTTTAAATTCGAACGTGTCCTTTGAATGTTATGTTGTGTGTTGTTTTGGGCAGCAATCCATCCGGATTTGTTGAATGGAAAGCGTCAACTTCGAAACAACCTCGTTACTTGTTGATTGATCGGAACTCAAAAATGATGAGTGGTAAATTTCACGGTGGGAAGTTCGATTTTTTAAGGAATACGTTGGATTCAGTCATAAAACCGGGAACTCGTCCTTACGATATTTTTTAATTACATTGTATACTATTTATTCATTTTTCATCAGATTATTTATTCAACATTTAGTACCTATCATAAGATGAAGAAAATCTTTCTTAAACTGTTCAAATTAATGTTCTATTCCTTTCACTAGGTACCCTCAACTAAAAGCTCAAGTTTCAAAATTTTTGAAAAATTACGTATGAAAAGATGGATTGAATATGAATATGAAAAACCTCAAAACTCCAGTTACATATTACAACTTTCCTACATACTTACGTTTTTTTTAAAAGAAGGAACCACTCCAAGCCCCTCCCCTTGGCCCTTCCCCTCTACCTTTGGATTAAATGTAAAGAAATCCCATATTCAAAATTTCCTTTGTTCAAGTTCATTAGGATTTTTCGCGAATTCTCGAAACTGTCAAAATAAATTTAAAAGTGGGCTGAGAAGTGTTTTATAATAATGTCATCCATATCGCTATCTAGTTCTAATAATTGAATATGTCCCATTGTCCTGGTGTCATATATATGACACATTCTGTCAGGGCCGTACCGAAGTGGTCCTTCAGGAGGGAGGGGGGCATAAAAATGCCAACTGGTAACATTTTTTTGCCTTGAAATTTCCAACTCAAATTTTTTCAAGAAGGACTTTTAGCAGGACATTTTTTAAACAAATGAAGGCGGTTGGAGAGGGGGGAGTAGAAGAGGCGAAATTTTATATTCAACTTTTTCACTTTTCCAATGTCTTTAAACATCCTAAGACTTATTTTAAGCAAGCGGATGTCGAAAATATGTATAATTTTTAGCCCTGGCGAAGCAAGGGCAAACAGCTCTTGAAAATCCGTACCTATTTCAAGACGTATAAAAAAGATGGTTTTTTGTGTGATGAGGAATTTATAAAACGTTTATTATTTTGCTTCGAAATTTTTGAATTCGAATGATGATTTTTTTTGAAAAATTCAAAATTGAAAACAAAAGCAACCGAGCCCGAGCGAAGCGAGGGCAAAAGCTCCCGAAAATCAGTATTTCAATAAGAAGTATAAAAACCATATTTTCTTGTGTGATGAAAGAGTTTATTATTTTTGCTTCAAAATCTTAAAATTTGAATGATGATTTTTAAAAAAAAGTTTAAATCTGAAGAAGAAAAGCAAACGAGGCTGAGTGAAGCGAGGCCAAAAGCTTTTAAAAATTCATGTGTTCGAAAAAAAATTTCCTTATGTGGGTGAGAGTTTTTTTTCGATTTAAACCTCGAATAATAATGGTTTTATTTAGCCCGAGCGAAGCGAGGGCAAAAACCCTGAAAAATGCGTTAAAAAATAATTGGAAAAATCTTTGAATTTTTCCAGTTGGTATTTCAAAATCCAGTTGGCAAGTTCAAGTTGAAATTTTCAAAATTTTCATTTCTTCAGTTAGCACCTTTTTGCCAACTGATGAGTGAGAATCGCCAATTTGCCAACTTTTTCCATTTCGGACGCCTAGAGGGGAAGCATTCCCCCCTATCCCCCCTTCAGTAGGGCCCTGCATTCTGCACCGTATCAATAATTTGCATCTTTGGCTGATAAAAAGTACATAATTAACAAGGTTAGGTCTAATTAATTTTGTGGGTTTTTTTTCAATTTTTTGTCCTAACATGTCCAATTTTTATAAAATTTACTATCATGACGTAAGTACACCTACTTATTCTGAAATAAATTCAGCGATTCTAGCTGATCTCCAAGGGCAAGTTTCTTCTATATGCACCATTGCACCATGTGCATCTCAGTGGTTTCTTGTTACTTGGTTGTGAATTTAGGACGAATTTACTATTGCTTTGGGTTCAATTTTTGGAAAAATTATTCTCCTAAGTTGTTTTCAGCTGGAGGAAAATCGTTTTGTAAAGAATTTGAGAGATGAAAATAACCGCGATAATAGTTCTAAGTGGGTATTTATTTTGTGCTTCGAGTGATGCTCAGTATTCTTGGACGAATAATACGTTCCACAGATCTATGTGTGGCAAAGCAGCTTGCGAGGAATTAGTGATAGAAACGGTGGCAGGTAAAATTCAAGGCAGAGCTTTCCAGTCAGTTTTGAATAAAGCAGAATATTACGCATTTCTTGGAATACCTTACGCTAAACCGCCAGTGGGATATTTACGGTTTCAAGTGAGTACTAATGAATAATTCAAAAGCTAAAAGCCCATATGAGTGCTCAGCAATTTTTTTTAGATGCGAAATCGTGCCCTCATTCAAAATGAAGTGCCCTGAGATTTTTTTTTCATTTTTCGAGAAGATCATTTGTGGTATTCGACTTCAATTTTAATGAAGATCAGATTTTTAAAAATAATCCCCTCCTCCCCCTTCCTAATTCAATTCTTATTTTTTTTTTATTTTTCGGAAAGTTATAATTTTAAAAAAATAATAATGCTAATTGCGGTCATTCCATGTCAACTCAACCAACGTTTTTGAGTCATGTCTTTCGATTTCGCTCAAATTTTGTTTTACAATATATACCCACCCAGTAAGTAATAACCCCGCAACTAGTTTGGTCTCAGCCCCCTCAGGGGGTGGGTGGGGGGCTTCCATTATTTTCACATTGTCTCGAGGTACTAAACTTCAGCAGCCCATTCCTCCAAAACTATGATACTTTGATCAAAACTGATTTCACAGTTCAAAAGGGCATTGCATTTAGAATTTTTTAAGCATCTTGAAATTTTCAAAAGTTGAAAGTTGAATTTCAAAATGACGCTGTAAGTGGGAGCTACCATTTAACATTTTGAAAAAATTTCCATAGATGAATCTTTTGATGCTTTTTCGAAATATCTAAGTTTCGAGATGGGATATCTTAATGGAGGGGGAGCACCCCCACCCCAAATTTTGGACGAAACATTCGAAAGATAATCTGGGGCATGTGATATATCGAATTCTATGTTTTTGGTGACGCTCAATACGAATATGATGTCAGATTTTTGATAGGACTCCATCCATGACCCCTAGCACCTCCCCAAAAGGGGTAAAAGTTCAAAAAAGTGTTTTGTTCGTGCGGCACATGGAATAGTATGTTTTTGGTGACGCTGAAAACGAATATGACGTCAGATTTTTGATTGGACCTGTCCATGGCCCCCTGCACCTTCCCAAAGGGGGTAATCCCCAAGAACATGGTTACATTCGTTTGATACATGAAATATTATGTTTTCGATATCGTTGAACACGAATGTTGCCATAGTTTTTTAAATCGACCTCACCCATGGCCTCCAGATCCTCCCGCAATTGGTACAAGTCCAAAAAAATTGTTGGGGGCCGTGGATGGAGTCCAATCGAAAATCTGACGTCAAATTCGTGTTCGAGCGTCACAAAATACATACCATTCCATATGTCGCACGAACAAAAACACTTTTTCGAACTTTTACTCCCTTTGGGGAGGTGCTGGGGGCCATGAATGGGGTCTTATCAAAAATCTGACGTCATATTCGTGTTCAGCGTCACCAGAAACATAGAATTCGATATATCACATGCCCCAGATTTTCTTTCGAAAGTTTCGCCCAAAATTGGGGGTGGGGATGCTCCCCCTTCATCAAGAGATCCCATCTCGAAACTTGAATATTTCGAAAAAGCATCAAAAGGTGCATTCATGGAAATTTTTTCAGAATTTTAAATGGTAGCTTCCACTTACAGCGCCATTTTGAAATTTGAACTTTCAATTTGAAAGTTCAACTTTCAACTTTTGAAAATTTCAAAATTCTTAAAAAGTTTTAAATGCAATGCTCTTTCGAACTGTAAAATCAGTTTCGATCAAAGTATCATAGTTTTGGAGGAATAGGCTCCTGAAGTTGAATACCTCGAGACGATGTGAAAATAATGGAAGCCACCCCACCCACCCCCTGAGGAGGCTGGGACCAAACTAATTGCGGCGTTATTACTTACTGGATAGGTATATATTGTAAAAAAAATTAGAGCGAAATTGAAAGACATGACTTTCAAAATCGCGTTTTTTTGGTTGAGTTGACAATGACCCTTTGCTCAAATTATCTATAGGAAAAACTGATTTTCTTTCACCAGAACTTTAATTAATTTTTTCCTCTCTATCAGGTTTCTCAACCCGTTGACCATTGGCATGGTATATATCCGGCTTATCACGAGAAACGCAATTGTCCACAAATATACCTTCTAAGCGATCTTATAGGACTGAATGCTGAAGATTGTTTGTATTTGACTTTTTACACTCCACAAGTGAGACTTTTGGCCTTATTTAATACATAGACACTGGATAAATTAAGATACCTGGTTTGTCGTACTTAGATTCCTCGAAAAATTGTTTCTCTTAAACCGGTGATCGTTAATATTCACGGAGGAGCTTTCGTCGCTGCAAGTGGGTCAAAGCTGTTCTATTCACCTGATTATCTGATCATTAAAGATGTCGTTGTCGTGTCCTTTAATTATCGCCTAGGAGTTCTAGGTATAGCTAAAAATATTCGACTGGTGGACTAGTGTTGTGATTTGTGCTCTTTTAGCGTTCATTTTCAACCATCATGGATGTATTTTGCAGGATTTTTGAATCTGGGAATACCCGAATGTGCGGGGAATATGGGTTTGAAGGATCAAGTGATGGCTTTGAAATGGATACAGCAAAATATAGCGAGATTTGGAGGTGATCCGAAAAACATTGTAATTTCAGGAGAAAGTGCAGGAGGAGCTTCAGTTCACTTTCATCTCGTGTCACCCATGTCCAGAGGTTGATGTTTATGAAAATTGAGACTATTTGTAATCGAGAATTTGTCGAAATGTTTACCTAATTTAGGTGTATTTTCTCAATAGGACTTTTCCATAAGGCAATCGTAAGAAGTGGCACATCTTTGAGTCCTTGGGCTCTCACTTATAATCCTATCGTTCAAGCATTTGAAATTGGTGAACTATGCGGATATCGTGGTAAAGATCGGTACAAGCTATTGAAGCATTTGATGACGAAACCATTCTCGGATATTTCGGCCGCAGCTTTGTCATGGTTTTTTCATTACAGAAAAGTAGGATGTTTTTTTGTGTATACCTTGATGTCCTTGATTAAGCCCATTTCTACTGTGTGTTATTAGTTTCGGTCTGAAAGTGGAAAAATTCTTTAGAACGAATTGCATAAATGTGGCCTAACATGAGGCATGGAACACCGTAATAATTAGGTATAATTGCAATTACTCAAGTAGCTCTTTGAGTAATTGCAATTAATTACGAAAATTTGTATCAAAAAAAGATTAGAAAGGGGAAAAGGGCCATATCAAAAGCGAAACCGACAGTCAGTTTTATTTATTTACACAAAATAAGCTACACACACTGTTCCAGCAGCGCTAGGCGCAGATGTCTATGTAGTTTCACTTATTTTGATAAGCAACATTTCAGTTACATACTTATAACTTTAGGTTTATCCCGCAAGGCCTTTGATAATCGGGCCTTCTGTTGAGATGGATCCCAAAGGAGCCTTTTTACCAGACTTTCCTTCAAATTTGATCAAATCAGCGATCCCAGTTCCTACTATTTTCGGATTCAATAACAAAGATGGAATCTTCATAATTATAGGTATTATTTTTTAAAAACTCGAATTTCGCAGACTGGAGGATTTTCTCAATAATAATCGAGTTCATTTGAATTTTTATTCAGATATTGACAATCAATCGGTGAATAAAGTGAGCAGAAATTTTTCGCTGCTCGTAACCGATAATTTCCCATGATAATTTTTTTTCCAGTTGTATTCGGATATTTTTAATTATTACGTTTACGATTCGATGCAATTTCTCGTCAACTCCTCAACCCCTCCGTTTGTCTACTGTTTCGCGTATCCGGGCAATTTAAACTTTTTCATGAAAACCTTGAATACGTTTAAAGGAACAAAACTAAACGGTTTGATATATTTTTTCCTAATTTAAATTTCATTGATCTCATCGTAGGTATAATTTGAACAGTTTTATCAACGATGTGTAGGTGCTGCTCATGGTGACGATCATTTTTATGCCTATCATTCCTCCTTTTTGTCCAATCTGATGCCCATCGACAGTGAAAGTAGAAGAATTATCGATCGTATGACTACAACTTGGACAGATTTTGCCAAAACAGGGTGAATATTTTAAGTAGAATTCGCATTTTTTTTTTTTTTTTTAAATTCGAACGTGTCCTTTGAATGTTATGTTGTGTGTTGTTTTGAGCAGCAATCCATCCGGATTTGTCGAATGGAAAGCGTCAACTTCGAAACAACCTCGTTACTTGTTGATTGATCGGAACTCAAAAATGATGAGTGGTAAAGTTTACGGTTGGAAGTTCGATTTTTTAAGGAATACCTACGTTGGATTCAGTCATAAAACCGGGAACTCGTCCTTACGATATTTTTTAATTACATTGTATACTTTTTATTCACTTTTTTATCAGATTATGTATATTTTAACATTTAGTATCTATCATAAGACGAAGAAAATCTTACTCAAACTGTTCAAATTAATGTTCGATTCCTTTCACTCCTCTAAATTAAAAGCTCAAGTTGCAAAAAATTTGAAAAATTATTTTATAAAATTTGAAAAATTATTTTATTTAGAGTAAAAATAGAAAGGGGAACTAAGAATAGGAAATGGGGGATGAAGTAAGAAACTTGACAATGAATTTAGCTGAGCAAAGAGCACTTTCAGGAGTCATTTTTAGAACTTAAAAAAAACTTGGGCAAAGAAATTCCAGAAGTTTTTAACAAATTTTCATTTCAAAATGTTGTTAAGCTGAGCTTCAGGAGAGCATGAGATGAAAAAATGGATTGAATATGAAGTTGAAAAACTCAAAACTCCAATTATTACATACTTAAGTTTTTATTTTAATTCACTCGAAATCGACACCGTCACAATTTTCTGCTTGATTTTTTTTACAAAGGAACCACTACAACCCCCCTCTCCCTCCCCTCTACCTTGGATTAAATGTCAAGAAATCCCATATTCAAAATTTCCTTTGTCCATGTTCATTTGGATTTTTTAACTGTCAGAACAAATTCAATAATTGGCGGGAAAATCAAATTTTTAAGCAAAATGAGTTGAACTAAAATTTTAGCAGCCCACTGTCCAACTTTGATATTCAGTCGTTCTGACGAAATTGGAAATTTTTGAAGAAAACGTATTTAACGCTGAGAAACGCATCCAGAGAATCTGCAATTTGCAAAAAATGGAAGACCCGAAATTTCATTTTTCCCCATAGATTTGTAGGTTGCTTTTAAAATGTTCCCAAAGCTTGAAAAAATAATTTCGGTTGTTGAAATAATTTTTTTTAGCATGCTTTAAAAAAATATTCCAGAGGAGGTACTCTTTGTTAGAATCAGGGAGATACCAGGATTATACACTTCATAAGCATTCTGAGATCATTCAGAAGAGGGGAGGGGGGGTCAGATCCATACGCAAAATCCGTTTGCGGTCCCAGTAATTTATTTGAATCGGTTTTACCTAGACGTTTTTGATTTCGTCCTGTATTTTTTTTTAATCTTGTTCTCTGGGCTTTGAGGACATTTCAACAAACTGTTTGATATCTAAAAATTTGAAAAAAATTGCGATAAATTCTTGACATTATGTCAGACTTTTGAAACTGAAAAAATTGACCAATGTTCGACCCTTTGGGTTACATTGAAGTGAACTTTTGGATATCGTGTTAAACTTTTGAGACTTAAAAAAAAATCAATGATCATGTCGAACTCTCAAAATGATTTTCTGATAAGTATTTTGTTCTTCTTTTGAAAACATGGGGAAATCTAATCAAGTTCCTATCAATCGCTTTTCGTTTCGTGATCAAGTTTCCAGAAAAAAAAACATCTTTGATTAAAATTAACTCATTTGCGAATGATCCGCTAAAAATTATTCAATTCGTTCGCGACGAATGATTCACCAATAATGAATTAACTGAATCGATTCGTTCGCGAACGAATCACTCAAACGAATCAATTCGTTCGCTAATAAATTATTCAATTCGTTCGTGAATGATTCACCAAAAATTAATTGAATAAATCGATTCGTTCGCGAACGAGTCACTTATACGAATCAATTCGTTCGTGACTGATTCACCAACAATTAATTAATTGAATCGATTCATTCGCGAATGATTCACTTATACGAATCAATTCATTACGTTCGCGAATATATTAATCAATTCGTTCGCGAATGATTCACCAAAAATTATTCAATTGAATCGATTCGTTCGCGAATATATTATTCAATTCGTTCGTGAATGATTCACCAAAAATTAATCAATTGAATCGATTCGTTCGCGAATGATTCACCAAAATTGAATAAATGAATCGATTCGTTCGCGAATGATTCACTTAAGTATACGAATCAATTCATTTCGTTCGCGAATATATTATTCAATTCGTTCGTGAATGATTCACCGAAAATTAATCAATTGAATCGATTCGTTCGCAAACGAGTCACTTGGACAAATCAATTCGTTCGCGAACGAGTCACTTATACGAATCAATTCGTTCGCGAGTGATTCACCAAAAATTAATCGATTGAATCGATTCGTTCGCGAATGATTCACTCATACGAATCAATTCATTTCGTTCGCGAATATATTATTCAATTTGTTCGTGAATGATTCACCAAAAATTAATCAATTGAATCGATTCGTTTGCGAACGAGTCACTTATACGAATCAATTCGTTCGCGAATGATTCACCAAAATTGAATAAATTAATCGATTCGTTTGCGAACGAGTCACTTATACGAATCAATTCGTTCGCGAGTGATTCACCAAAAATTAATCGATTGAATCGATTCGTTCGCGAATGATTCACTTATACGAATCAATTCATTTCGTTCGCGAATATATTATTCAATTTGTTCGTGAATGATTCACCAAAAATTAATCAATTGAATCGATTCGTTCGCAAACGAGTCACTTGTACAAATCAATTCGTTCGCGAATGATTCACCAAAATTGAATAAATGAATCGATTCGTTTGCGAACGAGTCACTTATACGAATCAATTCGTTCGCGAATGATTCGCCAAAATTGAACAAATTATTCGATTCGTTCGCGAATGATTCACTATACGAATCAATTCATTTCGTTCGCGAATAAGTCCTATATTATTCAATTCGTTCGTTAATGATCCACCGAAAATTAATTGATAATGAATCGATTCGTTGGCGAATGATTCACTAAAAATTATTGACCAGGATACCCTAGCTGATGTATTCCAATCATTTCAACAAATTTTCGTTCTCTGTAGTGTGGCAGAGCTAGGAAAAATTCCATCATTACATGAAATCCTGCCCTGTACTTGAAGTTCTATTGACGAAGTCTGAAATCTAAACTGAAACAAGAGGTAAAGTTATGATGATGATCTTGCGATTAGATCAAATGATCGCACCGTGTTAAATGCCATATTGCGAAATAACCTGTTCGATTAGCGAAACAAGGTCTACTCAGCTGCATATGGCATAGACTGTTGTACATTACATGCAAGTATAGGTTAGGTATTGTACTAGCCCATGATATTATAAAATAATGCACGCGTTTCTCACTTCATCCTCCATATACTTATGGTCTCGCATCGATGCTTTTTTACCCGCAAAACAATGCGATAATTAATCACACAGTAGCATATAAGTTAATTAGTCTATTCTGGAACCGTACAAGTAACATATAGAGAATCAGCTCATCTTGTCGTCAAGGCTATGGAAAGCTTGTAGTATAATTTTTCTAATGACGTGAAAATAAAATATATTCTTCGAACGTACGTAAATAATCGCCCAACATATCCTTTAAAATACAATATAACGTCACAGATTAATCGTACATATGTACCTACAATATGATAATCCTCAAAAGTAATTCAGTATGTTTTTAAAAAAACTAACCGAGTATTTAAAAAAAAAACTCGTTCGAATATTTACTTATACCCAAGGTTGTTATGTGTATAGTAAGGTAGGTACCTGCTCATGTTAGAATTTCGTATCACGGAATTTTATTTACGGTACTTATTTGTATTCCGTACGTACCTATGCGAAGAATATGATGTTTTTCGGTATAAAATTGAATTATTTTATGCAAACCGCAAGCATCGAGGTGAAATAAGCTAGAAATACAAATATTCTTCATACCAAGGTACACAGGTATAGCTAATTATTTCCGAGAAATGTTGAGAAGCGCCAGGTACCTAGTATGTACCTACCAAATGCATGACTACCCATCTCGAGCTTGTATTTTGAAAACATTTCTATATCTATCCGCAATGCAAGTTCTTTTTTTGGTACCTAGTTGTTGAAGCTTGAAAAATTTTCAAAATAACTTCACCTTTTTTTTAATCTTTACAATACCGGTGATGTTAGAACATGTACTTAATACGATGCACATTCCATTCGTACTTGAAAGTATTATACATACGTTCTCAAAAATACTCGTAGTGTGTATTTATGTATGCAATGTCATTCAGATACCTCCTCTCAACCCCCCTTCCTGTCTCGATGTTTTAATTACTTTATTAGTTCTGCTTATAGCTTCGTTGTAGAAAGAATAACACCGGAGTTAGTATTCAAAAAATTCAGTTGTTGGATTGATTGACACGTTGTTGTGATAATAGGTGGAACCTCTTATCTGTTTTCTTTTTCGTTGAAAATAAGAAAGATTTCGACGAATGTTTGTCTGGCTTCTTGAGTAGTTTTGCGAGTGCATTTTCACTTTATTAATAAAATTTTAACTTGTGGTTTCAAATATCATTCGTAAAAAATTTTTTTTTCAAAATTTTTCTAGGATTTCTTCCAGTCGATTTTGAACATTTAATTAACCCTTTGAGACCGGCCAAGAAGAATCTGAGGGGATAAAAATTTCAAAAAGTTGAACTTTTGGCACCTGTTTGAAAAATTTTACTTATTTACCAACAAAAAATAATATTTTTCATAATGGACCTTTTAGAACCACCTCCAGACTAAAATTTCAAAATAATTTTTGTTTTCAACCAAAAAATTTTTTATTTGAAAATTGAGTCACTCGCACATTTGTAATTGCCACAACTTGTGCAGAAAATCATTTTTCATTTTTTCCCAAAATTTTGGATTTTGGTTTCAAAAATTTTTGACGTAAAACTTTTTGGAAAATTTTCGTATCCCAACATCGAAACTTTATTTTTGAAGTCCGGCTACAAAAAACACCTATTTCGAGTATTTCCTCAAATTCCAAAATGAAATTTCGAGTTGACCTCAATTTTTTAAAAATCTGCTTAACGAAGTTTTATTTATTCCTTTCCATACAATGAAATTTTTTAATTTTCATTCGTCAGATTCTTCTCGACCAGTCTCAAAGGGTTAATGTAACTTGACGAATAACTTACCGAAATCTCTCGTTGGAAAAAAAGAATCAATTATGACGTTTAGATGAACAAAGCAATTTAATGCTTTGTGACGAAAAAAAATTCCTCTTCATTTTCGATTACATAACATCTTTTCCTTGTTTCTTTTTCCCTGTTCACAAATATTTTGCCAACGAAAAACTAACAATTTTTTTTTCGCAATATCTAACTTAATTTCGTTCCGTTAAGTTCACGAATTACAAGAATGAAATTTTTCTCAGTAACGCTCGGAAGAAATTTTATAGCTTCGGGCATCCTGCATCACAGTGGGAATTTAAAAAATTGAATTAGATGCTCGTTGGTAGAGGTAAGTAAAATGATTCAGCAATATTCTCAAGTAGGTAATTTCCACTTGAGAATGTTTCGAATTGTGCAAAAATGAATAATTTGACCCCGTAGACTGTAATAAAATTACACCGACGCGACTCTCTCGACGAAAACAGTGGCAGTGTTGCCAATTTATTAGAGCAGCGATCGTATGGAAAAGTACTGGGGCATTGCTCGCGGTTCCGTATATATACTTACTTCTGTTGTATGTACTATGTAGGTACCTATGCAACTACTATCGACGACTCGATGATTTATCACTCAATTATTTCTTGTTGCGTGAATATTGTCGAATTGTATTCGCGTTAAAATTTCAGACGAAAATGAAAATTGCCGAATAATGAGTTTAACGACGCGCAATGTCACGGAAAAGTAATTAGGTAAATTGATGTGATTTGGTTGTCGAAGTAGCGTTGTTACCTTGAATAATTATTTTAAAAGCTAACGATGAATATTTTACTGCCATACGTGGACCTAAACGTACTTAGTAATGATTTTAATTAAAGTCTATGGAATTAATGGAGTTAAATGGAGATCTGAAATTTTTCTAATGGGCGAAAGACTGCATTCAACATGGTAGTCTATGCCTTAGATGGGTTTGCTGCATTATCATTTCACTTTGAGCTGAAATGGGGGAAGGAGGAGGCGGATGCTGGATCAACTTCATTGAAATTCAAAAAAAAAAAATAATAATAACTCTGATGTAGCTTGTCAATTGTTGTCAATTTGAGGGCGAAGAGCTCAAAATATTCAGATACATTTTTTTTTTTTTTTTGAATCAGGTCTCTGATCCCTTCTATCTCCCCCTCCTTCATCAGTGCTCTTGAACATATTCGAATTTGAATAATTAATTATAGTCGAGTGTTTTATAAATTTCTATAACTCAAACTAAAGTTAAAAATTTTATATTTTTCATAAAAAAAATTAAAAATTGAAAAAGAACTGATGAAATAATATTTTTACTACGGAATTATTTCACTTTTTGTTTATTTTCCAAAGAATGTCTCGAAAGTCTCCATTTACCAATATTTTAGTTGCTAAAGTTTTTATTTTTTCGATTTTTGGCTGGTATTTTTCTAATTAGAGAGTTGTAATTGAGTAATTATTTACATCAGTTCATTATGTTTAAAAAAAAAAAAAACATACAAAATTTTAAAAAAGTACCATCGTAAGTTGGTAGATATATGAAAGTCTTACTTTAGAACACGATCTCTGAAACTGACTGGTTTTATTTGAATTAGACTGAGCCAGTTGAAAAGATTTCCTTGATGAGTAGTGAAAAATTCAGCGTTTGAAGTGATTCACGATTCGCTCGAAAAGTAATTACGTCAATTATTTAGTACGTAGAATAAGTTGGTCAGTGAATCTTGTGTTTTTAATCCCAAATGGTTCAAAAGTTGACTTATATCGGATAAAAATAATCCATTTTCGAATGGGAGAAAACCATGATCGTATTATTTTTCAGGATTTCAGACAATCCCGCCCTCCTCCTCCTCCCTCTTCCAAACAGTATGATTTGTACTTGTAGGTATTACATAATTATACTAATTATTATGTGAAGTACCTACATATTTGTAGTAACATACTTGATGTGTTTTCAATGTTTTTCATTGTCACGGAAATTATTTGTACTCACCTGAAACAAATGAAACAAAAAAGTTAGATGAGTCAACTGTCATTCTATTTGAGCGAAATATTTCAATTTTCAGCCAAATACATATTATTGCCATATTCATCAAAAGGTTTTCTCATCTACATTCGTATGTAATAAAAAATGAAAATTTCAAGAATTTGATTTGATTTTATGGAAAATAGAAAGGTCAAAGACAGGGTATAGTCTTCAAACCAATAAAAAAATGTATACTTTTTTCACTTTTTTGCCTTTTTGGCTGGAACGAAACAAAATGACTTTAATGGAACATTATGAAACAAGTGAATGAAGTAACTTAGCTCAGAGAACAGCCCTGGTGAAAACTGCAACTGTCCAAAATATTTGAGAATTATTTGCAAATATTTTCATTTTGAATAAAATAGAAATTTACATATACGTATGGATCAGCAAAGGCGCCAAAATTTCAAAAACCTGTTGAATTTATAAGGTAAAATTGCGTGTTAGAATTCCAATTTTTAAAAATGAATTTTATAAGAGCAATAGGTGTGAATGAAATCGTTTTCAACGTCTCCCTTCTCCCCCCCCCCCGGTTAACCCTGTTTTATTTCGAATTTTGATAATGGCTTTGCGAATGCCATTACGAAAAGTTAATAATAATTGTAAAACATCTTAAAAATATACGTATCCTGAATTTTTGAAAAATTTTCAAAAAATTGAGCTTCTAAAAAAGCTTGACTTCGAATTTTTGAAATTTTTGTTGGTTATTTTTGAAATTGCTCTTAATTAGGTGGGTGTTGTTGTAGAAGCCACGAAAAAATTTATATTAAACAAAATTGAAGTAGGTACTCGAACCCAAAACTGGGCTAATTTTACAAAAAAATGCAATTACACGACGTTAAAGGGGTTTACTAATAAGGTCGTTAAAATTTGAGCTTTCAAAGTAAGATCAACTTACCCTCCCATCTCCCCATCTGAGCCCCATAAACACCGAGAAATAATTGATAACATTCGCCCCGATAACATTTGAAATCTCCCTTCCCCTTCTCTCTTAATCAGTGTAAGCAGGGATTATTGGTGGGAACAATAAGGGGGAGGGGGCACGAAGGAAATTTAATAAAAAAATTGTTATAAAACTGAAAAAATGAAATAAATTGGAGGGGGAATTAAATTTTGCAAAAAAAAGAAGCTTTTAAGTGATTTTGGGAAAGGCAAGGCTCGAGGCAGAAATAAATTCATCTTTAGACGTTTTGGCAAAAAAGCACAAATTTCTGAGAAATTTTGGCAAAAGTTACAATTTTACTACCTACCTATTTTTCTACAAATTTACGTTTCTTGAAATTTTTTCCCAAAAATCGACGCATTTTGACGGATTTTCCAAAAATGAAAATGTTTTAATATTTTTCCAAAAATTGACACTTCTTGGCTATTTTTCCAAAAATTGACTCTTTTTGGCAACTTTTCCAAAAATCGACGCTTATTGACTCCTTTTTCAAAAATTGACACTTTTTGGCTATTTTTTCAAGAATTGACACTTTTGGTCAACTTTTCCAAAAAATTACACTTTTTGGCATCTTCGCCAAAAATTGACACTTCTATAACAACTTTTACAAGTTTATTCAGCTATTTTTCTGTAACTGACACTTTTTGACAACGTTTCCAAAAATCATTTTCGGCTTTTTTTTTTAAAATGCACTTTTTGGCAACTTTTTCACGTTTTTTGGCTATTTTTTCAAAAATTGACCCTTTTTTAGATATTTTTCCAAAAATTGACATTTTTTGGCAATTTTTTCAAAAAATGACACTTTGTGACAATTTTTTCAAAAATTGACACTTTTTGGCTATTTTTCCAAAAACTTACTCTTTTTGGCAACTTTTCCAAAAATTGATACTTTTTGACAACTTTTCCAAGAATTGACACTTTTGGTCAACTTTTCTAAAAAATTGCACTTTTTGGCAACTTTGCCAAAAATTGACACTTTTATGACAACTTTTTCAAAATTTGACACTTTATTTAGCTATTTTTCCATTACTGACACTTTTTGACAACTTTTCCAAAAATTGACACATTCTGACAATTTTTTCAAAAATTGAAACTTTTAGTCATTTTTTTTAAACATGCAAATTTTGGCAACTTTTCCAGAAATTTACGTTTTTTGGCTATTTTTTCAAAAATTGGCACTTTATTCTTAGGTATTTTTCCAAGAATTGACATTTTTGGGCAATTTTTTCAAAAAAATACACTTTTTGGCAACTTTTTCAAAAATTGACACTTATTGACAACTTTTCCAATAAATTGACACTTTTTTGCAATTTTTATCCAAAAAATGACTATTTCTGGCAACTGTTCCAAAAATTGATACTTTTTGACAGCTTTTCCAAGAATTGACACATTTGGCAACTTTTCCAAAAATTATCACATTATGACAACTTTTCCAAAAAATTGACACTTTTTGGCAGTTTTTCCAAAAATTGACACTTTTTAGGAATTTTTCCAAAAATATAAGTACACTTTTTAGGAATTTTTCCAAAAATTGACTCTTTTTAGCAACTGTTTCAAAAATTGATACTTTTAGGCAGCTTTTCCAAAAATTGACAAATTATGACAACTTTTTCAAAAATTGATAGATATACCTACTTTTTGGCAATTTTTTTTAAAAAATTACACTTTGGCAACTTTTTTACAAATTTACGTTTTTTAGCTATCATTTCAAAAATTGACACTTTTATAGCTACATATTTTTCCAAAAATTTACATTTTTTGGCAATTTTTTTCAAAAAATAACACTTTTTGGTAACTTTTTCAAAAATTATCACTTTATGACAACTTTTCCAAAAAATTGACACTTGTTGGCAGTTTTTCCTAAAATGGCCACCTTTGGCAATTTTTCCAAAAAATGACTCTTTCTGGCAACTGCTGTTCTAAAAATTGATACTTTTTGACAGCTTTTCCAAGAATTGACACTTTTGGTCAACTTTTCCAAAAAATTACCCTTTTTGGCAACTTTGCCAAAAATTGACACTTTTATGACAAACTTTTTCAAAATTTGACACTTTATATAGCTATTTTTCCCTAACTGACACTTTTTGACAATTTTTCCAAAAATTGATTCTTTTTGCAATTTTTTAAAAAAATGACACTTTTTTGGCAATCTTTTCCACAAATTTACGTTTTATGTCTATTTTTTCAAAAATTGACACTTTTTATCCATTTTTTCAAGAATTGACGATTTTTGACAATTTTTTCAAAAATATACATTTTTGAATTGGACAAATTTGTAAAAAAAAAAAGAATACCCAGAATCTTATAAACGAGAGGACCTTTTAAACAGATATTATAAGGTGAAAATCAGTATTCTTTTCGGGTGTTTGGGGTGGAGAGGGGGTACAAATAATAACGAAATTACAACTTTCGAGAATTGGCATTCGTCCAAAATATTATTTCAAAAAGATCTGAAAAATTGTAAGAATTGCCGCGAAAAGCTGAAAAAAATGACGAAAAATCATCTATTCGAAAAACTATAGTCTTCTCGAATTCGTCATAATGATAAAATTCCACTCCACGTGAAATATTCCAATTCGAGCAAGGAATAGCAAATCTTTAAACATAACGAATAAGGATACTCGTAGGTTACCGTTATCCAATTCAGCGACACGACATCCCACACAATGATAATACAAAGTAGCTTACGCCTTTACACATTCTGGTATTCGTGCTTGTACATTATAGGTTCACTGTACCATGCAGCAGCTGAATGAAAGCGACAACGATACCCAGCCAGACCCAGGAGGCCAGCGACGAGGATGATAATGATGTATGAACATTTTTAGAGGGTAAAAAAAATCAATAAGACTAGCGCCAAGTTCGGCACCGAGGAATAGTCTACGGGTGACGCATTCATTATAGTACTCTTATTCGTACAGAATACGAGTATAAGAAGGCGTTTTTGTTATTTATCAGCTGTGCTGCGTGCTGTACCGCGACAACGACGACGCGAGTATAGAATGTAGAAGTGTTTCCCTCTCGCTTGTTGGCAACGATTACAAATAATTTTAAAATCGGGTTATTAAAAGTGTACATATGTGTTGTAGTTGAAGAAGTACGAACGGTAGTAGGTAATATACCTACACACAGTGCGTTAACGTTGATGTGTTTTTTTCGCTGAAAAACTCCCAATCGAGTATACCGGCGCGGTTATGGCGATAATGAGTAATGTGTGCAGCTAGATCTACTCGTTTGCGTGTTTGTTTTCGGCTGTTTTGAAAAATATATCGAATTCGAAACCGGTTGAACGCGTGTATCGAGCTAAAATATTCCTGTTGTGTGGTGTTTTTTTGTAATCACATGGTCGACTAACGCGTTGAAAATTTCGCAGTCGTACTCGTAGTCGTAATACGTGTGCGAGAGTGCGAGAGACTCCGGCTGGCTGTTGTTGTTGTGGCGCTGTAGCTCTGGCTTTAGCTTGGCTATAGGGCTGTCTCAGTATCGCACTGTAAACGTCACAGAGACTCGACGTGTGTGTATGGTGTCGCTTCGTTATTCCGATACGTGTGTGTATATATGGTGTCGAACCAGCGATGGAAAATTATCGCGAAATCGAGCTCGAACAGTGGCCGTATCAGTGTGTGAATTAGTATCGGTGCAATAAACACGTGTCAGCGCGAAGACGAGCTTTTTCGCGCCTAAATCAAAGGCCACCGCCACCCCCGAGCTGACTCATCGTTTTCTCCATCATCATGGGTAACATACGCAGCCGTCTGACGTCGTGTTGCTCGGGCCCCTGCGAAGACCTGATCGTCGAATTGAAGCAAGGTAAATTACGAGGCAGAGAATTCCAATCGGTGCTGACGAAAACGGACTATTACGCTTTTTTAGGAATACCGTACGCTAAACCGCCTCTGGGCGAGTTACGATTTCAAGTAAGCCTTCATCGCTATTCTATTCCTCCTACCGCTATCAACAATGTACGATAATGTACTCGTATTGTGATTACTCTTGCTCGCTTTATCAGTGCCAATTTATACGTTTTATACGTTTCCGGCCTGCTCGAGAGCTCGACGTGCTTTTTTAAATAGATCGACGTATTGTACTAGGTACCTATTTTCTATTCTCGATTCGTTTATAAATGTTTACAGGCTCCAGAACCGGCCACATCTTGGGATGGAGTCTACGATGCGACCACCGAAAGAGGCATTTGCCAACAGGTGGACTTTTTGTTCAAAAAAATCGTCATCGGGTCCGAAGACTGTCTATATTTGAACGTTTTTACGCCTTCAGTGAGTAGTATCTTTTTATCTATGGTACGAGTAGGATATCTACTCCTACATCTTATATTTTAATAGGTTTCCGGTCATGTACGTTGTATATGTACACGTTTCCGGCCATATTATAGTACGATAAAGCATGCTCTTAATGATAAGAGGAATGATGCCTGATGGTGATGATGATTATGGCACGTATTACATACATACTCGTACTATAACGTTGGTAACTATTTTTAGCCTCCTTGCAAAACGGATGAGCCAAAACCTGTTATGGTGTTTATTCACGGTGGCGGATTTTGCCTTGGATCCGGATCGAGGAAAGCATACTCGGCGGATTATTTAACTCCACGAGATGTTATATTAGTGACCATTAACTATCGACTACAAGTATTAGGTACGGTAATTTAATAATGAGTTTGTTTTTTTGTATTTTTTTTCAATTTTGAATTCGAATTTGAATCATAGTTCACGTATTGTTTTCTCTAAATCGTTTCGCATCTAGAGAAAAAAAATAGGTCTATACGAGCAACTTGACATCAATCTCTACTTTACACAGGTCGTTAGTACGATTACCTATTATACAACTGGTTGCATTGGCCGATCTTGCGCTCCTCTTACTTAATCTACAATCTCCTACTGGTTGTGTCTAGAGAATCTCGCCTGACTACTAATGCCACGCAAATTTTTATATCAGTCATCGTTGCTCAATGGAGAATCCCCGCAGGCTCATTGAAATACCATGAATGGAATTACATATGTCTGTTTTTTGTGTGTGTAAGACGATTAGTATTGAGAATAGAGAATGATTGGAATTTTTAATCGTTATAAAAACTCGGATATTTTTAAAATGCCTGCATGTTAAGAACTAGTCATTTTGAACAGTGGTTCAGAAAGAAATTTACTTTCTCGAAAATACAAAAACTTTTTTTTCAAACAAATTACGAAGAAGTTGCTCATAAAATTTCTAATTTTTCATCCTAAGAAGTGGGTAGATTTTCTGAGAAAAATGAAGAGTTCTAAGGAATCCCGAAGGCCGAAGAGAAGCGAAATTGCAGACTGGAAAATTATCTATCAGCGAGTACCTGATTCGATTTTTTTCTGCAGATTTTAGCTGTGGAAATATTTTGAGTTTAATTGGAATGTTCAACTTGCATCAGATTTTGTTGAAAATTCTGAATACTTATATTTAACTAGTAGATATTTTTATCTCTCGATCAATCAATTTCTGAGAAGAAGCAAAGGCTGAGGCTGTACGAAAAAGAAGAAGATAGGAAAAATTGTGATGCATACAATTTCCCATTCAGTTGAAAATATGATTCATTTTTTTTCTGGGAGGCTCTGGTTTTGAGATAGGTGTTTTAAGCTCAATTAGAAAAAACAACTTTTTAATCGTAAAATGATGTGGAATAAAGTGACGTAAAGCAGAATTTTACAGCATGAAATTGATTACCTAATGATTACCTATTATAGATATTATTAGCAGTGATGTGATACCATTTTGTCCAATGCCTTCGTGTTCTAAGACATTGTGAGCTGAGTTCAGAGAAGTTCAACTTGATTCGATAACTTTTGTCTGAAAAATTTGAGATTTTTTACAGCTTTTTTAAAAAAATTTTTTATGGGGAAGAATGGTTTTTGATTAAAATTGAGGATCATATTAGTCCGGCATATGACAATACGAGTAATTGCACCCACCCCCTCCCCCCCGTCGATCCTCCGGGACAACTTTTTTCTTAAAGGGGACATCCTAAGGAGCATTTTAAAGCAAACTTGCCAAAAAAAAGTTGGCCTTACTTAAAAAATGGCGGCCATTTTGATTGACAGGTCAGCCGAAATCGCAGATTTTGCGTTTTAACATAGGGCTTGTACGACATTTTTCAAACCTTACAAAGGTAGATCGAAAGATCATGCAAAAATTTATCACCTGTCAAAATTTCAAGTGCTAAAGTGCCTTTTTCGATTTTTGGTGAATTTTTGAAAATCCAATTTGAGCCAAAAATGAGGGAAAAAATCAAAATTTTACCAAACTGACCAAGAAAGCTGACATTTGAGATATACCCTATTTTCGATATGCCAAATCGATTAGAAATGAGTTCAACCCGTTTTGAGCAGTTCTGGAGCCTCCAGCAGATTTTTGAAACTCGAAATTCCCACAAAATTCCATCAAATTGGAGTTGTAAAGCTAGAATTTATTCTAAAAACTAATTTCTATACGCTACGAAGTCAACTGCAGGAGGATTTCAAGTCGTTTTGGATCCTCCAGCGACTTTTTGAAAATTCCTGAGGCCTCCAGCAGATTTTTGAAACTTGAAATTTCCCCAAAATTTCATCAAACTAAGATGGAGAGTCAAAATTCATTCTGCAAACTAATTTCAATACGCTACGAAGTTGACTGCTGGTGAATTTCAAGTCGTTTTGGCGCCTCCAGCAACTTTTTGAAAGGTTGTACATATGACGTTTTTTTGGAAAATTGAAATTTTCTAAATGGAGCTGGAAGCTTCAAAACCATTTGAAACCACCATGTAGTCTGCGAGGTAAATTTCAGCTTGCCAACTCCATTTGATAAATTAATGTTGGGAAAATTTCAAGTTTCAAAAATCTACTGGAGGCTTCAGTAATTTTCAAAAAAGTCGCTGGAGGCCCTAAAATGACTTGAACCCACCTGAAGTCGTCTTCAGAGGGTGTTAAAATTGGAGTGTAGAGTAAATTTCAGCTTTCCATCTCCATTTGATGAAATTTTGTGAAAATTTTAATTTTAAAAAATCTGCGGGAGGCTCCAGTAGTTTTCAAAAAAAATCGCTGGAGGCCCTAAAATTACTTGAACTCACCTGAAGTCGTCTGCAGAGGGTGTTAAAATTGGAGTGTAGAGTAAATTTCAGCTTTCCATCTCCATTTGATGAAATTTTACGAAAATTTAAAGTTTCAAAAATCTGCTGGAGGCTTCAGGAATTTTCAATAAGACGCTGGAGGCTCCAAAATGTCTTGAAATTCACCTACAGTACTTCGTAGCGTATTGAAATTAGTTTTTAGAATAAATTCTAGCTTTACAACTCCAGTTTGATGGAATTTTGTGGGAATTTCGAGTTTCAAAAATCTGCTGGAAGCTCCAGAACTGCTCAAAACGGGTTGAAACCATTTCCAATCGATTTGGCATATCGAAAATAGGGTATATCTCAAATTTCAGCTTTCTTGGTCAGTTTGGTAAAATTTTGATTTTTTCCCACATTTTTGGCTCAAATTGGATTTTCAAAAATTCACCAAAAATCGAAAAAAACACTTTAGCACTTGAAATTTTGACAGGTGATAAATTTTTGCATGATCTTTCGACCCACCTTTGTAAAGTTTGAAAAAGTTTGTGCAAGCCCTATGTTAAAACGCAAAATCTGCGATTTCGGCTGACCTGTCAATCAAAATGGCCGCCATTTTGTAAGTAAGGCCAACTTTTTTTTGGCAAGTTTGCTTTAAAATGTTCCTTAGGATGTCCCCTTTAAAAAAAAGTTGTCCCGGAGGATCGGCGGGGGTGCAATTACTCCTATTGTTATTGTCATATGCCGATTGGTTTTTTTCGGGGCACTCAAATCCTGAGATATTTTGACCTGAGATTCAAATTTCGATTCAAGAGAAAATTTCAGATGCTTTGACAATTTTTCATTGTCAGAAAAGATCGAGTCTTGAGAAAGATTGAAAGTTCCACCAAAAAATTGATACCGAAAAAATTTATAGAGCATACAATTTTACATATTAGACGTGATTCATTTTTTCCTGGGGAGAAGAAACTTAAATTTTTGAACTGAGTTTCAAAGTCTAATTTAATTTGATTGCATTGTGAGAAAAATATGACCTAAGTATGAGATTTTTTACCTTTAATAAGTATATAAAAAAAAAACATTTTTTGAGAAAAATTGATGATTTTTATTATTACCTACGAATATACCTAAAGAGTTAGAAATTTGTGGAGTACGAATTTTCTCATCGTTAAGGGTAATTTAAGAGGGGGGTAGAGCACTCAAATTTTGAGGTATTTTGAGCTAAGTTCAAAAATTCAATGTGATTCAATTACTTGTTCGTGAAAAAAATTCCAAATTTTTCTACTAGGTATTTATTTTTTGTGGAAATCTTTCCTTCCCCCCTTCAAAAAATTTATGAGATGAAAAAACTGCGAAAATCTCAAGAATGGATACCTTTCAGCCCTTCTTTACTCCAAATTTTTTGTTAGTTGGTAAAAAACTGAATTTCATTTTTGGATCAGTAATGAATTTTTAGAATGTAGAAATATGCATTTCAACTTAAAAAATTTTAATACGTAGGTAAGTTAGCTATTTTCCAGTTTTTTTTTTCAAACAGCTCAATAGTGTTGGAAAATTTTGTTCACTTTGCTCTTGATTTCTTTCTCTAACGAAGTCCATCCTCGTTTTGAAAAATGTTGAAAGAGAAATATTGTCATTTTTGGGAATTGAAAAAATCCTTAGGGTTCAAATTTTCAATTTTTGGGTTCATTTTAAAGGTATCATTGAGATGCTCCAACTGAAAATATATGAATATCTCGTCCTTTTTTTGTTGGTGATTTCGGATCAAGTTGATTTGTAAAAATTATGTAGTCTCGCTAGCTACTTCGAAATTTTAATTCACCTCCCATTTTTCTTTCGTCAAATTGATAAAAATTCTATCCAAAAGTCATTCCCACTTTTGCTTTATCTTACCACCAAATCAATTTTCAATTTCAAAATCTGTCTCATTATTATACTTATGTCACTTCAGAGCTAAAAAATACGAGTACGTATCTCAATAATTTTCCAGGGCCACGAAGTCAAACAGAACACGTTTCTGGTTTTCCTTTTCTGTCAAAAGTCAATGCAACCATAACACCTTTTTAATTTATTAACCCAATAATAGTAAAAAAAAAATCTAGCCACGATTGCAACTTAGGTGCGATAATGACATCGCAATAAAGCGAAAATTCACATACGTTGACCTTCCTTCACTTTATTGATTCATTACCTCACGAACTTAAAATTCGCCCCTGCTATTAAAAATTTGATAGTAAAATCAATCTAGCTGCGACTTCGATATCTTTATTTTATTATTCTCAAGGCCATCATCTCTAGTCGTCTATTAACAACGTTTATTTTTTCTTCACGTGCAGGTTTCCTAAACTTAGGATTACCCGAATGTCCAGGCAACGTTGGACTCAAAGATCAAGTATTAGCTTTAAAATGGGTCAAAGATAATATAGCCCAGTTTGGCGGAGATCCAGAAAATATCACGATTTTTGGCGAAAGCGCCGGAGGATCTGCAGTACATTACCATTTACTGTCTCCCATGTCCAAAGGTACAAGTTTGTAAATATCAATCACCTGGAAATAGCGTTGTCACGTCATCGTCCATCAATCTCCTCCGTATAATGATGAACTAACGTGATTTTTCTTCGTCATAATATATTGTAGGATTATTTAACAAAGCTATTATGCAAAGTGGAACATCCATATGTTCGTGGTCCATCACTTATAACCCGTTAGATCAAGCTTTCGATGTTGGTAAACGATGCGGATTCCAAGGAACTGATAAAAAAGAATTACTGCAGTATTTGAAAAAACTACCAGCCAAAAAATTAACTGTAGCCGGTGTAGATATGATTTTAGCATACAGAGATGTACGAGGAACTCTTTATCAATTATTATTATTTATCACAGCTCGCAGGCGTTGAAAAAATTTATCTTATTCCGTTTCATTTTATATGATTTTAATGTAGAAATACCCAGCAAGAATCGCGAATATATCGCCATCAGTCGAAGAAATCAAAGAAGGCGCCTTCCTACCAGATTTTCCGGAAAATTTGTGCAAAAGCGCTACACCAGTTCCCACCATATTTGGAGTTAACGATAAAGAGGGCATGTTATTGTTCGTAGGTAATGCAGAATTTCATCCAATGTACCTACCAATGGAATCGTCAAAAGGTGCTTTGAAACTCATTAGGATTGATTTGTTTCAGAAATGCATAAAAAACTTATGCATAAAGTGCGTGAAGATTTTACCCTCGTAGTGACTGATAATTTTAAGGTTGATCCTGCCCTCGTACCTGAGCTCAGCACAAAAATAAAACAATTCTACTTCGGAGATAAAGAAGTAGGAATGGACACAGCGTACGAATTAATAGATGTAAGTATGAATTTCAATATACTTACTATTTAATGTAATTATGGTAAAAGTGGCGCACCCACAATTTCTCTACAAATGTTTGTAGCTGGGTAGGGACAAGGAGGCGTGTTGAAAATCCCTAAAATACGAGAGAGTCCCTAAATGGTTTGATATTCGTAAAAGTCTTTTGCTTCTATTATGTCAAATATGTGAAAAAAAGTGGTCAAAAAATGGTGAAAATTATCAGCCTGTTGACTTTTTCATTTGGAAAACTCAAATCGTCAAATGGACTCCATTTTTGAACTCGCGAGGTCCTAAAACCTTGAAATCGATATGCGTGAAGGATTTTTATCATTTTTTTATCACCCTCCCCTCTCTCACCCCCACCCTCCTGACATCAAAATTCTTTCTAAATTAGGTAACAAAATTCTTATGGGGTTGGATCGTTGGAATAAACACGTCTTTGAAAACATATTCCACATTTTGAAATAAAAGTGAAATTATACGTAACTCTTTGAGGTGCAGGGGAGGGGGCTAGGGGGTTGTGGAATGAAAAATGTGATATATTGTCATGTACTTATATCGATTCCATTGTTCTCAGTAGTGCTGATTTCAAATCCCGAGTTCATATTTTTATTTGGTGAAGATTTCAGCCCATGAAATCTGTGTAAGGGTGAGTGGACCAGAGGGGGAAAGGGGGTGATTTTTGAAAAATGATAAGATATCATCATGTGTATCGATTTCATAGTTTTCAGTAGTGCTGATTTCAAATATCTGGTTCATTTTTCATTTGATGAAGATTGGAGTCCATTATATTTTTGTTGGGGTGAGGGGATGTGGTTGGGGGGGGGGGTTGACTGTGAAAAGTGATAAGATATCATCATGCATATTGATTTCATAGTTTTCAGTAGTGCTGATTTCGAATCCCGGGCTCATTTTTCCCTTAGTGAAGTTCAAAGCTCGTTATATTTTTATAAGGGCGAGGAGAAGAGGGGAGGGGAAGGGAGGGGGACTTTGAAAACTGATAAGATATCGTCATGTATATCGATTCCATGGGTTTCAAGGACGCTGATTCCGAATCCGAGGTCCATTTTTCATTTGGTGAAGATTGGAGCCCATTATATTTTTGTAAGGGTGAGGGGTGGGGTGGGGGGGTTGACTTTGAAAAGTGTATCATCGTGCATATCGATTTCATAGTTTTCAGTAGTGCTGATTTCGAATTCCGGGCTCATTTTTCCCTCAGTGAAGTTCAAAGCTCGGTATATTTTTATAAGGGTGAAGGGTTGAGGAGAGGGGAGGGAGACTTTGAAAACTGATAAGATATCGTCATGTATATCGATTCCATGGTTTTCAAGGGCGCTGATTCCGAATCCGAGGTCCATTTTTTATTTGAGGAACGCCGAAGCTCTTTTCACTCCCCTCTCTTACGTGCGCCACTATTCAAAGACATTTAAACTCATCTAATCGATACAATTTTTTTGAATATTTCAGTTATATACAGACATATATTTCTATTGCACGTACGAAGCGTTGGATTTCCTGATAAATTCAGACCATCCTCCTTATATTTACGAATTCGCGTATTCTGGTAAACTAAATTTCCTCAGCAGACTAGTGAATTTCAACAAAAAAACCAAATTAAAAGGTAAAGTACTCTAGTTTTCTTTCCAACACCGCGAAGTTGGTCACTTACGCTCGTCTCCAGAGTGTGATTTATTAATTTAAAAAAACTTTCGTTTACCCGGCCATTTACTTACCTGTACAGGGGCTGCCCACGCTGACGAATTATTCTACTTGTTCCATCCACTTGTCATGCCATTCCATCCGAAACTCGAAGGAGATTGTTTTAAAGTAATCGAGAATATGTCTCGAATGTGGACAAATTTCGCTAAACGAGGGTAAGTGTAGCTAAGTACGATTTTATGTTTTGAAACCATCACGTCACAGCGATGAGCTGATTTTTGTTTTTGTTTTTGTTCTTTTGTGTATAGAAACCCATCGCATGTTATTGATTGGAAACCGTCAACTTCTAGCGAGCCTTGTTATTTACAGATTACCGATGATTTGAAAATGATCGAGGGTAAATTGTTTGGAAAAAGGTTAGAGTTTTTGAAAAATTTACTTGATCCGGTCGCTAAACCTTATAATATTTTTTAACATTCTTTTCTCTCTCGCTTTTATGTTTTTTTTTCTTCTTTTTTTTTATACTTAAGACTTCATGTACGTGAACGTATGTTTGTGTAATGTAAAATAAAGTTTTCTTGTTTTTTTTTTTTCGCTCTCGTGTCTTTATTTTTAGGTTTGGTGTACGTGTATTCTTCTCTATAGTGCTAGGTACTCGTAATATGGGTTCGATGACCTTATTGGGAGATGGTATCGAGCTATAGAAATCTTCTATTGGATATTTAGGACATCGAACGTGTAATAATTGTCATTAGTTTGCATTCCATCGATGCATATACAGTTAATTGAACATTACTCGCGTGACACGACGATCCTCGTGTGAAATGATGATGATGATGATAATGATGATGATGATGAGGGTTGCCCAATATGCCATGTGTTATATGTAAATGTACGTAAAATGTATAGCGTTTTAGGTAGCTCCATGTGATATCATACGATGACGTCACGATACGATAAAATATTTAACAAATGACTCAAATGCATGTACTTACTAATTATAAAGTACACGAAGTGTTATAAGCTACTGTGTCATATAAATTGAAATTACCTACATATAAGCTTCGTGTTCGTACACTCGATAGCCACATTTTTTTTTTTTTTTAATCAGCACAAGTTGATAAAAAGTGGAAATTTTCTACATGAGTTAAGAGAGTTATGGTGCAAGACGAGGATAAAAACTATCCTAAAATAGACAGCAACGTTTTTTTTCTTTCTTCTGTTCGATTACGTCACACGAACGCTCGCTAATGCTACGTGTTTTGAATTTGGCAAAAAAACATACGTACATATGTATGCCGAGCTGTGCTAGACTTCCCAAAAATACACAGGTCACCGGTAATTATGGGTCATATGTTTAGGTAAACTTTGATCCTTTCATAAATATTTACATCAATTAATACTCTCGACGAATAAACGTGTGCGTGCGTTTTTTTTCCTCTGTCTTTCGCGCACCGTTCTTCATGGCATATGCCATATGCTCAATGCTGTAGGTGTAAGTATTACTGACTACGAGTCGTTTTAACTTGATACGATACGAGTACCTACACTGCAAACACCAGTCCTCTTCTAATTACCGATTTGCTTTTAAAACGTGAAAACAAAACAACCAGCAGCGACATATGGTAATTAATATTTCTCAAGGTTGGGAACTCTACTCTACTCTGTTCACTCGAAGTGCGTGTTTCGTGATACGCATTCGGGCTGATTTCCGATCAAACAAAATGTTAACCTAGGTCAGTTACCTAGCTGCGTGTGTTTTATCGAATTAGCCACAGGTATTGTGTATTGTGTAGTTTACTTTAGCTGGTCTGGTAACTTTGTATGGGAGAAAGAATGTCGACACTTGTATGTATTATGTTTTCCAGGGCTTATACATCAGGTTGTTGCTTTATCTACTAGGTATTCACGCGTTGAATTAATTTTTGATGGATTCATCTGCGTCATAGTTTTTTTCCCTCTTCATCATCAAATCCAAAATATGTAATGTTTTGGGCCGGAATAAATAGAACAATTAAAAGTCAAGGTCAAATAGAATAGTTCTATTTCCCTAGTCGATGTAGTTGGCTCGAATTCGCATAATTTTTTAATCGTGTTTTGATAAAACTAAACATATTTACGCAGGTATCAATTTCTAACCTTTTTGACCCGCGTCCGTTATGAAATTTAAATAGGAAATGTTCTAATTACCAATAGACCATACTTTGTACGTACTTCTTGGTTTCGCGGTGTTGTTGGCGTGACAAAGTTGTCAAAGAGGGGAAGAGAGGGAGGGGTATTTTTCATTTCGAAGTGTGAAATGTCGACTCATTTAGTAGGTTTTGGAACCTTTATTTTTTCAAAATTTAAAGCAGGAAAGAAGTAGTAAAAATAAAAATAAAAATAAAAATAAAGGGCAGATGTAAAATTGATATTTGGTGAGTTTTTTTTACCTAACAAGGGAACCTTTTGAAGTGTCCGCCACCGATTTGAACGGGACCGCGATTTTTGAAAAGAACATGTTCTAAAACCCCCAAATCCAAATTTTCAGCTGCCCAAGTTCATTTTTCGATTTTTGGCGAATTTTTGAAAATCCAAAATTGACTATTTCGGTGATTTATGCTTTTTTTTAAAAAAAAAGTACGTACTTGATCAGTAAAAATCTTCAAAATAAGTCCTAAAACTGATATTAACCCCCCAAATCCAAATTTTGCCATTTCCAGTCATTCTGGAGCCTCCAGCGCTATTTTTCAATTTCTCCAGAATTTTGAATTTGCTCCACAAGGCGGGAATATGAAGTTGGGCAGCTAAGAATCGAGTCGTGTATTATACTCGATCTGTTTAACGAGTTTTTCCACATTTGAGTCGGTTTTGGGAGGGACACCTCAAGAGTGGGTTTTTGACCAGCTTTTTTCATAATAAGAAATCCAAAAAATCAAAATTTCACCGTTTGTGAGGGAATTTTTGAAATTTGCGCGAATCGCTGTATTTCGTCCACAACAAACCCTCCGAGGCCGAGTTCCGCCCTTTTCAGCCATTCTGGAACCTCCAGCGCGATTTTTAAATTTCTCCAGAATTTTTAATTTGCTCTAGAAGGCATGAATATGAAATTGGGCAGCTAAAAATCGAGTTGTGTGTTATACTCGACCTGTTTAACGAATTTATCGACATTTGAGCCGATTTAGGAGGGGGCACTTCAAGAGTGGTTTTTTGACCAGCTTTATTTCAAAATAAAAATATTAAAAAATTAAAATTTCCCGTTTGCGAGAAAATTTTTGAAATTTGCGCGAATTGTGGTATTTTATTATGAACTAACCCCACGAGGGCGAATTTCGCCATTTCCAGCCTTTCTGGAGCCTCCCTTCAATTTTTGGATATTTTTATTATGAAAAAGGCATGTCAAAAACCCACTCTTGAGGTGTCCCCTCCAGAATCGGCTCAAATGTGGATAAATTCGTTAAACAGATCGAGTATAACACACAACTCGATTTTTAGCTGCCCAACTTCATATTCACACCTTCTGGAGCAAATTGAAAAATCGCGCTGGAGCCTTTAAAATGGCTGGAAATGGCGAAATTTGCCCTGGCGGTGGTGCTAGTTCATGACAAAATACTGCGATTCGCGCAAATTTCAAAAAATTTTTCGCAAACGGGAAATTTTTGATTTTTGAATATTTTTAATTTTGAAAAAAAGCTGGTCAAAAAACCACTCCTGAGGTGTCCCCTCCAGAATCGGCTCAAATGTGGGATAAATTCGTTAATCTTGTCGAGTATAACACACGACTCGATTTTTAGCTGCCCAACTTCATATTCACGCCTTCTGGAGCAAATTCAAAATTCTGGAGAAATTGAAAAATAGCGCTGGAGGCTCCAGAATGGCTGGAAATGACGAAATTTGGATTCGGAGGGGGGGTTAATATCCGTTTTAGGACTTATTTTGAACATTTTTACTGATCAAGTACGTACTTTAAAAAAAAAAAAAAAAACATAAATCACCAAAATAGTCAATTTTGGATTTTCAAAAATTCGCCAAAAATCGAAAAATGAACTTGGGCAGCTGAAAACTTGGATTTGAGGGTTTTAGACCATGCTCTTTCAAAAAATCGCGGTCCCGTCCAAATCGGAGGCGGACACCTCACAAGAGGTTCCCTTGTAAGTATATCAAAAGGCCCCAGAATGAGCATTTAGGAATCAGGTTGGAATATCGTCATAATGAAAGTAATGCTGATCTTGTGGAGGGGGGGGGGGAGGTTCAAAACACGATGTTTTATATTTCTGGTATTGAAATACATTGACAGACTTTCTTTGAGGATACAGATTTTGGATTACCTTTCAACTGGTTGAATTTATTGAGGTTTTGAACAATACTTTTATGCCATTCCCCACTGGCCATGCGTAGTTTATAAATGGGCTGCATTTTATTTATTTTTTGTTCTTATTAAAATAGAGACATACTTGATGGGTTTTCCAATTCTCTTCTCATCGTGGAAATTATCGGGACAAATATTCAGTGCTTGTACTCACCTGAAACAGAGAAAAGAAAATTATTTATAGATTACTTCATTAACTAATGATTTAAAATTTAAATCAAAAAATAGGTATTTAGTGATAGCTACAAGGAATAGTTCACAAGAAAAGATTAATGATTTGGTTGGATGAATTTTCAAAAAATCGAAATTGCTTTCTATTTTATGTAGGTAGGTATTTACTTACTGTTTTTAATTATTTCTATCTCACATAGAAATTTTGGGATCAAACAAAGACAAGTTGAAAGACAATCCAAAAATTCACCACAATGTCTTTCAGACTTTCAATTAAATTTTCACGATTTTTAGTGATTTTTTTGAAAATTTCAAAAGGACAACTTTTCGTGAAGAACATGAAAATTTTATAAAAGTGTGTTGAAAAGCTGAAATTCGGTCCGAGTCAATTGGTGGTGATTTTGGGACCTTTTGAAGCCTCCAGCAAATCTGTAGATTCTTGAAAAATTTTCATTCAAAGAACTAAGTTGAAATTTAGTATATTTTTAACATAGAAAAATCAAAAAATCTGCACGAGGCTCCAAAAAATGGCAAAACCACTGTCAATCAATTTCAGAGTCCTATACAAATATCAATTTCTGATTTTTTCTTAAAACATGGACAAAATTTGAAATTTAAAAAAAAAAAAAAACTCTTGAAACTTGGCTTATTCAAAAAATGTTTTCAATTTAGATACCTTTGAAGACGGAGGGGTGGGCTTAAAAAATAAACTGTCGGAGCTCTTGGAATTTTTAGACAATGTCCTAAGTCGAGTTGCCTTCATTTGGGACTACACGCTCGAGTAAGTACGTCAAATTTGGACTTTTTCCATAAAAACTGAGTAAAATATACCTTTAAATTCTTGGATTAAAAAAAAATCAGCACTTGAAATTCAGCGTCAAAAATTCTTGCCAATTGAGATACATTTTGAAGGGAGAAAGAGTGTTGAAAAAAAGTTTGCTGGAGCTAAAAATATTATTTGAACAGGGCCTTAAAGAGACCATGATGGATCACATGTTCATTCTTCAAAATTGAGTTTTTCAAAATGAAAGTTGAACGAACTTTGAATTTTTAAAACGTCGCCAAAAATGAAAAATAAAACTCAAAACATGAACTTTGGCCTCAAAGTTCATTTTTTTTCTGATTAGGATAACTTGAGAGAGAAGGGTGAAAAAAAGCTCCCCGGAGGAGAGAATACCTATTTGGACAGAACCTTTCGGGAATCGTTGTCTTTATGAAGGACCATCTCGTTCGAGTAAATTGAATTTTGATTTTTCCACAAAAATTAAACCAAACTTGAATTTTTCAAAATTCTTCAAAAATTTGAAACTTGACTTCAAAGTTGTTTGCTAATTGAGATATTTTTGATGAGGAAGGGCTAAAAAAAAAGTCGCTGGAGCAGAGAATATTTGTACACGATGAAAATTGAGCCAAATTTGAATTTTTTAAAACTTACCAAAAACAAAAAATTAAATTCACCACCAAAAATGTGTCCTTGAAAATGTTCCGAATGATTGAGATACCTCTGAAGGAGGAACGGTGGTTGAAAAGTTCGCTGGGGAGCAGATGATATACTTGGACAGTAACACAATGAATGGTTTTCATTTTAATTTCCGAGAAAATTGTTCAAAATATTGTAAAAATCTATAACACAACATTAATATGACTTGGAAATTTGAAAAAAAAGTTGAAATTATAGTTCAAATAATTTCAAATTGATTGCAAAAATTTGAAATAACACTATTTCATAAAAAATTCGAGTAAGTTACGAAAATATGATTTTTTGTACATGGCACCCTTAAAATAAAATAAATAAATAAATAAACATGTTAAAAAATTTCTTTAAAAATTGTAAAAATACCTAAACATTTTTAACGAGTTTTTTGGTTGTGATTTTGAGCACTTTTTTACGTATTTTGCGCAATTTTAATGTAGTTTTATCAATTTTTGCATCATTTTTCATAATAATTTTCATATGTAGGAATTATTGATGTCATCAAATTTTTTTAGCGTTTTTATTATTTTTCTAATATTTTAAAGCACTTAATATGAAAAATAGAACGATTAAAATGGCTTATCAAATTATTAAACGTTTACCAGTTTTTAGACTTGTCATGACTATGTGTACTAAAATATTACATAGATAACATGAATTTCATGTGATACTTCAACATCATCACATTTTTTTTTTTTTTCAAATTTGTGTAAGTGGTTTTATTGTCAAGCAGAAGCCATTTCAAATTCATGTTTCAAATTTTCCATCAACATAACAAGCTAACAAATTAAATGTCGACTTTTTCTTTGTACCCTCAAGGTCGACGTGCCATGCCAGTTTTTTTTTCAATTTTTTTCAATTTTTTTATATCTAGTTTGGTAAGATACGACGTGCCAATGTTGCGCTTTCAAAGAAAATTTGAAAAATTATGGAGAAAAAAATGATAGACTAATAAGTGAGCAGAATTTTGAAAAAGGATAAAGACCAAAATAATGCTCACAGCGTTTCCCTTATATTCGAGTAGTTACCGGCTTGATTTTGTTTCATATAATAAAAGTACCTACCCCATTTTCTAAGGAATGCTTTTGAACAATATTGGAGGGAGGGAGGGATGAGGGGAGGAAGAAAGCAAAGACCATTTTTGCTGTCACAAATATTTTTGTCAAGTTGAAATATTGATTTTGACTATTTTGTATTCATATATTTCTGCAAGTCTGTAACTTATGAATTTTTTCGCTTTATACCGTCGAGCATTTTATTCAGAGCTGAAGACTCACGATGAAATACATTTATATAAATTTAAAATTGGAGATTTTCATTCATTTTGATCCTAATAAATTACTTTTATATTCGTCATTTGATGATCGTTACATTTTAATCACTAATCAATGGTTTATTTTGAATTTTTTCTTCCAGGTAAGTGTAAATTTTTGTCATCAGATTAAGAGCATATGTAGGTACTTAAGTGGAACATTTTTATTTTAAAATTGATCCAGCATCGATTAAACACTCAGACGAATACCTAAAATATATTTGAGTAATGAAAACTGTGCAGTTCAAGACCTGACAACGATAATAATGATTTTTTTTCAAAGCTGGATAGTTAGAATAGTAGGTACATATTTCTTTAGTTAATTAGGATTCCAATAATATGTAGATTGGATTATTAATTAAAGAAAAAGATAACCACTGTATGCTCTGCGTGACTTTTTGGCTATTTTGCCTTTCTCGAAGTATACAATATCGATGAGAATTTCCTCCAAGTTTTTACATTTTAACATACCTAATGGTTCTTCCTCTACCAACAGTAAAAATCATCAGAACCCCTAAACGACCCCCTCCCCTCGCAACGCACTACTCTTCCCATCAACTCGAGCCACTAATAAGCAGGGTATTTGTTACAACTATCACGAACGCGTATCGTTTAACTTGCTTTAATAATGAACTCTCGAGATGATTTATTCGCCTGCTCGTAACGTTTTAGGCAATTTATTAAACGGAAATGCTCGCGAGTGTACAAATTACCTATACTGGGGGATGTATCTTCGAAATACGTCGTCCAAGTCCTACTAACATTGCGAAAAATTCACTCTGTCGAGCCGAACCGAGCATCTCATTTTTTTTTTGTTGTTGTACGTGACCTCGAATTTTTATTGAATGTGATTGTGTTTGAGGCAGTTGGGTTTAAATTCGTTGTGATCGTAGGAAGTACCTATATAAACTGTCTGAAAGAGGCAATTTAAATCAATGAAAGTGGTATTAAACTTTTCCAATCTCGCTTATTAGTTATTTCTCCTGAACGAGTATTGAATTTTCCATTTTTTTTGTTTTGTTTTGGCATTAAAAATATATGTAAAAATAAGGATAAGAACTCGATGTGCTGAGCTCTCTCTGTGGAATTATGGGAATCACTGCCGTCAAGTTCATGTGATTTTCGCCATTTATCGTTTAAAAGTAAAAGTATTGGAAAAAACGTTGAATTTTGTACAAAATTTATCAGTACACAGGTAAAGGTATTAAGGATGCGTCATTCGTGTTCAATGCTAATGGATATTTAAACGTGTGGAAGTGTTATGTGCAGCTAATCTAAACCTCGAACACAAATTTTTTCAAAAAATACGAACGACTCGTAAGTTGTTCATTAACACGGTTGAGAACTCGAGGTGAAAATATCTGTAAGATTTTATTCGCCATGATTGTGAACGTGAAACAAGGAAGCCTCAGTGGTAAAAGAAGCTTCACAATTTTGGCTAAAAAACCATACCTATGCTATTTAGGTATCCCTTATGCTCTGCCACCTGTCGGAGAATTAAGGTTTCAGGTGAGCTCGATTGTTTATTCTGACAATAACGTATCTACTGTGGATGTGGTTTTTGAGATTTTCATCGTCTCTATGGTATAACCCTTTTTTGTTGATAAAGGCGCCGAAACCACTTCATCAATGGACTGGTGTTTTTGATGCTACCAAAGAGCCATCGCCTTGCCTTCAAAAACCACCTGCTTTGAATATTATTGGTTCAGAGGATTGTTTGTATTTGAACGTGTATGCTCCTGAGGTGAGCTCGTTTAGTGCATTTCTTATCGATATCGAGTCCTCAGGATGGCATTAATGCATTTTTGTTTCAACGATCACTTTGTTAATTACTCAGATATGAGGGGAAAATTTTCAAACCAAAGTTGTGTAGCGTCGATGGAGGGGAAAAGGGAGGAAGGGGCGTTATAGAACAGAGTTATTGCACAACAAAATCGTTTTTTTTAAATTTCTCTCTTATCAAGTGTCGAATGGAGGGAAAGAGGGGGGGGGGGTTGTAAAACAGAGTTATTACACAACAAAATCATTTTTATGAAAATTTTTCTCTTATCAATCATTGTAGTTTTTTGTAATTTTACAAAACAGGTGTGCGCTTACCAAAAGCTTTGTTTTCTCCCATTTTTTTAAAATCATACTTCGAAATTCTCTACTTATTCTGTTCTTCTTACAGTATTTTGTATTTTTTGCTTTTTTTCCTGTTCAATACTCTTTGAGGATGGGGAAATTTTGACCTAAAAATATGTTGACTCATTCCCCCTTCAATTGGAACATGATGAAAAAATTTCCTACCAAAAGTCTTGTGTTTTGACAAAATTGCCAAAATTGCCAAAAGTTAAAGTTCTACCTTTTTTGGCAAAACCTCTACAAAAGTCCAGTTTTATATCTAAATTGTAAAATAGTTCTGCTTTTTTGTCGAACTCTTCACAAAATTCTGCATTTTTATCAAACTTACAAAAAAATACCGCTTCTTTCCCCCCCCCCCCAAAAAAAATTGCAAAAAGTTCCTATTTAAAAAAAAACTTTAAAAAACATTTTTATTTTTTTAGAAAACATCCCGCCAAAAGAAGTCTTGTTTTTTACCAAGAAAAGTTTGGTCATTTTTTCCGTCGAGCTTAAAAAAAGTAATGTTTTACTTACATAAACTTACTTATTAAAAACTCCATTATTCATTTTTATTTTTTTGTAAAATGCCCACACTTTTTTGTCAAACTTGAAAAAAGTCAATTGCTTTTTATCAAATTTGAAAAAAATGCTGCTTTCAGCCAGACTCTTCACAAAGTTCTGTTCTTTGTCAAAATCACAAGAGAGAAAAATTGCAAAAAACTACTGTTTTTTGTCAAACTTGTAAAAAATTCCAAGAATTTTGATTTTTTTCAGTTTTTTGCAGTTCTCTTTGAGAATGGTGGACACTTGACCCTCCCCTCCCCCACACACCAAAATGCAAGATGTGAAAAAAATTCCTATCGAAAGTACTGTTTTCGTTCTGCTTTTGCAAGTTGTCCAGTTCTTCGGACACCTTGTATAACAATAGCCACTTTTTTATTGTACCCCTCCCCCTCCCCCCAAAAAATGTAAAAACAAAAAATGTTCCCACAAATTTTGCTCGAAAATATTTTTACTCCTGTATAGTTTGAAAAGTAGTGCTAGAAAATGCAAAGTGTGGATCCTCTTGAACTTCTGGTGAAAAGTTGACAATTTTTTGATGCCATATGCCATATTATACTCATGACTTGTTTTATCACAGACATTCGCACCGGCAAATTCGCTCAAACCTGTGATGGTGTATATTCATGGGGGTGGGTTTGCCCACGGATCAGGTAATAGTTCGGTATATGGACCAGACTTTCTGTTGGAGTATGATGTTATCGTTGTCACCATAAATTATCGATTGCTGGCCCTCGGTAATAAGAATTTGTAGGATAAAATGACTCTTATTGGGTCATTCCATGTCAACTCAACCAAAAAAAGGCGATTTTGAAAGTCATGTCTTTTGATTTCGCTCAATTTTTTTTTACAATATATACCCCAACAATTTTTTTGGAGTTTTACCCATTGGGGGAGGTTCTGGGGGCTATGGGTGAGGTCGATTTAAAAAACTATGGCTATATTCGTGTTCAACGATATCGAAAACAGACTATTTTATGTGTCACACGAATATGTAACCATTTTTTGGGGGGTTATCCCCCTTTGGGGAAGTGCTGGGGGCTGTGGACGGATCCAACCAAAAATCTGACGTCATATTCGTGTTCAGCGTCACCAAAAACATACTATTCCATGTGTCACACGAACAAAACACTTTTTTGAACTTTTACCCCCTTTTGGGAGGTGCTGGGGACCATGGATGGGCTCCTATCAAAAATCTGACGTCATATTCGTATTCAGCGTCACCAAAAATATACAATTTGATGTATCACATGCCCCAGATTTTCTTTCGAAAGTTTTGCCCAAAATTGGGGGTGGGGGTGCTCCCCCGCCATTAAGAGGTTCCATCTCGAAACTTGAATATTTCGAAGAAGCATCAAAATGAACTTTCAACTTTTGAAAATTTCAAAATGCTTAAAAAGTTTTAAATGCAATGCCCTTTCGAACTGTGAATCAGTTGTGATCAAAGTATCATAGTTTTGGAGAAATGGGCTGCTGAAGTTGAGTACCTCGAGACAATGTGAAAATAATGGAAGCCCCCCCATCCGCCCCCTGAGGGGGCTGGGACCAAACTAATTGCGGGGTTATCACTTACTGGGTGGGTATATATTGTAAAAAAAATTCGAGCGAAAACGAAAGACATGACTCAAAAACGTTGGTTGAGTTGACATGGAATGACCCCCTTGACTTTAATTTTGACTTGAAACTCATCTGATTTTGAAATAATGTATTCGTGTGTAGGATTTCTGAACCTGGGCATTCCCGAATGCCCTGGAAATGTCGGAATAAAAGATCAACTGATGGCTTTGCAATGGATCAAAGATAACATAATTCATTTCGGAGGCGATCCCAACAACATAACTGTATTTGGAGAAAGTGCTGGAGCTTCTTCCGTTCATTATTTAGCGATTTCTCCCGCAACCCAACGTACATAGAATCTATGGTTCTTTAAAAATTAGACTACAACCTACTTAATGACTAAAATAACAATTTGTGCTTTCGTTCAAGCGGGACTATTCCATAAAGCGATCCTTCAAAGTGGATTTTGTTTGGCCTCGTGGTCTCTGGCTTCTAACACTATCGAAACGGCTTTTGAACTTGGTCGCAGATTAGGTTATTTTGGCAATGATCGATTCGAATTGCTCAAACACCTCAGACAGCAACCAGCTAAACAGTTGGTCAGAGTTGCAAATCAGCTGAAGGAGGAACGATCTCAATTAGCTGTATGTGATGCACCCGAGTCGAATAATTCAATATTGCACCTACTTAGTATGTGACTCTAGGGTAGATTTTTTTCGATGCAATTAGGTGCATGAACAAAGCAGATTGGTTTTCGCTCCATCTGTGGAATTCATCAGAGAAGGTGCTATGATCCCGGATCATCCTACCATATTGCAGCAAATAGCTCCTCCTATGCCTATGATTTGGGGTTGTACAGATCTCGAAGGTTTATTAGGAGTTGGTGGTGAGCTATAAAATGAAATTATGACCACCCTCTGTTGCTTTTTGATTAAAAATGAACCAATAAGTATCAATTTCGATGGTTTTTCAGTAATGACCAAAAAAAATCTGGAACTTGTCATGAAAGATGCGTCGGTCCTTTTAAGGAAATATTTCAACATCGATCCGATCCAATTGAACGATAAAACTGCGCAGGTTATGACTCAGTATTTCCACGATGCGCATGCCCCTAGAGCCAAAATACGTTCTTTAAGTAATGTATGTAAAATTTCATCATTTCAGTACCTAGTTATTTTACCTAGTTCCATATTTATTCACTGATGACCCCCCCCCCGTCCCCTATCTCCCTTACTTGATCACATCCTGTTTCAGCTCATCACAGATATATACTTTTACAACATGGAGGATTCATTGGATCACCTCAGTGGCACGTGTTTCCCACCTTTTGTTTACGAATTTAGTTACAATGGGAAGATGAACGTGATGAAAAAATTTTTCTGCATGAAATTAGGAATCCATCTTCCAGGTTTGGTCTTAATAAAATATTCCTCGTATTGTGATGATACGAGTATTTTTCGAATGAGAGTAAATAATGAAATTTGTGTGATTTTGCGTAGGTGCTTGTCACGGTGACGATATTAGTTACCTGTTTCATCGCAAAACCGCCTTCCCTAAGAAAAATTTCGATCAGGGTGATTTAAAAGTGATTGGGAACATGTGCACTTTGTGGACGAATTTCGCAAAATATGGGTAAATTACACTGCATTAGATAGTTTATCCGAGACATCGATATAGTCGTATCTGAAAATGGTATAGAACTGAGATTCTGTTGCAATTCTTGCCAAAGTCGTGAAAAAATGGCAAAAAAAATAGTCTTACTTACTTTTTTTCCAAAATTGAAAAAAACTATTTTTAGCTCTTTTGCAAAATGTCCAAAAAAATCCTAATTTCTGTAGTCGAAATTGCAAAATCTTTTATTTTTTTTAAATACCTGACAAGATTTAGTCCTTATTCTTAAAATAGCTCCACTTCTTCGCCAAAATTGAAAAAAAAAATCAGTTTTTTTTTCAAAATGTCCAAAAAGTAAGGTACTGCTTTTTGCTAAGTCCTATTTCTCTAAAAACTACAAAAATTCGTCCTTTTTAAACCAAACTTGAAAAAATACGTATCTCATCATCCATGACAAACTTGCAACAAAGTTCTTCAAGACAAACTTTCTAAAAAAAAGTACCTAGTGCTTCTTTGGGAAACATGCAAAAAAGTCCTGATTTTCCTAACAAACTTGCTGAAAAAATGCAACCTTTTTTTGGCAATTTTCAAAAGAATGTCTGCTTTCTTTTTGGCAAACTTTCAGAAATGATCATGATTTTTTTTCTTTTTTTTGAATAATAAATACGTCCTGTAAAATCTTGATTTTCTGAAATACTCGCAAAAAAAGTAACAACTGATTTTTTTCTTAAATGTGCAAAAAATTCTCATTTTTTCAAAATTGCTAAAAAAAATTATTTTTCTTTCATAACGTCTAAAAAACGTCCTGGTTTTTGTCGGTTTTGTTTTCATTTTTGATAGTTCTTTTTGTAGAACTTTGACTTGAATAAATTGCAGCCCCTCCTCCCACACCTTCTTGAGAAATTTTCAAAATTTCTTATCAAAACTTCTACTTTTTCATATTTTTTTGAACCCAACTTTGAAATTTTTTCTATTCTTTTTATCAGCATTTTTCATTCCTCTCTATCTAGGTTTTCTTTTTGAGTAGAAACTTTGAATGAGGGAAAAAAGTCAAGAATACTGTTAGTCCGGCATATGACAATAGGAGTAATTGCAGCCCCCCCCCGCCGATCATCCGGGACAACTTTTTTCTTGAAAGGGACATCCTAAGGAACATTTAAAAGCAAACTTGCCCAAAAAAAAGTTGGCTCTACTTACAAAATGGCGGCCATTTTGGTTGACAGGTCAGCCGAAATCGCAGATTTTGCGTTTCAACATAGGACTTGCACGACATTTTTCAAATTTTACAAAGATAGATCGAAAGATCATGCAAAAATTCATCACCTGTCAAAATTTCAAGTGCTAAAGTGCGTTTTTCGATTTTTGGTGAATTTTTGAAAATCGAATTTAGGCCAAAAATTAGGGAAAAAATCAAAATTTTACCAAATTGACCAAGAAAGCTGAAATTTGGGATATACCCTATTTTCATCGATTGAAAACGGTTTCAACTCGTTTTGAGCAGTTCTGGAGCCTCCAGCAGATTTTTGAAACTCGAAATTCCCACAAAATTCCATCAAATTGGAATTGTAAAGCTAAAATTTATTCTAAAAACCAGTTTCAATACGCTACGAAGTACTGCAGGTGAATTTCAAGTCGTTTATGAGCCTCCATGCGACTTTTTGAAAATTCCTGAAGCCTCCAGCAGATTTTTGAAACTTTAAATTTTCATAAAATTTCATCAAATGGAGATGGAAAGCTGAAATTTACTCTACACTCCAATTTGAACACCCTCTGAAGACAACTTCAGGGAGGTTCAAGTCATTTTAGAGCCTCCAGCGATTTTTTTGAAAATTACCGGAGCCTCCAGTAGATTTTTGAAACTTTGAAATTTCCTCAACATTTATCAAATGGAGTTGGCAAGCTGAAATTTACTTCGGAGATTACATGGCGGTTTCAAATGAAGCTTCCAGTTACTTTTAGGAAATTTCAATTTTCCAAAAAAAACGCCATACAACGTTTCAAAAAGTCGCTGGAGGCTCCAAAACGACTTGAAATCCACCAGCACTCAACTTCGTAGCGTATTGAAATTAGTTTGCAGAATGAATTTCGACTCTCCATCTCAGTTTGATGAAATTTTGGGAAATTTCAAGTTTCAAAAATCTACTGGAGGCTCCGGTAATTTTCAAAAAAATCGCTGGAGGCTCTAAAATGACTTGAACCTCCCTGAAGTTGTCTTCAGAGGGTGTTAAAATTGGAGTGTAGAGTAAATTTCTGCTTTCCATCTCCATTTGATGAAATTTTATGAAAATTTAAAGTTTCAAAAATCTGCTGGAGGCTTCAGGAATTTTCAAAAAGTCGCATGGAGGCTCATAAACGACTTGAAATTCACCTGCAGTACTTTGTAGCGTATTGAAACTGGTTTTTAGAATAAATTTTAGCTTTACAATTCCAATTTGATGGAATTTTGTGGGAATTTCGAGTTTCAAAAATCTGCTGGAGGCTCCAGAACTGCTCAAAACGAGTTGAAACCGTTTTCAATCGATGAAAATAGGGTATATCCCAAATTTCAGCTTTCTTGGTCAATTTGGTAAAATTTTGATTTTTCCCTCATTTTTGGCCTAAATTCGATTTTCAAAAATTCACCAAAAATCGAAAAACGCACTTTAGCACTTGAAATTTTGACAGGTGATAAATTTTTGCATGATCTTGCGATCTACCTTTGTAAATTTTGAAAAATGTCGTGCAAGTCCTATGTTGAAACGCAAAATCTGCGATTTCGGCTGACCTGTCAATCAAAATGGCTGCCATTTTGTAAGTAAGGCAAACTTTTTTTGGGCAAGTTTGCTTTAAAATGTTCCTTAGGATGTCCCCTTCAAGAAAAAAGTTGTCCTGGAGGATCGGCGGGGGGGTGCAATCACTCCTATTGTCATATGCCGGACTATCAACTTTTTTACATTTCTTCAACGCAACTCTGAAATTTTTTTGTACTTTTTTCAGAATTTTTTATTTTTCTCTCGAGTTTTTTTAAAAATATAAAATAAATTTGAACTGGAGTAATTATGTATTTCTTGCTTTGCATTTTGTCCCGTTTGTAAGCCAACTTGAAATTATTTGCAAAACTTTGAATTCAGAAATATCCTGAATTTTTATGTTTTTCTATCATTTCTGCAGATTCCAAATCTGCGGAGATACCCTGAATGGAAGATGGGTTAATATTATACGTAAGAAAGAAATCTTTGCATTCCGACATGTGAACTCAAAAATTTTGAAATATTGAATTTGAATCTGTGCCTATTAAAAAAAATATCAGAAGCTGAAAATCCAACTATGGGTCGTTGTAACTTTAAATTTTGGGCTTAGCGGCCAATTTTTATGAGGAAACTAGCAAACCCGTTAATCGCGCATACTGCGCGATTCTTCAAAACGTAATTGTATATTATTTTAAAAATTCAGTAACTAATATCTACTTAGAATGATCACAATTTTTTTCACGGTTAATCATTTTTTAAAATTAGTGCAAATGAAAGATAATGTGCCTTTTCATGTGCGCAAATTGTGAAGATCTTCAACCTCAATCTATTTTATTTATTGAATAATCACATCTTACCAAGTCTCCATGATTCATGGATACTTCGTAAGTAGAAATTTTCAATTCCTCCATGATAATATACTTATGCTTTTTTTTGTGGATGATTACTTATGAAGTCTCCATGATTCATGGGTAGGTATAAGCTTATATCCAGCTTTTTAAAGTTCTGTGTTGAACTTTAGCAAATTTTCTCTAAAACCTGTCAAGATTTATATTTTTGTAAAGCTCTTTCAAGGTACACAATATATAGTTACCTCTGTGTATTCATCAAATACACAGAGTATAGGTCAAATATTGCATGTCACAAAATTTTGAGCTTTAGCTTAACTTTTACCATCAACATTTGAATATTTCTAAAAAAAAAGCAAAAGCTCAAAACTTTGTGACATGTGGTATTTGACCTAAAATAACAACCTTTTGATAGAAAGGCTTCAAAGTGTAGGTGTGCAAGTTCATGTTGAAAGTATGAAGAATTGTGTAGTAAGCTTACTTATGTTGTACCCTGAAAGATCCAAGTTAAAATCAATTTTTTGTTGTAATTTCACTTCACATTTTAAAATTTAGTAAATGGTGTTTTGAGCTTTTTTTAGCTCATGGTGAAAATTGTTGAACTTTCAACATAACCCTGCATAGTGCATATCTACTATTTAAAACCTTTCTATCGAGTGACTGTTTATCAAAATCAGTTTTGCTGTTGCAGAGATCTTGCTGTGACAAAAAATTGTTATAACGAACTTTCAAACATTCCCTGTACTTTAGCTGACAATTTTCCAAAGTTTTTTACTGTCTAGAATGGTTTTTTCGTGATGATCTTTCAAAGTACAATCTGTATTTATTTTTTTACACATGAAATAAGATCAAATACTACATGGCCAAAACTTTCAAGCTTTCACATAGCTTTGACCACAGACTTTTGTAAGCTTTTTTTCTTCAAGATTTGTCTTTTTGTGATGCTCTTTTAAGGTATATATTATACAAACTTTTTTGCATTCGTTGAAGCCGTTGAGTCTAGGATTAACATCAATTATTGAGCTTTTTTGAGCTTTATGGCACAACTTTTTTGTGAACTATTTTTTTCAACATTTGACTTTTTTTGATGCTCTTTCAAGGTATAATATACGTACTACTGTGTATATATCGAATGCGCTACAAATGGGCTAAAATCAATTATTGAGCTTTTTTGAGCTTTACAACACAACTTCTCGAACTTTTGATTAAAACCTGCACATCTACGGGTCAGAACGCTTTTTTTGAGACATCGCCGAGCAAAATTGGTTCAGCCGTTGCTGAGATCCTAGAGTCAAAAGAATCCAGTCATAATTGAGCTTTTCTGAGCTTTTTACAGTACAGCTTTTTTTGTAAACATTTTTCTTCAACATTTGACTTCTTTTGATGCTCTTTCAAGGTATAATAATCGTACTATATACTGTGTTTATGTCAAATACACTACATATGGGCTAAAATCAATTATTGAGCTTTTTTGAGCTTTATGGCACAACTTTTTTGTAAACTTTTTTTTCGACATTGGACTTCTTTTGATGCTCTTTCAAGCTATAATAATCGTACTACTGTGTATACATCGAATGCGCTACATATAGGCTAAAATCAACTATTGAGCTTTTTTGAGCTTTAAAGCACAACTTTTTTGTGAACTTTTTTCTTCAACATTTGACTTCTTTTGATGGTCTTTCAAGGTGTAGTATACGTACTACTGTGTATACGTCGAATGCGCTACGTATAAGCTAAAATCAATTATTGAGCTTTTTTGAGCTTTACGGCGCAACTTTTTGAACTTTTGAATAAAACCTGCACATCTACGGGTCAAAAGCTTTTTTTTGAGACATCGTCGATCAAAATTGGTTCAGCCGTTCCTGAGATCTCAGAGTCAAAAGAATCCGGTCATAATTTTAATATATAGATAAGGTCGTCTTCTGTTATGGAAGCTTTGAAAATTTTGAAAAAAAATGCTCAAAATTTTTGGGACTTTGAAGACTTGTTTCCTAATTTTGTACCTTCATATTTTCTTATGAAAAATAAATGAATTCATTTTTTGAATATTACAGAAATCCAGTGAACGCAACGTGGCGTCCATACACCAGAGGTAACCCATGTTACTTGAAAATTGATGAAAATATACAACTGGTGAATGGTCCATTGCGAGGATATCGGCCCCAAGCGTTGAAAAATATATTAGGACCGTACAGTATGAAGATGTTAACAAATTGATATTTTTATCTTATTCATATGCACGCTTTTAAGGGATGTCTTTACCCATTATTTCAATAAACACGTGTGTTGTCAAGTTTCGTATCAGTATTTTTTTTTGGGGGGGGGGGGGTAAATTATTCCAGAGCAGAAATCACGTCACGTGTAGGAAAACTCATCACTATTAGAACAATAATTCGATACGAAAGTCCGAAGGATAAATACATACGTCTACATATCATCTAACGCGTAATCTGATGAAAACTGACGCGAGTCTGACATGTAAATGTTAACCCGTGATGTTATTTTGCGAGATAATTTGGAAATTTCAAATCTTATTCTGTAATTAAATTCGCATACACGAGTATATAGCTCTCTTATATAAACGATTAATTGTAGCTGAGCGATAGCAACCTTGATTAAAGTACGATGTCGCAATAATCGACTATCTAAGGTGTTCTATGTTGATATTTTTATTATTTTTTTAAGTCGAGTATGAAGTGGAAAGTGCGACAAAATATTCCATCGAATCGTAGGTATTATATTACTAGGGGGCTACGCCCCCTGAGCCGCTTCGCGGCTCCAACCCCCGGCTCGCGCCCTCGCTTCGCTCGGGCTGCTCGCATGGCCCTCGCTTCGCTCAGGCTTTACCTCTTCCTTTCACTCAACAGCTCGCGCCCTCGCTTCGCTCGGGCTGCTCGCCTGATCTTCACGTTGCTCAAGCCTCTTACTCTTGTTTTCATACAGTCATAAAAAATGTAACTAAGAAGCTCGAAAACAAATGAAAGAACCCTCAAGAAATAAGTTTTTTGGATTTTTGACCGAGGTCCACCACTTCAAAAAATTTGAAAAAAAATACCTATGTACTTTGGTTTGCACCACTTTTAGGTTTAAAGTAATAGCAGATTAAAATTATTTTCTTTTCGGCTTTTTGCCTGGCATACAGTCCATGAAATTTGTAAAAAATCTACGAATTCACCTTCCCTATTTCTATACACCACAGAAGTTTAAAATTCTATTTTTTTTTTTTTTTTTTTTGGTTCCCCAAAAGATACTCTGCGATTTATTAATTTGATAACATATTCTTGAACATATGAATATTTTCAAAATTTGGGCTTTAAAAAACCTATTCACTCAGTGATGGGATATCAAAATTGTATTTTCCCCCTTATCTTCGATTTTAGAAGCGGGAAATTCCCCACTTTTTCCGACAAAAATTCATGATATTATTTCCCTTGGTTTTCCCATTTTTTTGAAATTAAAATTACGAAAAAAGTACCTACTAATAAAAAAACAAAAAAAGAAAAAAGTGAGGAAAAAATAAAAATCACAACTGCTAATTTTAAAACTTTGGTATAAAAAATGGTCCGATATTATTATAATTTTTTTAAGAGTAAAGCCACTCAAATCTCAAAATCTCTTCACTTTCTCACTTTTTTGGTCGAAATATCAAAATTTCATGCATTTTTTTCTCATTTTGAGAATCAATTTCTCATGTTTTTTCCTATTTTACAATTTCCCACGATATCTCATCACCGAATTATTCACTTATCACAACAGGGGCACCCTTTAATGATTTTTTTCTTGAGTGATAAGTAAAAATCTATTTCAATATGAATAAGATTTCAAACATTGTTTTTTCAAGTTCTTAAAATGCAGACGAAATATTCTAAAATCTGATGTATCTAATATCTCTATCTATCCTTTCTGTGTTTCCCAACTCACCCCCTCCCTCCCTTCCTTCCTTCGAAATGCAAATTCAGAGTTACTGGTGCATAATGTATACATGTATGTAGGTATGTAATGTATGTAAGCCTATGTGATCTGGTTTTCGTGGAAATTGTGTACAATAAGGCTTGGCTGTTAATTATTGTCTTATTCATATCATTGATGCATGTGTCTGGTGTTGTAGAGTGTTTGGAAACGGCAAAAAAAATATACATTGTATCATGAAATGCTTTAAATCAAATGTAGGGTGAAGAGGAAGAGGCGATTTTTTGTATTGTTGTGAGATACCACAGTCAGGTATTCGCGAAAGAGCCACAGAATACTCGCCAACCAAACCGGTTTTAGTGCATGATGACATGTTGAACATCCCTAAACGTTCCAAAACGTCGTTTTACTGGATTCGGCTGTATAAGTTCTCAACTTTCAACTCGCTCTAGAAGCTTTCCTAATTAACTTTTCAAAGTTTTTAGATTTTTCCTGACAACCTGTTATCCACACCTTTCCACACCCCAAGTTTGAGCTTTCTAGCTATCATAGTTTCTCTAATAATTTCTATCACCCAGTAAGTAAGTAAGTAAGTAACATTCGGCGATATATATATTGATGTACGAGTATATTGAGGAGTAGAGGTGAAAACTAACGAGATATCAAATTATTAATTGGCCATGTTCGGTTAATTTGATTGTACTTTGTGGAATGCGTATACATCAGATAAATTAAAACAAAGTATGTAATATAAGAACCAATAGCCCACTCATATCTCGTCGACACAACACAGACCTCAACTCAAGTGCGGTTAAATCATTCTCATTTGTTTGTTAACTTATGCCGAATGTTGACCGCTTTTTCGTGTGCCATAAGTATAGTTGTGTTTTAAACCATCGCATATCGTTTCGTTATATAACGCGATAAGTTAAACTTGCTGATAACGTATAACTTACATATTATTCCTGGTTCACGCAGGTAATCGAAAGGTTTGCGGTTGATTACCTATTTTTTTTTCACAAAGACTTTCGTGTTTTTCGTTTCGTGGTGTATTGTTTCGGAAAAGTTGAAAAAAAAAATGTCTCTAATAGTTGAGGTGAAACAAGGTAAACTTAAAGGAAAACACAACACTTCGTCGTTGAGTGGTAAAAAATATTATACTTTTTCGGGTATACCTTATGGTAAACCACCTGTCTGCGATTTACGATTTCGAGTAAGTTTTTTTTAATTATTAAAAATATTTTCAATTTTTATTATTTTTTTTACTCTATGATTTTTTTTTTTTTGTAAAGCCTCCAGAACCAGCTGAGAAATGGGAAGGCATATTCGACGCAACTTACGAAAAAGAGATCTGCATGCAAAAGGATGAATTTTTAGGGGGTGATATTAACGGATCCGAAGATTGCCTTTTTCTCAATATAAATACTCCGGAGGTATTTCGCATGAAAATTTTTCTCATCTTATTAAAGGTTGACCTTAATTTTTGAATTCATTTATTAAAATTATTTTTCTTTTTTAAATTAAGGATCCTAGCACTATAAAAACCCCTAAAGCTGTCATGGTTTTTATTCACGGAGGTGCTTACTTTTTTGGATCTGGTTCAGAGAGATGGTATTCGGCTGATTATTTGATCGAACAAGATGTCATTGTGGTTACATTGAATTACAGACTACATGCACTCGGTATGATAATTTCACGAGTACTTACACAATTTTTTTTACGTTGTAGTCTGAATTACGTATACAGAGTGAATTAATGAGCGGAAATTATCTTTTTGGTAGTTGAAACTGAGTCAAAAGGAAGGAAAGAAAGAATTTGACCCAGTTTTTTATTTATTCGCCCCCGCCTCCTCCTATTCACACCCTCACGCAGATGACTTATATTTTGAATTTTCTCTCTTTTTTTTGCTCTTACTCCCTGAAGTTGTTGGATTCCTTAAATTTGAAAAAAAAATTTCTGTGGTGGTTTTCCCTCAAATTCGCTGAAAAATCGTCTCAATCAAAAAATCCTCTGAAAAGTTTTTTTTTTCAAAAAGAAGAAGAGGAAAACAAAGTTGAATTTTAGTACAAATTTTGAGTTGTCCCCCTCGTATGGAGTCCCTTCTCCCCGTCCCCATGAAAAATGACAAAATTCGAATTTTACAAGTTGGTCAGAACCATTTCCAATAACCCCATGTCAAGAAAAAAATTCTCTCCCATCACCCCAATGCCATTTCCGTTGATTGAAGCCTCTACCCCCCCCCCCAGGTTGGCCCAAATTTCAATAATGATGATTGAAATCTTTTAACACAAAATTGAAACTTTTTCAGTCCTGGTCAAAAGTGACATTTCAGAGGTGAAACATTTTTTTAAACTGAAAAATTCAAGTCTTAAAATATTATTTTTGAAAATAAATTGCTAAAAAATGAAAATTGAGGCCTTCAAATAAATGTTGAACCCCCCCTCCCTCTCGGCTCTTCTCATGAAAAAAGTTTCCCTGGTTCCCCTCCCCAGATAATGTTGGTCTTCTTGTATGGGAATGCTCCAAAATTAATGAAAATTAAAAACAAAAGAAATAGAAAATTGAAGTTTGTAAAAAAATTAAAAATTTTTTCATTTCTGGTCAAACAATAAGCTTATTCCCAGGGTTGAAATACATTTTTTTAAGCCTTTAAACTTTTTTTTTGAAACTATTATTTCTGATCAAACTCTTTTCTGCATATCCCTCCTTCTAGCCTCCCTGATATGTTGAGTCTATTTATACATGGAGAGGTCTTTTAAGTTGAGAAAAATTCAAAGAATCAAATAAAATCGAGATTTTAAAAAAAATATCAATGTCTTTCTGAATTATTAACCTGAAGAACTAAGTTTCTTTTCAAAATCTACCCTACCCTCCCCCCAGTTGGTCTTATTATGGAGGCCCTCGAAATTAAAAAAAAATCAAAGAAGTACTGTAGAAGTGAAAGTCAGTATTTTTTTTCAATTTTGAATTTCTGCGTCAAAATTTTCCAAAATAACTCCGTAATTCGTATATTATTCATCCAAATTATTTTCAAAAAAAAAAAAACACAACAGATTTTCCAAAATTAAGAAAGCTCAAGGTAAACTTTTACCTGCTTTATTCAGGAGGAAGGAGGAGTCATACAAGGGTCATTCCACGTCAACTGGACCAAGAAGTGGTAGGGGGGGGTTCGGCGATTTTTTTGAAATTTTTCCTGTGGAAAGACCTTCCGAAGGGATGACCATATGGCGCAAATCGCAGCCCTCTAGCCCATTTTTAACGGCAGCCAGGGGGTGTCAACGTTTTCAGTGAAACTAAATAATATCATCCATTTCAACGGTGGATTACTCGATAACCGTGGTACCTAACAAAATGGAACATTTTCCCATTTTTAGGGGTTTTGAAAGGCTTTTTGGTGATATCATAAAAATTAGTGTTGCCACTTTTTTGTGTACAGAAAATTAGCTCAAAAAGATTCAAAACGTAGTTTTCATATTGTTCCGACTCTCAAAAATTCTGAAAAAAATATATTACGGAGAACTTTTCATGCTAAAAAACGTAGTAAAAAATCGGGATGTTAACATGTTGCAAAGCTAATTTTAAAAAATTTGAAGTTTGCGAAAAAAATCGATTTTTTGATTTAAAACATGAAAAAAAATTTTAGTAGGTGAAGTTGGCCACTTTGACCCTTATTTTTACGTATCTGTTGAAAAATCTGAAAAAAGCCCCTTCACTCGATGAAATAGACTCCTCACAAAGAAATCAAAACTCGAAAAAATTCAATTTTCAATTTCATACATCAAAAAAAGTTTAAATTTATTCAGTTGTCTTATTTTGACCTCTTTCTTACGTATTTCATGAAAAAGTTGATAAAAATTACACTCACAACAAAAAAATAAAAATTCGTACATTTTTTAAATCTTTTCGAATTTTGATTTTTTGTTAGGAGTTCTTTTCATGCTTTAAATTAAAAAATCGCATTTTTTCGAAAACTTTGAATTTTTTAAAATCAACTTTGCAACATGTTACCATCCCAATTTTTTAATATGTTGTTCAGCATGAAAAGTTGTCCGTAATATATTTTTTTCAGAATTTTTGAGAGTCGGAACGATATGAAAACTACTTTTCGAAACTTTTTGCGCTAATTTTTTGTATGAAAAAAAGTGGCAACACTTATTTTTAAGATATCATCAAAAAGCCTTTCAAAACCCTTAAGTATGGAAAAATGTTCCATTTTGGTAGATACCGCGGTTATCGAGTAATCCACTGCTAAAATGGATGATATTTTAGGTTCACCGAAAACTTTGACACCCCCTGGCTGCCGTTATAAATGGGCTAGAAGGCTGCGATTTGCGCCATTGGTCATCCCTTCGGATGGTCTTTCCTCAGGGAAAACTTCAAAAAAAATCGCCAAACCCCCCTACCACTTCTTGGTCCAATTGACGTCGAATGACCCACTATTAAATGGTGCTTTTTTGAAAAAAAAAGGACCAAATCCCAAAATTAGACTGTAAAAACAAAAAAAATTTCAATTTCTTGACTTTTTTGACTCCTTCTTTGAAAAGTGAAAAAATGGGTAAAAAATTGAATACCTAATTATGATATGAATCATATTAAAAATTTTACATGAGTATGTAATAAGAGCATAGGTAAATGCAAAAAAAAATTATTTAAAAAAAATCAAGATTCTGTTATTTTATTTTCTATTTTCAAGGGTTCCAAAAATAATAATTTTGTAATCATGATCTTATTTTTTCGATCTGATCTCTTTTCTTGTACCCCACTGCTTCCTTCGTCTAGTTAGTGTGCTAAAAATAATTGAAGACGTCATAACAAAAAGGGGTATATATGACACATATGTCCTTTTTGAGACGAATCCATATTGTTATTCTTCAGACCTTCCTCTACCATATGAGACCTCCCCCACTTCACAAAGTCGAAAAACCAGTGAGATATCGCCATTTTAAAACTGCGAAGTCGATTAAAAATTTATTTTTTCAGGGATAATGGGTTACTCATGGTCGATTTTGTGTTGTCAACCATTATTTACCTAGTTTAAATCCAAAAATTTGCTCAAAAACATTTTTAAATCAATAAAAAAAATTGGCCAAAAAAACTTGTCTTTTTTGTTTTTTTTTTTACTTAACATAGCGACCTTTTTTCAGAGATAATGGGTTACTCATGGTCGATTTTGTGTTATCAACCATTATTTACCTGGTTTAAATTCAAAAATTTGCTCAAAAACATTTTTAAATCAAAAAAAAATTGGCCAATTTTTCGTTTTAAAAAGGACATATAATTCGAAATGTTTGAGCGCTTACCGCTAACACACAGTTTCCTCCAGACTGATGGTGCATAGCATTTCATATAGTTAGATAGTGGGAAAATAAGATAAAATCGTCACCGTGTTCAAATATGCACATTTCCAAACTTCACAAGCACTCAAACTTTCAAACAGTTTTTTCTCAAAATACAACTTTCACACATATGTCCTTTTTGCTATGACGTCTTCAATTATCTAGTTAAAATTATGAAATATGCCAACTTGCATATTTTTTGAAGGCTTATTTCTTTCGGTCTGATCTATTCTAATCTCAGAATGGGCACCAAATGAAAGCATTATGCATGGTAGGATCCTACCTGACTTATTTATTTATGTTCACGATTTTCAAAAACATAAGTACTAGATAAACCTTTTGTTATCCCCCTCCCTTCCTCCTCTGAAAGACTAATGTTGAGCAGTTTTTTCTGCTTTACGGTTTCGTTTCTCTTTATTTTATTCGTAGACCACCAATTTTTCCCAGGAATTCAAATAATTTTGAGTTGAAAAAATCAGAAAAAAAATTTCATGAAATTGTGTAATTTACAATGACCTTAAGATCATTATTTCAAGGTTTGTACTCGTAAAAATGCCAATAATGACTCTCAAATGTTCTCTCATTTGATTGCCATCGAAATCAATCTAATTCAAATAAGTATTCTCTCGCAAAATTGAAGCAAATAACGTTATCTAAAAATGAGTATTTTGGTAAATAATATATGAATAACTTATTCTATTATCAAGCGATTCAGAATACAAACATTGAACGAATTTAAATTCTTAATTTAACTCGTTAATGAAAAGCTTACTTAATTTGAAAGTCATTAAAAACAACCTATATGCCCATTGCCCAACTCGAACTGAACCTCCAGTGAAAAAAAAACACTATGCGTCTAAAAAACTATAAATTTTTATTAAGGTCGAAAAAAAAATAAAGAGATAAACGAAGTTCAAAAGCTATAAAAAAAGACGTCTGATTTGAAATTATTATAAAAGGATGAAAACTGTTGACTGCTATTTTCATTTCAAACCATGATATTTGTACAGAAGTAATCTCCAATAATAGCTTGTTCTAATCGTACTTTGTATCGGATAGGATTTCTAAACCTAGGCATACCAGAATGTCCTGGAAATGCTGGCCTGAGAGATCAAGCCCTGGCCTTGAAATGGGTCAAAGAAAACATAGCACAGTTCGGAGGAGATGCCAATAATGTTACCCTGTTCGGTGAAAGTGCCGGAGCATCTTCAGTTCATTTCCTCATGTTATCTCCTCTCACCAAAGGTAACTTTAATCTCAATTTACTCGTTAGCCGAAGTTTTCTATATATTTTCTGATTCTTAAACTCACATATTTCGCAATCAATCTCAAGGATTATTCCACAAAGCGATCGTACAAAGTGGTTCTGCATTGGCACCCTGGGCATTATCATACGATTACGAATCAATAGCTCAAGAACTCGGCCAAAAACTCAATTTTCCCGGAGGAAGTGTACACGAATTACTAGATTTCTTGAAAAAGCAGGATGCCTCCGAATTGACTCGAGCCAGTTACTTAATGAGACTTGAACTCGTTGATGTCAGTAAACTTCTTGATCCAATCTCTCTACCTCCATTGTTGGAAAATCATTCCAAAATCGTGTCTGTTTTTTCAGAGACATCCAGGCAGAGCGAGTGCGGTTCCATTTGCTCCTTCGGTGGAAACTCTCAAAGATGGAGCCTTCCTTCCTGACATACCAGAGAAGCTTTTAGAAAACGTCGATCCAATACCAATCATTTATGGCGTCACTAACAAGGAAGGGATCTTATTTTGCAAACGTTTGTTTACGAAATTATTATAATCAAATTATATACCATAGATCAAGGAAATACGTATACAGTATACACCTATAGACTAATTAGTTGTTTTCATAAATTTTGTCCTATACAGTGACCTCGACAGATACGGTGGATAAATTAAAAACCGATTTTTCTATCATTTTGAGAAATAATTTCAAAATCCATCCTGCCCTTGTATCAGATCTAGGTGATAAAATCAAGAAGTATTATTTCGGCGATAAGGAAGTAGATTTCGGTGAAGAAGTTTTTGATGTAAATACCTACCTATTTTCTTAATTAGTTACGGTTTTGAATTCTTAATTAGGTCGACGAATAATTACCTATGTTCGATGTTAATTCTTCCAGCTTTACACGGATTTGTTTTTCTATCGATTTTACGACAGTATTGAAAATCTTACGAAATCATCGACTCCTCCGTTCGTTTACGAGTTTTGTTACGATGGTAATTTAAACGTGTATAAAAAATTTATCGCAGCTGGTGTTTATCCTGAAGCTAAAGGTACGAAAAACGCAGATTTCTACATTATTCGAATAAAATATACAGCTACTTGTTGATTTTGAATCGAATTTCTATTGTAATAGGAGCCTGCCACGCTGATGAAATTCCTTACATTTTTTCACTGAAAGTACTCCCGAATGCGCCACCTTTAGTTGGAGATGACCTCAAAGTGATCCAGAATATGACCTCTCTTTGGGCAAATTTTGCCAAAAATGGGTAAATTTGAGTTATTATATTTTATTGGATTAGATTTTTATGTAGGTTTTATTATTGACTATCTTATTCTGCTACAGGAATCCTAAACAAGATTTATGGAAACCTTCCACCTCCAGTGAACCTCGTTACTTAAGAATTGATCGCGAGTTGACCTTAGTTGAAGGAAAAGTCTATGGGAAACGATTGCAGTTTTTGAGAGATTTATTGGATCCGGTGATCCAGTCTCATAGCATATTCTAATCTTATCGTGCTTATTTTAGATATACTCATCAAGCTTAAAATAAACTAAAACATTATCTTTAATGAGTACACGTGTTTCTTCTTTAATATGTCACGTGATCTTGTTTTCATACCAGAAATTATTAAATAGGTACTATAAAATAGGGATATTTTGGTCTTTTCTTCTCGTATCGCTATTATTTTTTTTTTACTCAATCAAAAAGTATAAAATAAGGAATAAGTAATTAAGTTTCAGACTTGAACGAATTTTCCAATTTTTTCCTATATCTAATTTAGAATTTTCTACGATATACAAAAAGTATAGTTGTTTCGTGTATTGTTGTGGTTCAAACCACCTGGTCTGAATCATTAACTTGTAAACCTCGAAAAAAAACTTGTGATAAGATACATATTATCGGTTCTAGTCTTGGTATATAATCGAGGTGTTTGGTATTTGATAATTTTTTCACCTAGACTTTCTCGTCAGTTGAAGACTTTAAACTATTTCATTTTATTGTGTTTTCGCGGTGAAAAAGTTGAAAAAATGAGCATAATAGTTGAAGTGAAACAGGGTAAACTCGAAGGAAAAGAGAATACTTCGGCGTTAAGTGGGAAGAAATTTTGTACTTTTTCTGGTATACCGTATGCTAAACCACCTGTTGGCGATTTACGATTTCGGGTATGAGATTATATACTTCATTCAGTTAGATATATTTCAATTATTTTTTAAAAAATTTTTAGTGTAATTTTTATTAATTTTTTTCTGCTTAAAAGCCTCCCGAACCAGCAGAGAAATGGGAAGGTATATTCGACGCGACTTGCGAAAAAGATATCTGCATTCAAAGGGATGAAATTCTAGGGGGTGTTATAAGCGGATCCGAAGATTGTCTTTATCTCAACGTAAATACTCCTGAGGTAGATATTCATACTTCATAGTAAAAATTTCAAATCTTATGCCCGATTATTCGTTGAAATGGTTTCTTTCTTTTCCTCTTTTGAATTAAGGATCCTAATGCGATTGAAACTCCCAAAGCTGTCATGGTATATATTCATGGAGGCGGCTACGTTTGGGGATCTGGTTCAGAATTGTGGCATTCGGCTGATTATTTGGTTGAGCAAGATGTCATCGTTGTTACATTGAATTACAGATTACATGTGCTGGGTATGATCATTTTAAGAGTAATTAGCTGACTCTCTTTGCATGGGAGGTATCCCAACTGGCAGAAAAAACTTTGAATCAGACAAAGCTAAATCGAAAAATCTTGCAAAAATACATTACCAATCAGAATTTTAGGTGCTAAAGCACATTTGAGTACCTTAGAGTCAAACCCAGAATTCTCCAAATTTTTCAAAAATGAGGTTATGATCGTTTTGGGTACAGTTAGTAGGTACGCATCGATTGCCATTCTCCGTTTTTACCTATCTGACACAATGACGCAGTCAGGGGGGTCCAAAGTACCAGGTCAGTGTCAAATTCCGAAAAATGTCCAAAATTTTCAAAAATGAGATTATGGTCGTTTTGGGTACAGTTAGTAGGTACGCATAAATTGCCATTCAACATTTTACCCCATTCGATACCATGATGGTTAGGGGGTCCAAAGTACCGGGTTCGAGTCAAACTTTGAAAAAAATACTTCAAAAAAAATTTTTTTTTCATTCTAGTCGACTATAAACAACCTTGAGATACTTTCAACAGACTTGAATCTAGAATTATCCCTCATTTTATCATGCATTTTCGTGTATTTTCGATATTTTTTACAGACTTGGAGTCAAAACCAGAATTCTCCAAAATGGTATCGTGAATTACTGCTATGGAAAGACTTGAAAAAATTTTTTTTTTGTGAATTCGATTGTTACCCGAAGCACTATATATAGGCGAGATCAGAAACCTGCTACTACTGATTCCCACCTTTCATCAGTTTTTTGCGTTTTTCTCAAAATGGTGAAAAGTGGAGAATTCTGGGTTTGACTCTAAAGTACTCATTTTTCGAGTTTTGGTGAATTTCTCACTATCTTTGAGTCAAAAATGAGAAAGAAAATCAGAATTTTACCAAATTTCTTTGTGGAAAGCTGTCTTGCCTCTTTCTCCCCCCCCCCCCCCCATATGAAAATTTAGCCGAAAAGTTGTGAAAAATCGGATGAGTTGGAAAAGATTTGGAAATTTGGGACATTTGGGAAAAAATTTCGTGTGAGCAGGGAAAATCAAAGAATTACCAAAAATCGTGGATTTTTACTTCTTGATTTGAAAATTTTCAAAATTTTTCTCGTTTCGCTCGGGCCAGATCATTTTTCTTTTTTTCTCCTACCAAAGTTTTAAATAGAAAAATTTACTTCTCGCATCAAAAATAATGTTGTTTTACTTGAAATTTTCCAAAAAAAAAAAAAAAAGTCTCTCTAATGCATTTTTGTCAAAACTGCCATAAATTCCCAACTTATGCAGTTCTGCTGAAATACCTATCGAAAAATGCCCACTTTTCAGCCCAAAAATTCGGAAAAAATAATTTATAATTCTTTCCAAAATTGATAGTTTTTGAATAATATAAAAATTGTGAATTATTGAGAGCTTTTGTCTTCTCTTGCTCGGACGTACCACAATTATATATTTTTAAATATATTATAATTTCCTGAAAACTGAAAATGTTAAAGCCATGAAAACCAGCTTTTTGGTTTATCAAAAATTCAAGGATAATGATGTTTTATGTTTAGAATATTATCAATTTTCACAGCTTTCGCCGTCGCTTGGCTTGGGCTAAACCGTTTTCCTTTTTTTTTCTCTGACCAAAGTTAAAGCGTTGAAAAATTGACTTCTCACATCGAAAATAAGGTTATTTTACTTTTGAAAAATTATTAAGTTTCGAAGTGTTTGCCCTCGTTTCGCTCGGGTCTTTATTCCTTTTTTTTTTTTTAAATTATTATAATTTCCCGAAACCTTATAATATTGTTAAAATTTTTAAACGTTGAAGGTATGAAAATCAACTTTTTGCATCAATTTTTTCAAAGGTTTTGCTCTCGCTTCGCTAGGGCAGATTTGAATTCTTGTGTGCATTTTTCAACAAATTTCTAGAATGAAAAATTAACTTCAGAAATTTTAGTCCAGTCATTCTAGCAAAATTTTTAGTCGAACCTCGAAAAAATTGGGGGCAAGCTGAATTTCACATTATTTGTTCAGATTGGTCTCTAAAACAACCCATCAAAAGTTGCACCCCCCAACTTGCCGGCTACCACTGCAAGAGGTCATTAACCTTTACCGATACAGGTTTTTCGGCTGTATCGCCAAAATGAAGGGCCCGAGAGGAAAAATGTTCGAACAAAAATTGTTCTACGCTAAATTTCCTATCAGAATGACCAGTCCAGCTTTTCCCAAAATGGCGATTTCGCCCTTACTGAGGAGGGGGTAAAGTTGTCAATTTTATGAAAATTGTTTTAAAAAATGAAAATCGGCAATTTAAAACGTGAACTCGATTCACGGTAGACTCAAAAATATTTTGATCAAAGTTGCACACTGCAACTTGTCTGCTACCCCCGCAAAAGGTCATTAACCTTTGTCAATCTACGTTTTTCGGCTATATCGCCGAAATCAAGGGTCGGAGGGAAAAAAGTGATTGAACTAAAATTATTCTACGTCAAATTTCCTATAAGCATGACCAGTTCGGTTGAAATATATTTTTCGATTTTTGGTGAATTTTTGAAAATCAAATTTAGGCCAAAAATGAGAAAAAAAATCAAAATTTTACCAAATTGAGCTATAAAACTGAAATTTGGGACATTACCTTATTTTCGACCTGCCAAATCGATTGGAAACAATTTCAACCCGTTTTGAGCAGTTCTGGAGCCTCCAGAACATTTTTAAAACTTGAAATTTCCACAAAATTTCATCAAATGAAGTTGGAATGCGGAAATTCCCGCTGCAATCCAATTTGAACACGCTATTAAGTCAACTGCTGGTGGGTTTGAGTCATTTTGTGGCCACCAGCGACTTTTTGAAAATTCTTGGAGCCTCCAGTAGATTTTGAAACTTGAAATTTCCATAAAATTTCATTAAAAACAGTTAGAAAGCTAAAATGTATTCTGTAAACTAATTTCAATACGCTATAGGGAGTCGACTGTACGTACATTTTAAGTCGTTTCGGAGCATCCAGCGACTTTTTGGAAATTTCTGGAGTCTCCAGCAGATATTTCAATGCTCGAAATTTCCATAAAAATTTACCAAACAGAGTTGGAAATCCAAAATTGATTGTGTACTCCAATTTCAATATGTACTTAATTCCTAAGAGGTACCTACAGATGCAAAAAAGATGCAAAATTTCATTCAAAAATCTCAAAAAACACAAAATGTTGACGTTGGAACTTCTTTGAAATATATTTTTTTGTACCTCATAGATTATAAATTTTTTGAAGCTTTCGCCTTTGCTTTGTTCGGGCAAAATCGAAAATGTTCTGCTCTTTTTTTTTGAATTTTATTATCAAAGGCTAAAAGACTACCAAAAAACTCGAAAAAAATTGCGAATTTTGAATTTCAGTACCAACCTTGCAATAGAAACAATTCAAAATTATTGTCAAGTACATATGAAAGCATCGTTTTTGAACATTTTAAAATATTTAGGTAACATTTTTGTTTCTTCTCCTCCCCCCTTCCAACATTTGTTCGGGTCACATTTGGCTAATTAGTATGAAAATACTGGAAGGGGAGAGAGGTCTGGATTGAAAATTCGGGAAAATCTGGCGGAAAAAGTTGGGAAAATTCCCATCACACATCACTTCGTCACGCCTCAATAGAAATAGAAAACGTTTTGAAGAAGTTGAATTTTTTAAATTTATTTTAAAAAGGATTATTTGAAATGAGGCAAGATATTCTACTCGAAATGTACAGACCTGCTACAATATTTTCTTGGTGAATTTGTTAGAAAATTTAAATTCAATAAAAACTATTCATCAGACCCCTTTAAGCACCTTAAGCTCTAAAATGTTTTGAATCATGCTATTGTGGTAGCAATCAAGAGCTTCTAATTGTAAGTATTTTGTGTTGTGCTGTATAGGATTTCTAAATCTAGACATACCAGAATGTCCTGGTAACGTTGCCTTGAAAGATCAAGTCTTGGCTTTGAAATGGGTCAAAGAAAACATCACACAGTTCGGAGGAGATGCTAATAACATAACTGTTTTCGGTACAAGTGCTGGCGCGTGTTCAGTTCATTTTCTTATGTTATCTCCTCACACCAAAGGTAATATAATTCCCCTGCAAATTTCGTATTGTTTATTTCATCAATTAATTTGAAAATGGCTCTGATTATTAACCAACTCTCAGGATTATTCGACAAAGCGATCCTACAAAGTGGTTCTGCAATGGTAGCCTGTACGTTTTCATACAACCACCAATCATTAGCTAAAGAACTGGGCGAAAAACTCGATTTTCCCGGAGGAAGTGTGCACGAATTACTGGATTTCCTGAAAAAACAGGATGCCTCCGAATTGACTCGAGCTTGTGATTCAATGAGACTTGAATTCTTACGTGTTAGTAAACTTGATACCCTCTACCTTAATTGAATACCTTATGAAATAATTAGATCTGGAATTCTGAATTGATCGTTGATTTGAATTCTTGATTTTTAGAAATACCCAGGCAGGGCTGGGGCAGGGCTGTTTGTTCCTTCAGTCGAAACTGTCAAAGATGGTGCATTGCTGCCTGACATTCCTGAAAATCTTCTAGAAAATGTGCATCCTATACCAGTCATTTGTGGCGCCACGAATAAGGAAGGGATTTTGTTTACCAGATGTTTGTTTACGAAATCAATAAAATTATAATACTCCATAGATCAAGGAAATACGTAGGTACCTATACTAATTAATCGTTTTAATTAATTTTTCGCAGTGACCTCGCCAGATACGGTGGCTAAATTAAAAGCTGATTTTTCCATCATTTTGAGTAATAATTTCAAAATTGATCCGGCCCTTGTTCCCGACTTAAGCGATAAAATCAAGAAATATTATTTCGGTGAAAAGGAAGTAGACTTGGGTGAAGAATTATTTGATGTACCTACACAGATTTCCAATCAATTACGAACCTATATTCTGAACTCTGGACGATGTTATAATTATTTTGATTTTAATTTCAGCTTTATACGGATTTACTTTGCTATCGATTTCACGAAAGTATCGAAAATTTATCGAAATCATCGACTCCTCCCTATATCTATGAGTTTTGTTACGATGGAAATTTAAACTTGTTTAAGAAATTCCTGGCAGGTGGAATTTATCCAGAACCAAAAGGTGTGGAAATCCATATGCTTTTAAGTGCATTAGGGTGGATTGTGAAAAAGAAAGTGGTGGATTTTGACCCAATTCAGTGGAAATCTTCATTTCAGGTTCAAAATTACTCAGAAAAAATTCTAGCTTTGGAGGTTTCCTTGCTCAAAAGAGGAGGTATTTTCGATGAAATCGTGATTTTCTCTCTCAAGCCTCTACCTCAAACCTGTTTTGGGAAAAATAGCTTACCTAGTTCTAAATGATATTGTTTGAGATTCTGCATCGAGCTAAGCCATTACCTCCAAAATTCAAGACCACGTTTTTTGGTTCTACTGAGTGATTGAAAATTTACAAATTGCTCATTTTTGGGTAAATTCGTGTTTTGAGAATTTTTTCTTTTTGAATATTTCGCATTGATTATTCCAAAGTATTCAAAGATGCCATTTCTAAAACTGGGAAATATTTTGGAATGGAATTGTGCCAATTTTTTGATAATTATTTCTAATTTCAAAACATCAAATAAAAACTTTTCTCCAGTTTTAGAAATAATACTTTTGGATATTTTTGATGAACTAATACGAAATACGAGAAAAAAAGTTCTCAAAATACAAATTTAGCCAAAAATGAGCAATTTGTAAATTTTCAATCGCTCAGTAGAACCCAAAAAGTGGTCTTGGATTTTGAGAGCAATGACCTAGGTCGACGTAGAATCTCGAATACTTCTGAATTATTTCCAACTTAACATGAAGTTTTCATCTGAATTTGGTCAAAATCCATTTTACCATTTTTTTAACAATCTGACTTAAAAAGCATCTAATCCCCATCTGCACAATTCGTATAAAAAAAAATAAAATTCCTATTTTCATAGGAGCCTGTCATGCTGACGACCTTCCTTACATTTTTTCAATGAAAATATTACCACATTCACCACCCTTGATTGGCAATGACCGCAAAGTAATCAAGAACATGACTTCTTTATGGGCGAATTTCGCCAAAACTGGGTAAATTTCAACTTTAATTTCAACTTTAATTTCAACTACCTACCTACTTGACTTTTTTTCATGGGGTATTTAGCATTTGTTGACTTTTTCATTCTGCTATACAGAACCCCTAAACAAGATCTTTGGGAACCGTCCACTTACAGCGAACCTCGTTACTTGAGAATCGATCGCGAGTTGACCCTGGTCGATGGAAAAGTCTATGGAAAACGATTGGAATTTTTGAAGGATTTATTGGATCCGGTGATCGAGTCTTATAGGATATTATAATCGTGTCACACATTATTGTGTTACTCATAAAGTTTAAAATAAACCGAAACATCATCTCTCGACGTGTTTAATCAGCGTAATTTTACTTCTCGAATCATTTGTAACCTGATTATTTTTGCATGTGTATCTGCCCAAAGTACACAGATCACATACGTCGACGTGCTTGGTGACTAATAAAATTCATATTCGTCATTCGTGTTAATCTTTGTGATCAGATTAGCCATTATCACCGAAAAATATTCCACTTTGATCCGTTTTTATCCAATTTTTTGGCGGTAAATATTACGAAAAGTACGAATGAAATAAATTATGAGGATATCTAATGTATTCAAGTTTCATTTTATTTTATTTTATTTCGAGCAAATGTGTTTGTTTAAAAAATAGGTGTAGCAAAAGTAGTCGAATTTATCAATTGCTGAAATAATAAAGCGAAAATTGGCAATTGAATCGAATACTTATTTCAAAAATTAAATCAATAACTGAAAAATAAAATGAAAAACTATGAAAAATTAATCAAAAACCGAAATTAGTATCGCAAATTTTGTGAATAGAATCAAATACTGGGAATAAAATTGAAAACTATGAAAATTAAACAGAAAATTGATAATAAAATCGCATGAAAAATTGAGAGTTGAATCAAAAACTTCAAAAATGAAGTATTGAACTCCTTTTTTGAGCAAATTTCGTACATACAAAGTGTTAACAAACAGTTTTGATTGTTTTGAATTTTTGTCAGTTAGAAATAGTCACAAGGAGTGTATTTTTTATTGGTTTGTACCAAATGGAAATTTTTTTTTAAATTGATCACTTTTGAGAAAAATGAATTTGCACATATAATGAAATTTTAGTTTTTTGAAAAAAACTCAAAAACTAAGCACTCTAGAAAAAAACTAACGACATTATGTCGATTGAAAATTTAATTCTCTACAACTTTGTTAATGTGAAATTTTTTTGGACGCTTCCTTTTGCCTCCACATCAAGTTTAATGACTGTTTTCCAAACATTGAAATATTTCCTCTTTAAGATTTTATTTTTCAAAGTGTTCTTATGCTAAATGAAGGTAGGATACCAGATCTTTAAAATGAGGTGCTATTCATTCCTCACAATTAATATTATAAGTTGATAAAAATAATGAATCAAGTTTTTAAAAAAAAGAAAATCACTCTCCTGTAAAATTTCACTTTTTTGAGATGTAACCTTATTACTCCCTAGGTGCGATATGTGTATAAGTTTCAGCACAATGGTGATTTTTACATTTTATGACCTGGAACCTGTTCTAATTGATCAAATAAGGTCAAACTTGAGGAATGGGGTTCTTTTGAGAGTTAGAGTTGGCCCCTAAGGTGAGAAGGGTCAAAGTTGAAAATTAGAGAAAGGTCATTTTTTTAGAGGGGCATAATATGGCCCCAAATGGACAAAAAAGGTCCAAAATCATATCATTGGTCAATATCTCTATTGTAATCAACATATCCAAATTTCAGCTTTCTAGATCATGCCCACCCCATTTTAGGTGAAAAACCCAACATTTTACCCCTATTTTTGACCCCCTCACGATGTAGGGGGTCCAAATTTCCAGAATACAATGGGAGGATTCCCCATGAATACTTATCGCAGGTTTCAACCTTCCAACCCTATTTGACCTCTCTCCAGGGTCAAAAAAGTGGATTTTTTTTGCTATTTTACGCGTTTTCCAATTTTTTAGACAGACTGTAGCTCCTCCAAATTGACCTATGAGGGTCCAAATTTTTACAGTACAGTGAGAGGGTGCACTCGAAGTGCCTTTTGCATGTTTCCACCTTCCAACCCTATTTGACCCCTTTTCAGGGTCAAATGGGGTTTTAAACGTTTAGGAGAGCCTAATACAGCACCTCCAAATTGACACAGAGGGTTCAAATTTTCCACAGTACAATGGGAGGATGTACCCGAAGGCCCTTTTGCCGGTTTCAACCTTCCAACCCCATTTGACTGGTTTCAGGGTCAATACAGGTTTTTTACCGTACTTTTTGCAGGAGGAAGCAGAGAGTTGGGCGAAGCCCGAGGGGGGTTCAGGGGGGACGAAGTCTCCCCCCTCCAAACACAGGCGAAGCACAGGGGTGAAGCAAGGGTGCGAGTAGTTCAAGAGCCCTCAATGTTTCTGGCACAAAAATTTGGCTCTTACGTAGCGGCAGACCGCTACGACTTTTTTTTTCAGTACAATGAACCAAAACACGCTGCCCAGTTGACCAAGTGCTAGCGGATTGCTAGCATTTTACTGACGTTTTGGGAAAGTGCTAGCATTTTTCTAGCTTTTTGTAGCTAGCATTAAATCTTTCGCAAAAAGCTAGCAATTTGCTAGCACTTTTTTTCTGGCAAATTATGTTCTAGCAATTCTTTAGCAATTCTCTCGCTTTTTTCAGCTAGCATTTGTATCACACTAATTGTGCTTGCTTAATGCTAGCGTTTTACTAACGGATAATTGCTTGCTTTTCTACACTAGCAATACGCTTGCATTTATCTGCTTACATTTATCTAGCAATCTAATGCTAGCAAAATGCGAGCAGATCTCTAGTCTCTCTCGTCTAGCTTTTACTTTGCATTCTAGCAATAGAAAAACGCTAGCTGATTGCCCTCACTTTTCAGCTAGCTTTCTGTATGGAATTAGATTCTAGCAAAATGCGAGCAAGTATGTGGCATTTTTTTCCTAGCATGTTTTTCACTGGCATTTCCTTCATAGCCTACTCATGCAAGTACAGAAAAACTTCAGTGAATCTCTTTCACCCATTTTTCAGAAAAATACTTCCATATCTTCATTTTTTAAATGGAATTTTTAAATATTTTTAACAGATACCTAAATACGTAATTTTTCGTTTCTCAATGATTTTTTTATTTTCATTTTTAAAAAATTTCAAATTTGTTAATGCTTTTCATGTTAACAGGTAGGTATTTTTCCTTTCCATTTTGGCTACTTTTCAACTTTGAACAATAATTTTGAAGAATATTCCATTATTGAAAAATCATTCTTGTAATTATTTCATTTTTTATAATGTATAATTTGTTCATTAAAAATGTTGTTCAAATGTTTTTGAAATTTCTTATTTTTAGTTTGTTTGATAAGTATTTCATTTTTAAATTTTAAATTTTGGCAATTTTTCAATTTAAAAAAAAAAAACTTTATTTTTCAATAAAGAGACTTCTAACCCAAGCGCTAGCTTAATGCTAGCAAATTGCTAGCGTTGTTCTCTCTCATGGTATACTTTGCTACTCTTAGATAAAGTATGTAGTCAATCTGAATATAAGCTCAAGGTAGTATTTTGTATGATAGTAAGAAGAGTGCTACCACTCTACTTACTCTGGCACACCTCACTAGCGCTATGCTAGCGGTGAGCTAGCGTAGGAGGTCAGTTGCCTATTTTTGGATATTGGAGAACTACCTTGACCTGATTGAAAACACCTCCTAGTATTTTTAAAAGTTAATTAGTAAAAATAATTTTCCTGATAATCAAACTTTTCCTGCGCTAGCAAAATGCTAGCCCCATGCTAGCAAATTTTACGCTAGCACGAATGGTGCCGGAATTTGAGACACTTTTTTTAAAAATGCTAGCAAATCAGTCGCGATTTAGTCGCATTTACGTAGTAGAATTGCAAGCAAAGTGCTAACAAAATGCTAGCTTTTCGCTAGCTTTATGCTAGCTATACCCTAGCTGTTTGTGCTCAATTCTGCTACGCTAATGCGACCTAATCACTACTGATTTGCTAGCATTTTTAAAAAAAGTGTCTCAAATTCCGGCACCATTCGTGCTAGCGTAAAATTTGCTAGCATTTGGTCAACTGGGTGATACCATGAATATAATTTGATATTTCGTTATGTATACAATGGAATGTTCCGTTCGGCATTCTCGTTCCCTCCTTGAAATAAATTTAGCCATGTGGATAAATAAAGACCAAAAAATGATAAAGTCCCGAAATAATTCACATTCCAAACGATTTCTGATGAGATCGTCAGGAATATCGTCCTGATCCATGGCAATATTACGTATAAGTTCCCATGATCCTAGATGAGCATGGCCTTCTATTAGGGAAGGGATGAGATTTCTAAAACATTCAATTTTTTGAAATTACATATATTATAAAAACAAATTTTTTAGGAAACTTAGTTTTGGACAAAATTATTCCGAGCTAAATTTCTTATCGAAAAAGTTCTATGCATTTTAAAAGTACGTAAGCCTTTCTCAAGTTTTAATTTCTTAGTGTATTAGGTACCTACGTTTTGAATTGAAAAAAAAATCCATAGAATCTTTTCGACGAGAAATTTAACGTAGAATAATATTCTATAAATAACCATTTTTCTCTTACAATGTATTTTTCACAAGATATGAATGCAAAAAATTTAATTTTCAGACGTCTCACCTACCTATAGAGTAACGCTCAGATCAGAGGGGACTTTTTTGCATCTTGATAAAGATGGCGTTTCTGAAAATCTTATCAAAATTCGATTTAATGGAAAATTCTGTTGGACTTTGTCGTTTCTCGACTTTTATTTACTGTGCTATTGACTTCAAAGGGAAAGGAGGGAAAGCCAAACGGAATATTCCGTTCTATTAGAGGTGAAAACTGATGATAAACCAAATTAATTACGGTATCAATGTACCTCGATTCCGAGAATAAAATTTCGCGCAAGAGACATTATAGGCTCAATCGGGTAATCGAGGTGTCTCATGCTTGGTGATTTTTCTATAAAGAAGTTCTCATCGCTTAAAGACGTTAAAGTGTTTCTAGATAACTGTTGTGGAAAAGTTGTGAAAAATGAGTTTAATAGTTGAAGTGAAACAAGGTAAACTCAGAGGTAAAAGGAATACCTCGGTGTTGAGTGGAAAGAGATTTTGTACTTTTTCTGGTATACCATATGGTAAACCACCTGTAGGCGATTTAAGATTTCGGGTATGTAATTTTTTTCGTCTAATTATCTATTTTATTTTATTTTTCAATTACCTACTTGACTTAATTTTGGTTGTTTTTTTTTCAATTTTTTTCGTGTAATTTTATTTCATTTTATAATTACTCGACCCAATTTTAGTTTTAGTTTTTTTCAATTATTTTCGTTTAATTTTTTTTTGTGAAGCCTCCCGAACTAGCTGAGAAATGGGAAGGTATATTGGACGCGACTTGCGAAAAAAATATCTGCATTCAAAGGAACGAATTTGTAGGGGGTGATATAAATGGATCGGAAGATTGCCTTTATCTCAATATAAATACACCTCAGGTATTTCTCGTAAAATTTTTCAACTTTTTCACTACTTATCTTAAATTTTTTATTTCTAGAGGTCATTTATTGAAGTGATTATTTTTTTCTTTCAAATTTTAAGGATCCCAGTATTATAAGAACCCCTAAAGCTGTCATGGTGTTCATTCATGGAGGTGGTTACCATTTTGGATCTGGTTCAGAGAGATGGTACTCTGCTGATTATTTAGTCGAGCAAGATGTCGTCGTGGTTACAGTGAATTACAGATTACATGCACTGGGTAATATTGTAATTTTACCAGTAATTTTTTTTATGGTTGTTTGATTAATTCGGGGTCAATTAATGCGTGTGAATGATTTTTTTCATTGTTTGAAAATATTCAAAAGATGGATAGAACATGCTTGATTCACTTAGTGGATTAGTTGAATAGTTATTTTAGATGTTGTTTCAGAAGATTGGGTATTTTTTCAAGATGATGGTGAAGTTGAAGATGATTTCAATTCAGTTTGAAAATACCTATTTAGCTCTTTAGAAGACCTCTGTGGGGGTTTCGAGCTTGGAGGTATTGCTTTGCTGAAATGATTTAAGCTGCGGATTTTTGAATTTCTTCAAACACATTTCTAGGAGAAAGTTTTTGGTGCATCATCGTTTTTCAATTTCAACAATGACGACGAAACATTCCTTCAATTTTGATCAGATGCGGTAATCTTTTTTGTTGGCTCGGATTTCAAGATTGCAGAGTGGAATCAGAAGTTGAAGTATGTTGGTATAACTCGAAAGCACTGAAGATAGGAATTTATTCTCGTTAGAGGAATTGTCAAATGTCTTCATGTTCTGTTGAAATCTGTACGTTCATTGATAAGTGCTGATAACGTTGGCAGATTTGTGTCGTTCGGACTCATAAACATGGCTTATTTTTTTTCTCATCGTGGATTTTTTTTTTGTTCATTTTTGGATATCTCCGACATTGGTTAAAATAGATTTTTGATGTTTTTTGAGGAAAGAGGTTTTGACATCAATTTTTTTAAACCTTTGATATGGTTGTCGAATTGGAACTTTTTTTCCGATAGAAAGTGGCATGATTTGTTCAGATTCTGAGTCGACTTTGAGAAAATTCATGTGTTTGGAGATTCGAGTTGAGAAATTTTTTGTTTCACGATTTCGTTGTTCTTCAATTTTTTCACATTGTTTTTTTTTCGATGTCTTTTATGGTGGATAAATTGGAAACAATTTAATCACATTTTTTTGTATCAAACTATCGAATTCTTCAACTTTGACTGAAAGTTTTTCAAAAGTATGAAAATTTCTCACACTTGCGTATTACTTGAGCATAGCTCTTTCGACCCGTTTCTTTAAAAAGAGGTTCAATCTTGAGATAAAAATTTGAATATTTATTTGTGTACTGAAATCGATCTCCCTTAAGGGTCATTCCACGTCAATTGGACCAAAAAGTGGTAGGGGGTTCGGCGATTTTTTTGAAATTTTTCCTGTGGAAAGACCTACCGAAGGGATGACCAATGGCGCAAATCGCAGCCCTCTAGCCCATTTTTAAAGACAGCCAGGGGGTGTCAAAGTTTTCTGTGAACCAAAAATATCATCCATTTCAGCAGTGGATTACTCGATAACCGCGATACCTACCAAAATGGAACACCTTCCCATAGTTAAGGGTTTTGAAAGGCTTTTTGGCGATATCATAAAAATCAGTGTTGCCACTTTTTTTTGTACAAAAAATTAGCTCAAAAAGTTTCGAAATGTAGTTTTCACATCGTTCCGACTCTCAAAAATTCTGAAAAAAATATATTATGGGCAACTTTTCATGCTGAACAACATATTAAAAAATTGGGATGGTAACATGTTGCAAAGTTGAGTTAAAAAAATTTAAAGTTTGTAAAAAAATGCGATTTTTCAATTTGAAACATGAAAAAAAGTTTTGATAAGTGAAGTTTACCCATTCTACCCCTATTTTTACGTATCTGTTGAAAAAGTTGAAAAACCCCTTTCGCTCGATGAAATGAACTCCTCAGAAAAAAATCAAAATTTGAAAAAATTCAATTTTCAATTTCAAACATCGAAAAAAGTTTAAATCTTATTTTGACCTCTTTCTGACGTATTTCATGAAAAAGTTGATAAAAATTACAATGCACAACAAAAAAATGAAAATTTGTCCATTTTTTGAATTTTTTCGAATTTTGATTTTTTTGTGAGGAGTTCATTTCATTGAGCGAAAGAGTTTTTTCAACCAACAGATACGTAAAAATAGGGCTCAAATGGGTAAACTTCACCCATCAAAACTTTTTTTCATGTTTTAAATAAAAAAATCGCATTTTTTTGCAAACTTTGAATTTTGCAACTCAACTTTGCAACATGTTACCATCCCAATTTTTTAATATGTTCTTCAACATAAAAAGTTGCCCATAATATATTTTTTTCAGAATTTTTGAGAGTCGGAACGATGTGAAAACTACATTTCGAAACTTTTTGAGCTAATTTTTTGTACGAAAAAAAGTGGTATCACTGATTTTTATGATATCGCCAAAAAGCCTTTCAAAACCCCTAACTATGGGAAGATGTTCCATTTTGGTAGGTATCGCGATTATCGAGTAATCCACTGCTGAAATGGATGATATTTTTGGTTCACAGAAAACTTTGACACCCCCTGGCTGTCTTTAAAAATGGGCTAGAGGGCTGCGATTTGCGCCATTGGTCATCCCTTCGGTAGGTCTTTCTACAGGAAAAATTTCAAAAAAATCGCCGAACCCCCTACCACTTCTTGGTCCAATTGAGGTGGAATGACCCTTAAGCAGATCTGAAACCTCTAGCAAAAGTCGATTTTTTCCAGAAATTTTAATTCGCTTCAGAAGGTGTTATTAATCAGCTTCGATGGCTCAAAATCTAATTTGGTCATAATTTCGACAAAAGGCAATAAGCGAATCAAGAATTTAAGCTGAAGGTTTGGAAAGTGTGCATTTTTTCACAAGCTGAAAATCTCAAACTTGTAAATTTTTTTCAAAACATCAGTCAGGAGGGTCTTCTACATTTCGAGGTCCCCCCCTTTTTCTCCCTCCTATCGATAGCTACCATTTCCGAGCCGATCTAGAACCACCAGAAAAAAGTTGAGAAAAATCTAAGGAATTAAATGACATTTATATTTTCTGGTAATTTTTCAAGAATTGCAATCCCTAAAATCATAATTTCACTGAATAACTCCCTCTCATCCCCCCACCCTCAAGTGAAAAGTGTGAAAAAAATAATTCCTCTACATGTCTAATCAGTACTTAATCACTAATATCAAATTGTATTTTTGAAATTTGGCCACTTTCTCATCATCCGAGGAGAGAGAAAGTCAAATCTAGGTACATTAAATAGGTAGCGTTTTTCATTATGAAAATGAGAGCTGAATTCGAATATTCAGAAAATTAAAATGTTTAAATAAACGTGTGTTAATTTCTTTAGGGCTAAAGTTCTATTTTTTTTATCACGCGAGAAGTGAGAGGGGTCAAAACAATTAACAGATAAAAATTGGCCAAATCCAAAGATCAGTGTGCGAACATATAAACTTTCTGAACTTGACTTGCGATTTCTTCCAACCCAATAATATTCTATGAAAAAATTGAGGAAAAACGAGATTGTGGAGCATGAAATTTTCCATCCACATGGAGAATTGGTTTTCTTCTGGAAACCTTTGCTTTTAATGTTCGTCGAGCGAAATTGAAAAGCTCAATTTCATTGACTGATGAACTTACATGCGAAAAAATCTACCTATGGAAACAATTCTAAATGGAAGGTGCAATTTTCGGCTCAGATGGACTCGAAATGCTATTTTATTAATAAAATTGTTTGAAAATTCAGAAAATTTAGTTTAGAAACTACTCGTCAGCTACTTTTCGAGAATCTCGACCTTCACAATTTTTCGATTACTGGCAGCTTCTAATTAGATTTTGAATTGGACAGGATTCCTAAATCTAGGCATACCAGAATGTCCTGGTAACGTTGGCCTGAAAGATCTAGTCTTGGCCTTGAAATGGATCAAAGAAAACATCACACAATTCGGAGGAGATGCTGATAACATAACCATCTTCGGTGAAAGTGCTGGAGCGTCTTCAGTTCAATTCCTCATGATATCTCCTCTTGCCAAAGGTAACGAAATTCCACAGATTTAGCATTCTTTAATGTTTACTGAACGAAAACTGTAAATAAGTAGGTATCTAGGTACCTACTCGTGCATCTGATTTGTTAACTCACATTTCATAATCAATTTCAGGATTGTTTGACAAAGCGATCCTACAAAGTGGTTTTGCATTGGTATCCTGTGTATTATCACACGACTACGAATCGATAGCTAAAGAACTCGGAAAAAGGCTCAACTTTCGCGGAGGAAGTGTTTACGAATTGCTGGATTTCCTGAAAAAGCAGGATGCCTCTAAATTGACTCTAGCCAGCAACTTGATGAGGCTGGAACACATTCAAGTCAGTAAATTTGGTACCCTTTATCCTCATCAGATACGAGAAAATTATTACAAAATTTTTAATCGATGGCCTTTCTATTTTTTTAGAAACATCCAGGTAGAGCAATGTCGGGGTTATTTGTTCCTTCGATTGAAACTGTCAAAGATGGCGCATTCCTGCCTGACACACCTGAAAATCTTTTAGAGAGTGCGGATCCAATACCGACCATTTATGGAGTCAACAACAAAGAGGGGATTTTGTTTTGCGAATGTTGGTTTATAACACGAATTTAAATCAATTGCTAATACTATGAATCAAGAATACGTTTTACTAATTTGTATTTTTCTCAAATTTTTCTACAGTGGCATCGCCAACTACGATGGCTAAATTAAGAAGCGATTTTTCCATAATTTTGAAAAACAATTTCCAAATCCCTTCTGCCTATTTACCCGATTTGAGTGAGAAAGTTCAGAAATATTATTTCGGTTATAAAAAAGTAGACTTCAGTGACGAATTATTCGACGTAAATACCTACATCTTTGATTTCTTATAGTTTCGAATTCTGAATTAGATAAACTCTTTGAATAATCACACCTACCTAATTTGATTTTCAGCTTTATACAGATTTATTTTCCTATCGACTTTACGACAGTATCGAAAAACTTTCGAAATCATCGAATCCTCCGTTCGTTTACGAGTTTTGTTACGATGGAAATTTAAACATTTATAAAAAAATGTTCGCCGGTGGTGTTTTTCCAAAAGCTAAAGGTATGAGAAATCAAGTGCCTGTATATCTATTTCATAAACTTATATAATTTTGTAAAATTAAAATATACCTATTAATATTGGATCCAATTATTATTTCCATAGGAGCCTGCCATGCTGACGAACTTCCTTACATTTTTTCAATGAAAGTACTCCCGAAAGCACTCCCCTTAATTGGCGATGATCTCAAAGTGATCCAGAATATGACCTCTTTTTGGGCAAATTTCGCCAAAACTGGGTAAATTTGAATTTTTATTTCAACTGCTCGACTGTTTCATCATTCGTAGGAATTTATTACCGAATATTTTTCATTTTACTACAGAGTTCCTGACGAAGATTTATGGAAACCTTCCACTTCCAGCGAACCTCGTTACTTAAGAATTGATCGAAAATTGACCCTAGTCGAAGGAAAAGTCTATGGGAAACGATTACAATACCTGAGAAACTTATTGGATCCGGTGATCGAGTCTTATAACTTGTTTTAATCTTTTTTAAAATTTTTTTTATTGCACATTATGAACTCATCAAAAAATAAACTTGTAAAAATACTATACTCTCGTGTTTATTCAGTACGATTGTACCTTATTATTAGTTCTCGAATCACTGCAAATCTGAATCTTTTGTTATACACGTATCTACACGTACTGTATGTTTATCAACACAAAGTACAGAGCGTGCCTATCACATCATTAGATACGTGTATGTGTACGTAGGTCATAGATTCACGTGAATCTCGTTCTCAGACCAGCAATAAATGTAATATTGAAGTTTAGCGTTGATAACGAAACCGACGAAGTATACCGACACGAATACCGGTTTACGCCATAATACGAGTACATGATGTGTCTCTCTCTTTATTCGTGTGACTAATTTTAATTTTATTCGTGTGTAGAGCTCGATATCTCTGCAAGTGGTTTGCGGTCGAATGTTGTGATTTTATCGGTTCCAAACGGTTATTTTTATACATATTTTTCTAAAAATGTCGCTAATTGTGGAAGTCAATCAAGGTAAATTGCAAGGGGCGGAGAATAAATCTAAATTGAGTGGGAATACCTACTATACGTTTGCTGGAATTCCTTACGCTAAGCCACCGATTGGAGAACTCAGGTTCAAGGTAAGTTAGTTCAGATTTTAATAGGCACCTAAGATCGAGTATTTTTTTTTTGTTTTACGAATTTTACGTATAGTTGATCGTCGGTGTTTGTTGACAAATTTTTGAATGATTTTTTTGTTTACGTTGAAAAAAGTGTGTAGGATGATTATTTAAATTCGAATTAGCAGAAGGAGGTGAATCAAGGAAGATGAAAAATATATTTCGAGGAAAAAAATGTGAAATTTCATCTTTTCTTTGTTTTTTTATACTGATATGAGCATATTTTTCAATCGAAGTCCAATTCTTTCTAATTGAGGATTGTTTGAAAGATCGACTTCCCAATCTGCTCATTCTCTCTCAGTTCAGTGATCTCATTTTTTTTTCTTTTCATGAATTATTTGATAAAGCCTAAAAAGAATAATTACTGAAATCGATCCAAAAGTGGGTACTTGGTTAAAAATTTGAACTTTTCGCAATCCTTACGTTGACAAAAACTCCACCCTCGAGTTTCAACTCTCTAAATCAAACCTAGATTACTTTATGAGAATACTGGAGTCTCCTTTTTCGCTCCTTTAAACACAATTTATTTTAATTTTGTTTTCAAGATGAAGTTGAAAAAAATCAATTTTTTCTAGAAAGTTGGTTCCTTTTTGAAGGAAGGGAAAAAAGGAACGTGTTCATCCCAAAACTCAATTTTCTACTCTATGACAAAATTACTTTGTTCTTCTCATGTGTCAAGTTTTTCCATCCCTTGCCCCCTCCTCTACTCCCACTAAAAGTAAAAATATTTCGGCTTCATAACATTTTCAAAATTGAAAAAATTTGGTTCTCTCATATAGATAGAAGAAAGGGAAGGGGTAAATATTTTTTAAATCACCAATTTCCCATCCATATGAGAGATTATACTCCGTCGTACTTATGAATATACGTATTTTGTCCTTCTTCTAACACTCCCATCTTTTGTTTTCTTCTCCTGCTCCTCCCATTAAGAAGCAAATAAAGGGGAAAAAATCAACAGAAAAGTTTGCTCGATTTCTGCGTTGTTCAAAAATACGTTTTAAAAAAATGTAATTTCACAATTATTTCTAAATCATATTATTTTCTTGAGAGATCGAGGTGGGAGAGGGGATTACAAATTTGAAAAGTTCGAAAAGCTTAAAAAGCTTAAAGTCTCTGCTGCATGAAAAATCTTTCTGTTATTTTCAAGCATATATTTTTTGCTTCTTCTCGTTCACTCTTCTTTGCTTTCCTTTTCATCAGAACGCCAAATAATGAAAATTTTTGTCTTCTTTTCTCCCTCCTCTCCCTCCCCCTCTTTCTCCTACCATTTTAAATCAAAAAGGCGGAAACAAGCCAACGAAAACCTTTTTCAAAATTAAAAATAGTAATTTGCAAATCCAAAATCGTGCTCTTTTTTTTAAGAGAGGGGTTATCCTTTTGGAAGACTCAAAAAACTCAAATTCCCACCAGTAAGAAAAATTACTTTGCCATTCTCGTGAATATATTTTCTCATCTTCATGTTCCTTCCTCACCCCCCCCCCCCCCAATGAAAATCAAAATATGTACTAAAAATAAATATTACCATTTTTATGTTGTTTACAAAATACCTTCTCTTAAATTAAGACAAAATTGACAATTTCAAAATTATGCTTATTTTTGTCAAAGGAGCAACAAGATGAGGGAGGGGGAGGTGAATAGTTCGAATAGCATAAATTCCTACCATCATCATCATTGAACTTTGACCTGGTGAGCTGTTCAGCCCGTCTGGGAAAATGTAGAAGAATTGCTCGCCGATGTATCATCAAGTCTTTTCTTCAGTCTTCCTCTACTCCTCCTGCCAGTTGGAGTGTATTCTTTGACTTTTCGAGGGGACCATTCATCGGGCATTATGCTATCAACATGTTTTCACCATTTCTTTCAGTAATCTTTCACTCGTCTAATGATTGGCTCGCTCCTAGCTCCTTCAGGATGTCTTCGTTCCTTTTCCTATCTCATATTACAAAAATGCTGCGTTTTGGGTTCATCTTGTCGATGGTCTTTTGGAGTTGTTTGTAGAACTCGTCACTTTCCTCCTCTTTGTCTTTCTCTGAAGCATATACGCCAATCACTGAAATATCTTGGTTCCCAAATTTCAGATTTATTTCGATTTGTCTTTCACTCCATATTCTATATGACTGGATGTTGTCTTTGAGTCTGTTCCGGGTATAAATCATAATCCCCGCTCTGGCACGTTCAGCTTTTCCTACTCCAGCATATACTCAGTTGAATTCTCCTCGTTCATCGGTGCCACTGCCCTTTTTCTTGGTTTCTGTGATAACAGCTATGTCGATGTTTCTCTGCATTGAGATATTGTATTCCAGCTCCTCTTCTTTTCCATTCATTGCTCGCACATTCCAGGTAGCGATCTTCAGCCTGTTTTGTTTCTTCTATAGCGTGGGCTTTTTTGCCTGCTGCCCAACAGGGTTCCCTGATTTTCCAGCCGGTTTCTTCTTATTTTTGTTTTCTTGAGAAATTGTTTTTTTTTTCGCTTCTATGGGTTACTAGTAGAGCTGAAAATGGTTACAATACCCGCTAACCGGTATCTGGTTCAAATACCGGCTAAACCCTCTAGTGGTTGTATCCAGTTGATTCGGATATAGATAGTAGTGTATAGCGAGTACAACCCGAATGTTTTCGCACTTGGTCTGCGCACGCACCCCAAAATTTGATAATGTGTAAGTGGGAGGAGTTACACTTCAACACCTGTCATTCGTATGTGTGATTGACATTTGACATGATTGATGACAATGATGATGTCATGCCGGTACACTGGCTACGCAGTCAATGTGCTACTAGTTATAACGCGAACCGGTGCAACATTTTTTCAATTTGCTACCCGCTACTAGCGAGTAGTGAGAATTTACGATACAGATACAATAGTTACCTGCTGTCAGCAAGTACCGTTTCCAGCTCTAGTTTCTAGCCCAAGGAAGTATAGCTTGATGAGGGGGCTGCCCTCTGCGCCGTCAAACCGACTTTCCCAAAGTTCGGTTATAGCACCGAAATGAAAAATTATCCAATCTATATTCTCCTGCGTCTATTTTAAATTTCTTCTTCTCCTCCCCACCCCCTCCCCAACTAAAATCCAAAAGGTTGGAAAGAAATCAGCTAAAAAAATTTTTCATGTTTCAAATGCTATTTTGAGGGGGGGGGGAATCACGATTCAAAAGTCTTTTTTTTTCAGAGGAAGCGAGAGAAAGAGAGCAAAAAGTTTGAAAAAGGCCCTTTCTACTCCACTAAAAATCGATAAATTTGAAAATAAATCAGCAAAAAAGTTGGCCTATTTTTACGTTGTTTTCAAAATATAGTTCCATATTAGGTATGCTCTTTCAAAGTTGAAAAAAAATCACAATTTCGAAATTTTCATCCCTTTTATAGTGAGTAGGAGAGGGGGTAATTTTGAAAAATTTTCGATGCTTAATTTTCCCTCATTTTTGGTGAGTTTGTTTTGGATTTTAGGATTCAAAATTAAATCAATAATATTTTTTTAAATTGTTCAAAGCAGACGAGTAAATTAAGTTGTCTCTCGAAAATTCGATTTTTACGGGCTTAAGTGGCCTATAATGAAGCATATTGAGGTGATCTTCTGAATAATCTACTGATATCGATTTTTCCACCTTTAAGTCCTCTGAACCATCCTTGAAATAGAGTTTAATTTTGGACGTTTTATTTTACTTTTTTTGGCACGTAAAAGCTGTTTAATACGGTCTTAGGTTGGATTCGTCGTAATTTTCCTACAAATTGTATTAAAATTTTTTTTTCATGGGCAACCAGTGATGATGAAATTGTGATAAATAGGAAACTAGAGAGGAACGCCTTGAGATTTAGGCTAAAAATATTCGTATCAACGTACTCGTACAAAGTTGCTATATGGCGTAGATTGGCTCGCATGATGAAATTTAAAACAAATTTCGAGTAATTTGAAACCTACGCAGATCAATCGATTTTTATTTCTAACGCAAAAAATGCTTATTCGTTTTTGCAATGAAATGAAAAAAGAAACTGTGGCGTTTAAAGTGACGAATTAATTTTTCCATCTCTTGAAATGGGGTTTTTAGAAATTCGTAAATAATGCAAGTCATTCTACGTGAATCATTAATCAAAGAACATATCCGGCCTTGAAAAATTAAATAATTTGCGAGGATGAATGTGATGGGGTGGGAAAGAGTTGGAAAAATGAAAATAAATTTTCAATGAGCTTTAAAAAAAAGGATGATTTTTTTTTTTTTAATTTGACTTAGTAAGGTAGCTTAAAATTTTTTGTTAAGAAGAAAACGAAAGTGTTGAAAGAAAGAAGGGAGAAAAAAAAAGGACAATCTTCTCAACTTTTCGACGAAATTTCTTCTCATTTACAAACAATTGAGTTGACAATGAAAATTGAACGTGTAATAAAATACGACGAAATTTATGGCTAGTTGATGATGATAACCCAGTTGACCAAGTGCTAGCGGATTGCTAGCATTTTACTGACGTTTTGGGAAAGTGCTAGCATTTTTCTAGCTTTTTGTAGCTAGCATTAAATCTTTCGCAAAAAGCTAGCAATTTGCTAGCACTTTTTTTCTGGCAAATTATGTTCTAGCAATTCTTCAGCAATTCTCTCGCTTTTTTCAGCTAGCATTTGTATCTCACTAATTGTGCTTGCTTAATGCTAGCGTTTTACTAACGGATAATTGCTTGCTTTACTACACTAGCAATACGCTTGCATTTATCTGCTTACATTTATCTAGCAATCTAATGCTAGCAAAATGCGAGCAGATCTCTAGTCTCTCTTGTCTAGCTTTTACTTTGCATTCTAGCAATAGAAAAACGCTAGCTGATTGCCCTCACTTTTCAGCTAGCTTTCTGTATGGAATTAGATTCTAGCAAAATGCGAGCAAGTATGTGGCATTTTTTTCCTAGCATGTTTTTCACTGGCATTTCCTTCATAGCCTACTCATGCAAGTACAGAAAAACTTCAGTGAATCTCTTTCACCCATTTTTCAGAAAAATACTTCCATATCTTCATTTTTTAAATGGAATTTTTAAATATTTTTAACAGATACCTAAATACGTAATTTTTCGTTTCTCAATGATTTTTTTATTTTCATTTTTAAAAAAATTTCAAATTTGTTAATGCTTTTCATTTTAACAGGTAGGTATTTTTCCTTTCCATTTTGGCTACTTTTCAACTTTGAACAATAATTTTGAAGATTATTTTCATTTTTAAAAAAATTTCAAATTTGTTAATGCTTTTCATTTTAACAGGTAGGTATTTTTCCTTTCCATTTTGGCTACTTTTCAACTTTGAACAATAATTTTGAAGAATATTCCATTATTGAAAAATCATTCTTGTAATTATTTCATTTTTTATAATGTATAATTTGTTCATTAAAAATGTTGTTCAAATGTTTTTGAAATTTCTTATTTTTAGTTTGTTTGATATTTCATTTTTAAATTTTAAATTTTGGCAATTTTTTAATTTAAAAAAAAAAAAAAAAAAACTTTATTTTTCAATAAAGAGACTTCTAACCCAAGCGCTAGCTTAATGCTAGCAAATTACTAGCGTTGTTCTCTCTCATGGTATACTTTGCTACTCTTAGATAAAGTATGTAGTCAATCTGAATATAAGCTCAAGGTAGTATTTTGTATGATAGTAAGAAGAGTGCTACCACTCTACTTACCCTGGCACACCTCACTAGCGCTATGCTAGCGGTGAGCTAGCGTAGGAGGTCAGTTGCCTATTTTTGGATATTGGAGAACTACCTTGACCTTGACCTGATTGAAAACACCTCCTAGTATTTTTAAAAGTTAATTAGTAAAAATAATTTTCCTGATAATCAAACTTTTCCTGCGCTAGCAAAATGCTAGCCTCATGCTAGCAAATTTTACGCTAGCACGAATGGTGCCGGAATTTGAGACACTTTTTTTAAAAATGCTAGCAAATCAGTCGCGATTTAGTCGCATTTACTTAGTAGAATTGCAAGCAAAGTGTTAACAAAATGCTAGCTTTTCGCTAGCTTTATGCTAGCTATACCCTAGCTGTTTGTGCTCAATTCTGCTACGCTAATGCGACCTAATCACTACTGATTTGCTAGCATTTTTAAAAAAAGTGTCTCAAATTCGGGCACCATTCGTGCTAGCGTGAAATTTGCTAGCATTTGGTCAACTGGGAATGAGACTATGTAAATAAAAAATTTATGAACTTTATCAGTCGCAAGTGCTCTTTGCTTTTCAACAAATTATTACACCACGTGAATATCATGTTAAAATTATCTCGCAGCCGGTGTAATTTATAAGTACGCAATTAATTTATCAAGCGTATAAATCACCAGCATCATTAAGGTTAACCGAATTTTAAACTTTTTATGACGTAAAAGAGACGACGCGACGCAACTAAGTGTAACTTTGGGATTGTTAAAGGTGCCTAGAAAAGTTGAACTTACAATAAGTCCAGGTATCTAGATAAATGTTCCCTCGAATTAAAATATTTTCTCATTTTGCAGCCTCCAGTTCCGAGTGAAAAATGGCAAGGTGTCTACGACGCTACTCACGAAAGGGATTCGTGTATCCAAAAAGATTATTTTCTATCAGGACAACACGTAGGAGCTGAAGATTGCTTATATCTGAATATCGATACTCCGGAGGTAACCTACCTGAATTTTTTATTCGCAAAAATTACAACCAGACGATAAATTTCATTTCTGTTGATTAGAAATCATATCGTAGTTGGTTGGTATATAGATCGTTGAACGCTCGAGGCTAGCGATAATTAAGTCGAGATATGGCCATTCAAATTGCCAAGTTCAAAGCTCAACGTAAATAGAGAGTGAAGATAAGAGAGCTTATCGTTCGTAAACTAATATTATTCTCGCGATTCGCTTTTGTTTAGGTTCCATCCGAGATTAAAGTTCCTAAGGCTGTGATGGTTTTTATTCACGGTGGCGGATTTTTCACCGGATCTGGTTCAGAAAAAATGTACGGAGGAGATTTCCTAATGAATCACGATGTCATTCTGGTTCGAATTAATTACAGATTGCACGTATTAGGTTGGTTGAATGAAGAGGAGGGACTTTATACTTAGTCCGGCATATGACAATAGGAGCAATTGCACCCCCCCCCCCCGGTCAATCTTACGGGACAACTTTTTTCTTAAAAGGGACATCCTAAGGAACATTTTAAAGCAAACTTGCCCAAAAAAAAGTTGGCCTTACTTACAAAATGGCGGCCATTTTTGACAGGTCAGCCGAAATCGTAGATTTTGCGTTTCAACGTAAGACTTGCACGGAATTTTTCAAACTTTACAAAGGACGATCGAAAGATCATGCAAAAATTTATCACCTCTCAAAATTTCAAGTGCTAAAGTGCGTTTTTTGATTTTTGGTGAATTTTTGAAAATCGAATCTAGGCCAAAAATGAGGGAAAAAATCAAAATTTTACCAAATTGACCGAGAAAGCTGAAATTTGGGATATTTTCGACACGCCAAATCGATTGGAAACGGTTTCAACCCGTTTTGAGCAGTTCTGGAGCCTCCAACAGATTTTTGAAACTCGAAATTCCCACAAAATTTTATCAAATTGCAGTTGTAAAGCTGAAATTTATTCTAAAAACTATTTCAATACGCTACGAAGTACTGCAGGTAAATTTCGAGTCGTTTTGGAGCCTCCAGCGACTTTTTGAAAATTCCTAAAGCCTCCAGCAGATTTTTGAAAGTTTAAATTTTCACAAAATTTCATCAAGTGGAGATGGAAACTGAAACTTACTCTACACTCCAATTTTAACACCCTCTGAAGACGACTTCAGGTGGGTTCAAGTCATTTTAGAGCCTCCAGTGACTTTTTTGAAAATTACTGGAACCTCCAGTAGGTTTTTGAAACTTGAAATTTCCCGAAAATTTCATTAAAATGAGCTGGAGACTCGAAATTCATTCTGCAAACTAATTTCAATACGCTACGAAGTTGACTGCTGGTGGATTTCAAGTCGTTTTGGAGCCTCCAACGACATTTTGAGAGGTTGTATGGCGTGTTTTTGGAAAATCAAAATTTTCTAAAAGTGGCTGGAAACTTCAAAACCATTTGAAACCACCATGTAGTCTGCGAAGTAAATTTCAGCTTGCCAACTCCATTAGATAAATTAATGTTGGGGAAATTTCAAGTTTCAATAACAGCTATACTGGAGGTTCCAGTAATTTTCAAAAAACTCACTGGAGGCTCTAAAATGACTTGAACCCACCTGAAGTCGTCTTCAGAGGGTGTTAATAATTGGTATGCATAATAAATTTCGGTGTTCCATCTCCATTTGATGAAATTTTGTGAAAATTTAAAGTTTCAAAAATCTGCTGGAGGCTTCAGGGATTTTCAAAAAGTCGCTGAAGGCTCCAGAACGACTTGAAATTCACCGGCAGTACTTCGTAGCGTATTGAAATTAGTTTTTAGAATAAATTTCAGCTTTACAACTGCAATTTGATGAAATTTTGTGGGAATTTCAATTTTCAAAAATATGCTGGAGGCTCCAGAACTGCTCAAAACGGTTTGAAACCATTTCCAATCGATTTGGCATGTCGAAAATAGGGTATATCCCAAATTTCAGTTTTCTTGGTCAATTTGGTAAAATTTTTATTTTTTCCCTCATTTTTGGCCTAAATTTGATTTTCAAAAATTCACCAAAAATCGAAAAACGCACTTTAGCACTTGAAATTTTGAGAGGTGATAAATTTTTGCATGATCTTTCGATCTACCTTTGTAAGGTTTGAAAAATTTCGTGCAAGTCCTATGTTGAAACGGAAAATCTGCGATTTCGGCTGACCTGTCAATAACAATGGCCGCCATTTTGTAAGTAAGGCCAACTTTTTTTTGGGCAGGTTTGCTTAAAAATTTTCCGTAGAATGTCCTCTTTAAGAAAAAAGTAGTCTCGGAGGATCGTTGGGGGGCGGTGCAATTACTCCTATTGTCATATGCCGGACTAACTGGGAAGTGGCGAATTTTACACTAATTTTTTTTTGCAGGATTTTTAAATCTTGGTCTGGAAGATTGCCCTGGAAATGCTGGTTTGAGAGATCAAGCCCTAGCTATCAAATGGGTGAAAGAAAATATCGATAAATTCGGAGGAGATCCGAATAATATTACTATTTTTGGCGAAAGCGCCGGAGCTTCTTCAGTCCACTTTCAAATCCTGTCACCCTTGACCAAAGGTATACCTTATTACCTATATTTCGTCTCATTTATGGTCTATTTCCAATCATAAATATAGGTAGGTAGTTTATTCGAATCTAGTAGATAAAAAGAGCACTATTATAAAAAAATTATCTCTGCGACCAGGAAATGACGACACTGAAAAAAAAAAACAATAAAAATTACTATTTCAGTACAGTAACCGGATCCAATCCAAAAATAATAGTGATTTTTACTCAGCCAAAAAATACATTTTACTATAGAATTAGGTAAAATTTATTACTCTCATAGTAAAATTTACTAATCTCATAGTAAAATTTACTAATCTCATAGTAAAAATCGCAATATTTTCGAATGGGATCCGGTTACTGTATGAAATAGTAAAAATTATCCATAATTTTTTTTTCCGTGGATAACAATAATTCCGCTTATTTACACGTACCAGTATTCGGCTTCCCTCGCCTATTTCGAAGCTATAATGCGACGATAATTCTATATCATTAACTTTGACATTCTCGTTCACGAATGAGAGAGAGAGAGAAGTGATCTTGCCCGTTAACTATGTGAACGAAAAAAAAAAATCGTCCGGCAGTCTTTTGAAAATAAACAACCGCCCGAGAAGCTCGTAAATGCGAACGTAAAAATAGCATCAAATTGCATTAAAGCCATCTTATATATCGTATATATATTTTATAGCCACCGAACTTAAGTAATTTTTAAACAAGATTAATGCATGTCCTTTATTAGACATTAAGGATATTTCTCTATTTAAAGCAGACAAAAAAGCGCAACGTACAATCTATATCGCACCGTATACGAGTATTGCCATGTATGGGCTAAAATTAATGGAAAATTAAGGCGAAAATTTTTATCAAGTTGCAATTTATTTTTACGAGCTTTTTTCTATTCCAACGAGAACGCGATGGTAACGTACAAATAATTCAAATTGAACAATTGGAGTGGTTTTTTAGAGTTTATATTTTTACCAAGTTATCTCTTTGAGGTCTGATTTGTTACGAATTGACCTTGGTATTTTTCCAGTCGAGGGATTTATTTGAAAGTATGACGATTTTTAAAATTTAATACACATGTTTGATTCATTTTTTTACTGAAAAATTATTTGAAATTGTCATCGAACTTTTCGAACTCTGGACTTTATATTTTATGTATTTGAAATTTTTACATTTTTTCAATTTCTTCTCTCTATGTTTCTTCCAAAAATCTAGGTTTATTCAACAAAGCCATCATTCAAAGTGGCTCCGGCTTGACCCCTTGGGCGTTGACTTTCAATTATAAAGAAATGGCATTTGAACTCGGTGAAAGACTCGGTTTCAAAGGTACCTGTTCCGAAGAACTATTACAATTTTTGAGAGCTCAACCTGCAAAAGACTTGACTAAACACGTTTTTGATATGACCGATGACTTGAAAACTGTAAGTGTTTGATTACCTAGGTATAATAAAATCGTAGTACCTACCTAGTTATAATAATTCATAATTTTATTGCAGAGATATCCTGGAAGATGTACCACGATTCCATTTTCGCCTTCAATCGAAGAAATCAAAGAAGGAGCATTTTTACCAGATTTACCCCAAAAGCTTCAAGAATCAGCTGAACCTCTTCCGTTAATTTATGGAGTAAATAATAAAGAAGGATTTCTTTTATTTGCTGGTGAGAAATTGTGACAAAAAATAGGAACTTTACCAAAAACCTTTTTATTTTATTTCATTTTATTTTTTTCAGCTCTGGCAAGCAATATAGCGGAATTAATTCGTGATGACTTCAGTTTAGTTTTGAAATATAATTTCAAAATCGATCCTGCCTTATTACCCGAAGTCAGCGCTAAAATCAAGAAGTATTATTTCGGTGATAAAGAAGTCGGTCTGGATACCGCGGATACTTTAGTCGATGTAATTTTCACGAACATGAACGTTTTTAATATTCTGTTCTAAAAATGACTTCTGTGTCAATAATTAACTACGATTTTGAAATTATTTTCAGTTATATTCGGATATATATTTTTACCTTTTGTACGAGCCAATCGAATTCGTCACCAAGTCATCCATCCCTCCGTATGTGTACAATTTTGCTTACAATGGTGGTCACAATTTCTTTAAGAAAGTTGTATTCCGTACTTTGAAACTGGAATGTAATGGTAAAGTATTTTTTCAAGTTCTAACTCGAGTGCTTTCTGAAAATTAAAATTAAGAGGATGGATTTTGATATGAAATGTGATGATTTTTTGGGGGCCCCTTAATTCGTATATCATTGATTTAAAAAAGAAATTGATGAGGTTAAAATGAATTTAGAAGGTAATAGACAGAAAAAGCGTAAGTAACGAGACTCTTACTCAATTTAGTGCTAGTAAAAATTGCTAAATTTTTTTTAAAAAACTTTCCACAGTGGTGAGCAGAAAATTATGAAAATCTTTACTGATGCCTTTGATTTTTGATTAGATAAACTAGAAAAGGATTTTGCAAGCGGATGTTCAATTTTTTTTTTTTGAAAATGTTTCACATTCTTGAAAAAATACAGAGCAAGAAATTATCTATTGAAAAATCTTGATCAAGAAGGTCAATGTTGTTGGAGCGAAAAAAATCGTAGGTTTTTGTAAAAATTCGAATTCTCACCAACTTTTTTGGAATTTTTTAACCAGTAAAAATTACATCTATTCGTAATTGGAATATTTCAACTTGCTAAAGCCACATCAGAGACACATTTCAATTGTATGTGGCAAACTTTGAACCCATTGGGTCAATTTGAAAAGTCTAGATGCTGTTTTAAAGGTCAAAAAACGTGAAAAATAACTCAAAAACTGACTTTTTCGATCCTGGGGAGGGATGAAATGGGGCTGGAAAGTAGTTAAGAACCTTCAGAAGGCTCATCAGTGACATCTTTCGATTGACACGTTGCAATTTTGAACCCCTGGGGCTTACAGTTCTCTTTCGAATGCCAGAAACCAAAAAATAACTCAAGAATCAACTTTTTTGATTCAGGAAAGAGGTCAAATAAGGTTAGAGGATTGAAATCTGCAAAAAGCATATTTGTGATACCTCCTTATTATAAATTGGGACTCCTTGGGTCAGAATGGGGAAGGAGTGATCAAAAATTGGAGTAAAATTCACCGTAAATGTAGAGAAGGTGACCTATAGGGTTTTAAATCCAATGGGTCAGGCCGTTGGAAAACTCAAATTTCATCTTTTTACGGAGGGCGTGCTCGAAACAATGCAAAGCACATTGGTACCTAATATTACTTAAAGAAGACAAAAAACACTTTTACCCTAAAAAGGACTACTTTGAGAATCCCTGGCTCAGCTCACTGCACTGCTAAGATCGTCAAAAAAATTTTGATTAAATTTTCACTCAAAAGTGAACTTTTCCACCAATTTTTTCACAATTTAATCCACCCAAACAGGCTTTGGAATTCTGCAAAATGATTTTGAAACAACTTTTCTCGTTGATTATCGTTCTCAGGGGTTCCAAAAATCTTCTTTCTCACAATTCCAATATTTTTATATCATTTTGGGACCTTTAAAGGCTACAGAAGCTGGGAGTGAAATGTGTTCTAAAGACTCCCAATTTTCATCAGTTTTTTTTTTCAAAATTTTAGAAGTAAAATAGCATACCTATTTATTTTGGTATTTTTTTTGCATGGCCTTATCCATAGATTGAAAGGGTCGGAAGGGTAGTAATTCCGTTTCATTTTCACCATATTTACAGTCTTTTTCGAAAACTGGAGGAACCGAAAATCCGTTGGAGGCTCCAGAACGATTCTAAATTGCCACCAATCGACTCAAAAGGTCAAAAATGGAGTATAAGTCAAATTTCAGCTTTCTAGGTCTTTTTGCTAAAATTTTGATAATTTCTAATTTTGGCCCTTTGAATTGTTAAATTCTCTCACCAAAAACGAAAAATGAATTTCAATAGGTACCTGAAATTTTAGTTGGTGATAATTATATTTTCTAGTCCTCTTTTGATTTCCCTTCGACCAGTTCAAAAATTTCTGTGCCAGTATAGATACATCCCTTGTTAGGGTGTCGAATCTACAAATTTTTCAGTTTTTTTTACATTTTCAATGTTTAATGACACTGTTGAGTAGGAGTAAGGGGTGTAGGAGACCCAAAAAGTTGATCAAAAAATTAGAAAATATTTGAACTCGTTGTCTTCAACTCAGTAAGTTGATGCCTTTTCAAAACTTTTAATGAGAAATTAAAGATTCTTGTATTCTCAGGAGTGTCAATAAGATTCCATTTTGAAATTTTTTTATTGAAGGGGGTAAAGAAATGCTTCCATTGATTCTTTTCATATTTTTAAAGCTTTCAACTTTCGTTTTTTTTTTTGTGGAAAGTTAAGCCTTGACCATGAAAAATCAATTTTGAGATCTTCAAATTTTAATATAAAAAATAACTTTCTCATGTTTTAATATTCTTCCTACTTTGAAAAAAAAAAAAAAAAAAAAACTTTTCCAACAAATTTGCTCTAGGTGTCGCTAGTTTTGAGTTAAGAGCCTTGTAATTTTGGCAAAAATGATGTGATTTTTCATCCTGTTGGTGTGGGGGGGGGATGTAATTGTTTTGGAATTTTTGTAAGCATATTAAACAACTTGTCCTCAAAAAACTATCGAAGAAGTCAAATTCAATCTTCATTAAGAGCGATCTTTTATTCTAAATGTACATTTAAATTTAATTTTAATAACGTGAATTTTATTCTCGAACAGGAGCTTCTCACGGAGACGAATTAGGCTACCTCTTCCTCGCCCGTGTGCTTCCGAACCTTCCACCATTAGAAGGCGATGATCTCACAGTCATTCAAAACCTCACCACATTATGGACTAATTTCGCTAAAACTGGGTAAGTTACTCGTGTGGATAAATGTACCACGAAAAAATACCATATACCCTGACACGTCATTGACTGGAAAACCTTATAGTACGTATATCGTAAATTGGAGAACACCCCAATTCAACAATCGTACAAAATGTATATGGTCGTATACGTATCGTCGTAGCATACTCGACAAAAACCGACGACTGAAATATGAAAGCTGTCGTCGCTCAAGAATATATATACCGCGTGTTAAGCACGCTTAAGATGTTATTTATTCGTCGCATTGGTCGATTACGCGTAACACGCGTTAACGAACCGTACTTCACACAAAAGAGAGCGAATTTTCCTAAAAGGGGTCCATTTTCTAAGTGGAAAGGAGTTTCGTATGGTATACGTACCGTGACGTTTAGAATTACGAAGAGTAGATATTGAATTGTGATGTAGGCTACCTACCTTATACACAATGGGTGTTTTTTTGCAGAGTGCCTACTGACGAGTTGACGTGGACGCCTTCAACTTCGAGTCAACCTCGTTACTTGGAAATTGACCGAACTCTTCAATTGACCGAGGGCAAATTGTACGGCGAACGGTTGCAATTTTTAAAAGATTTACTGGGTCCTATTTGCAAACCTTTTGATATATTTTAAACTCGTATGCGTATAATACTCGTACCTTTTTGCTTTATTATATAGTCCATAATCTCATTTATTTTTGTTACATTGGTGTTTTATACCGTGTTTTATTTTATGTAGAGAATAAAAACGAATGCATTTAAGTATCTAGATATGAGTAAATACTCGTTTTGCACGTCGTAAGTGTGTTAATTTTTTCGTCTACTTGTGACCATTGGGAGGATAAGAGGAAAAGATGGAGTTATTTTATCTCAATTGGATCGAAAAATGGCGCTATTTTTGTATTGTCAATTGCCAGAGACGTTTTCAAATTTTGGAGATTTTTTGTCAAAAAAAAAAGATGGGTACAATTTTTGTTTAAATGCTGCTTGTAGGATTCCCTTCCATATAGTCGGGGGGCCCACTTAAGGATAAATTGCACCCCCCACCCGTCGATCCACCGGGGCACCTTTTTTCTTAAAGGGGGAGTTCTAAGGAACATTTCTAGCCCTTGTACTCAAGAAAAAAAGTGGCCCTACTGACAAAATGGCGGCCATTTTGATTGACAGGTCAGCAGAAATCGCAGATTTTGCGTTCCAACATAAGACTTGCACAACATTTTTCAAACTGTACCAAAGTAGATCGAAAGATCAAGCAAAAATTCATCACTTGTGAAAATTTCAAGAGCTAAAGTGCGTTTTTAGATTTTTGGTGAATTTTTGAAAATCAAATTTAGGCCAAAAATGAGGGAAAAAATCAAAATTTTACCAAATTGACCAAAAAAGCTGAAATTTGGGATACACCCTATTTTCGAAAAGCCAAATCGATTGGAAACTGTTTCAAACCGTTTTGAGCAGTTCTGGAGCCTCCAGCAGATTTTTGAAACTCGAAATTCCCACAAAATTTTACCAAAATGTAGTTGAAAAGCTGAAAGGGTATTCCCGGTCAAGATAGGTGAAATGGCCCTGTTCTCAGATTTGGAAAATCATGATGGATTATTGTTGGGTACCTCCAATAAAAATTTTCGACCGGAATTTCCGCCCCCCAACCCACCCCCCTTGGTCAGTATAGCCAAAAAACGCGTTTTTTGCGCGAAAAATTCGGTATCCATGAGTGGTGGGGATAAAACTCTGGTACCACGCGGAATGTGTAGGGTAAGCCTGGGCCTTTCAACACGATTTTTTTCAAAATTTTTTATCGTAGTGGTGGGGGTAAAATTGACAAAAGAAAACTTTGAAGCGCAACAGCTCCGAACTGAAGGGTACTACACAAAAACTGTTTTCGCCAAAATGTGTCTTTTTACTAGTACTTTCTTCCTACTAATCCATGAAATTGAAATTTTGTCTGCAAAAGGCTCATATTTGCAAAAAACCCTGAAAAATACGCGTTTTCGCGTTTTTTTTTGCAAAATTATGTGAAATATGCGAAAAATGTATAGAACAAAACATGTTGAGCGTCGAATTTTACCCTAGAAAACGTGTTTAAAAGGTTGTCAAAACGCTCATCTACTGACCTACCCGCCCGCACACATCACATCTTTGCAGCAAAGTCATGAGATGAGGTATGGCACCTCACTGTGCACTATCTGATAAAATGATAATTGTCACGTTGGTCATGTCGCTACATAGTATGGGGCGAAAAATCGCTACTGCAAACGAGTCAAAAATTCCTACTTTTGCCAAAAGTATCAAAAAAGTCACATTTTTGTAAAAATTATTAAAAAATTCTAACTTCTGTCGAAATTATCAAAAAAGCACTGTTTTTGATCATAATTGTCGAAAATACATTTTCTTCTGAATGATGTTATGAAAATCCTAATATTTTTTGTAAAAATGAGCAAAAAAACCTGTTGTTGTCCAAAATTTCAAAAATTCCAATTTTTTGCCATAATTATCAAAAAATCTTGACTTGTAAAAATTGCCAAAAAAAGGACATGTTTTATGCCAAAATGTTCAAAAAATGTTATTGCCGGAATCATTGTAAAAAAAGTCTCATTTTCGCCAAAATTGTAAAAAAAATTATTAAAAAATCCCAACTTTTGTCAAAATTTCCAAAAAAGTCCCGTTTTTTGCCAAAATTGTTGAGAAGATACCTTTTTTTGGCGTTATCAAGAAAGTCCTAATATTTTTTGCAGAAATGACCAAAAATTTTGTTAGTAGCCACAATTTCAAAATTTCCGTCTTTTGCCAAAATGATCCTAAGAAGTCCGTGTTATGTTTTTTGCCAGAATTGTCTGCAAAGTTCTGCTCTTGCCTAAATTGTCAAAAAATCTCGTTTGCGTCAGAATCGTAAACATAAGTTCCTTTTTTGTCAAAATTATAAAAAAACTCCGAACTTTGTAAAAATTGCCGAAAGAAAACTCCTGCTTTTTGCCAAAATGTTCAAAAAATCTTGTTGCCTAAATTGGAAAGAATTCTTGATTTTCCAAAAATTATCTTTAAAAAATCCTGTTTTTTGCCAAATTATTGTCAAAATTTAATTTTTTCTTCGTCATTTCAAAATAAATAGATAAATTACATGCCTAGATATCGTAAAAAAAAACTTCTGCTTTTAGCCAACATTTTCAAAACTACTGCTTTTTGTCGAAATTGTCTGCAAGTTCCACTTTTTTGATGAAATATTTTGGGCAAAGGCCTTTTGCTGATAAATTATCCAAAAAATTCTATTTTATGCCAAAATGGTTTATAAAATCTCGTGTTAGCCAAAATAGATTGAAGGTACAGTTTTTGAAAAAATTATCAAAAAGTCCTAACGTTTATCAGAATTTGTCTCAAAAGTGCTGCTTTTTCCATTTTTAAAATCAATACTTCTAATTCTATTGGTATTTTTTCTCTCGATTTCTTTTTCTATTCATTTTCTCTAGTTCTCTTTAAAAATAGAAAAATTCTGACCCGAAAAAAATGTTTGATTATACTTGTAAATAAAATGGTTGGTGCCTATGTTTATCTCATCAATCTTTGGATAAGATACACAAAGTGTACTTTTTTTTATAGAATATGTAGTAGGTATGGGTAAAGGATCTTCAAAAATGCTAAAAAAAAATTAATTTTTCAAACAATTTGTCCCTCATGATGGGTCAAGTTTTTGAATTTTGGTAAGATTTGTTGAACATGTACATACATATATGTATGGTACCTATTGGATTTGAAAAAGGTTTTGTTGAAATTTTTAAAAATTGAAATTAAAATCGAAATATTTTGTATTTTTTGCAAAAATACTGATTTTGAGTTAGATTTCTGAACAATTTTTGGGTAATTTGCCTATTCTTGGTAAATTTTTGGAAGTTTGACTAGCAATATTTTCATTTTGAAGGATTTTTTTGACCAAGCATTGTGGAAACGTGTTTAAAATGAGAAGACTGTGAAAATTATAACTGAATCGCTCTGACCTCAATTTGAATATTTTTGGTATTTTTTTAATTCAGAGAGCTCATGATTACAATCTAAGCTAACTTCAGCAGATGAGCGTTTTGACAACCTTATGAACACGTTTTCTAGGGTGAAATTCGACGCTTAACATTTTTTGTCCTATACATTATTCGCATATTTCACATAATTTTGCAAAAAAAACGCGAAAAACGCGTATTTTTCAGGGTTTTTTGCAAATATGAGCCTTTTGCAGACAAAATTTCAATTTCATGGATTAGTAGGAAGAAAGTACTAGTAAAAAGACACATTTTGGCGAAAACAGTTTTTGTGTAGTACCCTTCAGTTCGGAGCTGTTGCGCTTCAAAGTTTTCTTTTGTCAATTTTACCCCCACCACTACGATAAAAAATTTTGAAAAAAATCGTGTTGAAAGGCCCAGGCTTTCCCTACACATTCCGCGTGGTACCAGAGTTTTATCCTCACCACTCATGGATACCGAATTTTTCGCGCAAAAAACGCGTTTTTTGGCTATACTGACCAAGGGGGGTGGGTTGGGGGGGCGGAAATTCCGGTCGAAAATTTTTATTGGAGGTACCCAACAATAATCCATCATGATTTTCCAAATCTGAGAACAGGGCCATTTCACCTATCTTAACCAGGAATACCCTTTATTCTGCAAACTAATTTCCATACGCTACGAAGTCAACTGCAGAGAGATTTCAAGTCGTTTTGGAGCCTCCATCAACTTTTTAAAAATTATTGGAGCCTCAATCAGATTTTTGAAATTTAAATTTTCACAAAAGTTCATCAAATGGAGATAGAAAGCTGAAATCTACCCTACACTCCAATTTTAACACCCTCTGAAGACGACTTCAGGTAGGTTCAAATCATTTTGGAGCCTCCATTGACTTTTTGAAAATTTCTGGAGCCTCCAGTAGATTTTTGAAACTTGAAAGTCCCACAAAATTTTACCAAAATGAAGTTGGAAAGCTGAAATTTATTCTGCAAACTAATTTCAATACGCTACGAAGTCAACTGCAGGGGGATTTGAAGTCGTTTTGGGGCCTCCATTGACTTTTTGAAAATTATTGGAGCCTCAATCAGATTTTTGAAATTAAAATTTCATCAAATGGAGATGGAAAGCTGAAATCTACTCTACAGTCCAATTTTAACACCCTCTGAAGACGACTTCACTGACTTCAGGTAGGTTCAAATCATTTTGGAGCCTGAATCGACTTCTTGAAAATTGCTGGAGCCACCAGTAGATTTTTGAAACATGAAATTCCCGCAACATTTTACCAAATGGAGTTGACAAGCTGAAATTTACTTCGCAAACTAATTTCAATACGCTACGAAGTCAACTGCAGGGGGATTTGAAGTCGATTTTGGGGCCTCCATCGACTTTTTGAAAATTATTGGAGCCTCAATCAGATTTTTGAAATTAAAATTTCATCAAATGGAGATGGAAAGCTGAAATCTACTCTACAGTCCAATTTTAACACCCTCTGAAGACGACTTCAGGTAGGTTCAAATCATTTTGGAGCCTCCATCGACTTTTTGAAAATTGCCGGCGCCTCCAGTAGTTTTTTGAAACTTGAAATTCCCGCAACATTTTACCAAATGGAGTTGACAAGCTGAAATTTACTTCGCAAACTAATTTCAATACGATATGAAGTCTACTACATGGTGGTTTCAAATGGTTTCAAATGGTTTTGAAGCTTCCAGCTACTTCTTGGAAATTTCAATTTCCAAAAAACACCAAACGACCTCTCAAAAAGTGGCTGGAGGCTCCAAAACGACTTGAAATTCACCAGCAGACGACTTCGTAGCGTATTAAAATTAGTTTGCAGAATGAATTTTGACTTTTCATCTCCGTTTGATGAAATTTTTAGGAAATTTAAGTTTCAAAAATCTACGGGAGGCTCCAGTAATTTTCAAAAAATCGCTGGATGCTCCAAAACGACTTGAAATAACCCTGCAGTTGACTTCGTAGCGTATTGAAATTAGTTTGCAGAATAAATTTCAGCTTTCCAGCTCCATTTTGGTGAAATTTTGTGGTAATTTCGAGTTTCAAAAATCTGCTGGAGGCTCCAGGACTGCTCAAAACAGTTTGAAACAGTTTCCAATCGATTTGGCATGTCAAAAATAGGGTGTATCTCAAATTTAAGCGTTCTTGGTCAATTTGGTAAAATTTTGATTTTTTCCCCTCATTTTTGGCCTAAATTTGACTTTCAAAAATTTACTAAAAATCGAAAAACGCACTTTAGCACTTGAAATTTTGACGGGTGATGGATTTTTGCATGATCTTTCGATGTACCTTTGTACGGTTGAAAAATTTCAAAGGGCTAGAAATGTTCCTTAGGACTCCTCCTTTAAGAGAAAAGTTGTCCCGGAGGATCGACGGGGGGGGGGCAATTTATCCTTAAGCGGGCTCCTCGACTAATATTGCGATTCAAAAAATAAATCAATTCGGCGCCTGAGTGATCGAGAGGTTCCCTTATTGCAAGCCTCAGTTCACTAAAAACTTCGCGAATATGCCAAAAATATGGCTCGAGTCTTGAGACGAAGGTACTTCCCACATTCCTCATGCGATTTATGGGGCCTTTGCGACAAAAAGGATTAATTGCGAAAACATTCCAACTTCATAAGCCACTCGTACAAGGCTCACGTCAGGTATATCTAAGGTGTAAATTTTTATCTCTAATGTACGATGGCACTTGGGGTAATAAATTTGCAAAGTCTTTACAACGACCTCCTCACATGTGTTTAATTTCCACGTGAAATATTCGAACGAAAATAAGGACACAGCTCTGACGTTTTATTATCGTTTTACAAATTCTCACTTTTTATCACTCGTCGTCGCTACAAAGTATAGGTGTTTTCCTTCGATACGCCAACGAGTTTTCAAGTACTTACCTACGTTGCAAATAAACACTTGTAACAGAAATACGAGTCTAGTGGAGTTTTTTCATGCGTTTACGAGGCATTCGATGACTTTTCATTTAAAAAATATCGATTTGAAATTTTGTTTGATGTGGATTTAATAAAATATAAAAAGCTCGATAGGATTGCGAAAAAAAGAGCAGTTCGTCAGGACTTTATACGCGAGGTTATTTTTTTTTTACCTTAATCAACATGGCTAGTTGATTTGGTTTATTTACATTTTGAGTTTTTTTTTTCAATATATCTCTGTTATCTTTGTATGCGCGAGTTGTTCCGGAAAGTTTTTTTTTTTTACTCTTTCACAAAACGCTTTGATGGTGGTGCTGTTGTGCGAGTTTATAACGAGTATAGTACGTATATATATGTAAAAAGTTATACGGAACCAAATTAATGGTCTATTAAAAGGTGTAATCTGAATTTATAATTCATTTTAATATAAACGTTATTTAAAATGTTTATTCCACGAGCGACTATTTCAATAGCGAGCATAACTCAGCCGAGCTAAGCTTACGTTGAATAAAAGTGCCTACTGCCTCCTCTACCTCCAGAGCACCAGCATCATCAGCAGTATCACAGCATCGCTGGCTGTAGCTGCGTGAAATCTGCATAGTCAACTTTTTACGTCGTGTAAATTGGCCTTCTCTTCGTCCTCATTTTCGGTATGTGTATACAGGAAAAAAAGCTCCAACGCCAGACACGAAGAGCATTTTCGTTATACGAAGCGTAATTAAAAAAGTTTTCTTTTTTTTTTAAATTATAGTACTCTAGTGCGTTATTAAATTTTACTTAAAATGATTTTAACGATAAAACAAGGAGAAATTCAAGGTAATCAGGAGTACGCGGCGTGGACGAAGAAAAAATATTTTAGCTTTTTAGGTATTCCGTACGCGGAGCCTCCAATAGGCGATTTACGATTCAAGGTATAACTTTTTAAGCTTTTACTATTACGAGCTTTTATATGATATAGAAATTATTAAAGGCTTACGAGTATATACTTCGCTGTATAATGTACTATATAGGGCTAGGGCAACGAATCGAGTTGAAATTGATATATCTATACCTTTTGTAGCCTCCGGTGGAAGCCAAAAATTGGCATGGTGTGTTTAAAGCGAACAAAGAAGGAGGCCAGTGTTATCAAACGACATTCGAAAAGACCGCCGTTTATGGTACAGAAGATTGCTTGTATCTAAACGTTTTCATCCCCGAGGTAAAAACTTTATACGTATATTTTACGCATTCGCGCCAAGTCGAGCTATAGGTACCTATAGAGGTACATTTACAAAGATATCTTTTGCGAATGCTACGAGTGATTCGGTATGTCTTTTATATGATGGTATTTTCGTATATGTTTCAGTGGCCGGATAACGAAACTAAGCGAGCGGTTATGCTGAATGTGCACGGAGGCGGTTTTTGCTCATTTTCTGGATCTCCTCTGACGTCTTCGGCGGATCATTTGATGAATTACGATGTCATTTTGGTTACGTTTAATTACCGTCTGCATGTGCTGGGTGAGCTGAGTGGTTTGTTTTGGGAGATGTGATTGGAGGGGTGATGGGCGTTATTTGACGTTTTATAGGGCTGCCTAGGGCTTTGAAATTTGAAATTTTTATGATGGTGCTGTAGAAATGTGACGTACTTGTAATAGGGGAGAGACGCCAAATATGGAATGTTGCCTAATATGGAATGCGACAATATCTCGAATGTTTATCATCGAAATCTACCGGCGATGGTCAGAATCGATTAAGCTAGTGAAATAACCAGGCTATACGAGTTTTGGTGGTGATCCGTAAAGTTATCTGTGTTTAATTGACAAAAATGTGATTTGATAACAAAAAAATTTTTCTGTGAAAAATTTTGAATTGAAAAATTTTAGCAGAAAATTGTGCGAAAACATTTGTATGAAGATAGCTTCTAGAAGTGAAAAGTGAGTACTTTCAGAATATTTCATCAGTTTTTCTCGAAAGCTGCAAATAAAAAAGTTATGATCGTTTTTTATTCAGATTCTTTGGGTAGCCTATTATGGAATATGTTGTGTTTCTTATTTTTTAAGTATTCTTTCGATCACACATGTTCAAAACGTTAGTAATTATGCATCTTAGATGTATTTTAGGTCTCAAGTCGAATAAATTTGATGAAATACGCAATTTTATCCATTAATTTTTGAACAATTTTTTTTTTCAAATGTCAGATAATTTCACATTTTAAATTGATTAAAATGATTAAAATGTGAATTTTGTTATTGTAGTCAAAGGTTTTAATTACTTATTACATTTCAAGTCAAAATAAATTCATTTAAATACGTATTTTTGAGAGTAATTTTTGAAAAAAAAACTATTCCATATTTGGGGACCATTTTTTCAAAGTCCAAAAATGACACTTTCTACAAAAAAGGGAGTGGGGGGAAAAGTTTTTGGTTTTGAGAACTGAGCTTTTGGAGGGTGAAACTAGAGGGTTGCAGCTACCCATTGGTTGTTTGAGATCACCCTTAAGTTGATTTGGGGCTGAGCAATCTCAATTTTAAAGATGGTATTCCATATTTGGCGTCTCTCCCCTACCTAATTCCATTCTTGATTAATCGACAGGTTGCTAGTTGATCCTGAGCATGAACTTTGGTGTGATGTTCTACATATATTGATAGTACGCCCACCCCCTGCTAGCCTACTCAAAAAAAAACCTGAACCCTGATCAAAATTGTTCAACTGAGAAGCAAAAAAATTATTTGAATTTATCAGAAAATGCTCGTAAATTTCACATTGGTGGAGCATCTGATCCGCCCAACAATTTTTAGCTCTTTGAATTTACTATCCACAGGCCTTTATTTTGCATGCTGGATGGAATATTTTTTTTAGAATTTGGACGTGGAAAATATTGACTCTGATCAGGTCCCTAAACCTGGCCCATTCGATTTGAATTAAGGGAGAATATTCGAATCGTATCTGATCTCATCAGAATTAGTCAGATCAAATTTTATCAAAAAAGTGTCCAGATCTGATCAAAATCGATCAGACACCTATTCCTTGTTGTATCTAATAAGATCAGAACTAATGTAATCCAATTAAAGCTCTGATCATAATTAAATCTGATCAGATCGAAATGAATTATGAGTGATCTGATCCAATCAAAAGGTTTCCCCATCGAGCCTGGTCAGATCTAATCTGATCAAAACTACGATCTAATCTGATCCAAATAGATGTAATCCAATCAAAATTCTGATGTGATCTAATCTGAATAGATCACATTAGATCAAACTGATCTAATAAAACTTTTTCGACCAGATATAATCAGGATTCCTCTGTATGATCATCTGATCTGAATTCTGATACAATCTGAATAAATCTAATCAGCAATCGAATCTGATATAATCTGAACTGAATTAGATCCGGTCATGTCGTCTGATCTGATCAAACTAGTCTGATCAGATGAAATCAGCTTTCCTCAATTGGATCTGATCTGATCTGAACAGAGCAGATCTATCAAAACTCTGATTTATCTGATCTGAACAGATCTAATTTGATCAGAATTATGGTCTGATATGGTCAAATTATTCTGATCAGCAGCAGCCAGCTTTCCTCAATTGGATCTGATATGATCTAAACAGATCAGTCCTATCAAAACTCTGATTTATCTGATATGAACAGATCTAATTTGATCAGAATTATGATCCGATATTGCCAAATTAGTCAGTTCAGAAGCAATCAGTGTTACTCAATTGGATCTGATCTGATCCAAACAGAGCAGTCCTATTAAAACATTGATTTATCTGATCTGATATGGTCAAATTATTAATCTGATCAGAAGCAATCAGCTTTCTTCAATTGGATCTGATGTGATCTAAACAGAGCAGTCCTATCGAAACATTGATTTATCAGATCTGAACAGATCTAATTTGATCAGAATTATGATGTGATATTGCCAAATTAGTCTGATCAGAAGCAATCAGTTTTACTCAATTGGATCTGATCTGATGTGATCTGATTTGATCTAAACAGAGCAGTCCTATCAGAACATTGATTTATCAGATCTGATATGGTCAAATTAATCTGATCAGAAGCAATCAGGCTTACTCCATTGGATCTGATCTTATCTGATCTGATCTAAACAGAGCAGTCCTATCAAAACTTTGATTTATCAGATCTGATATGGTCAAATCAATCTGATTAGAAGCAATTAGCTTTACTAAATTGGATCTGATCTAATCTAAACAGAGCAGTCCTATCAGAACTCTGATTTATCTGATCTGAACGTCTATCTTGATCAGACTTATGATTTGGTATAGTGAAACTAATCTGATCAGAAGCAATCAGCTTTCATCAATTGAATCTGATGTGATCTGAACGATGCAGTCGCATCAAAAATCTTGATTTATCTGATCCGAACAGATCTTATTAGATCAGAATATTATGATCGGATATGGTCAAACTGATCTGATTTGATGCAATCACTCAATCAGGTTTCCTCCATTGGATATCAGCAGACTTAAACAGACATAAGTTTATCAAAATTCTGATCCAATCTGATCTGAACAGATCCTATTTGACCTTCTCTGATTTGATAAGATTTTGCCTAATGATTTTATCTGATGAAACGTGTCGATGTACTGAACAGATCAATTTCGTTCCGTGGGCCTGATCAGACTTTTGATCAAAACTAGATATTATTTGATTACGCACATCCAGTCAGATCAAATGATTAGGTTTCTCTTATTGAGTCTGATCAGATTTGAACAAACCTAATCAGATCAGAACTCTGATTTTATCAGATTTGATTGAGGAAACGTTTGTACCAGGCCAGATCTGATTTGATCAAATAGGTCTGATCATATTCCATCAAATCGATCAGATGTGACACAAAATTCCCTTCATTGGATCTGATCAAATTTGAACAGATCTAATTCGATTAAAATCATGATCTGATTGAGATATCTGTATGAATAAATTTGAATGGAACAAATAAACATCTGGATCTTTTCTGACCAGATCCAATCACTTTACACTAGGTTTCATTGTTGCTAGATTGGCTCATTCTGATCAAGTCCATTTCAAACTATCGAGTGTTGAATCACACGTCATGATAAATATTTTAAATTTTCATTTTTTGTTTTATGGAGATTTTGACAGGTCACATTAGGTATGTAATTTGAAGCAATGAAGCAAAAATAAAAATAAATTTGAAGCATGAGGTTTGAATTCGAATAATGTTCTTCTTCTTTAAGGTGCTTATCAAAAAATTCCAGAGTGAGCTGGTATCTTTTAGATGGTTGGGTCAATTTGGGAAAATACCTCGAAGGAAAAAAAAATTTAATTTTTCAGATTTATGGCATTGAAATAATTAGTAACATACTTATTGATGACTGGTTTTTAATCTTCCTTTCTATCGTAGACATGAAAGTTGTTGGTACTCACCTGAAACAAAACAAATAAAATAATTCGATTAATTGATTGTCTATTATAAGAAATTTTAACCAAAACAAAAAATTACAACATGCCCAAAACATGCGTTTGCTCCACAATCTTACAAAAACTAAAAATGAGAGCAGGAAGAACATGCAGCAAGACCATACTAGGGTTTCCAGCATTTAAAGAATTTTAAACAAAAAAAGATCCAGGAATTTTGCTCTGATGGAAAAGACAAAGAAATGTCAAAGAATTCTGCAATTTTTACTCCAGGTATTTATCTTCTTGTGTCTGTATCAAAAGATGCGAAACGTTTTGAAAATTGAGTTTTTCCATCTACTTCTACAACAACTTTTCAAAAATGTAAAAAAAAACGTGTGGTTCAAAAATTTTTCTCTAAAAAAGTCTACATTAAATTAATTTTTACGAGATATTTTCAAAATGCTTATTATGGAGGTACATGACGCGTATTGTGAAGCTCGGGAGGCAAATAATAAAAAAAAAATGGATTGAAATGAGGGGTGAGGGGGGAGGGAGTTACCAGCACAAAAAAGTTCCAAAATATGGTGTGACATTTCGATTTCTACCGATTTAAGGATGTAGAATTCGAAAATATATATATTTATTTGAAACACAACTCCTCGGTGCCCTTCTAGCTTCCAAATTTTCAGAAAAATGTGGGTAAAAAAATTTGAAAAAATATGGAGTGATACGTATGTTGATTTTTAGGAGGAAAGGGATTAATGAAAAAGAAAACAATTTGTCTCAAAATAACTTTTCATCCTTTTTTTTCAAAATTTGGAAGGCATCAATGGTAAGTTAATGAAGGGCAGGGGCTTCTGAAGGGTCTTACATCCTGTTTTAAAATTCTAACCTTGTTTGGGGCACAAGTGAAGGGGAGGGGAGGTAAAGAGTCCGAGTCAAAAAATCTATAATTTCAAAAATACAATGATTGAAAGTTCAAATTTTGTGGACATTTCATTTCAAAAATCTGCTGAAGGCTTTAGAATTGCTCAAAACTGTTCAAAACTGTTTCTAATCGTTTCGAGTGGGTGAGAATAGGTTGCCATACTACCTAAACACCAAATTTCAGATTTCTGATTTAATTTGCCAAAATATTGATTTTTTTTCACTTTTGATTTTCAGAAATTCGCCAAAAATCAAGAAATGCATCTTTGAACCCTAAAATTTCGGCTGATGATGTATTTGTGTATTCTCTTTTGATTTAGGTTTGTTTGATTGAAAAATGTTTCTTCCAGTTGGGAAACCTCCCTTGTTAGGTACCTAGTTGTACTTGCTGTGTTACCAGCAGGAAAAATATTTAGGCTGTTTTCAAAACACCCAGAATCAACGAGTTCGATGGTTTTAAAACCACCCCTATCTATCTCCCTAGTATTGAATTTTTCCAAATATTTGTTCGCAGAAAGCCTTTGAAAGAATCAAAACTGGTATCTACAGAGCCTGTAAGCTCCATTCTCTCGTTACACCTCCACCGCCTCCGCCTTCCTTTCAAGCTGACTGTTTTGCAGACCTTTTTGCCACCTTTGATAATCCGCAATAAATCATCATATTCTACCTACACCAACACAATACACACCTACCTACCTACAAAGCATGTAGACGCGTTGGTGAAAAAAGAATTGGAATTCGTATAGTCCGCATATTTCGTCAAATCGAACCGCATCGTGTACTAATCCGGCATATCGTATCTATCTACATTTAAATAGAGCTGTGCGGTAAAACGAGTCGAGTTTAAAATTAATTTAGCCCGTACATGGTGTGAAAATCCGCCAATAAATCAGTTATTGCCATCGAACGCAAAATGATATCCGCAGACGTTTACACGGCGGGCGCATTTGAGCGCGGCTCAGCCCCGGTAATAAATAATTGTCGTACGCTGTCCCAAAAACGTACAATTTTTTCACTTTCGCAGACGAGTTGCGAATTTGAAAAACGACAGAGACGAAACTCTTGCGGCATATTTAACGCGATAGGGGTAGGAAAAATTAGTATTGGGAGATGGTTTTTGCATATACCCTTCTGCATACGATAGGTGGTAGGGACATGGATATTCTTACGGAAAAGATTCCTTTGAGGGTGCAAATGATGACGCATTCGAGTCGTCGCGTAATACAAAACGTTTCGCACCATCATTTATTTTACGTAGTTAACGCTCGACAGCCCTTCTCTTTTAAGACTAGGGGATCGAAAGTGGAAAAAATATCGAATAGTCGAATCGATTTTGTTGTATTACGTAGCGAGAAAGTGAAATTTTCCAAGGCCTGGGGTTGGGGTTTTGTTTGGGTAAATAAGAGAAGAGATGTTTTTGGTAACTGCGTAGTAGTAAAGATGAGGTTGATTGATGTAAGTCGTTTTCGTCGTTGTCGTCGTGTTACAGGATTTTTAAATCTCGGCTTGCCAGAGTGCGCTGGAAATATGGGCTTGAAAGATCAACTGATAGCGTTCCGATGGGTAAAGGAGAATATAGAATATTTTGGCGGCGACCCAAATAATATCACGTTATTTGGACAGAGTGCCGGCGCTTCTTCTATTCATTTGCATATGATGTCGCCGTTATCGCATGGTAAAATATTTGCCAGTGTAAAATGACGAGCAATCGAACGTGTGGTGGTCGGATGTACGACGCTATCTAAATCTATTCATTCATTCATTCATCCATCCATATTGTATCGATAGCTCAGTCATATAGGTACATAGGACGCGGAGATATTTTTTTATCACACCTGAAAGTTGTTTACGCGTATGGCTTCGTTTCAGATTTATTTCATAAATGCATCCTACAAAGTGGTTCCGCTTTGAGCTCGTGGAGCTTCAGCGATTCGCCCGAAGAACGTGCCTTTGAACTGGGACGTATCCTCGGCTTCCATGGTAACGATAAGCGAGAGCTGTTGGAATTTTTAAAAAGTACCCCGGTGCGCGACTTAAGCATGGCTAATGAGTCTTTGCGAAATGAGCTGAAAAAGGTATATCTACCTAATACTTTATACGTTATAGAGAAGGGATATTCAACATCTCTAGTTCTCAGCAGTACACCTGACGTGAAGTCTAAAAAGTGCATATTTTTTATTAATTAGTACGTACTGTAACGAGCTCGTCGAATGCAACGACATGATTTTTTTGTTGATTGTTTAAACGAGTTTTGAAGTTAGTTCCTCCTTGCAAATACTTATTACTAAAAATGTTGTCAAAACGAAAAATTTGGAAGCGAATTTAACCCTTTAAGACCCTAAAAGAATTTGACGGATGAAAATTGAAAAATTTCATTAGGTGTAGGAGAAGGAGTACAACTTTGTTAAAACAGATTTTTTTTAAATTGAGATTTACTCAAGGGGTCGAAAGTAGCTCAAAAAGTCACCCTTGATGTAAAAACTCCCCAAAATTTCGAAAAAAATACCTACATGATAATTATGGGTCAAAAATACATCCAAAAATATTTTATCTTGTAATTTTCATTGTTAGTGATAATGGCATAAAATAAGTTGAAAAACGCAATTTTGAGGGGTAAATATGAAGGGGGAGGGGATTGAAAATTCTCGTAGGTATACCTCTGTTGTTCACCACACCACGCTAGAGAATATTCATCAAAAAAAATTTGAATGCAATTATGGTGTTCTCAAAAAAATATCCAAGTTTGAGAGCGCGCGATAGATGAAGTTTTCTCACGGTAGTGCCGTGGAACAGTGTTGACAAAACGCGCGGTAGTACGGGAGATACATGTTTTCTTTCAAACTTTATTTTTTTGACCATGTTGCACTCCACTTTGGGACCTTGGGAGAATTATATGTTATACCTTAGGGTATGAGCAAGTTTTGAAAAAAAATTCAGCCATGTCACCCCCCCCCCCCCAATTTTTTTCTGTTCCCCTTCAAAGTTTTCAATCCCCTGAAAAACTAAGAAAATGGAAGGGAAAATTGTCAAAAAATCACTGTGTGTACCCCTATATGATGTACACAATCTGTGAAAATTTCAAAATTTTTCATCAATCCCCCTCCGAGAAACAAACCTTTGAAGTTTTGATGTTTAATAGGGGGCAGTTTCTCCGAAAGGGGAGGGGGTGAGAGGTCAAACATTTTTTTAGGGAGTTTTTACATCAAGGGTGACTTTTTGAGCCACTTTCAACCCCATATGGATCAGGGGCCATTTCACCCATCTTATAGGGGAAGGCCCTTTCATTTTGGAATTTGAGGAAATGCTCAAAATGAGCATTTTTTCTATCCCGATTTCTGATGTAAATTTTCGATGAAGCTATACGAAAATTTTCCGAAAAGTCTCTCTAGGTAATACCAACATAAAAATCAGAAAATTTTGAATACGGTAATCTAAAAGCTAGAATAATAACAGATAAAACAGGAAGATATTTTGCGGTTAAAAAAGGGGTAAAGCAAGGAGACCCTCTCTCACCTGTGTTTTTTATTAGTGCCCTGGAAGTTATTTTCAGACAATTTGAAGACAAATGGAAAAATAAAGGAATTTTGATAGGAGGGGAAAGGATTACAAATTTGAGATTTGCTGACGATGTAACCCTAGTATCTGAGTATATAAAAGAGTTGAAACAGATGATTAGCGACCTTAATGAAGAAGGAAAAGTAGCAGGGCTAAATATAAACATGACCAAAACAAAAATACTGACCAGAGATACTGTAACCAATATAAAAATAGGAAATGAGAACATAGAAAAAGTAATGGAAGCAGTTTACTTGGGTCAAACAATAGCTTTTGAAAATAGTACAGAGAAAGAAGTAAACAGAAGGATAACACTAACATGGAGGAAGTACTGATCTCTGAAGCATATATTCAAAGGTTCATTTTCAAATTATCAAAAAAGCCAAATTTTCAACTCTCGTGTTGTCCCAACCCTAACGTATGGATCTCAGACTTGGGCCCTTACAAATAAGTTATTAAAAAGAATCGAAGTGACACAAAACGCAATGGAAAGATCTATGCTAAACGTAAAATTACAAGATAAAATAAAAATAAAAAGTATCAAAAGAAAATTAGAACACAATCTTAATATGGTTCACTTGATCAGACGAAAAAAATGGAACTGGGCAGGCCATGTTGGGAGAATGAGGGATGAGAGATGGACCTACAAGGTTACCTTCTGGTATCTAGGGCAAAAAACAAGAAGAGCGGGGAGACAGAAGGTGAGATGGGAGGATGATTTTGGTAATTTTTTGGGGCACAAAATGTACGGGAGACTTACTTTAGTAAGACAGGAGTGGGCACGTTTGCAAGAATCCTTCGCCCAATTTCGGGTATAGCGGAGTTGGAGTAAACTGTTAAGTTTATTTTAGTCAACTAATCTGTAATTCTTATGTAATAATTCTGTTAATAAAGGATATTGATTGATTGATTGATATATTACGTCAAAAAATTTTCAAGCTAAAATACATACCTACAAAATTTCGGGAAAAAATAAAAAATGATTTTCTGCACAAGTTGAGACAACATTGACGCAGGGTTTTCAAAATTTTCATGGTATTGAGTAGTAAAAACTGATATGTATTTTTTATAAAGGACCTTCAAACGACCTTGAAACTTGAATAATATCTAAAATCACCAAACTCTATATTTTTGACCAAAAATTCGAGTTTTGAAAATATCCCTAGAAATTTCAAATCGTACTTTCAGGAACACTAAAAATACTCGATTTCAAACTGGAATTTCTGGAATTTCACGTCAATCGCCTAAAATGGTCCCCCCGGTATTGAATTAAGTACCCACCAAAATTACAGTCACTCAAGTTCGATTTTGACCCTTCTTGAACGATTTGAAATTTCTGAAGAAAATTAAAAAATTTCTGGAGGCTTCAGAATGACTCAAAATCAGGTGTAGGAGTTGGATTGAAAAAATTATTCACATTGGTTCACTTTGCTCCAAAAAATTTTTGTTTCATAAAAACAGTGAAAAACTGCTTTCAAAACAGTTTTTTTAAATTTTGTAGAATTTTGAAAATTGTCCAAAAATTCAAAAATGAACCTCAGCATTGATGAAATTTTGGTTACGGCAATTTTAGGACATGCTCTTTCGATCTAGCTCAGTTTCATTCAAATCAACGAGTTTGATGAGCTTGAAGGGTTTCCTGTAAATGAAATTAGAATTATTTTGTGAAAATCATCTACTTCGAATCAAATCTAATAACTAACCCCTCGAAACTGTGCATAAAAATCCTGACAATTACATATACACGCCCAGTATAAAAAAAAATAATAAAAAATAAAAATAAATAAAATTAAAAAATCTACGGATTGCTCCAATACCAATATTTTTATGCGAGAAAAAATAATAATTTAGGAATGAAGCACTTGGTGAAAACATACTTCATATCAGAATCAACCTCCTGAAGTCAAATCTTGACACTTTAGGCTGATTTGAAATTGAAACCTTTTGGGAAACATTGACCTTTGTCTATAATTTTTTAGTACATTTCGAAAATATCAAAATCCATAGTGGATCGTAGAAAGATATTTTCAAGACTTCGATGTAATATTTTTAAACAAAATATTTTAAAAAGCAGGAGGAATTTCCGAAATCGATCATTCCGAAGGTTCGGTTAATTCCAGATCAACTAATACATACATTGAAAATGGTTTTGAAAATTATTTTTCTGTTTTTTGAGTTTGGCAATAGTTACCAAAAAGTTGGTACTACTACATTCCAAAACATTTTCCCAGTTTCAGAAATGATATTTTTCGATGCTATGGTTTAATTAATGCAAAGTACGTACCTACTCGTATTTGGGATGAGAACATTTTCAAAACTCAAATTTATCCAAAAGTTAGTGATTTGTAAGTTTTCAACCGCTTAGTAGAACCCTGAAATGGTCTTAGATTTTGATATTGTCGACACGAAATCTCAATGTACCATCTTTGGAAATGGACCGTTTGTCCTAAAACAGGTTGGATTGGAGTAAGAGAACAAAATACTTCGATTTTTTTTCAAAAATTTCCTCTTTCTGAAGACCCATATTTTCCCTTTTTGAGGTACCACCGAAGCTGAAATTCTTTTTGAGTGACTTTTAACTCAAAATTGAACTTCACACTGAATTTGGTCAAAATCCTCTAACATTTTTTTGTTGCAATCCACCCTATTAATGCACATGCCATTTTTTGTAGAGAATTCAAAGTTCTACAAATTCGACTCTGTTCGTTTTTTGCCTAAGCTCAATATTGAAGGGACTGGAGCATTTTAAAAGTTTGAAAGCATTTAAAACCCTGCACTTTTTGATTTTCGGAATTTTCAAGCTCCTTTAATTTTGAGTTCAGGTAAAATAAATGCTGCTCTAATTGAATCGGTCAGTGCAGAAAGGTAACAAGTCACATTTTTGAAAAAAAATTTTTTTGCGGAAATGGGGGTTTCAAAGTATGGCGGATCGACTGGTGATGTCAGATTTCCGCAAAACTGCCGGGAAAGTGGTATTTGGGCGCAGAAAAAGGGCGGATCCGCATTTATGACTTTTTTGTAAAATTTTTTAAATTCCTTGAAAAATAACTAACATTTTTGAGAAGACCATTTTTTGAAATTTAAGTTAATCTCTGAACTGAAAAAGGATGAAAAAATTAACAACTTCGACAAAAAGTCTTAGAACTCGAGGGGTTTTTGGTCAATTTAAACGGGATAGCAGTCTAAATGATGTACTTAGATGTAGAATCAAGCCCCATTCGTGCCCGAGAAATTTCGAAAGAAATTTTGTCAATTCAGTGCAGAAAGGGTCTAAGTCCCATTTGTTTAGGCAGCAACAGCACTGGCGCACGTGAATATTTTTTTTTGGAAACTGCGCTAAAAGTTGTGTCTTGGGGTCCTCTTTCAATGACCTTAAGCATGTTTACTGAAATTTTTTGATTTTTGAATGAATCAGTTTTTTGTTATTCCTGAAAAACGCAAAAATGGACTTATGCCCTTTCTGCACTGACCGATTCAATTGTAAAATTTAGAATTTTCCGCAAAAAGATCACGTTCATCATTAGCTTACCCCTAAAATTAATGCTCTGAAGCACATTTAAAATTTTCATCAATTTTATTATGAGTGAATACTTCAATTTTAAAAGCGATGTTATCAACACTTTTTGGGATACTAGAGTCGCCGATTTTAATCAAAATTGAAAAAAAAAATTGAATAATATCAACTTATTTATTTCACTCCACTCTTTTCTGAACCTCTCTCCCCTTCGGTGCCCTTTCCAGGCTTCAATTTCAATGAGTTGAAAAAATTTTGAAAATTTTGTGGCATGACATGACATTCTGTCTAGTTCAAGGTCGCAACATCGAATACATTCTGATTTTTTTCTCAATTTGACCTCTCAATGTTTCACCAGTTTACCAATTTGTGAAAATCAGTGTCTGGGAGGAACGAGGAAGAGAGGGGAGGGGAGGGGAGGGGGAGAGGTACAATCAAAATCATGAACAGATTTTCAATCTTGGAAACTTCAAATTTGAGAGAAAAAGGATCTCACCTATATTTTCAAAATAAAAATCTCAGCTGAATTCTAAATTTGCAACAAAAGTTTTTCAAAAAGAGGTTATACAGAAAAACAAAAAATTTGAAAATTTAAAAATTGGCGTTTCCAAAATTGATAAAAAAATCGCACAATAATTTCAGAATTTTTGTTGATTTTGAACTTGCTTCTCTTCCTTTTTTCTCTACCAGAAGATATTAATTAAACCCATCCACTGGAGAGTGCAATTTGAAAAAAAAAATTCCTCATGTACATACCTAATTTTCATACTTCCAGGTCTAGAATTTTTATTCAATACATAAAACTCAAAATTTCAATCTTCGAAAATGATTTGGAGTCTCGCAATAAAGCTCCTTCAGCTCCTTTTTTTCAAAACCTATCATATTTCCGAGGAACAAAAACTCGAAGCATTTCAAAAGAAGTATTAGTAGGTATAATAATAACGCTGCATTCGTGCTTTTCATTATTATCTGCGATAATTTTCCGAGAAGAAAAGCATGAGTTTTTTTTTACCTACCTACTCTGTATCAAATGTACCGAGATATAGGTAGGCAGCTAGGCGTTTCAACGTTGCAAAGACATCGAACGTGGAAAAGGGTTGAAAAAACCCTCGTAACTGGCCCTAGCAATGCTACTGGTATATTTTCTACATTCAACTCGGTCGTCAAAATCCTTTGTTATGTCATTTTTTTGCGCGTTTATTCGCATTTTCCGTCTGACTGCAGAGGTATCTGGACCGGTGAGAGGGACCCGGGTGGAGGAGCCGACCACGGGATATGCATTGTTTATGCAAAACAAACGATGATTTGTATTTAACCAAACTGCTATATAGTTTAGTTACAGAATACCTACCTACGCTTTTATTACGTTGCAAATTAAGTAAAATAGCTAAACTTTTGCGGTTTACTGTAACTGATGGCTACCGCTGTGTATGACTGTTCAACAAACACGCAAAACGTAAACCTCATTACAATTCGTAATTCATATTTAGACAGCTTCAAGTAGTACCTACCTACCTACTACTATGCAGTGTCGGGCGGTTTCGGTTTAATCTGTAAACGGTTGTTTTACCTTTTGCGGTTCGATACAACTTTGCAAAGTCATTTTAATATCAAGCTTTGATCATAGTGTACTCTTATTCGTTGTTTTGCCAAACGTGTTTCTAAAAGAATGCCAATTTCTTTTTTTCTGTTACAGCGTTACCCTGGTAAATCGACATCGTACCCTTTTCTACCCTCCATCGAGATACCTAGTGAAGCAGCTATATTAACCGACCATCCGGAAAAATTATTGAAAAATACTAGAAAAATACCCGTCATCGTTGGCATGAACGATAAAGAAGGTGGAAACATGTTTATGAAAGGTAAGCCCACCACAATCACCGTATATAACTACGAGTACCTATACTACGTTTTTCACATCACAGCGAACAGATTTGCGGCTTCCAAGACTTCGGTGGTCGCTTCCTCGACACCTTTTTACTCTGTTGTGCGAATACAAAACACTAATTAGTCGTCGTCGTGTCCGGTATATAGGGTAAACGCGTTCGAAATACGCAAACACCCTACCTAAGTACTACGTTGTTTCTGGCCAACCTCGAAAACTAATTTCGTCCTTATGCTCCTCAATAAGGTTTGGTGGTAATAATATTTTCTTTGGGTAAGGACGCAACAAAGTACGCTTAATTGTTGCTGCGTTGGTGTTGCTTTGTACAGTAAACGTAGGTACCAATGTTTGGTCAACATTTTACACAATATTCGCCACCGTTTGACTAATTGTAAAAGTTATAATCGACTTGGAAACCAAAATAGTGTGAAAATCTTTGAAAAATTTTACCAACGTTGGTTTCGTTTTAGTTTTTGGACAATTTGGTTGTTTTGAAAGAGGAAAAAGGAGTCATTTCCTGAAATAAACACGACGACCTACTCATTTGATATTTATTTCCATCCTAACCCTTCCAAGAGCTGGGGTGAAATTCATAATTTTCATATCAAAATTGATTGAATTTGGAGGAAATTTGTTTGAGTACGAAGTTGAGAAAAAAATAGATAGAAATTCAAAATTGTAAGTAAAATTCAAAAGGCTTGAACTTTCAAGATGAAAGCTCAAGTTTTCACAATAAGTTTCAAATTCTGAATCTATCAGTAGAAAATTGGAAGGGAAAAAATACGAAAAATTCCATTTTTTATGACAAACCAAATTTCAGAAAAACAATTAAAAGGGTTTCTCTACCTACTTTTGATTCAAATTTGAGAAATTAAAAAGGGAAGCGACATGACATATTGATTGCTACTAATTTGAAGGTGCAAAGCCACAGATTACGGATATCTGCTAATTTTCTTGATTCGATCCCTCTATACATTCTCCCCCTCCCCCCATTCCAAAAATTGAGAAAAAATTACAGAAAATTCAGGACACTTTTCAAATGTTCATGCGAGCTTTCTAGAAAGCTCCAACGATGGAACATACACAAAAATTGAAAAGTTTTAAACCAGGCAAGAAGGTCTATCATTCTCACCTGGAGGAGAGCAGGGAGAGGTCGAATAGTCCAAACCTTGAAAAGACACACCTAGAGTATTCTCAAAACGTACCTAAGTGCCAAATTTAATGCCCCAAATTTCAACGTTTTAATGGCACTTTTTGAAAATCTTCAATTTCAAAAATACGGCTAGAGTCTTCAGAATTGTTTAAAACCTTCTCCGATCGACTCAGCATATTTATGTAATTGAGGTATCAAGAAAAATTTTAGCTTTTCAACTTCACTGGGTAAAATTTTATGGCAATTTAAATTTTAAAAAATCGGTTAGAAGCTCCAGAACTACTCAAAATGGTTGGAAACTGTTTCCAGTCGATTAGATGGCTCAAAAATAAGCCGCAACATACCAAATTTCAGCTTTCTTGGCTAATCTGGTGGCATTTTGATTTTTTCTCCATTTTTGGATCGATTTTTACAAATTCATCGAAAATTGAAAAATGCATCTTAACGCTTCTTGAAAGTGGATAAATATTGCGAATTCCAAAAAATCACGAATAAGTAGCCAAAAATTTACCAAAATTTAGTTTTTTGACATAATTTGCGATATTACAAAAAAAATTGTACTACTTCATTCCAAAAATGAGCACTTGGTGAAAACTGTCGATTTGAAGCCTTTTGGGATACATTGACATTGCCTATAATTTTTGAGATCCTTTTGAAAATACGAAAATCGATTAAAAAGTAGCTAAGAAATATGGGCTTTGTCCACTTTTTGGGGTACCTCATCTTGAAATTTACCTTCTCAGTGAATCGTAGATAGATATTTTCAGTAGGTAGGTATAATTTTTTTTATCAGACTCGAGGTTTTGAATGAAAAACCAACATTTTTTTTTTTTTAAATCTCAACGAATTTCCAGAATTGATCTTTCTTAATGTTCCAGATCAGCTAATAAAGATGAAGTTTGTTTCGAAAAAACAGCCTGAATCTTATCAATTTTTTTTCTATTTCTGAATTTGGCAATAATGGTAAAAAAAATTGGCACCATTGCATTCCGAAATGTTCCTCCAATTTTAGAAATGATATCGTTTGGTATTTTGCCTCAATTAATGCGAAACCTTTGAGAAGAAAATGTTTTTGAAACGTGAATAATTTATTCAAAAATAAGTATGTTTTACATTTTAAATATTCATGAACGAATTCATAAATTTTTTGAAAGAACCATTCGCCAACGAATCGATCAATTCTTTAATTTATGGATCAATTCGTTCGCGAATGATTCACCAAAAATTGAGTAAATGAATCGATTCGTTCGCAAATGAGTCACGTATACGAATCAATTCGTTCGCGAATGATTCACTAAAAATTATTCAATTCGTTCGTGAATGATTCACCTAAAATTGAGTAAATGAATCGATTCGTTCGCGAACGAGTCACTTATACAAACCAACTCATTTGCGAATGATTCACTAAAAATTATTCAATTCGTTCGTGAATGATTCACCTAAAATGGAGTAAATGAACCGATTCGTTCGCGAACGAGTCACTTATACGAACCAATTTGTTTGCAAATGATTCAGTAAAAATTATTCAATTCGTTCGTAAATGATTCACCTAAAATTGAGTAAATGAATCGATTCGTTCGCGAAAGAGTCACGTATACGGATCGATTCGTTCGCAAATGATTCACTAAAAATTATTCAATTTGTTCGTGAATGATTCACCTAAAATTGAGTAAATGAATCGATTCATTCGCGAACGAGTCACTTATACAAATTCAATTCGTTCACGAATGATTTATCAAAACTTGAGTAAATGAATTCATTCATTCGCGAACGAGTCATTTATACGAATCAATTCGTTCGTTCGCGAATAATTCATCAAAAATTGAGTAAATGAATCGATTCATTCGCGAACGAGTCACTCATACGAACCAATTCATTTGCGAATGATTCACTAAAAATTATTCAATTCGTTCGTGAATGATTCACCTGAAATGGAGTAAATTAATCGATTCGTTCGCGAACGAGTCACTTATACGAATCAATTTGTTTGCGAATGATTCGCTAAAAATTAGTCAATTCGTTCGTAAATGATTCACCTAAAATTGAGTAAATGAATCGATTCGTTCGCGAATGATTCACCTAAAATTGATTAAAGGAATCGATTCATTCGCGAATGAGGGAATGAGTAACTTATATGAATCAATTCGTTTGCGAATGATTCATCAAAAATTGAGTAAATGAATCGATTCGTTCGCAAATGAGTCACGTATACGAATCAATTCGTTCGCGAATGATTCACTAAAAATTATTCGATTCGTTCGTGAATGATTTACCTAAAATTGAGTAAATGAATCGATTCGTTCGCGAACGAGTCACTTATACAAACCAACTCATTTGCGAATGATTCACTAAAAATTATTCAATTCGTTCGTGAATGATTTACCTAAAATTGAGTAAATGAATCGATTCTTTCGCGAATTAGTCACGTATACGAATCAATTCGGTCATCAATAATTCACAAAAATTATTCAATTTGTTCATGAATGATTCACCTAAAATTGAGTAAATGAATCGATTCGTTCGCGAATGATTCACTAAAAATTATTCAATTCGTTCGTGAATGGTTCACCTGAAATTGAGTAAATGAATCGATTCATTCGCGAATGAGTCATTTATACGAATAAATTCGTTCGCGAATGATTCATCAATAATTGAGTAAATGAATCGATTCATTCGCGAACGAGTCACTTATACGAACCAATTCATTCGCGAATGATTCACTAAAAATTATTCAATTCGTTCATGAATGATTCACCTAAAATTGAGTAAATGAATCGATTCGTTCGCGAACGAGTCACTTATACAAATTCGATTCGTTCACGAATGATTTATCAATAATTGAGTAAATGAATTGATTCGTTCGCGAACGAGTCACTTATACGAATCAATTCGTTCGCGAATAATTCATCAAAAATTGAGAAAATGAATCGATTCATTTGCGAACCAGTCACTTATACGAACCAATTCATTCGCGAATGATTCACTAAAAATTATTCAATTCGTTCGTGAATGATTCACCAAATTGTCCTTGAAGTGGTTTTTTCCAATTTTTGGAATTTTCAAAAATTCGCCAAAAATTAAAAAATGAACTTTTGAACCTGAAATTGTGGTTAATAGGGTTTTAGGACATGCTCTTTTGATGTACAGCTCGGTTTCGTTCAATTTGGAAAATTTTAATTTAAAAGGCCCCTTTGTAAGAATTATTCAACCAATTTGAGATTACAACACCTGCAATTTCATCCTTCAGATCATCTAAACCTTCACTTTTTCTTGCAGAGCCCAAACTAGTGGAAATCTTAAACAGTCAATTCGGCGATGTAATTAGATTAAATTACGAAACCATGGAAATCACCGAAGAAGGCATCGCAGATTTGAAAAATTATTATTTCCCCAACGGAATAACACCGATTAGAGATAAAAACTCCATTACCGACGTAAGAAACTGATCAACTACCTATTTTATGACGATGAGATGATAAGCAATCTGCAATATCGAACATTATTAAATAAGCACAAACATTGCAGACTACCGTTCTGTATGTCGTGAGTATATTAAATGGTGCGAAGAAGAAAATATATTCGATTGAGAACTGAGGAAAAATATAAAAAAACTGTAAAAGAGTTGAAATTTTCTCTCTCATTTGGTATGAGAAACGCGCATCTCATTACATTATGTAGTATTTTTAAACATGAGCACACACAGAATCGCATCGTCGCTTCTTCGCGAAATGTGTCGTGATGTTTATAGTATGCACACTTTGAAAATTGTGTGAGAGAGAAAAATGTGGTAGGTTGCTGAATGATGTTAGTTCATCTCTTCTTCGCACCAGCTCGTGTATATTTTCTATAGCAGATTTACACGAGGTACGTATGTCGTATATAGGTACCTACGGTAGGTAATAATATCACGAGTAACTTATTATTAAAACGTATATATACTCGTAAGACGTAAACGAGACGTTTACCCGGCTATGTTTTGATGGCAGTTGTACACGGATTTGTATTTCAAGCATTTCTACGATTTAGAAGAGTATTTGGTTGAAGAACCTGGTGCGGTTGCTGTGTACACGTATCAATTTTGTTACAACGGCAGCGTGAATTTGTTTAAGTACTTTTTCGGCAATTATACGGGCGATGTGAAAGGTAGGTATAGCAAGGTACGATGTAGGATAGTAAGCTATCGTAGTTTATCAAACGACAAATGAAAAATTACGCCTAACGGTGAAGGTATCAAATTGTCAACGAAACTAATAAGAAAAGCCGCCCTGAATAATCGCTGCTGTAGATGCCGGTAATGGAATTAGGCAAGGTAAATAAATTGCTTCGCTAGGGTTCATATTTAATAAGCGACAAAGTGCTCTACAATAAACTGCGAATAGTTGGAGGTGTGTTAAATACCATGAAGGACTGCTCTATCGCCAACGCCCGCGCCCGCGCCACCCCGACCTAGTTAATTTCGCTGTCTATACAATTTCTGTGCATTTTAAATGGTTTTCAACGAAACCACATCAGCCCCTCTGGCTCCTGATGCTCTTTCATTAAATGTTGCAAGTTTTTACGCCATAGTGCGCACATCCTTTACTCTACGTTGTCGAAAAATTCCCTCTTGTTTTGGTTTATAAACTCGTATATTATTATGGTCGTTTTTGATAAACGAAGTGAAAAAAATTTCATAACGAAATATTCCGGAAGATGCCTAGATAGGTAATAATTTTTGCGACGAATTTCAGGTGCCATTCACGCCGACGATCATTTTTATTTATTCGGCTCGGATATATTTTTCAAAAACCCTTCGGTTAATTTTACAAAAGACGATGTCCGGGTCACCAATTGTTTATGTGCGATGTGGACGAATTTTGCCAAAACTGGGTACCATAATAACTAAGATTTATTTTTTTACCTCTCTGTTTATTCGTCATATTTATTACCTATTTTTGTACAGTGATCCCAATTCCGACCTGGTACCTGTGACGTGGCATCCCACTACAAAAAATAAACGATGTTATTTGCGAATTGACAAGGATCTTGAAATGAAAGATGGAGCTATTAATGAAGAAAGGTATCAGTTTTGGTGGGATTTGAAGAGGAAAATGGAGCTGCAGATATCGAAAAATGAAAAATTATCGTTGGATTTATGAAATATCTATGCATATGCTGGATAGATGCGTGAATTTAAGGATGTGGTCCTTTTGAAGTGATATTAATTATAATTATTTTGGGTAAGGATGTTATAAAAATCATCAAACCAATATAAAAATACTGGAACGAATGAAAATCATTGAAACGATGAGGTGGGGAGATTAGGGCCAGGTTACCTCAAAATTCTGACAAGGGAATCTTTTGAACTTACACTATCTGATTTGAACGAAACCAAACTAGATCGAAAGAGCATGTCTTGAAACCCCCTTGACCAAAATTTCATATGGTAAAATTCATTTTTGGATTTTTAGCAAATTTTTGATAATTTAAAAAACTTAGAAATGTTGTTTAAAGGTCCAAGGGCAATTATTAAATTTTCTCATGAGACATACATTTTTTTTTTTAGCGAAGTGAACTTATGATTGACGTCATCAAGTTTTGGGCTATTCTGAGGTCCCCAGCAATTTCTTAATTTTCTCCAGAAATTTCAAATCACCCTAGTTGGAAGACCCTAAAATGAACTTTAGGACCTATAACTGTGGGTAATAGCAAGATTTTCGGGGGGGGAGGAGGGGGAGTTCAAGAAGTGAATTTTCGACCAATTTGTTAATTTCAGAAAAAGTTGGAAGAAAAATCAAATTGTTGAACAAGGTTTTTTCCAGGTTTTTTGGGAGGGAGGGGAAGGGAAGGGGGAGGTAGGCAAGTATTGTCTGATGTGTTCTTAGCATCATCTGACTCAAAATTTGACATTTTTAGATACCTACTTTATTTGAAAATTTGATTTTATTACTTTTTCTGGAATTCAGAAGTTGGTCGAAAATTCACTTTTGAACAACACACCTGGAATTTCACTTTTGAAATGTTGAATACCACTAGTTGGAAGTGTTTGGGGGTTGATATTTCAAAAGTGGTTTGATATGAGTTATTTGAGATCACAAACACTGCCCCTGTCCCCCTTCTTTTAAAACTTATGAGCCAAAACAGAAGGCATTGCTGGTGCTCAATTATTTTACAACTTTGGGAACCCCTGAATCAGTTTTGCGATCCAATTTCAAAAATGTGATGGGTCTGAATGCAGATTTGAATCGATCAGAATTTTGATCTGAACTGGTCAGGTCAAATTGGATCCGAGAAATCTTCGGATCTGATCACATCAGATCTTATCTGATCAATCAAGTCATTCCTTTCATATCTGATCAGGACCATCACCAGTCAAAATTTTCTGGCATGTACTAAAGTGAATTTCTTGATTTTTGGCGAATTTTTGAGAATCAAATTTCGGTCATAAATGAAAAATGATCAAAATGTTATCAAATTGACCTAAACAGCTGAAATTTGATACGTAAGTACTCTTTTTTCGATCCCCTTGGATCGATTTGAAATGGTTTCGAATCATTTCGAGCCATTTGGAGCCTGCAACAGATTTTTGAAATTTGTAATTTCCATAAAATTTTGCCCATAATGAAGTTGAAAAGCTGAAATTCACTTTATACCCTGATTTCAACATGCTGAGAGAACTGGAAATGGTTTCAAGCAGTTCTGAAGTCTACAGCAGCATTTTGAAAATTTCAGTTTTCCAACAAATGTCATAAAATCTGTTGGAATTTGATTTTAAAAAGTTGAGATACAGTTTACACCCTATTTTTGACTTCTTGGACAAATTTTATGGCTTTTATTTGAGTAGCTGGAATTTCTAAAATGTTTCTGGAGGCTCAAAAATGGCTTTAAAACACCTGAAATTACTGTATAGAAATTATATAATGATTTTTAAAAAGTTTTTCAACTTCATAGGGCAAAATTTTGTGGAAATATCAACTTTTGAAAATCTACTGGAGGCTCCAGAATTGCTTGAAACGGTTCTAACCTGATGCTGATCGATTTAAGAGGTTGAAAATAGAGTACTTACCAAATTTCAGTTTTCTGGTTGAATTTGGAGATTAATTTTTCCGCATTTTTGGTCCAAAGATTTTCAAAAATTCATCAATTATCATCTGAAATTTTAATTGGTGGTGTATTTTTCCATGTTCTTTCAATTTAGCTTTGTTCAATTCAGAAATTTTTATGACAATTTGGGCACATCTTTGCAATGAAATCTGGCTACGGAGGAGGGCGCAGAAATATAATTTCTCTCGTGCATATTCCACCCTATATATTTTTATCGATTCTTTAATTCAATTTCACAATACAAAAGGAAAATGAAGTTAAAATTCCAAAACATTTCCTCATCGTGAAAACTGTACATATTCGAAGTAAAATGTTGAAATTCGACTCTAAAAGCTCAGCAGCTGGCTCGCCTCGATACTTTATTTTTCTTGGCACACATCGCATATACGAAAAAGCGACGAAACTGCCAGAAAAAAGAAAATCATGAAGACGTTATATACGCGTTGGAAATATAATTTTTCCCGCCATACTGTGTCTTAATCGATTGGTAATGTTTCTCAGGTCATGACACGAAAACATAGAACCAAAAATTATGTACGTTGGTTTTTCTGTTCTCGTATATAGCAAGCAGTATACTACGTACAGCTCTATATAGCTAGATAGTACACCAAGGCGAAAAAAAATTTGCAAGAGTGTTTTTCTTCTCTAAGCTGATATCGCGTTCGGAATTCTAAAAAGGGTGCAAATATTAAAAACATGTTTGATAAAATTTTTCGCTTAGAATATTTTAATAAAAAAGCACCATTTAGTGTGGCGAGTCGGGAGTCGCGAGGCGATGGCGACAGTCGAGTTGTTTTGAATAGATTTCGTTTTTCGAATTGTTATAAGCTTCGAACACCCCCCCCCCCAGTCTGCGTTCTTCTCCCAGTACCATAAATGCCAACGTAAATATTTTACTATACACGAATACGTTTTGATAGAAAAGCTACGAGTCGGCTGGTCGAGCCACAAAATACATACGTTCTACTACTGCAGTAGGTTATACATAAGCCTGGAATACTGAAACTAAACGTGAAATTACGATGTAGACGAAGCATTATGATGAGCAGAAGGGGGACAGGAGAGGGAAAATGGTCTGATTTTTGTATTAAAAATTGTGAATTGAACCATTTTTTTGATTTGCTTTGAATTCTTGAAAAAAAAAATAATAATGAATTGTTCATGAGTAAAAAAATAATTTTTCAAATTTTCCAAAATTATCGAAAAACTGAAGGTGATTGAGGATAGTGCAACAAACTTTAAAAAGGGAAAGTTCAGCTTTTTAGAGTTGAATTTTCAGAACCTAGCCAAATTTCGAAATGGTCTAAAAATTGGAAAAAAATTCTTGGAACACCTTACATTTTTATGGCAAGAACATTTTGTCATTTTTTTTTTTGTGTTTATAATAATTACAAGATTATTACACCTGTGAGAGGGGGGGGTTTGTATTTGGTTTGTCAGGTTGGTGTTTTTTATTAGGGAAATGAATTTTTGTATTTCAGAGAGTTCGTCAGGGATTGTAGATGGGTTTTCTTTTATCTGTAGTAACTATAAGTCTGTTTTGTTTTAGTTGAGGACAGTTCGTAAATGTGTTGTGAGTGATTAGAGATTTAATATCATCAGGAGTGAGCGAGGTAAGAGGGGAGGGAGCAGTGGCTGTTTTTGCTAGTCTATCAACAGTTTCATTTCCAGTGATACCTATGTGGCTGGGAACATACATGAAGCTAATAGAGTAATCATAATTTTGAAGGATAAAAAGGGACTTATGGATGTCTTGGACTATGGGATGATCAGAAAAAATGTTTTGAATGGATAGCAGTGAACTTGGAGAGTCGCTTTGGATTAAGAATTTTTTATTTTCTGATTGAATGGAAATTATATCTATTAAGCAATGTTTTATGGCAGTGAGTTCTGCAGTAAAAATTGAAGCACAGTTGTGAATTTTGAAATTGAGAAATTTGTCATTAATTGAGTAAGCATAACCTGTATGAATGTTGGAAATTTTTGAACCATCTGTGAAGCATAAGTTATATTCTGTATAGTTTGATAACAGTTCTGAGTAATGACTCTTGATTAATAATGGGGAGTGTCATGTTTTGGGTAGTTTCTTAAATAGAGTTCCATTTGTATGGGTTTGAGAGACCAAGGGGGATAAGATATTGGTTTATGGATAAGGTTTACTAGGTCAATTTGTAGGTTGTTCATATTTTTGATAAATTCTGGGATTGGACCTGGAGTATGGAGGAAATGCTGAGAGCTGTAGACATTGAGTGATTTTTGAAGAGGGTGAGATGAATTATTTGCAACAGTTATTAAGAATTTGTTAGTCATGAGAATTTTCCTAAAATCAGGAGGAAGCTCTGCAGCTTCACAATAAATGCTATCAATTGAAGAAGAATAGAGAGTACCTATGCAGATGTGCAAGGAGGAATTTTGAACCGTTTTGAGAATGTTAGTAGTTTTATTTGAGAGGCTTGTAAAGCATGGACTTCCATATTCAATTTTACTACATAGAGCTTTGTACAAGTGGAGTAATAGTTGGCGTGATGGGTTATACTTTGGATTTTTAACAATTTTTAGTGAATTTAGACGTTTGTCAAGTTGAGCTTTTATGTTGAGAAAATGAGGAGTTCAAGTAAGTTTTTTATCAAAAGTAAGTCCGAGAAATTTGGTGGTTGGTTTAAAAACTAAAGGACGTCCTTTAAATTCAAGAATAGGTTCTGGGTAAGTTTTATTTCTTTCAGTAAAAAGCATACAAGGTCCCTCGGTGGCGTAGTAGGTAGAGCCGCGGTCCTCCGTTCACAAGGTACCCGGTTCAAACCCAGCTACAGAGGCAAGCTTGTGCGTGTAATTAAAAATCTTTCGTGCAATTATCATCATTACACGCCAAGTACCGGGGGACTACCAGTTTAGCCGAGCTAACAGATAATGCACGCCATCTGTTAGCAGAATCAAAAAGCTGAAACTGGTTCGAGCGTCTATAGAGGTCAACACTGAGGAGCTCAGGGTCTCTAAACTACCCGGCTAGCTCCAAGTTGCTTGTGTAGATGTCACTAGAAAGCAACGGGAAACTACTAGTGGAAGCTCGAAACAACGTCGATTCCCCAGAATAATCGCAGTGGCAATAGGCATTCGCCTCGCCCTGTTAGGGTACCACAAAAATGCGATTTCCAATGTCCTGTAAAGGACAAGGAACCACGACGACGACGAAAAAGCATACAGTGAGTTTTAGATTCAGAAAATGTTAGTCCATTTGATTCAGCCCATTTTTCAATACAATTGAGTGTTTTTTGGATCATTTTTGAGGCTAATTTGATGTTATTTGAGCGTATTGAAATATTATTAGTCCAGTCATTAAAGACCAATTATGTCCCATCTACGGGAAAAATTAATATCAAACCGATCTTTCGCAGATATTGTTCACAGAGATCCCTAAACAACATACTAAAAGTCCTGGCCCCTACGGGGTCTGCAACCCCCTCAAAGGGGGGTGGAACCTCCCCCAAAAATAGTTTTTTGCCATTTTCTCCCCCACATTGCATTTTAGCGAAAAATATGTAGCTAGATAAAAGAATCTACGTCAAATTTCCGATCTAATGATGTATCAACTTTCCTTGTATTTTCAAGGAGGGCGGAACTGCAACCATTTAAATGAGGGGGGTTTTCTGAAAAATACATAAAGGCTATAGGCGCCTAAGAGGGGTGAAATGGTCCCCGAAACGTTCGAGTTGATATTAGCATGGAAGGTAGGTACCATTGAGAAACTTCCGCGTAGAAAGTTTCAGACCCACACCCCCTCCATTTTTTAGGGAACCCCCCTTTTCTGAAACTTCAAAAACACTTTTCTCAGTCCCATTTCAACCGATTTTGAAAATTTTTCAGTATGTTGTGTACATCTTCAGTAGGTATCCCCACAAAAATTTTCAACCTCCTCCCCTCATATTTACCCTCAAAATGATGTAAAAATGTGTTTTAGGGAGGGCTGGGGGTAAAATGGGAATTTTGGGGAAAATAACCAATTTATTAATGAGTAGGGTGTCGTTTTCTTATGATTCGATATCGCTGAGCACGAATATGACGTCCGATTTTTTGCTACATTCATTTAGCCCTCTCCAGAACACTTGTGCCCCTCAATTTTTACTATTGTTAAAAAGCATAAAATAAGTTGAAAAACGGTATTTTGGGAGGTAAATATGAGGGGAGGAAGTTGAAAATTTTTGTGGGGATACCTACTAAGGATATACATAACATACTTAAAAATTTTCAAAATCGGTTGAAATGGGGCTGAGAAAAGTGTTATTGAAATTTCAGAAAAGGGGGGTTCCCAAAAAAGGGGAGGTGGTGTGGATCTGAAATTTTTTACGCGGAAGTTACTCGATGGTACCTACCTTCCATGCTAATATCAACTCGAACGTTTTCGGGGACCATTTTACCCCTCTTAGGCGCCTATAGCCTTTATGTATTTTTCAGAAAACCCCCCCTCATTTAAATGGTTGCAGTTCCGCCCCCCTTGAACATACGAGGAAAGTTGATATATCATTAGATCGGAAATTTGACGTAGATTCTTTTATCTAGCTACATATTTTTCGCTAAAATGCAATGTGGGGGAGAAAATGGCAAAAAACTATTTTTGGGGGAGGTTCCACCCTCTTTTGAGGGGGTTCCGGACCCCGTAGGGGCCAGGACTTTTAATATGTTGTTTAGGGGATCTCTGTGAACAATATCTGCGAAAGATCTGTTTGATATTAATTTTTCCTGTAAAAATGTCTTTAATGACTGGACTATATATCATCTGCAAAAATTCTTAAGGAAAGAGGTTGAGGAATAATACTACAGATATCATCAATTAGAAGTATAAATAGGATGGTGCTAAAAGTACAGAGTCTTGAGGGATTCCATTTTCCAAATCAAAATGTTCTGAGTATGTGTTTTCAAATCTGACTCTAAAGGTACGATTTGATAAAAAGTTTTGAATGAAGTAAGCTAAATGCCCTCAAATTCCAATAGAATGTATTTTTTGAAGTATTTTGTAACTCCATGCTTTATCAAAAGCTTTTTCAATATCAAAGAAGATGGAAAGTACAAATTCTTTATTTTGAAAGGCAGTATTGATTTCTTGTGTGAGACTGAAAAGATGGCCCAGAGTAGATCTTTTTTTCTGAAAGCCACTTTGAGAAGAACTGAGGGAATTTGTAGAGTCGATATACCAAGTAAGACATTTCATAACCATTTTTTCTAGAATTTTACATGGGACAGAAGTTAAGGAAATAGGCCTGTAACTGGAGGGAAGATGAGCGTTTTTCTCAGGTTTAAGTATGGGAATGACAGTTACAGTTTTCCATATTTGAGGAAAGGAATCTGAAGACCAGATTTTATTATAGAGATTTAGTAAGCCATTTTTACTGTTGTTAGAAAGATGTTTCAACCTTACATGGATGGATGTCATCTGGTCCAGGTGATAAATTTTTGATGTTGTGGTTTAAACAGTACAGTAGTTCATTTATAGAGAAAGGTGCATTGTATAGTTCAAGGTTATCAGATGAAAAATCAAGTGAGTACTAAATTTTCAGTTTGGTTTTTGATTGTTTGAAAAGCTTCACTATAGGAACTTGTTGCTGAGACTTTGGAAAAAGATTGAGCCATGGTGTTTGTTAATATTATGTGTGGTAGAAGAATGCAAAAATAAGTTTAAAAAATAACCATATAGAAAACAACTTTTTAAAATATTTTAAATTTTCAAAAATTCACCAAAAATCTAAAAATAAACTTGAGCTTTTAACATTTTGATTACAAAGATTTCGAGACGTGTTTTTTCGATCCAATTTGGTTTCAGTTCGAAGAATGCCAGTTTAAAATACCTATTCCTTCGTTGCTGGATCCACTGATTGTGAAACTGCACGTGACACTCCTCCATCTATAGGCACAATCCACCTCCTCTCCCCTCATTTTCTCACCCATTAAAATGCAAAACATCAACATCTTAGACACAATTTCAAAAAGAAATTCACCTAAAAAAAAATAAGGAAAATAAAATTCTACCATTTCAACGCGTGTTCTTCCTGTTTCTTTATTTTCCTGTCGGTTCGAACATTAGAGTATAAGTATAAGTGTATACATTTTAGAAACAGTCGTCGAGCTGTCGTATATAGGTAAGTATTTCCATTTCCTCAATACTTAGGCAACATGATGGGCGGGGGCGGTCGGTAGAAGGGGGTCAGACGGGCACGTCGAACGCGTAAAATGCATTCTTTATAAATTCGAATAGTGTATAAAAATCTGCTAGCACTGGATGGCATTACACACAGTGGTCCATGGTAGAGGTATAGTAGGTATTCAGCAGCAGCACTTTTTACGTAATCAAGCAAAAATTTTATGCTGATTAAAAAACGTTAGCAGGGTGCGCGTAGTGTGTCTGAAACAAACATAAAGGAAAATAGAACTCTCTTTTTTAGTGGTTTCGTTTTATGTTACGACGTGAAAATGGTAATGCTACGGCGAGCTATTTTCGCCCCGTCACATGAAAAATTGAACATGTAAGAATTACGTTTATAGTCGTGCCCGCATCTTAGCTGCTGCTCTTCGTCTTGGTCGTATCGTATAAACTCTCTCCGTATATATAAAGATACCCTCTAAACTATACACAGGATAGCTAAAGCAGATACTTTTTCGTTAAAATGAAACCGGATTTTTTCCCTCTAACCGAAATCCGCATCCGAGATTCGCAAAACAGCGCCATTCTTTTTATTGTCATAGATTACGAGCGAGCTGAAGGGGAAAAAACGACACACACAACGCACAGACACTTTGATAGCTCTCAACTTGGCTTATACAAATAAACACAAATGTAGCTTACATTAAGCAACGTGTAAATTTTCTATTTGTCGCTCCATTGAGAGATACGAGTGGGAGATGGTTTTTTTTCTCCGCTTTTTTTTTTACATGCACACACACTACCCGGAGTTCGCGATCGTCAACATTTGCAAGTTTCAAATTCTCGTATTGGTATTGCGAGGCGAGCCTACGTAATCCGTATAATAAGCGTTTTTCCTCTTCCAATTCCCAAATGTCAATCGAGCACTTGCCAATCTCTCCGAGGGAAACGAACCCTACTGCTAGTCCCAGTTGCAAAACATGCACATGAAATCCCCATCTAGCAAACCTATAGCTGTGAAATTCGACCAGCAAAAAAATACACGTTCGTTTATTTAAATGTGAAAAAACTGAAATGTGTTACGGGTCAGTTGATGCCTCGAATTTATATACGTTTATCATTAACCAACGTCGGTCGTTGTCGTCGTTGGTGATAATAAAGCTGTTACGTTTGTAAGCTCGCAGAAAACCACACACACACACACACACACACACACGCAGGCATATATTTGTAGCTTTGGACGATAAAACAGTGGTGGAAAAAAAAAGAAAAGAAAAGTTCGATCAAGTATGAACAATAACTCGAGCTGAGGAATACGTCTACATGGAATAACATTTACATAATACGAATAAAAATACTAAAGAAATCATCGCACGCGTCGTACTCCATGTAACTGCTCGAAAAGAAAATAAAAAAAAACCAGGGCCATGAATTTTTGATATTTTAAACAGCGCATCAACTCAACCAAAACGTCATTCCATCGCTATCTGAGGTTCAAAGAATGGGGGGAGGGGTGCGGAGTTTGCATGGTGAACGTGGTAAAATTTCATTTAAAAATTTCAAACTCGTCGAATTTTTGAGCCAACTTCGAGAGGGTATTTTTTTTAATGCGAAAATCACGAATCCTATACACGCAACAAACACCGCGCAAACAACCCAACTCGATAAAAAGTTTTTAGCCGAAAAAATAATTCGAATACATATTTTTTTTTCATCGATTCTTTGTATATTGGCAAAGTCAATGAATGAAAATTCGACGAACTGTGCTTGTGCAAAAAAATGAGTGTTTTTTCTACAAATTTTACTTAACAACGTCAAAGTTAAATTTGCGTGGTGGTATTTTCCGGTAAAAGGCTCCTCTCGATCGACTTGTCGACTCGAATAAGTAACTTTGTTCGATACACGAGAAATAATGTAGGAATAAAAAGCGTAGGATTACTACGAGTTAGGCATCAATAATGAAGTAGGGGTTTCAAGTTCAGATTGATCTCGAATAAACGCTCGAAAGTATCTACGCAATTAATTTAAACGTGCGAAATTCGTCGGATTAAATAATGCTTGAAAAAAAAAAAGAACGAAGGAAAATTCTTACTCGGATCGTATTTCATTAAACATTTAAGCCGGTGTAGCTGCGTTGCGAGAAACAAAACAGCCAAGGGAACTGGATGCAAGAAAGGAGAAAGTTTTATACTCTTAGTTTTCGAAGGACACGATGAAACGATCCATTGCTAAGGTTTAACCAATGATAATCGTAGCTCAAGGTGAATTAGTAAGTAGATAGAGGTACATATATGTGTGCTGTCTGCTAACTTGGCAAAATATACATAAGTATATCTGCTCGAACATGGAGCTACATAGCTACATGTTTATACTCCCCAACGGGTCTTACTTTTGGAGAATTTAATGGGTACATATTATATTCCCTCAACTGCAGCATATTACAAAATTCAATTTTTACTGGTTGAAATGAGAAAAAATATCGTAAAAGTCGATTGCAAAAACTTACTCAAAATAATTACTATGCCCCTAAGTCAATTTAAAAATTGTTGAAGCGAAGCTAAAATTAAATCTAAATTGTTGGTCTGTCATAAAAATCCACAGAAAATGCTGTTTAAATGATGAAAAAAATTTGGTAAAATTTGCTTTCAAGTCATCATAAATCTTACTCAAAATGTCCTAAAACTGTTGTAACCAAAATTTTAGGTGTTCAAGTTCGTCTTTAAATCGTTGGCTGATTTTGAAAAATTGAAAAAATTGCTGTCATGGTAATTTTCAAACTTTTTCGTACATATTTTTAATTTTTTTTTTCAAACTAAGTGAATCAGCGTGAGTAACTTTATTTTAACCCTTCCCCTTCTTCAAAAATTGTCGATGTTAGGCCATTCTAAAGCCCTCGACAAGTTTTTAGTTTCCTCCAAAAACTTCAACATTTTTTCAAAGAATAAAAAATGACCGTTAGCACTTACTTTTGGTTTTTATTTATTGGACATCCTCTGCATGATCATTTGGCTCGAAAACAATCACATTTTTAGACCATTTTGGAGTTTCCAGAGTAATTTGAAGTTTCTGGAGAAAATTGGAAACTCGCTGGAGGATTAAAAATGCTCTAAATTCGAGTGGAGTAGTAATGGAGACGCACTAGACGATATTTTAAGGAAAATTTGCTCCTAATGTGCTGTTTTTTAAAATGAAAACTTAATTTTATTTCTATTTTTTTTTTTTTTTTTTTTTTTTTTTTTTTTGGAATTCAAGTACATAAGTCATCAAAAGTTCATATTTGACTCTTCCAGGGCGATTTGAAGTTTTGAAAAGAAATTGAAAACTCGCTGGAGCATCCAGAATGGCCTATACCTACTGGTATTTTTAAAATTTTGAGACGAGGAGGGAGAGAGGAGGGGTTGGATTGAATCAACTATTCGTACTTATTCAATTTTTTTGTGAAAATAATTTCCATAAAACAACTGCAAAATTGTCATAAATATATTTTTTTAATTTTTTAAATTTTCAAAAATTTTCCAAAAATCCCCAAAGTCAATTTCAGCATTATACATTCGAGAGGATCGCGAAAAAAAAATACGCAGGATTTTGACCAAAATGATAAACTCGAGGGTTATCAGTCACTGGAAAATTTGAAAAGTGAACTGTAAAAGGCAAAAAATTTCGTCTTTTTGGAAAAAGCCAAGAAAATGTCAAGGAAACTGGGTAAAAATTATTGAAGCATCGATTTTTCAATTTTGGGAGATTTCAGTTGATTTGGGACATGAAAAAGTAAAATAAAGAGTTTAAAATTTGAATGCTCTCAAAATTTTCCGAAAGTATGTACTGATTTTTTGAATTTTTGACTTTTGACCCCCCCCCTACCCTCCTCCCCTCCCTTCATTCTCTCTCTTAACTCCCCGAGGGTCTCAAAAATATTATTCGTACTCTCACCAGATTATCCATATCATTTTCTTAGCCCAGAAAATTGTCAAATCGAGCGAATTTTCGCAGTTTAGAAATTTTGGTGCTTATAAATCACCTCAAACGGACCTCGTTAAGTCATTAAGGTCAATTTTATTGAGATCCCAAGTGCATGAATTTGAAAGAGATACTCTGATTTTAGGTTTGAGAGAATTGGAATGAGCTTAGACAGGAGATTTGAATGTTCCTATAGATTATTTCAACATTTTTAAAGTGTACTGATTTTTCAAATTTTCAGGGATTTCAAACCCCTCTGCCTTCTTTGTTCCATTTCATCGAAGCTTTCAATGCCCCCCTCCCCTCAGGCAAAAATTCATCACCACCCAAAATTTTAAGTGTTAAAGCGCATTTTTCGATCTTTGGTGAATTTTTGAAAATCAAAATTTAAGTAGTAAGCCAAAAATGAGAAAAAAATCAAAATTTTACCAAATTGACCTAGAAAGCTGAAATTTGGGATATATTCTATTTTCAACCAGCAAAATCGATTGGAAATGGTTTAAGCCCGATTTGAGTAGTTCTGGAGCCTCCAGCTGATTTTTTAAACTTGAAATTTCCACAAAATCAAATGACGACGTTGGAAATTCGAAATCCACGCTGCACTCCAACTTAAGCACCCTATTAATTCGACTGTTGGTGGGTTTAAGTCATTTTGTAGACTCCAGTGATGACCCTTTGAAAATTCTTGAGCCTCCAGTAGATTTTTGAAACTTGAAATTTCCCCAAAATTTCATCAAATATGCATTTGGAAAGCCAAAATTCATTCTGTGAACTAATTTCAATACGCTATGAAGTCGACTGCAGATGGATTTCAAGTCGTTTTGGAGTCTCCAGCGACTTTTTGAAAACTTAAAGGGCATGACTTGGTCAATTGAAGCAATATTTGGCGAATTTTGGATGGTCTTGAATGCCAATCTGGCCACTTTTCGACTCATCAATCACAATTAGAGGGCCAATTATTAAACCAATGTTTTGGTATGTAATCGTGATTGTGAGTCAAATGTGACTAGAAATAAGACTTTAACCAAGAACTGACTTTCGGAAGTTTTGAAAAATGTTTGAAAATTCTAAAAATTAAAAAAAAAAGTGCTGTAAGTATAAAATTATGAGATCATGTCAAAATGTAACTTTGCAGGAATTCTTGACTTCTCAGTTCTCTTTCTGAAATATCTCACCAGAATGGAATTTGAAACTTTGAGATTTTTTTTGCAGTGACATTTTTACCACTCCCTTTTTCACATTTACAAAATTTAAACATCATCGCTTGGGAGGGGATAAAATTTTGTTCATTTTTAAGTAGTTCTGAAACCTCCAATAGATTTTTAAAAGCTGAAATAACACATCTAATTTTATTCAATAATGTTGGAGAGCTGAAAATTGATTTTGTGCTCTAATTTTAACATGCTGTGTCGAAGATACGAGGGCTTCAAGTCATTCTGGAGCTTCCAAAAGTATTTTGGAAATTCTAGATTTTTAAAAAAAGACTATAAAAACTGTCCAAATTAACGTTAGCACGTATAAACATGATTGGAATTTGTTAAGTGACCCACTTTGACCGATCAGTTTCCGCATTTCAATTTTTCAGTCAGAAAAAATGATCAAATCAGGAACATTTTTCTCAAATTTTTATTCGTACCTATACACCACCTCAAGTCCTCAAATGGGTTTCCAGGAGACCTTTGCAATTCAAATACGAAAAAAATGTTCCATCAAGACTCAGCTGAAGTAAACAACTTCCATTTCACCTATACGTACTCTTGGAATCCTTCTAAACAGCTCGTTTGGCATTTGAAAAGGGCTTCAGTTTAGCTCTACCAACATCTCGGGCAGCAAATTCGTAAATTAAAAATTCACTCGAAACTTTAGCTGCAAGTTTAATGAAGATATCGACAATTCGAGGAGCGAATTCTCTTCCTTATACGAAACGTCTGCGGTACTGGTTGTCTTTGCTAGTACAACGGATCTCGGTAGGGAAAAATTTCTCAAGTTTGAGATGATAAATTGTCACGTTCCTCAATAAAGAAACAATCTCGGTCAGTTGTAAAGGCGTGTTTCGCTTTTCACTTTAGGTTAGACCGAGCTAGAACAAGGTGGCAGTGGTAGCAGTGGCGGTGGGCCACCTATTTATTTATCATTAGCAACAACGCTGGCCAGTGTAAATAAAAGACTACTATAGGCGGCGTAAAGTTAGGTTAGCAAGCACTGCAATGTCAAAATTACGCTTTAAAGAAGTTGCAAACTTGGTATAGCTTCTGGTTTCGTTTCAGTTTCAGTAACAACGTTTAGTTTTTATGAAAAATGTTCGGCGGCCTAGTTATACTGTAGTATAAATTGTAATGTGCACCAGCCAACAGAGGGTACTAAACGACGTGAGAGCTGTTTTTGCTGGCAGTGGTCTCTACTCCTATACCGTTCGAATGGCGGTTTTCCAGGAAATTTTTTCAATACTCGAGTACACACATACTACAGTTCGACATGTGCGAAAAAAAATATTTTAAATGTACGACTTTTAAAGGGAAAACTTGCGTTTGACATTTTGCCTTTTGTTTTTAACCGTTACAAGCTTTTATACGGAATGTTCTTTATGAAAGAATGTAATATAAAAGCTGCGTAGGTACTTACCATTTACTTCTCTCATTTAACCACCCGAAAGAGAAATTTTCTAGCTTTTCAAACGCTTTTCATCTCGGCGTCGCGTCGAGCTCGATCTGGAAATTCAGCAAATAAAACGAGTTACCTACTTGTATACTTGGTAAATACGAGAATTTAAAATTTCATCGTGCATTATATATTATATATTATATAGTATAAGGGTGTGTGTGACGTAAGAAGGATACGATACGAGGCGAGGGCGGGGTAAAGCTACGTTATTATACACGCTCGAAACAATTCGCCTCTCGAATCAAATTTTGTAAGAAACGATTCATCCGTAATATAAATTTTAACTAGAGCAAAAAAAATTCCAAACCGGAATTTTCATCTTGCTTTTTTCTCTCATTTTTATTGCCACAACAACAGAAGCATGGAAACTGTGCAGTGTGCAGTGTGCGGTGTATTCTCAATTTGTAAATTCTATAGGCACACAGGCACCCTGAGCTATGAGAGCTGCGTATACCGCGTCCTCATCAATGGGTAAAATTCAATCTTACTCCACTATACCTGGTGATATACGTGACGTAATTTATTTTTACCACGGCTATGGTACCGTGAAATAGACCTCATATGTCACGCGTCCGTCCGACCGTCCGACCGTCCGTCCATCCGCACAACGAACGCTGGCTATTTTCAACTAAGTCGAGGTTTTAGCCGCCGACTTTTTCCCGCTTCGGTGGCTACTTCGCGGAATATAACCCTCGTATATTATCGCATTCATCATGTAGTACATTAAACTTGATTCGGAGATTTGCTAAGACTCCTACGTATTACCCTGTGCTCATGTGCTGGGTAAAAATGCCTATACCTACTTCGTTATCTTACACGAGGAAAAAGATACGAGATTCGCGAGCTGAATTTTTTAGTGAGAGAGAGCCTATTTATAGAGAGAATACGCGTATGCTGACTAGAGTGGTTTTTATTTATACTTGTGATACTTTTTTTTTGAGATTTTTCCCCTGAAGTTGTTTGCGGTGTTTATGAAAATAAAAAATCTTGAAAATTTCTGCTCTTCCCCCCCTTAGAGTTTTTTAAAAATAAGCAAACATCTAAAATTTAAATGTTCATGTTTTTATATTTTGATTCTTACCCTCCTGCATGTTGAAAAAGGTGGAGTTTGCTTCCCACTCGAAAATTAAATAGAATCAAAATTTTGTTTTACTTTTTCATTCTGATCCTTGAACTGATCCATTTTCATTGGAGCAGCTTTATTTAAAAATGTTGCTCTTCCCCTCCCATTAAAGGAAAAGTTACCTAAGAATGCTCAAAAAATAAGAAAAATTTTTTAAGTTGAAATTTTCATATTTTTATTTTCTAATCCTGGGATTTGGTCCATTTTTGACAGAAAAACAATATTTAATTGTTTCAACTCCCAGCTCCTCCTCCTTGGTCAGAAAATCGAACTTGGACCCACCTAAATTTCTGAGTGAATATTTTTCACATTTGCGAGATCCTTTATAAAATTGGACAAACACTGTCTGAGTTCAAAGAAGGTTCATGAAAATGGAGTTGAAAGAATTTTAACCTAAGCATTGAAATTATCAGAAAAATATTGCGACCTTTATTTTTTATATCTTTTAATTTTTCTCAACTTTGAAGGTCTTCAAAAAATATAATTAGGTAGGGGTAACGGCCCAGTTTTTTTTGCCCCCCAAGAATTTTCTGAAAAATAAGCCACCAAAGTCATGAATCGAATTGAAAACCATATCAACATGTTTTGTGGTTCTTTTGGAACACAATGCCCTTGAAAAACTGCATTTTCCATTTAATCTTCATGGTTCAGGGGACTTTGAAAAATGTGATGTGAATTTTAGTCGATTTTCTTAACAAAATTTTAAAAAAGTGTGTTTTGATTTTAAGGATTGGACGCACTAATTTCGATCAAAATGAGTTCATGAGTACATCGCTGAATTCTACACGCTCTGGTCTATTAGATGAGCTGGTTAGTTTTCATCAAAATTGTTTTCTAAAAATTTTTAGAGGGGGTAAAAAAATAGGGAACGATTCAAGCCCAGTTTTCTATTTTTTTTTACCGGGTAAAAAAATAGAAAATCCATATTAATTTTTGTTCTCTAATTTTTTTACCCCCCACTATTATCAGAATTTTTGCTCGTTGAAGACGGTTTAAAGGCGTGATATAAATTTTATTCATTTTTGGGGAAGTTTTGAATGTATGGCTCTGAACTTTTGTAAATAATATTGTCTAAAAAACACTTTCTACAGTTGATTACATCAATGTAAATAATCAACCAAAAAAATTGAATAAAATATGATTGATACCCCTCTAATATAGGTTGTCTGTGAAAGCAAACAAAACAAAAACGGGTACAAAATTGAAAACCTTAATCATAGCAATAACATGGAAACAGAAAATTGTAGCAGGAACTTTCACCATCTATGTATATCCGCAAAAAATGTCTAAAAAATGGTTTCTTGTGAAAAAATGCGTTCAGCTGGTGGTCCAGGAATTTTAGAGTCCAAAAATACCTATGTATATTAGATTTTTTTGTTGAAAATTTGCACAAATAATCTTTATAAATTCTCAATTTTATTCTCAATTAGGTTTTCAAGCAATGAATACACTAATGATATCGGAAAGGGCACTTTTTGGCATGATTAATTAATAATTTGTCAGGAAACGTTGAATCTATATTGTTACTATTGAAAACACAGAAAAAATTGGGGGTAAAAAAAATAGCGAACGGGGGTAAACGAAGTAGCGAATGGGGGTACAAAAAATTGCGAACTCGTTTTTTTGCAAAAAAAAATTTTTCTGGCGAACCTAATGAAATTAAACTTTTGGCAAACACTGAATCTTGTCAACAAATGTTTGCTGATTTCAATGCGCTTTTCAGTTTTTCTCTAGCTTCATTAGGTCAGAAGAAATTTCAAGATATGTCCTTAGGGGGGTAAAAGAATAGGGCCGTTACCCCTATGTTAGGGTTCCTTCAATGAAAATACGATGTCGACTTGAGCACAAATCTGCCTTCCCAGCAACAATTCTACAGGTGACTTGTTCATTGTTTTATTAGGCATTCGACGATATAACATCAGGAATTGCTTCAATTTCTCATTAACGTCTTGTGGTGATGCATTCAACGTTTTTAACGCCTTCTTGAACGTTGCGTTGTAACGTTCGACTTGCCCATTTGTGGCAGGATGGAAAGGAGCTGACGTACGATGTTTGATGCCTTTCTATTTGAGAAAATTCTGGAATTCGGCTGATGTGAATGCTTTACCATTATCGCTGACGATGACACTTGGATAACCAAAACGTGAGAATATTTCAGTACATTCTCTGATGACTGTAGTAGCATTTTCGTTTTTAACAACTGAGATCTCCGGCCATTTGCTGAACGAGTCTACGAGAACAAAATATTTGAGACTCTAAAATGGTCTGGCAAAATCGACGTGAACACGCTCAAACGGCTGCTCTCAACTTTTCCAAGTTTGACCCAGCCACCAGCAAATACCTCGAGCAAGCAATTTCATCATGTGAAACTCTAAAATAAACAGAGTGCAATTAATTAAGTAGGTATCTGCTCTTTTAACGACGTGGGAATAACGATACGACTGCCACAAAAAATACATCCTTCTTGTAAGGATAATTTGAGTAAGTTGATATTGAAACAATCAACCAGTTCCAAATTGTGACCTTTCTCCAATGCTTCCATCAGCTTCTTCAACTTCAGTTCAACGATGATTGACGATGTAACTGGTAATTCTTCCAACACGTTCGTTTGAACAACATCAGGTTCTTGGTTGGAATCTGTTTCTAATGATGATGGAAGTCTGGATAACGCATTGACGTTGGCATGAGCATTGGTTCGGAAATATTTAATCTTGGTATGTATACAATTGAAGAAAAATAGCCTAATGTTGCATACGCATTGCCGAATGAACAGGTAAACCTTTGTCTGGAGAAAATATCTTCATAAGAGGTTCGCAATCGGTGATGAGCGTAAATTTACGACCATAAACATATTGGTGGAACTTTTTTATTCCATAAACGATCGCGTATGCTTCTTTATCAATGTGAGCATACTTCTGCTGCATTTGATTTAACGACTGAGATGCATACTGAATTGGGTGCTTGGAACCATCGGCAATCAGTGCAATAATATGGCTGCTACAGCAAACAGTGAAGCGTCAGTTGCCACAATGAGATTGAGAGCAGAGTTGAAATGCACCAAAACTCATTCAAACGATAATATCGGTTTAATTTTGAATTTTAAGGGATGGGAGGGGGCGGGGTTATATTTAAAAAAACAGGGACCTGTTTTCAAATGAAATACCATTTTTCAAAAAGTTGATTCCATCTCCTTCCAAAAACCACCATCACTCATAACAAGTTTTGATTTGAAAATAAAATACTCCAAAAAACCAAATTTAGGGATTTTGGAAATTGAAGATACCTATTCACCAAAGAAAGAAATTTTTCAAGTTTTTCCCAATAAAAAATTTTCACAGCATGTGTTTCGGCTTCTGTTTTATTTGATTTTTTGTGTTTTTTTTTCGTGTGGTGAGGGGGTCCTTTGTACTTACATAATGGGCCAATATGTATTGCTTGAGAAAAAGAAATAAGTTTTTTTCCCAGGAAGAAGATTATTGGGGAAAATTTTGACGTGGAAACCGAGAATTTTGAAAAAATTTTCGAGTGAGTAGTTCAAAATGATGTAGCATGTAAGTGAATGTTTTCAGTACAAATTCTCTCAGATTTCTGCAATTTTTTGCAGTTTTTTGAGCTTTTGAGTCGATTTTAAAATTTTGAAAATGGTCCTATAATTCCCCTAGATTAAGGATGCGATTAGTGACAATTGAATTTTCTTGAAATTTTAAGTGAATCTTCATAAATGATCAAAAAAGTGTGATTCAATAGAATTTGTCGTCATCTTCACTTTTTTTCACGAAGATTTAAATAAATTTCAAACGTCACTTTTCCACTTTAAAATCAGCAGTTTTCTTGAAAAATCCAATCAAGAAGTGATATTTTTAAAAAACACATTTTTACTCAGGAAATCTGCAACTTATAGAATCCAGGATTTATATTAAACTAGCTAGCTAAATTATTTCGAAATGTGCTATTTTGCAACTAAATTTCCTGAAGCACTCACACAATTAAATCTCTTTTGAAATACTCGTAATTTCTAGCAACATTTTTCGACCTTGAGTGAAAAAAAAATTTTAAATACGTTTTCCTTCTAAACTGCAATATTGATAACTGCGAATGGTTTTGAGTTATTTAGGTTGCAGTAATCATCTTCTGGCAGGCGCAGAACTACATTTGAAAATTTTTTCACACTCCTCAGTCCCCTCCTCTCCACCAGACTTTGGATTATTCACTCTAAAATATGATGCAGTGGGCAAGTAATTTTGGAACCTCCAGTGACTTTTTGAAAGGTTTCATGGCGTTTTTAGGAAAATTGAAATTTCCAAAAAACAGCTGGAAGCTTCAAAACCACTTGAAACAGACATGCAGTCGACTTCATATTATTATTGTATTGAAATTAATTTGCAGAGTAAATTTCGGCGTGCTAACCCCATTTGATGAAATTTTGGGGAAATTTCCACTTTCAAAAATCTACTGGAGGCTCCAGTAATTTTCAAGAAACCGCTGGAGGCTCCAAAACGACTTGAAATTCACCTGCAGTCGACTTCATAGCGTATTGAAATTAGTTTGCAGAATTAATTTTTGCTTTCCAACTTCATTTGATGAAATTTTGTGGGAATTTCGAGTTTCAGAAATCTGCTGGAGGCTCCAGAACTGCTCTAAACGGTTTGAAACAGTTTCCAATCGATTTGGCAGGTCGAAAATAGGGTGTATCCCAAATTTAAGCTTTCTAGATCAATTTGGTAAAATTTTGATTTTTTCTCACATTTTGGCCAAAATTTGATTTTTGAAAATTCACCAAAAATCGAAAAAGGCACTTCATCACTTGAAATTTTGACAGGTGATGAATTTTTGCCTGCTCTTTCGATCTACCTCAGTACAGTTTAAATCAAATTTACACATGTACGAAGCTCTACATTTGATGGAGATGGGTAGATTTTAGGTGAAGAATAAATTTCGACGAAGCTCGTCAAAATGAATTTTTATGATGGTTTATTTACAATAAAAGCACATAAAAAGAAAGTGGGGTCTAAAGTTTTGGCTGCCTGAATTATTTCTCACAGCTTTAGTAAGATTTTGAATATTTTTGGAGAAATCCACGAATCTCGTTAATGACTTCAAATCGTAATTTTTGTTTAAATATGAATCCAAGTTTTCTTCTCGCCCCAAACTATAACTCGAGCCTCGTACACAGGAAATTCCATACGTTATTTTTGTAAAACTGTCAAGTCTTTTTTCCATCTAGTTGAGAAAACTCCTCAAACTGCCTACAAATTTCGTAGAAACCATCAAAACTTGGTCTACGAGTAAAACACCACATCGTACGAGAGAGTCTAACGTTGACATAAACTTTTTCGTGGTACATCGTTTATAGTCAGGCAGGCCATAGCATCGGGTAATCTCTCCATAAACATTCAGCCGAAGCGCAGACACGATTTACGAGATTACCGGGCAATTTGTATTGAAAACGGTTATCCCTCTGAATATCCACGACCACCAGCATCATCCTACTACCCGACAACCCGGCATCATTCAGTATACTATAGCACTAGGTATACCTACCCTATGTGGATATGAAGACTTGGCAAAACTCTACAGTTAAGACCGTTAATACTGGGGTGATTTTGCCAACTAGAATTTACTGGTATTTTTCGTTAAGCGCATTCTCGTGTCGTTTATTTACCAATGCTTGCGAAATAGGTCACAAAAAACTTTGTAATCTGTCTAAATGAGAACGTTTCATAAATTTATTCAACTCGAAAGGAGAACTTAGTGGGTGAGGGGGGAGGGGAAGGGGCGTTGACATTTTCGTGAGAATGTTTGTATAAAAATATAGGACCGAGTTGCTTTTTGAATAAAAAAAATTGCTCGAAAATACGATAGAATGGGAATTACTGTCGCTCGAGTCGATTTTTAGGCAGGTAGGAATTATACTCGGCTCGTATTTGTCGGCTTCGGTGTCAATTGTCAAATGTATAGCGTTATTTTTGGGCGCTTTCCATCAGCTAATCTTATAACTATACTCTCGTTTCTCGTCTGGAATAATTTGTGTATCCCCTTAGGCCTCGAGGAACTCTTAAAACACGTAGAGTAGGTTTTTAAGCGAGCGCAAAGCGCAACACAAGACGGAAAAATAACTAATTAGGAGCCAAGGTCGTGCCAGGCAAAAGTTTATACCCGAAGGAGAAATCATGTTCAACTTGTTTGACGTGCTATTCGAGAAGTTGCTGCTGCGGCGCCCACCTCAGCAGCTTTTGCTTCTTTACTCCGACTGAGAAATAGAAAAGGTTAATTTATCAACACATGGTGTTATTCTCTTGTAGTAGTAAGGTAGGAAGCGTTTGATTTTCATTTAAGCTGCTTACAAAAGTGAAAATACGTCGCTTATGAATGCGATTAACATACCGTAGCCCAGTCAGGATCTGTTATAAACCGCCCCCGAGTTGATATCTAAGATTTTGCGAGCGAAAAATAATACAGCCGGGTGTGCTGGGTGTTGATTTTCACACGTTATCTTTATTTCTGCGTGGACGCGGATTATATGTACTTCTAAGGAATAGGTTTTCATTTCTGTCGAACGTGGTATTCTTTGGCCATCGACGTCGGTGTTGTTGGTGGCTTGGCGGGCGGCCTTCGTACATAAACCCTATCGACACTCTTACTCGAGTTAGGTATATTTACGATAAAGATTACACGTTTAGTCGCCATGGGTTATCGGCTAAATACCGAGGACTATTCCGAGTATGGTTGGTGATAAATTTCGAAAACTTTTCAGTATTTAGTGTGAAGTCAAGTCGAAAAAAATCGACGTCAAATTTTTCACCAGCTCGAGCCAGCAAAGGACACGTAGGCTAGAATAACCCGAAAGGTAAGATTTTTTTTCAAATTACCACCTACGTTTATTTATTTCCAAATTTTAGCGTTGTTTGATTAGTTTTATTTTTGTACATCTGCCTATCCTTACTCTAATAATGTTGCTTTTCAACGTGCCTTTTTTAAAAAGTAGGTATTTTATACACGTCGAATTGAGGTTGATGGCGTTTTCAACGACGAAGGTAGGTAATACGGTGACACGTAAAATGTGAACGCCATCGCCATTGGCATTAACATTAAAAATAGAATTTCATCGTTTATTCAAGCGAAAGCACATAACCACACAAAGTCAGAGTAAATTAACCAAACCCCTTGGAAATTTCGAATACCCGATAGGTACGAGATTTTTTCAGCGGCTGATCGTGTCACCAAGGTCGTGCAAAAAAAATTCTCAGAAAAAAACTGAACAGAGGGTTCGCATTTTAATAGACTGCGTTATTGAGCTTATTATTATCATCGGTAGAGGCAGGTATGGTATCTCATGGGTGGCATTTTGAAATATGAGTTTCGTACCGTAATATATTGAACGTACCTACTATATAATAAGCGTAATGACATCGTTTGTTTTTAACTAAAGCTTTTGAATAAAAGTTGGTCTGCGAAATTTATTGGAACGAGTGATGCCTATACGTTTGAAATTTTGCTTTGTTTGGAGTTGAATTTCGATTCTTTTCGAACGTATTATTTTTTTATTCGGAGATTCGGGCAAGGTCATCTACCTTTGTGGAAAATTGGTACGATTTCCTCTAGTTAATATTTATCGAGTATTAGAGAAATTATGCGAGATTGGGGATTTGATTCATTCTATTCGATGAGCTTATAAATAATACCTCGTTATTAATTTTTTTTCTCAAACACGCAGGTAATTGGAATTTTGGAAACAAATTCAACCATAGGATGTATTTCGGTAATTTAAAAAAAATATATAATTTCAAATTAAAATAACGGTACTTCATTCTACTTTTTTTATGGTTCAGAAGGAAGAAGAAAAACAATTCAAATATTGGCCTGAACTTCAAAATAAAATATAAATTCTATACGCTTTCCAAATAAAATGGAACTATGAAAATTCCCTGTCATCTTATGTGAAATTCTCATGGTGTCTAATCAAGTTTTAGCAGAGAAAGGAGGATTCCCGATTTATGGTTTCATTAACACAAATGGTCAATAGTTGTGAAATTTTTCCAGAATGTCAACTTCCCAGGGAAAAGCAATTGGATTAGATCAGTTCCAGTTGGTCGGATCGCAAGAAATTTCTGATCTGATTTAATCTGATCCGATCTAATCTCATCAGATCTCATGAAACCGGTCTAATCAGATCTAATTGAACTGTTCCCAAAAGCTATGATCGGATATCTGATTTTATCTAATCTAATCTGATCAGATCGGATGAAACAAATATAAGCAGGCCTGATTATATTTCAACGAACTGGTTAAAAAATGACCTTCTCAAAACAGTGTAAACTGGTCAGATCAGATCTCAGGAAAGCTCAGATCTGATGTGATTTGATGAGATCCAATAAAGAAGGTCTATAATTGAAGACAAAATCATATCTTCTCAGATGAGTCAATTTCCTGCTCTCTTCTGATCTGATTGAACCTGCCTGATTGAATCTAATCAAATAGATCTAAGCTGCTTTGATCAGTTGTAATCACACAAGTTCAAACTATGGCCAATGAATAGATCTGAATATACTCAGATAGATCTAATCAGATCCGGATGTTCCTCAGATCCAATTGGATCAGCTCAGCTCAAACCTGATCAGATGTTATCATTTTCGCCCGAAGTATATGTACAACGAGATTGGCTCAGATAGGTTCAATGATACATTTCCTGATCTGATCTGATGTAATCTAATCAGATCTGATTGAACTGGTCTAATGAGATTTAATCATGAGGTTCTAGTGTTAATTAGGTTGGTACACAAGTCTAAACTGGTCTCATCAGATTCATGAATGTTTTGAAGCAATCTGATGTGATCTAAAATCTAATCTGATGTAATGTGATCTGACCTGATCTGATCTGATTTGATTCGATTAGTTCTGATCTGATCTGATCTGATCTGGTCTAATCTGGTCTGATTCAATCTGATCTTATCTGATTCAATCTGATCTTGTTGATCTTATCTGATTCAATCTGATTTTATCTGATTCAATCTGATCTTATCTGATTCAATCTGATTTTATCTGATTCAATCTGATTTTATCTGATTCAATCTGATCTTATGTGATTCAATCTGATATTATCTGATTCAATCTGATTTTATCTGATTCAATCTGATTTTATCTGATTCAATCTGATTTTATCTGATTCAATCTGATCTGATCTGATTCAATCTGATCTGATCTGATTCAATCTGATCTTATCTGATTCAATCTGATCTTATCTGATTCAATCTGATCTTATCTGATTCAATCTGATCTTATCTGATTCAATCTGATCTTATCTGATTCAATCTGATCTTATCTGATTCAATCTGATTTTATCTGATTCAATCTGATTGTATCTGATTCAATCTGATTTTATCTGATTCAATCTGATCTTATGTGATTCAATCTGATATTATCTGATTCAATCTGATTTTATCTGATTCAATCTGATTTTATCTGATTCAATCTGATTTTATCTGATTCAATCTGATCTTATCTGATTCAATCTGATTTTATCTGATTCAATCTGATTTTATCTGACTCAATCTGATCTTATCTGATTCAATCTGATCTTATGTGATCTGATGTGATGGGATCCGATCTAATGTGATGTGATGTGATGTGATATGATATTATCTGATCTTATCTTTTTTCAAAATGAATTGTCGCTATTCCCACGAGGAGGTGGGAGAAATTTTGATCTGATCTAATCCAGTCCAATCTGATCTTATCAGATCTGATCTAATCCAGTCCAATCTGATCTTATCAGATCTGATTCAACTACAGGTTCAATAATGATAATTATAATTAAGCAGACCTACATCAGTCTGATCAGATCCAGGGAATGCTTGGATCTCATTTGATCCCATCCGGTCGAATATAATCAGTACTTACCTCTGATTGAACACATCAGAACTAATGTGATCAGATCCAATCAAACGGGTCTAAATATGTTGTAGATCTAATCATGCTCTCAAACAGATTTAAACTGATTGATCTGGTCTGATCTGATCTGATCCATCAATACCAAATTCTGATATCAACTGATTTAATTAGATCAGACGTGATTGAATAGATTTAAACTGATGAGACCTAATCAAACCTGTCTGATTAAATCTGATGAGATATCATTTCAACTGTTCAGATAAGTGGATCTCAAATCAGATCTTTTCAGATTGGTATATTTCCAGCTCAATATATTTTGATCAGATCCAATATTTCACGCAGGTTGATTCATTATACATAATTACTTAAACTTGAATGAAAATTATTTCCAACTCTTCTTTTGAGGTCTCATTCATTTCTTTTCACTTTTTTTTTATAATGGAAGAGCCAAAAACGTGTAATAAGATTCATAATTTTTAAGCATTTGCTTTTTTTTTTTTTTTTTTGAAGAAATTGCCTGACTTTGAAAGTACATACATTATCTCTAGACTGATTGAACCTGCAGCAAATTTTTATGCAGCGCCTTGAAGTGCGACTCGACAGGAGCATTGAAATCAGAAGAATGATACCAGATAATCATATTTTGAAAAACTCATCAAGTTGAATTTTCTAAAGGAGGCGCAAATTTCGAAAATTTGAGAGCTGCGTTTTGAAAATTCAAAAAAAAATGCTATGGACACAAAGAGTCCTAATTTTGGCCAAAATTTTGAAAAATTGAATTAAAAATGGGACATTGATCGTGGCTAATTTATAGTATGCTGAGATGGAATATTATTAAATATTTTTTTGATCGGATCCTCTGACACCCCTCCCCTTTGAAAGTATCCTTGAACTGATGGTGTTTAAAACATCAAAAAATTAAAAATATCAACATTTCACATCCCATTTTTACAATTTTTAATTCAACCTTACTTGTTGTTCTAAAGTTGAGTTAAGAAAAAAAATATGCAGTGTTTCCACTTTTTTTTTTATCAAATGTTCAACTTGAGCACCCATTTACCTCTTTTGAAGGGACTTTTCAATCGAATATAAGCAAGTTGTAAAAATTGTTTTTCACATAGGTATACTTTTTTTTTTTTTTTGGTTGAAAAATTAAATACTCATATGTGTAGATGATTTTGATTTTATGATATTATTAATTTCTTTCTTCGTTTTCAAATGAGTTCATTTTATTATACCTATTTTAAAGTTGCTCGAGACCGAATTTGCATTAATTTTTGCACAATTTTCACGTTTGCTGTGAAATTGGCTTTTCGTCACACCTGGGAAATTATCGATAAAATTATATGTTAAGGAAGGAACAAGCCAATTAATCAGGCTGTCCCATAGCTCGAGATTAATCTCATCAACTTTACGAATTAGAATACGAAATTTAAATCGGAATAAAACAAAATAATCGTAGCATTAAAAATTCAATGACCCTGCGACCCTTTGATAATTTTAATTTTTCGAGGCTCTCAAATCTACAGAATAGAGATTGCACTACATTCAAATTATACGAATTCCCAATAAAAACCTCTCGAGTAAAATCGCACTAAAAAATAAAAAAAGTCGAGATTACATCTAAATTTCGAAATTGCTGCGAAAATTTCACTACGAAATTGCAAAAGAGAACGTACACATGCCACTAATTTTATCTCTATTCAGAAACGATGAGAAGGTGTTACGCGTCTCGTCTTGTGTGGAAATAGCGGAAAATATCCTTGAGGGATCTGGTAATACGAACTTTCTAGTATGTTAGCATCTTATATATGTAACAACTTTAGGCAAAATACCATCTCGCTTAACTTTTTAATGTATCGTTAACCTAGAAAGAAGAAAGTCGAATGAGAAAATTTCGTTTGTAAACTGATTACTTACGAGTATACTCGCTTGCTGTGGCTGCAGCGTGAACAAAAAACTCGCTAACGATATTTCATTTCCTCTCATATCCTCTTGTAGGTACTTGTACCAAATCATGATGGGTATATCGATTCGTGAGGCGAGTTGGTTTTATTTTACGAATCTCTTATAAGTATACGACAATTCTCATAAGGGTGCGAGGGTGATGTGAGGGTGTTGAAATCGTCTTCATGTGTGGTGGAAAAGTTGTCGTGTGGGTTAAATTATTCGATTCGAGTGTACGATGAAGAAGGTTTACACAATCTGGCGATGATTTCAGGTTGAGGGGTTGGTAGAAGGGATCGGGTCTCTATTTCGGCTCATCGACGCTTTTCAAATCTAGTATTCGTCGTCGTCGTCGTCGACGTAGTATTGATCTTTATACGAATAGAATTTGAACTCTCGACAAAGTTTTGGAATAAATTTACCTAAAGGAATTTCAAATCGCTGGAGAACACAGCTTTGTACAACTTATTCGTCGGCTTAGTAACGGTTATACCGGTGTGACCAGAAGATTGGGGAGGGGGCAGGGGGTTTCTTGCCAAAGTGTCTACCTACTACGACGTTGGATTTAGAGGAAAATCTGCGAGCTGCGTGAGAGAGTATAAAGGGTCGAGATTCTATAGAACGGTATGGTTCACCTTCGTCATAGTCATCAGAAGGCATATATGGGGAGAAGGATGGGTCTGGAGTTTGGACATTTTTCAAAATCAATACGTTTCGTTTTATACTATATTCTGGTAAAAGGTTATACGAGCACGATGAGGTGGTGCTGTGCATATGACACGAACGCATCGATATGCTAATATTTTACATGGCTATGCCGATGCCGATGACGACAATAAAACTCGTTACGTTCGACTGTCTATCCTCTGATAACCCTATGACATATTTACACGTATAGGTACGCGTAAAATTACTATCGAACTTTTTCATTTCATATTTTTTTTTGTGTAGATAAAACGAGCGCAAAAATTTTTCATTTATACTAACCTGGTTTTCGTGCTTCGGATTTTGTATGTTTTCAGTTACCTACGAGTAAAAAGAGGCAAACGAGTATAAAACGCCAGCGACAAAATGATCGTAAAAATGAAAAATACCACCATCAACGGTGTAGAAAACACCTGCAAACTTAGCGGCTTTCCTTACTTCAGCTACTTGGGAATTCCATACGCTAAGCCGCCAATTGGTAACTTACGATTTCAGGTAAGTGCTCGAGCTTCTGGCCCAACCTAAGATTAAAAATTAACGCAGCCCAGGGTGGCGGTACGATGAAAAATTCACGCACATTCGCGAGTCAATTAAACACTGCAACGGCAACGTATACGCTGGTACAGCGGAAAAATACTCGATGGCTCTGGCTTCGGCTCCGGCTCCGGATGGCATAGCGATGGCGCTTAATAAAATATTATAAACCGAGTGCCCATGCCCCGGCGTCGTCGCCGTATCGTCTCGTTAAATTATTCAAGCTTTTTCTTGAAAGTTAATAAAAGCTCGCAGAAGAGCGTGTTTTGCAAAAGGGCGAAGCGTATGAGAGAACACGATGACAAAAGTTAACCTCTCCGCTATAAACCTTTTATATTTATATACTTAGTAGTGCACAAAGTTGGTAGATATTTTTTGAGTATATATATTGCAGTGGCGATGAAGGTGGGTAGGGGAGGGGAGAGGAGAAGAGGTGGAGGTAACAGGCCAGGCGTGCCGCATTAATCTTATTTTTATGGTCGTCGCTTATCAAATAATGAGAGTGTAAACTATCTCATAATGTGTTTCAAATGAGATGGTAATTTAAGCAAGCGACGATGCGAGCGAGCCGTCGTCGTCGTCGTCGCATCCAAAAGTTAATTCGCAGAGCCAAGACCGCAAAGTACATACATTGCGAAAGCAAAGGGTTACTAGCAATGAAAGGCTTCGCTTTTAACTACAATTAATAGCTCTCTATCTTCGTCCTGCCTGTTTTTGGTGAGATGATGATGCTTTATTATACCTATGTACTTATATACGTATGTGTGTGTGTGTTGTGTGCTGGCAGCCACCTCAAAAACCTGACGAACTCGAAGAGGAATTCGACGCCACGTTGGAAGGAGATGATTGCATACAGATGAGCAGATCGCGTCCTGGTACCATTGGCAGCGAGGATTGCTTATATGTAAATGTCTACGTGCCGAAGGTATGGAATTTAATTCAGTTTGGTTTCCTTTTATGTATCTTATAGAGTGTGTCGTGGATTAGAATAGCTCGAATTTATTAGAAGGTAGGCCTACTTAATGGGGATACCATGAATGGAGAGTTGGTATGGTACCACTTAATCGAATTCTATGGTTGGATTTCTCCCTTTTTTTGTTCCACAGTCATGTTTTCATTGTGGCATGAAATATTGGAAAATGAGCGAACCATGATTGAATCGTCTCAGATCAGATCAGATCTTGGCATTCCCTGCATTCTCAATGAAATTTGTTTGGATGTGACCAGATCAGAATAGATCAATTGGGGGACTTTCGCTTGATCAGATCGGATCGGTTCTAAATAAATTCGGACATTCCTGATTTGATCTGACCAAATCTAATCAGATCAAAAATGCCATCGGTTTAGATTTTTTCAGGCCTGATCACATTTGAGTAGAGTTGATGAGAACTGCTTGATCAGGTTGATCTGATAATAGATCTGAACATTGCTCGGATCCAATCTGATCTGACCACACCTGATCAGATCAAATGTAGGAAACTCAATTGGATATGAATAATCTAAATAGACCCGCAATGAGACCTGTTGATCAGATAGATGATTAGTTCCTGGCGTTTCTCGCAGCCAAGTTAAGCGAACCCCAATCTAAATTACAAATACTTAGATCAAAGTGCGAATTTCAAAAATTTTCACTCAAACGGGAAACTTTTGATATTTTGGATTTTTTAATTTTGAAAAAAGCTGGTCAAAAAAGCACTTTTGAGGTGGGTCATTCCACGTCAATTGGACCAAGAAGTGGTGGGGGGGGGGGGGGGGTTCGGCGATTTTTTTTGAAATTTTTCCTGTGGAAAGACCTTCCGAAGGGATGACCAATGGCACAAATCGCAGCCCTCTAGCCCATTTTTAAAGACAGCCAGGGAGTGTCAAAGTATTCAGTGATCCTAAAATATCATCCATTTCAGCAGTGGATTACTCAATAACCGCGATACCTACCAAAATGGAACTTTATCTCATAGTTAAGGGTTTTGAAAGGTTTTTTGGTGATATCATAAAAATAAGTGTTGCCACTTTTTTTCGTACAAAAAATTAGCTCGAAAAGTTTCAAAACGTAGTTTTTACATTGTTCCGACTCTCAAAAATTATGAAAAAAATACATTACGGACAACTTTTCATGCTGAACAACATACTTATTAAAAAATTGGGATGTTAACATGTTGCAAAGCTGATTTTAAAAAATTCAAAGTTTGCGAAAAAAATGCGATTTTTTGATTTACGTAAAACATGAAAAAAGTTTTGATAGGTGAAGTTGACCCATTTGACCCCTATTTTTACGTATCTGTCGAAAAAGTTGAAAAAACCCTTTCACTCGATGAAATGAACTCACAAAAAAATCAAAATTTAAAAAGATTCAAAAAATGAACAAATTTTTATTTTTTTGTTGTGAGTGTAATTTTTATCAACTTCTTCGTGAAATACGCCAGAAAGAGATCAAAATAAGACAACTGAATAAATGTAAACTTTTTTTGATGATTGAAATTGAAAATTGAATTTTTTCGAATTTTGATTTTTTTGTGAGGAGTTAATTTCATCGAGTGAAAGGGGGTTTTTCAACTTTATCAATGTGTTGTTCAGCATGAAAAGTTGTCCATAATATATTTTTTTCACAATTTTTGAGAGTCGGAACGATATGAAAACTACGTTTTAAAACTTTTCGAGCTAATTTTTTGTACGAAAAAAAGTGGCAACACTGATTTTTATGATATCACCAAAAAGCCTTTCAAAACCTCTAATTATGAGAAAAAGTTCCATTTTGGTAGGTACCTATCGCAGTTATTGAGTAATCCACTGCTGAAATGGATGATATTTTAGGATCACTGAACACTTTGACACTCCCTGGCTGCCTTTAAAAATGGGCTAGAGGGCTGCGATTTGCGCCATTGGTCATCCCTTCAGAAGGTCTTTCCACAGAAAAAATTTCAAAAAAATCGCCGAACCACCCTACCACTTCTTGGTCCAATTGACGTGAAATGACCCAGGCGTCACTCTCAAAATCGGCTCAAATGTGGATAAACTCGTTAATCAGGTCGAGTATAATACACAGCTCGATTTTTAGCTGCCCAACTTCATATTCACGCCTTCTGGAGCAAATTCAAAATTCTGGAGAAATTGAAAAATCACGCTGGAGGCTCCAGAACGCCTGGAAATTATGAAATTTGGATTTGGGGGGTTAGTTATGGACAGGCCTTTTTTTGTAAGTCTAGTTCTGAGGGGGACTCTAAATTGAAGTTGCAATTCCCTAATTTTCATACCACCCCCCTCCCCTGCCACTGTATCCTTTTCAGCAAATTTTTATTGAAAAAGTTGCCAAAACTTTTTTTTTATATTTATTCAAATTCTTCAATTTTTTTTAGTTTTTATGGTAATTTTTCGATATCTTTGAACTTTCCTTTGGGGGGACTGAGTCCCCTTGAGTCCCCCCACAAAAAAAAGGCCTGGTTATGGACAAAATACAGCGATTCGCGCGAATTTCAAAATTTTCCACTCAAACGGGAAACTTTTGATATTTTGGATTTTTTAATTTTGAAAAAAGCTGGCCAAAAAAGCACTTTTGAGGTGTCACTCTCAAAATCGGTTCAAATGTAGATAAACTCGTTCAACAGGTCTAGTGTAATACACAACTCGAATTTTAGCTGCCCAACTTCATATTCACGCCTTCTGGAACAAATTCAAAATTCTGGAGAAATTGAAAAATCGCGCTGGAGGCTCCAGAATGGCTGGAAATAGAGAAATTTGGATTTGGGGAATTAATATTAGTATTAGGACTTATTTTGACCATTTTAACTGATCAAGTACGTACTTTTGAAAAAAAAAGCACAAATCGCCAAAAACAGTCAATTTTGAATTTTCAAACGTTCGCCAAAAATCTAAAAATGAACTTGGGCAGCTGAAAATTTGGTTTTGGGGGTTTTAGACTATGCTCTTTCCAAAAACCGAGGTACCGTTCAAATCGGAGTGCGACACCTCAAGAAAAGGTTCCCTTGTCAGATCTAATCAGATCCTTTGCAAAAATAACTTTTGAAGATAAATTAAATTGACAGAAACGCATTTAAAATTTGTGCGAAATGTTTCAAAAATTTCTAAAATAACAAAAAATTGCAAAATACTTAAGTAGTTATGTACTTTCCTACAGCATTAAAATAACAGTTAAATTGACATTAAAATCAAAAAATATACCGTAAAAAATTGATGAAAAAAATGAAAATATTGAGTAAAAACCTCTGTAAAAACTTTTGAAAATGAATATCTACAAGTCAAGGACATACCTAAATACTTATCTATTTCTAAAATCAAAATAAATTTGTAAAACTTCAAAATCACTCCTCAAGATCTTCAAAAAATGAAAAAATTTCAATAAAATATTTGTAAAGTTGATAAAACCAAAAACTGATATAATTTTGATGGGACTTGACAAAAATTGCATGAAAAAGACGAATTAGAAATATTGTAAAATGTCATAAATCCCTTCATAATAGCAATAAAGTTGCTGAAAATCATGAACTAATGGCTATATTTTAAATAAAATAATGAAAAAATTGCATGAAAAAAATTGAAAACAAGTTAAAATGACATGAAAATAACAGAAAAATACATTGAATTACTGAAAAAAGAAAAAAAGGAAATCGAATGGTTGAGAGTTTTGAGCCAGCTATAAAAACAAGAGAAAAACATATAAAAACCACAGAAAATCAAAAAAACATGATAAATTTTCAGTAAAATTGGCAATAAGTTCCATGAAAAGTGTTCAAAATAGGTTTACAAGATAACCCTTCCCCCCTCAAAAAAAATAACAAAATAATGAGATTAAGAAAATTTTTCGAAAAGCCAAATTTGTGTAAAACATCATGAAAACCATTCAAAAACATACATTAAGTAATAAAATCACCACATTTCAATGTTAGAAACGAAATAAATTAGGTAGGTACCTACATAAAAAAAGCAAAAAAAAACAAAAAAGGCATTAAAATCATAGCAAATCATTAAAATAATGAAAAAATGATAAAATTTTACAAACGTTGATAAAAATTTCACAAAACATTTTTAAAAATTAGGTAGTTGAAATTGTATAAAAATATCAAAAAAGCAATAAAATCACTGAAAATTGCCGGAAAAGAAATTTTAGTTGATTTTACACGTAACAAAAATTGTCTAGTAGGTATCGATAAAATTACTTCAAAACTTGAATACCTACAGTATCAAATAAAATTTCTAAAAATTGGCAGAAAATGATAAAATTTGTTAAAACCTTCGAAAATACCTAATAACTACAAAAAAAAAAAAAAAAAAAACGCAGGAACATAAAATCCATTTTAAAACTACAATAATGACACATAATTTGGAAAGGTACGTAATAAAATAAAGCTCCAAAATCACTGTAAATCATCAAAAAATGCAGATAAAATTTCAATCAAATGTTGGCGAAGTTCTGCGGAATTTTTTCAAAGAAATGGTAAAAACGCGATTTAAAAAAATTAAATCAACGTTGATTGCCAGAAAAAAAATATTAAAAGGTCTTTAAAAAAATTGAAAATACTTGTCGCACAATTTCGCCGTTTTTTTCATCAATGTTGGTATAAACATTTGATTTCAGTTCCCATCGTCAAAACAGACGATGAAGGGGAAGGGGGAAAATCTAAAAAATCCGACAATGAGGAACATTATGCTCAAAATCTTTCAGAAATTTTAAAATGGTTTTGGAAAAGTTTATTTGGTTTAGAAATTTTATCAGAGGGCCTTCCCGGGCAGGGGTATCATGTTTTCCACCAGAGCACCGTGGAAAAAGTCGCGTGTGCGCCGAGCTCATATTATTTCTCAAAATGGCTGTTGTGTCCTTTGTTTATGTTAATTTATCAAGATATTATGGTAATCATTGTACTTTCACATCACAGTAAACATTTATTGAAGTTAAAATGGGGGAGGGAGGAGGTTTTAAGCCTTTGACAAGGCTCCACGATAAACTATGAATATCACGAGTGGCTCGCGCAGTTTTTTTTCTCGGCTATAAATCTAGAACTCAACTTCAGATTGCAATAGAAAAGTTTTATACGTATTTTTATATCTACTCGTACACGTTTCATTTAATGCCAAAAAAATACACACCCTCACCCCCTCCCCCCCACAAAAAATAATGAAATAGGTACCACAAATCTGAACATCGCTTCTTCCATACAGATGAAGACGATCCGGCGCCGAGGAAAAACAGTTAATGTGCCAGGCTGGACTTTTGAAATTGACACTTAACCTTAATTAAGTAATTAAATTAATTCGTAGTTTCCGCGGTAGCAGTTGAAATTCGTCAGCGCGTTAATTAAAAAAGTTGTCTCGTTTTCACGCTTCAGCGCAAAAGATAAACTTGTTAATGAATGAGATTCGTTTTTTTTTCTGGTCTCAGAGTCAGCTTCGGCAAAAGTGCGCGGAAAATTCCACCTTATGGGAACTCGTTGAAATAAATAATTTGGCGGAAGAGTAGGGAAGATGGTTTGATAATATACTGGAGGCATTATATTCAGCCAATCGGTTGCTTGGTACGTTATACACGAGGGAGAAAGTGAGCAAATATACTTTAGGCTGATTTGATTTGAAATATTTTGGAATTTTAACCTGCTACTACGAGGTACCATGTGACAATTTACTCGTAAAAAGAACACCCGCCTTTTAAATTACACATTTCGCAAATAACATCAGCGGCTGTACTGTTGCGTCGCGTTGGGTCCATCTGTCATCATCGCATCGTCGATATCCCAAAAGCCATTATCAAGGGTTAATACGATTTTTATACGTTATAATTCGTATAGCGGGTTAATTCGCGTACCGTACTACGACGTTGCGAGTATTGTGTGAGGCGGTATTTCAACACTGAGAAAAATAAGTAGTACAAAGCACCACAGATTGTAGCAATTTACCTTCATTTGTGACACTATAGTGAAACTTACTATAAGTATAGCGATTGAAAGTACTATACTTGTAGTAAAAAATGATATACTTATAGTAAATAATACTATAAATGATTTGGGAGTACTACATGTATAGTACTTCAGGAACTACGAGTATAGTTCTTTTAACTATGATGCCAAAAATGAAGGTGATTTACTACAACTATAGCACTTTATACTACGTAAATTTTTCTCCGTGTTTCACCTCATTATTACCGTGTTGATGGCTTGTTTGTTATTTTTCATCGCAAACGTTGATCGTGTAATTTACTCTTTATTGTCATTTTATCGAGTTTATTTTACAAAAATTAAGCTCCTTATTTTCCCTGTACTCGAAACGCGAATCTCATTATCGCTGAAACCGTGTCGACGATAGAAATTTCTCTTCGATGCCATACACTTACACAATGTATAACGTCGGCCCGGTTCGAGGTCTTTTTTTTCCCTCACCGACCTTATTTTTTCTCTCTCGTTGGTTAGGTTGAAATTTAGAGAAAACGCCTTTGTGCGTTAGATGCCGGTTAATTTAGCTGAAATTATTTCAAAGGCAGTAATCAACGCGGCTATTGAGGTTACCTATCTTATTTATTTACCTTTTTTTTTTTTTTTTTGGATGCGAAATTATTCAAATCGCGCCAAGATGACAAAGTTGTTATTGTTGTTTTTTTTCGAGTTGAATGTTGTACTTTATTAATGGCTTTTGCAAAAATTCCACTGTATGATTTATTTTCAAAAAATATTTTCCGTTTTATAATTTAAACGCGAGTTTTCACCTTTTGGACGTTGACAGATAGTTTAGGTTAGGTACCAAATTTACGTTATAAAAAAATTTCAACGTTCTTGAAAGGAATAAAAAAAGCTAAATGAGGGAAGGGACCACACCCATATGACAGGCCACACCCTTGGTGCTGGGACCAATCAGGAGAGAGACCACACCCAACTTAGACCTATAACTAGATCTCAATCAAGAAGGAGCCCTCAGTCGTGAACACTGCTCTGAAGAAGCTAGTATGTAATTCCAGTGAAATATTAGCAAAATTTATTGTTGTAATCCGGCTTAATACCTGTTAATAAAGTTTTGAAACAAAAACAATGAGTGGCCCTATTGGTTTCAAAACTTTTAGGTATAGATAATATCAGTAGGTAAGTGAATAATTTGTTTTTAAACTAGCTACAATACAAAATAGTCAAAGTCTTTATTTCTGCCAAAAATAGATAAAAATCTTACAGTTTGTTAAAATTTCTGTCCCATGAGGGGGGCTCAAGTTGTTGTCGTTAGAGGTATCTAGGTAGTAGCTCGGATCATCAAGAGGAGCCAGTCCCCGAGAACAGATGAGAAGGCAAAGACAACACCAGGGGTATTCTGCGTGTCCACGTCGTGCAGGGTGGTAACACATTGCTGTTTGCTGGACTCGTTATTGATAAACATGGCCAAAGCAGACTTCTCCAGTTGGTTGAATGACAGGGAGGAGTGGAAAGCCAAAGGCCAAACCTCTACATAAATACGGATTATGAACAAGAATGCATAAGAGCTGCAGAACACCAACAACTCACTCGTTCCAGCCCCAGGGAAGTGCAAGAGCATCAGAGTGAGAAGGCGAATACCAGCACCTGAAAACTGGCAAATTTAGCTAAGGGAGTAAACCCCAACAGAAAATCATGGTGGAAGGCAATGGGAAACAAACACCATTACATCTCCCTAGAACTATATTGATATCAATTTACCAAGGCAGAACAACATCGTGAAAACTTTGTACAAAATTGGAAAACTTGCTAATACAGTGGAGTCTTGATAACTCAAAGCTGAAGGAAGAAAGAGTTGACTGCGAGTTAGCGGAATTTTTGAGATATCGGAGTTCAAGTTATGGGTTTTTGGTATGTTTTGAGCCAGCAAAGTTTGAATTAGATGAAGGTTTTTTTTTACCATGGAATGAAGTGGAAACATGTATGAGTATTATTACCTGTGTATTTGAGAGAAACGTACATTGCGACCTGGCACTGGTGTAGATAGCGCTACTGAGCTGGCAAATGCTTACATTTTTCAGATGGGGCTTTCCTTATCAGCGTTTATGAAAGCATTAATTTCAAGGGTTAAAACTGAAAAAATAATTCGATGTACATTATTTTTATTTTTTACGATCATTATTGCATATTAATCATGACTGAATCATATTTTCATTTTTAACTCTTTAAATCCAACGTTTTTGTAAAATATGACTGATAAGAAAGGGCTAAGAAAAAAGCCCCATCTGAATTCAAGAACAATGGGCACACTAGCGCCCTCTATGTGAGAGAGCGGTCCAAATGTTTGTGGATATGAATGTACTTCAAGTAACTCTGATGTGTTTGTAAAAGAGGTTTGCATCAATGAGATTTGAATTTACAAGTTTTTTCAACAAAAAATTTGAGTTACTGAGGCAAAATGTTGGCAACGTTCAACTTACAGAGGTTCTTTCTATATTTTTCAAACATTTCACTTCGAGTTATCGGAGGTTTTGGACTATTTACTTCAAGGTAAAGAAGTGAATTTTACATTGAGTCTTATGGAGAGTTGAATGGGAAACAGACTTTGCTTCGAGTTACCAGAGTTTTTGAGTTAACGGAGTTTGAGTTATTGAGACTACACTTTAATGTAATTATGGAAGCCAGGAGATTACAAATCGACATAATATTAGGAATAAGTGAGACCTGATTGTTACCTTAATGCCAAATCCGTGTATGTCCATCAAAAACAAAATTGTCGTTCTGCGTCACTGATAAGGTTCTGGGAAGCCCTGAATTGAAAAAGTTGCATCCGAGTACAGTTAAAATGCACCACCGAAGATGCATGAAGCTGACCGATGTTCAATCAGAACTCAATGAACTCTTCCGAGCATATCCGAACCTTATCAGTAATGTGTAAAATCGTACTTTTTTGTATGGACATACTTACTCGAATTTGACATAAGGTAATGTGATGGACTGGAAAGGGTAGAAACTGGGCTGATAAAGATTATAAAATGATTTATGCTGGGAAAGACACACACAAACTAGGTGTGGGTATATTAATACCTACCTACATACCAGAATCAGTGATAAAATCAGTGCCATCATTTCAAAATCAGAGAGGATAATATTTGTGAGATAGGAGGTAAAGCCGAAACCAATTGAGGAGGTGGATAGCAGAACGCAATAACTCCAAAATTACGAAAATTGAGTTAGATATCTATCCTTATGTAAAATTCAACGGGGAATTCATTCCCGGTGTCAGATTTTGTCCATCAGTTGAATATCATAGCGCAATCGAGATAAACAAGTCTGATTTTAGAGCTAAATACATCAAAAAATGGATTTTGTTTGCAAAACGCAATAACTCCACTACTTTTTATACATTTCATTGCAGTTGCGCAGATGTGGTAACACTGTTTTTTTTCATCGGGTAGATACTGAAACTCATTGGGTAGGAGTTACTAAAAAAAAATTGTGCTTTCGTTCCCACTCTCTGAATGCTATATCACAGACAGGAATTGTTTGAATTTTGCATTCCAGCTTTTTATTGAAAATTTTCAATTAAACATACTTTTTTTCTATAATTTTTCAATTTTTTCAAATAAAAAATACTTTTTTTTTTGCAGAAAAACACCCCAAAAAAAATTTGCGTTCAAAACGCAATAACTTATTTTTCTTATCCTCTCTGTGCTTACCCAGGTGACCAAAATTTTGAAATTGAGTGGAAATTTTATTTATGGCACCCTCCCCTTTCATTTGACACCAATTTTGGAACTCGACGCCCCACCCTTCCCCTCCTGACCATTTTTCCTAATTTCCCAAAAAACCAAAAATGGAGTTATTGCGTTCTGCTATCCACCTCCTCAATTGTGATAATTCAAGTTTAAGAAATTAAATCATGGATTATAATGGCAAAAAGTGCTTTCAATAACCTAGCCAATGTGCTGGGAAATTGAACGATGAATGTATAGGTCTTAGAAAGAGAATTATGCGATGCTACTTATGGACCATTCTGAATTATTCCTGTGAAATGTGGACCATGAGTGCAAAATGTGAGAAGAAAGTATCTGCTTTTGAGATGTGGTGCTATCGAAGGCTATATCCTCGTTTCATAACAAAAATTATCATTTTTTTGCAAGAAAAAATTAAGAATTATCCCTCCGCCTTCCTAAAACACACCTAATAATTCCGCTTTTTTGCCTAAAAAAATGACAGTGACTAAAAAATGTCTCTCATTTTCAACGAAGATTGCAAAAAAGTACCTACCATTTTTTTGGTCAATAATTGACAAAAATTCGGGCTTTTCCCCAAAAATAGCTTGTCTTGCTGTTTGTTAAAAGTTGTTGAATTTCCAGTTTTTATGAAAAAAATTCTGAAAAATATTTTTTCCCAAAAATTATCCAAAATCTTCCCTAGGTACCTACTGAAAATTCTAGCTTTTACGCAGTTGAAAAGTCTCGTTTTTTTTGTGTAAAATGGTCAAAGTTGCAAATTGAAAAATTTAACTTTTTGAAAAAAAATTGCCAAAAAATGTAAGAGACTACTTAATTTCTTATTCTCAAAAATTGCTAATTTTTACTAAGATTAGGTATTTAAATAGAATAGATAAAATTTTTGCTTGAAATTTTTTTCTTCAAAATTATCTGAAAGCTTGGCTTTTGATTCTCTTTTTCTCAATAACTTTTACAAAGTTCTTCTTTTCGCTAAAATTGTCAAAATCCTGCTTTTTGCCAAAAACTGTAAAAAAATTCTAGCTTTTTAAAAAAAATTTCCAAAAGATTGTTTTTTTTTCAGAAAATTTTGAATTTTCACTTTTTGTAGAAGAGGATTGTCCTAATGTCTCGCTTTCATGCCAGAAACTGTCAGAAAACCAATTCTTTTTTCAGAATCATCGGTTTCGAATTACATGTATTTTTGCAAAAATTGCCTTTTTCACTGATGACAGAAAATTGTCAAAATGTTTCAATTTTTCATAAAAAAGTTTCGAAACATTTCATTTTTTCAAAATTAAATGCATTTTAATTCGTAAATTTTGTTTTTTTGTTTGTGTTTTTTTTTCTGATGGTTACTTTTTCAAGCTTTTTCGGTTACTAAAATTACTTTTTTGGGAGAAAAATTGAGTACGAGCCCATGGCCTCGATTCACTCGGGTCTGTTTATTCTTCATTTTCAAAATTAAAATTTTGAAAAACTCCTCATTCAAATTCTAAAATTTTGGATTGAATGGAATAAACAAATTTTTTCAAACATCGTTTTTTACCTCTCGAAACCCAAATTTTTGAAAGTTTTTCCCTTATTTCGGTCAGGCCAATTCTTATATCTGAATTTAAAAAAAAAAAAAACAAAAAACAGTTTGAAACTTCCATAAAGTTTGGAAAAATTGTCATTTCATCTTTTATTTGTATTTTATTTTAAGAACTCGTCATTTTATTCCGAAAAATTGATATTTATTTTTCATACCACACGGTAATTTTTTCAGTCAACACCCCCTCCTCACTCCACTCTCTCACACTTTCAAAAAAACACTACTTTTTTCTTGTCAGATTGGCTTATTTTCTCAAAAGTGAATAAAAAATCAAGAAAAAATAACAATTTTACAACTCTCATTCAAGTATTCGAATGTGAGCAAAAAAACAGCGGAAGAGAGATTCTAGTTTGAAGAAGAGGGGTACAATTTTGAGGGTTCCATTCGGTGCTTCCACCATGGGCCTCCAACCGACTCATTCCGCTCGTGAATGAAGTTTATGCCAAAATAAATGCAAGGTGGTAAAATTTGAATGACGTTTATTCTCTTTCACTGTTTCGAGAATGGTGCGATATTTTTAATGCTTTGAAAAAGAAACTTGCCGTGGGCGACACACGTCAAGTCTTTTAAAACGCTATTCTGAGAAAAAAAAACAACAAAAAAAATACGTCAAAATTTTGATATTTTGTCGCATTTTAACCTGTCTTCTTAATAACATTAAAATTACTCAACGCTTTCATCATCATCGTTGCCATACCGAGTGCTACGACCAGCCAGGTCTCATCAAACTTAATCCCGTCACCATTGCTATAAAGTCTCCAAGAGTAGAACTACTTATACGGGGTGTACGACCTTTATCGAAATGAAATTAACTAATATGGGGCGAGTTGTGCGCCCTGCGCCAGGCGACAGCGAAACTGGCAAAACGATAAACTCTCGTGCAAATTGATATTCCAATTTGTATATAACGTGGAGTTGGCGGAAGGTTTTTCGCAAAAATGAACGCAGGATTTAACGGATGTGCCTGGGTTGGCAGCGGTGTTCGGTGTAAACGAGACTTTGATTAAGTACCAGATTTATAATTCATCGGATTCTTATTACATTTAAATGCGAATAAATTATCAATGGGTTGGATGGCGTTACGATTGCGGTGGTTTTACCGAATCGATAAAGTGATGCTGAGTAAGCTGTGTGTAGTGTGTAGTGTGTGGTGTGTGGTGTAGTATGTAGATGTGGATTTAGATTTCGAGGTCTAGGTATTTCAGTTGCAGATATTTAGGTTACCTATCTGCGTACTATGAGTAGATTTGTGAAAATGTGTGAACGTGTGCTTATACTTTCGTGTTTTCAAATCGTGGAAATGTGCAAGGTGTGCTTTAAAAATTATGTGATTGCCATCAGAGATGGTTCGAAGGAAGGGGGGAGGGAAAAGAGGAGGCAGCTCGTCTTTTATCTACTTTTAAATTGAAATAATTGGATTATGGTTGAAAAATTTTTCAAAAATGGGAACCTCAGAAAAGTTTGAAATAAGTTGCACTTTAGTTGGAAGAATTGAGAACAACATCTTTTGATTGTAAAAAATGAGCATTTAGTCATAAAATTGGAATTTTGATTTTTTTGACACTTTAATTAATTTTAAATGAAATTTCCTGTTTTCAGACTGAAGATAACGACCGGTTGAAGCCAGTATTGGTATACGCTCATGGAGGATTGTTCACATATTTCTCTGGCTCATCAAATTATTTTTCGCCTGATTACGTCCTTCCTCACGACGTGATCGTCGTCACCATAAATTATCGACTTCATGTTTTAGGTAAGATTATAGTGTTTGAAATAATCCAATTGCAACAAAGGATAGGTAATCAAAATCAATTGAAATTATATTCTCGTAAATTGAAAGAAAACTTCTTACCCCCGATCATTATTTAAATGTCTTATTGATCTCGTAGAAATAAATTCGAAAATGTATTCACTCACCTGAAACAAAAAGAGAACACAAAAATCCAATTAATAATCACGCAGCATACTTTGAAAATGAAAATAGAGATTACATAGATAAAGAAAGGGAGGGTAGGGGAGGGGTAAGGTCGCAAATATGCGTAGGTGAGATTGCAAATTGACCTAGTTCGGTCGAAAATTTAAGCAAGCTTCGAAATTTTTTACTTCAAAAATTGAAAACATAGTATAAAATGGAGCTGAAAGGAAAAGGAAGAGTCTGTGTGAAAAAATGATTAAAAAATAATTCAAAACGACAGTCTTGCATGAATATTTCTGATTTCTGATTTTTTTTTGGCTTATTTAATTTTCGAAATTGAATTTGGAAAATATTTGTGAACTGAGAAAGCAAGAAAGTTCAAAAATTACCTTTAAATATGATGTTTTTTTCCCTCGAGCATAATATTTTTTTTAGCGATTTGAATTCTGGAATTTCAAACAGAGAGGAAGAGAAGGGGGTTCGGAAATTTGCAAATTGAATTACGAATCATTTTTGTAAATCCGGAGAAGAAAGCAAGTTAAAAGTCCTTTTTGAAATGAATCGATTTTTTTTCATGAGCAGTAACGATTTCTTTTGGTTTTTGGAACGGAATTTTTCAGTAGAAAAAGTGAATGAGGATCTGAAAATTTTCAGAATCAAACCAAAATAATTTTTATGAGATGCAAAAAAAAGGAGGATTTGGAAACCTCGTTTTGTCTTTTCCATGAATTTGATTTTTTTTGTGGCAATTAAAATTCTGGAAGTTTCTGGGATAGGGAGATGCTGATAATTCTTAGAATCAATTGAAATTCTTTTCGTGGGATTGGGGGAAAGTAGGCGTATCAGAAACCATGTTTTGAAATCATTTTAAAAGTTTTTTTTTTCAAACAAATATTCAAGCATTATTTTTTTGGGCAATTTGAATCCTGGTACTTTTTAGAGGGGAGGGAGGAAAATTTAATTCATTTTTTTGACTGAAGAAAAAGAGAGAGGTGAGAGATTTTCCATCGATTCTTTTTTTTTCATCATTATGTTATTTTTTTGTGTAATTCTAATTTTGGTTTTTGTGAGAAAGAGGAGGAGGAGAGGTGTTCTGAAAAATTTTCAGTTTTTTTTGGTCTGTGGGAAAAGAGGGGACGTGGAACTCATCGAATCGAAAAAATAAGGTCATATTCGTGTTCAGCACCTTCGAAAACATAGTATTCGATATGTCACACTACTTTGACCATTTTTTCAAATTTTACCCCAAATTGGGGCCCCCCCTCAAAGGGTCAAAATTTCAGAAAATGAATTGTGGCTTGTGACATATCGATTTCTATGTTTTTGGATGCACTGAACACGAATATGTGTTCAGTTTTTTGATTGGACTCTCTCAGAGGCACTTAGCACCCCCTCTCCTTCGTTAAACGTAGTCCAAATTCGAATAAATTGTCATATAATAGAGTGACTCATCAATTAGCATGTTTTTAAGACCGCTGAACAAGAATTTGAACTCGGTTTTATGATTAGAGTTCATCTTCACCGCCATTTCATTCTTTAAGCGTGAAATTTTTGAAAAATTCATGTTTTTGAGGATGTGAAAAACCGAAAAACGAAAATGAAATACTCTCACTTTGTTGACTGCACTCCTTTACCTAGTTTTCTTCCAATTTTGAAGTACTCAGTACCTCTGATCTTTGTTTATGTTCATAAAAATGGGTCTAGGGGGACTGAAGGGGAGGAGGAGAAGGTGGTCCGATACTTATCATAAATTGAATTTGTATAGTTTTTATTGATGAAAGAGGGGAGGAGCCCAAAATGTTTTTAGATAATGTTTCCACTTGTGAGCATGATTTTTTTGCCAATTTTGAATTATGGGATTTTGAGGGGGAGCGTTTGGACATTTTCAGAAATTTGAATAATTTTTTTGGGCTCACGTGCTCAAGATAAAAGAGAGTTGTCGGAAACCTCTTTTTAAATGGGTGGTTTGGAATTTCGGAATTTTGGATTTTTGAGCGAAGTAGAAGAGAAGGAGCTGAAAATTTCCTGAAGAAGATGGGTAGTGGAAAACTCTTTCATGAAATAATTAGGTATTTAAAAATTGGTTTTTTCCCCTATGTGGCTATATAAATAATTTTTATGATGATTCGAATTTTTGTGAGGAGTATGAAGAGGGGAGGAAGACAAAATGGGTCTGAAAATTCTTAATTTTTATCCACCAAAAACATTTTTTCCTTTCACATAAACATTAATTTTTTTAATATGTACCTAATTTGAGTTCGGAATTTTTTTAAAAAGAGGTGTACGAAGATGGGAGAGGAAGTCTAGGAATCGGAATTTTAATTGATTTTGTGGATTGTGGGGGGAGTGGTTCTAAAACTTATTTTAATTTATGTAGTTTCAAAATTATTTTCTATGCAAAATTTGTGAGATGAAAATGAAGTTTTTCATTATTTTTCTTTGGTAATTTTAATTCTGGATTTTTGTGAGATGTTGGAGGAGTAGAAGGAGGAGGGAAGGAGGGGATCTTAAAATATTGGAGTACCGATTTTTTTGTTTGTTTTTTTTTGTTTCTTGAGCAGGAAATAAGAAAAAAAAATTGAGCCGAAAAACTAGCATGAAATGAGAATTTGAAGTACACCATTATTGGAGCACATATCGACATATTATCATACTAATATTAAATTTTGCTTTCTTCGACAGGATTTCTGGATTTGGGACTACCAGATTCGCCAGGAAATGTCGGCCTCAAAGACTTGATTTTAGCTTTGCAATGGGTCAAAGAGAATATCGAATGTTTCGGCGGAGACCCGAATAAAATAACCGCCGGTGGTAATAGTTGCGGTGCTGCTCTGCTTCATCTCCTCACTTTTTCTCCTGCCACTAAAGGTAGGCAATACATATATCCTCGATCCATCGCATTTCCTTCGCCAAAAGGATGATCTCCATCATGAATTCACTCACGCTGCGTACCTATTTATTTTTCACAGATATGAACCTATTCCAGCAACTCGTAATGTTCAGTGGAAACGCTCTGATGCGTCCTGCAGTTACGAATTCGGTGGAGCGAGCTTTCGAATTCGGCCACAGATTGGGTTACAGAGGGAAAAACAAAGAAGGACTTTTGAAATTTTTGAAAAACGTACCGGCCGATGAACTAGTCGAAGGATTGACCGCGTACCATAGATACTTACAATTGGTAACATCTGCGCGCCGCCCCTTGAGCGTCGTTTTTCTCATAAGCTTTTTAATTTATTCTCTCCTTTGCTAATAAGCTACGATATCTACTACTAGCGTATAGCAATTTGAATAATGAATTTTCATTATTCGAATAATTAAGCTGGATAGATACGCGAGTATAGTTACGTTCTAGTATAGTTAGAGACTTTACCTATATCTATCCTCTTCTGTTGTGTAGTCAGAGGTACTTTGATGTAACGTGCTAAACTTTCAGGTCAAAAAGTACCTACCCCTAGTTACCCTGCTTTTTATACGGGTATTTTTTTATTTTCACCTTGAAAATGTTTTTCTGGGTTACCTGTGTCTGTTATATAACGATGGCGAAAATTTGCATATTTTTGAATTTGTTTCCGAAATTTACGAATTCTATGCTTCCGCACGCTTATGACCCAATTTTATAACGTTTTGTTTTTCGCCGAATTAATAATAAAAGCGTGGCGTTCGTATCAGAAGAGGTAAACGGGTAGAGGTATCTTTAATTTTTGCGTGGTTGCGGAAGTGGAAAAATTGATATTCGAGAAAAATATCGTTCAACTGGATCGTGTAATTACGACGTTGTTTGGTTGACAGGAAAATGGAGGAGATATTATCGTTTTACCGTTCTCACCGTCAGTCGAGACCATCGAAGAAGGAGCTATTATCACCGCCGAGACGCAATCGTTGGCCGATCAATCTGTCAAATTACCAACGTTCACCGGATTAATGTCTAAAGAGGGAATGTTCGCGTTTTACTTGGGTTCGTTGACCAGTTTCCTAGCTGTCTAGAATAAGATGGCCTCGTTTCTTCGGGGAAGGTTTAGAAAGCTGTTTATGAGTATGTGATTTGTTTTTTGTTTAGATCCGTTCGTAATGAATCATTTGAGAGAAGATTTTACCACTTGTGTTGGACGAATGCTGCCTATGATTAATGATAAAATTTTACCCGAAGTCGCCGATATGATCAAGTTGTACTATTTCAAGAATAAAGATATCGACTTCAACTCCGGAAAGGAAACGATAGACGTAAGATTCGTGGTTTAATTTTCTTCGATAAGTTACTGACAAGGAAAATATCCCAACTGCCGAAAAAGCTCAACCGAACAAAGTTGAATCAAAAGAGTACGCAAAAATACATCGCCTGTGAAAATGTCGAGGGCTACATCTAGAGTGCATAATATTTCGATTTGAGGTGAACTTGTGCAAATCAAAGGGTCAAAGGTGGGAAAAAATCACATTTTTACCAAATTTCCCTATGAAGCTGAAATGGTGTGCATCCTAATATTTTAACTCTTCGAATCAATTTGGAAACGTTTTGGAGTAGTTTTGCAGGTTCTAGCAAATTTTTGGAATTGAAAGTTCCACAAAATTTTACTCAGTAAAGTTGGAAAACTAAAATTTATTTCATGCAATGATTTCAACCCGTTGAATCCACTAGATATGGTTTTAGGCTGTTCGAGAGCTTTCAACTGTATTTTGAAAATTTTATATTGTCAAAGAGTGCCATAAAAACCGTTCAAATCCATCTGGTAAAAAAGTGTTTAATCAGCTGGAATTTTTGTAGTTCAAAGAAATTTAGTTGGTTCATTGTAGATATGGCTCAACAATGTCAGAAAAGACGTATTTTGGATTTTGTAGCTATATAAATAAAGTTACGCCCCCCCAACTCCAATTTTGGGTAAAAATGATATCTGTAGAAGAATTGTTCAAAAACGATCTTACGACCTGTTAAAATAAATTAAAATTAAGTGAAAAATTCAAACACTCATTCAAACGGAAATGTTTTATGAGCATTTATAAAAAATTTGAGCCCAATAAATTTGGGCCAAGATTTTCTGGGTTTTTGAAAAATGTATCTTGCGTCCCATCAAAATGAGTCAAAATTTTTCCAGAAATTCAAATAATATTATGAAGAAAACATTTTTTGAGCATTTTTAAAGAATATGAGCCAAAATTAAATCATGTCGATTTACGAGGTTTCTGAAAAAAGTGTCATGCAAATCATTAAAATAGGTTAAAATTTTGACAGAAAATCAAATATTTCTACCAAATCTTGTTTCAAACAGCTTTGAAGAACTTCAACCCCAAAATTGTGTCATCATTCTCGAGATTTTCGAAAAAAGTAGTCAAAAAATGGGTCAACATTTCGACAGATGATCAAATTTTCCAAAAAAAAAAAAACACATTTGGAACATTTTTAGTACATACAAACTTTGTATCTTGATTCTCAAGAAGTCCTGTAATTTACCCAAGATAGGATAAAATTTCGAAAAATTATTAAAATTTTCCATCAAAACTTTTTGTTTGAATATTATGATGAAAATGTTTCTTGGGCATTTTTGAGGAATTTTGAACTCAAAACCGGGTCATAATCTTAAGGGTTTTTGAAAAAATGATATCCAATCTACGTACCTCAAAGTGTTGAGTTTTGACAGAAAAAATCCAAAATTTTCTATCAAAATAGTCCGGCATATGACAATAGGAGTAATTGCACCCCCCTCCCCCCAGACGATCCTCCGGGACAACTTTTTCCTTAAAGGGGACATCCTAAGGAACATTTTAAAGCAAACTTGCCAAAAAAAAGTTGTCCTTCTCCTTACTTACAAAATGGTGGCCATTTTGATTGACAGGTCAGCCGAAATAGCAGATTTTGCGTTTTAACATAGGACTTGCACGAACTTTTTCAAACTTAACAAAAGTAGATCGAAATATCATGCAAAAATTTATCATCTGTCAAAATTTCAAGTGCTAAAGTGCGTTTTTCGATTTTTGGTGAATTTTTGAAAATCGAATTCAGGCCAAAACTGAGGGAAAAAATCAAAATTTTTCCAAATTGACCAAGAAAGCTGAAATTTGGGATATACCCTATTTTCGACATGCCAAATCGATTGGAAACGGTTTCAACCCGTTTTGAGCAGTTCTGGAGCCTCCAGCAAATTTTTAAAACTCGGTATTCCCACAAAATTTTATCACATTGGAGTTGTAAAGCTAAAATTCATTCTAAAAACTAATTTCAATACGCTACGAAGTACTTCAGGTGAATTTCAAGTCGTTTTGGAGCCTCCAGCGACTTTTTGAAAATTCCTGAAGCCTCCGGCAGATTTTTGAAGCTATAAATTTTCACAAAATTTCATCAAAATGGAGATGGAAAGCTGAAATTTACTCTACACTCCAATTTTAACATCCTCTGAAAAGAATTTCTGGTGGATTTCAAGTCATTTTAGAGCATGCAGAAACTTTTTTGAAAATTACTGGAGCCTCCAGTACATTTTTTAAACTTGAAATTTCCCCAAAATGTCATCAAACTAAGATGGAGAGTCAAAATTCATTCTGCAAACTAATTTCAGTACGCTACGAAGTTGACTGCTGGTGGATTTCAAGTCGTTTTGGAGCCACCAGCCACTTTTTGAAAGGTTGTATGACGTTTTTTTTGGAAAATTGAAATTTCCAAAAAGTAGCTGGAAGCTTCAAAACCATTTGAAACCACCATGTAGTCTGCGAAGTAAATTTCATCTTTCCAACTCCATTTGGTAAATTGATGTTGGGGAAATTTCAAGTTTAAAAAATGTACTGGAGGCTCCAGTAATTTTCAAAAAAGTCGCTGGAGGCTTTAAAATGACTTGAACCCACCTGAAGTCGTCTTCAGAGGGAGTTAAAATTGGGGTGTAGAGTAAATTTCAGCTTTCCATCTACATTTTATGAAATTTTGTGATAATTTATCGTTTAAAAAATCTGCTGGAGACTTCAGGAATTTTCAAAAAGTCACTGGAGGCTCCAAAACGACTTGAAATTCACCTGCAGTACTTCGTAGCGTATTGAAATTAGTTTTTAGAATAAATTTTAGCTTTACAACTCCAATTTGATAACATTTTGTGGGAATTTCGAGTTTCAAAAATCTGCTGGAGGCTCCAGAACTGCTCAAAACGGGTTGAAACCGATTCCAATGGATTTGGCATATCGAAAATAGGGTATGTCCCAAATTTCAGCTTTCTTGGTCAATTTGGTAAAATTTTGATTTTTTCCCTCATTTTTGGCCTGAATTCGATTTTCAAAAATTCACCAAAAATCGAAAAACGCACTTTAGCACTTGAAATTTTGACAGGTGATAAATTTTTGTATGATATTTCGATCTACTTTTGTTAAGTTTGAAAAAGTTCGTGCAAGTCCTATGTTAAAACGCAAAATCTGCTATTTCGGCTGACCTGCCAATCAAAATGGCCGCCATTTTGTAAGTAATGCCAACTTTTTTTTTGGCAAGTTTGCTTTAAAATGTTCCTTACGACGAAATGGTTTGAAATCACCTCCAATCGATTTAGTAAGTTGTAAATAGGATGTGAAGTAAATTTTAGGTTCGTATACCTAACTTCATTAAGTTTAATTTTGTGGAAATTCAAATTTTCGAAAATCTGTCGGGGACTCCTGAACAGTTCAAAACCGTTTTCATTCGATTCCCGGGGTTAAAAATGAGGTACATATGAAATTTCAATTTTCTAGGTTTATTTGGTAACATTTTGATTTTTATCCCCATTTTCAGCTTAAATTTGTTTTTCAAAAATTTATTAAAAATTGCAAAATTCACCTCAAAATCCGAAATTTTGACTACTGATGCATTTTTGCATGCTCTATCAATCTTGCTCGAACTGGTTCAAAAAATTTTCCACCAATTAGAACCCACCTCCTTTTTAAGGTAAAAACTGCCTAATACTCACATTTTAATACTCGTACGTTTCATTTAGCTTTACACCGATGTCATATGGACGAGGGCTTTCTACGACCTGAGCAATTTCAAAGACGTGAACGAAGAAAAATGGCCAGTTTTCGTATTCCATTTCTTATACGAAGGACCTCTGAACTGCTACAAGAAATATTACCCGGTTATCACCAGATTAATGGATGGTATTTATTTCATTATACGTTTATTACAAACGACATTTCACCAGTTCAATCGAATTTCAGTCCCCGATGTGTTGACCCGGAATAACTCGAAAAGATTAGTTTTAGTTTCACGATGAGACGATATAAACGAATATGAATTTTCTTTTTAAAGGGCCAACTCACGATGACATCCTAGGGTATATATTACCTTTCAAAAGCGACATCGCAAGTCGATTTTCAAGCAAAAGGGATATTAAAGTTATTAAAAATCTGAGCGCATTGTTTTGCAATTTCATCAAAACAGGGTAAGTTGGTTTTACTCTTATATACAACGAACGAGGAACGACCATCTAGGTACCAAGTAATTCCTCGGTTGAGTGGCGAATGAAAATTAAATGAATAAGTCGCAGTTCCTTGTCACCATAATACCCGCAGATTCTCGACGCGACAGACATTTTCCGCTATATAATTCGAATAGGTACTTAAAATATGAACAAAAAGAAGACAATTTCTGGTATACCTTTTTGCGTTGGTAAAATTAACTAGGGAAGTTGGCGAAAGGAGTAGAGCAGGTAGGTAACTTATAACAAGCGAAAAATAAATTTCAACGAGAGAAGACGTTTCGTGAAAGAAATATTTTACAAGTGGTATACCTAGCACTTTTTGCTGTAAGAAAGATTTTTAGACAAAGTGTGTAACAAGTATTCAACGAAAAAGGCCAAAGCACGAGTACAACACAGCCGATAAATCGTACCGTTCCTCAAATATTTATACTTTGCGTTTGTTTTTTTTTCTGCGAACCGAGCATTGATTTAATACCTCTTCGACTCGTCGTTCAATCTAAACCGCTAAAAATGTTATGAAAATGAATTTGCTCGGATTCTCGCGAATTCTCCGAAGCATAATGCGTTTGTTGTTCCTCTTGAGAATGACAACTTTTGTCAGAAATTTACTTTATTAGAAAAGCGACCCCTTCAAATGTATCGTACAGTTGAGCAGACGAGGATAAACCGATCTAGCAAACTGAACCCTTTTGTGAAAAACAAAAAAAAAACACAGGAAAAAAAGCTGGAATGTTTTTAAAGGCTGCCAACCCTCACTCGTTTCACTGACACGCTTGATTAACGTTCAAAAACATTTGAAAACCGTCAATGACAGAGCGATGGGGAAAAAATACCGCTACCGAGGATAATTTATTCCGTTTTAAATATTTTATTGGAAAAATGGCATCGTGTATTATGCACCCCTTTGCGATTTTAATCTTTTAGCCGTAATAACTTTAGCATCATGATGAATAAACGCAGGTAGGTATAATCGGTTATCGTTGGGTCAGGTGTAGTGGCACAGGTTAGCGTTTTATATGTTGTAAAGGTATTTATTGAAAAGAAATCTTATTAGTTGATGTAATTTGATCAAATATTTGCTGACTGAATGGAATAGGCATCTCTGAACCTCGCATGTACTTTGCCTCTTTAACAAACAGCTGCCTGTAACAACATCAAAAGCCATTCTATGGCTTTATAAAATGCTGGGTTACACTGTATAAAAAAATGTAACATATTAAATGCATTAATGGATGCCTTTTTTTTTTCATACACATCGAGTTGAGTTTTCTCTTTTACACGATTTAATTTTGAAAAAAAAAAAAAAAAACGTTAAAAGCCTGCTGCACTTGACACACATGTTATTGTATTTTCACATTTTACAGAAATCCAAACGGAGACAATGTGAGTGTGAATTGGAAACCTTTCAGCCAAGACCAGCCTAACTTTTTGCAAATACACGAGAATATGAAAATGTGCAATGGATATATAAACGAAGATAGATACAAATTTTGGTTAAAGATAAATAAAATAATAAAGGAGGGTAAAATAGAAAACAACGAAACGGAAGAGGAATAGACGAGCTGTGTGAGAAATTCTTCTTGGATTATTTTTTAATCATTCGTTAATTATTGTATTTTTGTAAGCCAACTATTATATTAATTATTTAAAGTTGTGCTGTATAAATTATAAATTGAAAACTTTATATCAATGAGACGAACAATAATATTCATTGTGTGAAATAGTTGAAAATATAAACAAGAAAGGAGAATTAATGTCGGAATAACATTTATTTTTTTATTATCTTCGACATGGAATAGTATTTTACATATTATGTGATTCGAATGTCGATCTAGGTACTGAAGGTAAGATGGTGAATTTGTATCGGTATACTTCCGATTTTTTCTTCATTTACAAGGGAGGGTGATATCCCTACCGGAAGAAGACTTTTTAAACCGAACAAAGCCAGATTAAAATATTATAATAATATATTATATATGTAGTCCGGCATATGACAATAGGAGTAATTGCACCCCCTCCCCCGCCGATCCTCCGGGACAACTCTTTTCTTAGAGGGAACATCCTAAGGAAAATTTTAAAGCAAACTTGCTCAAAAAAAAGTTGGCCTTACATACAAAATGGCGGCCATTTTGATTGACAGGTCAGCCGAAATCACAGATTTCGCGTTTCAACAGGACTTGCACGAAATTTTTCAAACTTTACAAAGGTAGATCGAAAGATAATGCAAAAATTCATCAACTGTCAAAATTTCAAGTGCTAAAGTGCGTTTTTCGATATTTGGTGAATTTTTGAAAATCGAATTTATGCCAAAAATATGGGAAAAAATCAAAGTTTTACCAAACTGACCAAGAAAGCTGAAATTTGAGATATACCCTATTTTCGACATGCCAAATCGATTGGAAACGAATTCAACCCGTTTTGAGCAGTTCTGGAGCCTCCAGCAGATTTTTGAAAGTCGAAATTCCCAAAAAATTCCGTCAAATTGGAGTTGTAAAGCTGGAATCTATTCTAAAAACTAATTTCAATGCGCTACGAAGTACTGCAGGTGAATTTCAAGTCGTTTTGGAGCCTCCAGCAGATGTTTGAAACTTTAAATTTTCACAAAATTTCATCAAATTGAGATGTAAAGCTGAAATTTACTGTACACTCCAATTTTAACACCCTCTGAAGACGACTTTAGGTGGGTTCAAGTCATTTTGGAGCCTCCAGCGACTTTTTTGAAAATTACTGGAGTAGATTTTTGAAACTTGAAATTTCCTCAATATTGAGATGGAGAGTCGAAATTCATTATGCAAACTAATTTCAATACGCTACGAAGTTGACTGCTGGTGGATTTCCAGTTGTTTTGGAGCCTCCAGCGGCTTTTTGAAAGGTTAAATGGCGTTTTTTTTGGAAAATTGAAATTTTCTAAATGTAGCTGGAAGTTTCAAAACCATTTGATGCCACCATGTAGTCTGCGAAGTAAATTTCAGCTAGCCAACTCCATTTGATAAATTAATGTTGGGGAGATTTAAAGTTTGAAAAGTCTACTGGAGGCTCCAGTAATTTTCAAAAAAGTCGCTGGAGGCTCTAAAATGACTTGAACCCACCTGAAGTCGTCTTCAGAGGGTCTTAAAATTGGAGTGTAGAGTAAATTTCAGCTTTAAACCTCCATCTGATGAAATTCTGTGAAAATTTAAAGTTTCAAACATCTGCTGGAGGCTCCAGTAATTTTCAAAAAAGTCGCTGGAGGATCATAAATGACTTGAATCCACCTGAAGTCGTCTTCAGAGGGTGTTAAAATTAGTTTGCAGAATGAATATCAACTCTCCATCTCAGTTTGATGAAATTTTGTGAAAATTCAAAGTTTAAAAAATCGTCTGGAGGCTCCAGTAATTTTCAAAAATGTTGCTGGAGGCTCTAAAATAACTTGAAATCCACCAGCAGTCAACTTCGTAGCGTATAGAAATTAGTTTGAAGAATGAATTTCGACTCTCCATCTCAGTTTGATGAAATTTTGGGGAAATTTCAAGTTACAAAAATCTACTGGAGGCTCCAGTAATTTTCAAAAAAGTCGCTGGAGGCTCTGAAATAACTTGAACCCACCTGAAGTCGTCTTCAGAGGGTGTTAAAATTGGAGTGTAGAGTAAATTTCAGCTTTCCATCTCCATTTGATGAAATTTTGTGAAAATTTAAAGATTCAAACATCTGCTGGAGGCTTCAGGAATTTTCAAAAAGTCGTTGGAGGCTCCAAAACGACTTGAAATTCACCTGCAGTACTTCGTAGCGTATTGAAATTAGTTTTTAGAATATATTTCAGCTTTACAACTCCAATTTGATGGAATTTTGTGGGAATTTCGAGTTTCAAAAATCTGCTGGAGGCTCCAGAACTGCTGAAAACGGGTTGAAACCGTTTCCAATCGATTTGGCATGTCGAAAATAGGGTATATCCCAAATTTTAGCTTTCTTGGTCAATTTGGTAAAATTTTGATTTTTTCCCTCATTTTTGACCTAGCCTAAATTTGATTTTCAAAAATTCACCAAAAATCGAAAAACGCACTTTAGCAGTTGAAATTTTGACAGGTGATGAATTTTTGCATGTTGAAACGCGAAATCTGCGATTTCGGCTGACCTGTCAATCAAAATGGCCGCCATTTTGTAAGTAAGGCCAACTTTTATTTGGGCAAGTTTGCTTTAAAATTTTCCTTAGGATGTCCCCTTTAAGAAAAAAGTTGTCCCGTAGGATCGGCGGGGGGGGGTGCAATTACTCCTATTGTCATATGCCGGACTAATACCATCACTCGAAATTTTAGGAGCTAAAAGTGCATTTTTCAATTTTTGATAAACTTTTAAAAATAGACAAAAAATCTACGTTTTTTCAAAAAAGAAATAAATAAAAATATGTAATATAAAATATTACGTACCTACCTACATTAATTATTTAAAAATAAAAAATAATCATTTTATTTTTTTTTAAATCAAAATTTTATTTACTTAATTATTTTACCTGAATCTTTTCAAAAAAAAATTAATTATTACATATTTTTATATAGGTGATCTGTAGGTACTTTTTTTTCAAAAAGAAAAAAAATTCCTAAGAAATTCAAACATTCGGCGTAAATGTTTTTTTGAACATTTTCGGAAAGTTCTGAATCCAAAATGGAAAAATAATTCAAAGTGGTTTAATGCGAGTAATCGAAAAAGGTTCAAATTTTATGTACAAAACCGAAAATTTCCATTGAAATTATTTTGAGCTGTTTTAAAGAGCTTTTGAGTCCAAAATTGGTTCATGATTTTCGAAATTTTCGTAAAAGTGCTATGTGACCTATAAGTGTGTTGAAATTTTGGTACAAATACAAATTTAAGAGCCACGTAGAGATTCTGTAAGTTTTATAATTTGTTATTGAAAGCTTCGACGCTGCTGCACTCATGAATTTCAGATCCCTCTTCATTTGGTAAAATTTAGTAGAAATTTCGAGTTTTAAAAATCTGTTGGAGGTACCAGAATTGCTCAAAACGACTCAAAACTACTTCCAGTCGATTCGGCAGGTCATAAATAGTGTACCTAAGGGTCTATTTACCAAATTTTAGTTTTCTAAGTTAATTTGACGTCCCTAATTTCCCTTTTTTTTTCATTTTGAGCCCAAACTTGATTTTTAAAAATTCGCCAAGATTCAAAAAATCTTCATTTGGGTAAAATTTTGTCGAAATTTTGATTTTTAAAGAATTTTTACTTTTATTTATTCATTCATTTCAATTTAAACGCAAAAACAAAAAGGGAAATCCCGTTGATTTCAGTTTTTTTTTTTTTAATTAAACCAGATCTGCTCAAGATGGCTCGAAAAGGTTATAATACTTACGGTATAATAGGTATCAAATTTCAGCATTTAAGGCAAATTTTACGATTTTTATGTAATTCGCCGAAATCAAAAAATGCACTTTGGCTTCTGAAATTTTGACTAGTGAATAATTTTTGAATGCTCCTTCGATCTAGCTTCGTCATGTTCAAAATTTTGCCCACCAGTTTGAATACCTCCCTCGATTGAAGTAATCGAATTTCGCTTTCCCATGGTTTTCATGCTGCTTTCGAATGGCTTTTCGCTTCCCTGTATGTATAGATAGCTTCTACGTCGATGGTAATTTTACTTTAGCTTTTTTGATCCTGAGTTTCAATAACGTATTTTCTTTGCGATTTCACACTCTCGTATCATTGCGGTGTATTTAGTTTTATAAATGGTATTTGACGTTCTGGTACCTATAGGACTCGCGTATGGGGTATAATAGTCAACTTTTCACCGGTTTCATAAACGAGATGTAGTTGAAGGTATCTACTTTGTTACAAAACTACGCTCCAGAGTGTTATTAAGTATAATACTTATTACACGGTAGTTCGATAAATATTCATAATACGTTGTAAATGCGTTCAGCCTCCAGATAGTACATCTCATTGTGTAAAGAGTTGCACAAAAGTAGGCTGAAAAAAGCTCCGGCTTTCTCCAATGTACCTACGAATAAAAGCTAACTCGTTGATAAGTACATACATAATATGCAGCTTTTTCTATTGCTTTGTAGGTACGAGTGTTATTTATTCAGTTTGCCAAATCATTTTTGATTCGGATTCTGGTCTTTGGGTATGATTTTTCGAATTATTTCTGCTGTTTGGTATCGTTGAATGATCATCGTTGTGTTATGTTATTCTTTTCTTGATGATTTCGAGATCTGGATGGAATAGAGTTGGTTATATAATTAAAAAAACAAATTCTGTAGGATAAGAATATATCAACAAATTAACGTAGGCACAATGAACACATTCGTATCAAAGAATAACTATAATATAATACCATCACACTTATTATTACGTACGTACGTAGACGTCGTCTTAGTAATAATAAAACTAGGAAATTTCTTTTGTAAAAAAAATTAAGATTAAGTAACTATAAGCAACATAACGACTTATAACGTTGAAGGAATTGAGTTACGTTAACGTTGACTCGAATCAAACGATCACAAACGTTTTAAACTTACTAATATATAAAATGAAACAAAAGTAAAAAAGTAAAAAAAAAAAATGTAAATTATTAGATATGTCATGAAAATCTAGGAATGTCAATTTGCATCGCAATACTTGTAATAAAGGAATGTAACTTTTAGCTAAGCTAAAACCTTCGAGTTGTCTGCTTAAAGCTTATAAAAATGAAAACAATTACCACATCGAGTACGATAACAATAAGTTAATACTAATCAACGTCGCGAAATAAATTCAAAAAGCAATCTTTTCAGTAAGGTCTTGGTCGGTATTGGTTAAATCTTCGAGATTTACGAAAAGGTCCTCCCCTTCGATTGAAATTAGCGAATGGTCTCCTTTGAACTGGGTGTTGTTGTCTATATTTCATCTCGTTCCACGGAGCTTGCTGTACCACATCATCTTGAGTGGTCGAATCTGGCATAAAATTAGGGTTTTGTGCGAGTAATGGCGGTGGTGGTTCTTTCCACGAAGGCGGCGGACTCCCATCGTGATGACCATTCGAAGCGAATTCTTCTTGAGCAGCGGGATACACTTGTAATTCGCCAATTTCCGCATCATCTGTTTCGTTCACTGGAGTCGAGTACCAATTCTGGTCATTTAACCGGATCAATTCGTTGTTATTGTTATAAAAACCATTTTTCTTGGGTCCTCGTCTGCCACGTCCTCTTCGATTAAAATTCGTTCTGATACAAGTATTTCTTCTTCGAAATACTGGTTCGGCTTCGTCAGCATTCGTCTGACTGCTTTGTACATTCAAACAATCCGGTACGTTTGGCAAAACGACATCTTCGCCAGAATTCGAGCTAATCATTCGATAACCTTCGTGAATGACACGATCCAATGCTATACTTTTTACTCTGCCAGGTAACTGAACACCCCACGATAAAGATACATGAGTCAGTATTAAATTAGTAATCAGTCGAACTGGTAACGGAGTATAATGCAAACCATCAGCTAAACGACGATGTAGTTGCATACGTAGATGATAATGAGTATCTAAAACATCAAATCCGTGAGAAACGATCAACTGACGACAGAACAAATTAGCTTCCATTATTTCGAATCTCAGCATACTCTGAAGAAAATCAATCTGACGTATCATTAATCCTCCTCGTATGAGCGACGAAACTGGCGAAGTCGTAATCCAAATAAATAACGTTTTACTGGGAAGGCATTCTTTCAACAGGTACATCAATTTGGTCATGTTCTCTTTGAACGTTACAACACCATCAGGTCCCCATCTGGATATATCCCAAAGGGTCGAGTTCATAATGAAAATATCCGGTGTTCTCATCGAACGATCTTTAATTTTAAGTAAGAAACGTTTTATTTCTTCGTTATAACATCTCGAAATGAAATGGTACTCGAGATGAACTCCATGGTGTACAAACTCTCGTCCTTCGGCATATCCTCGGCCTCGGTTAATACCATCGAAAACAATCCTTCTATCACCTTGAAATTCTTCTTCGCCTCGATTACGGAGATCGCGTAGATTAATTAAAGAATTACTGTTTACCAATTGTACCAAGTCTTTATAATTTGCTCGTACATTCGAACCTCCTAACATGAAAATGAACTTTTCCCTCAGCAGTTCTCGGGTGTCTTCGGAAGAAAAAGTGTCCGCCATGGCAGTGAAAATTCGCGAAAATATTCATTGATCGGTACAACGTCTTTTGAGACGAGATTTATACGAATTTCTCGTAATATAAATTATAAAATTGGTGAAAAAATTCAACTTTTCACTCGATTTGCATCATTCTTCATCTTTATCAGCGGCGTTTTCTTATCAGTGAAAATTTTCGTGCATGAATCCTGAAAACTTGAAAGAAAAACATGAATTGTTGACGCGAAAAGTTTTCGAAACGATGTACAATCGAAGAAAATTTCCAATTGAAGGTGAGCAAATTCGTTCATTTTGTTGTTATGAGTGTTGCGAATATAGCAATATTCGGAATACCATTTTCTGATTGGTTGATTTCATTGTTTTCGTTCAGTTCTAATCTTCAACTCTGATCTTTTTATTTTTTTTTTACAAAATTTAGAATTTAGAAAAGTGTCTAGACATTTTGGTAACTTTTTCGAGGTTTTTCGGTAATAATTTCAATTAAATATGAAGAAGTAATTCGTAATTCGGTTCTAAAATGAATACGTATCGTTTCGTACTCTTTCTTCCGCGTTCGTAAGTCTGGTAGCATCCTTCAAGTTCCGGTAAGTATTTCAGCAAAATTCAAAGAATTTTCCTTATTTTCCAATTAAATCGTATCGTATTGTTCTGCAGACTGATCGCGAGCAGCTCTAGATACTATTTGAAAGTTCAATATGCTTCGAAGAACATCCACGAAGAACTCCGGTGTGAATTTTCCAACGTAAACAGTCTACGAAAATGAGTTCGAGTAAGTTGTGATTTTCATTTATTATCTATCATTTGAACGTTTTAAAAACGTACGGTATCTTATTGGAACGACCAAGAGAAGCGAAAGAGCGATATCCTGCGGAGACGGTTGGCCGGAAGCACTTAAAAATACATTACGCGCTGTACGATCGCGTAAAAGGAATTTCGCCATGGTTTACAATCAAAACACAATGAATTTGCGAATAAACAAACGATTAAAAACTCATTAAACAAGGTACCTACGTATAATTTCAGCATGATTCGTAGCTGCTGTGTTGTGTATGGTCTACGGCGTCGTTGGCGTTTTACAAATTCGTGGCTTTTTATACGACAATAATACGAAGAAAAAGCTGGACGGTGGTACGTCGTCGGTAAAGTATTCGCAAATTCGCATCGAAGTGCGTGTGTATTCGCGTATTTGCAACAATTCGAACGTATATTCGAGTTGTTAAATATTCTATTCGTTTGATCCAGTATAAGCTTCGCTGTTCGGTACGGTAAAAATGGCCAAGATGGTGCCGCAGAAAGTTTAGTTTAAATAGTAGCAGCCGCAGAACGTTGCGTAAACCGCAAGCCGCGCTGAGCGGTGCGGTGGCGTATTTTATTTCAAATGCCGCCGTGAACTCGTCCGTAATACATTACTAATATACATCTTCGAAACCATTAAATAGAAAAGCCAACATTTGTACGGATCGAATGGCCAAAGGCCGAACATCGTGTCAGAAGTTGCTAATGTCGGTGTCTTTACCACCGGATATGTAAATTCGACGGATTCCCGCGTATACGCTTTTCGCTTTACATTTAATTACCTTACGTTGCCGCTTTTCTATTTCGACGTAGGGTCAGAGATTTTTTCCCTTGATGGTTTGACGATGCTTTGTAGGAGAGATAGTGCGTTTGAAAATTACTTTGATGAAAATGTGTTTGCTTACCTATGTGGGATGATTTTAGAAGGGATAGTGTGATGTATTTTGTTTCATTCGTTTTCTGTACGCTGAACGTTGATGTTGGTAGATGAATAATGTTTAGTTGGAGTTTTTGCCAAGATAAGGATTCTGATTTATACGAATTTCAAATTCATTGAAGTATTTGTTGATGTTTTGATTTCGATTACATTGAGCACCATCGGCGTCATCGTTTCGACATCGAATTTCAAATCGTGGTCAATAGAGCAACTAATTTCCAGCTGATTTGTTTGTGAAATTCTGCTTTATTCGAAATGGGAACAGAGAACGAATTCGTGCTGAATATTTTCATCAAAAATAAGTTCGCATTTCAACCTTTATCAGAGTTTTTGAAGACTTTTCTCAATTATTGCAGACATTAGGATTGGTGATCTTCAATTTGGAGTCGCCTCTTCGGAGTTGTGAACATCGAAGTTTGTGAAAAGAGCTTTTTTGGTTCGTGGAGTCGTCGAATTACGAATTGTTTTTTATATCAGTGCTGTCGAATCTTCTTCGTTTTCTTAGCTTAATTTTTTTTTTTTGAAACGAAAGGAAAAATCAAGCTTGCACGAAATTTGCTCAAATTTGGTATGTATAGGCTTGGTTTAAAGACGAATTGGAGAGGTTTTTGATCCGGTGTCATTAGCGAAGCCCCTTCTCTTTGAGGGAGATTTTTTTTTTATCGAAAATGGAATTATTGAGAACAATTTTCAACAAAAATGTAGAATTTTCAAAAAAAAAATATCAAGTTTATTTAATCAGTTCTTTTTTTGGGGGGATTTTTTGCAATTTTGGGAGCCTCTAAGGGGACCAACATTTTTAGTCGGGGAGCCAGCTTAAGGATAAATTCCCCCCCCCCCCGGTCGATCATCCGCCATAACTTTTTTCTCAAAGGGGGAGTCCTAAAGATCATTTCTAACGCTTGTACTAAAAAAAAAGTGGCCCTACTTACAAAATGGCGGCCATTTTGATTGACAGGTCAGCCGAAATCGCAGATTTTGCCTACCAACACAGGACTTGCACGACATTTTTTTCGAAAGATCAAGCAAAAATTTATCACCTGTTAAAATTTAAAGTGCTGAAGTGCCTTTTTCGATTTTTGGTGAATTTTTGAAAATCAAAAGGCCAGAAATGAGTGGAGGTAAAAAATCAAAATTTTACCAAATTGACCAAGAAAGCTGAAATTTGGAATAGACCCTATTTTTGACATGCCAAATCGATTAGAAACTATTTCGAACCGTTTTGGGCAGTTCTGGAGCCTCCAGCAGATTTTTGAAACTCGAAATTCTCACAAAATTTCATCAAATGGAATTGAAAAGTCGTCATTAATTCTGCAAACTAATTTCAATACGCCGTGAAGTCGACTGCAGGTAAATTTCAAGTCGTTTTGGAGCCTCCAGCAATTTTTCGAAAATGACTGGAGCCTCCTGTAAATTTTTTAAACTGGAAATTCCCATAAAATTTCATCAAATGGAGTTGGAAAGCAGAAATTAATCCTGCAAACTAATTTCAATACGCTATGAAGTCGACTGCAGGTGAATTACAAGTCGTTTTGGAGCCTCCAGCGGTTTTTTGAAAATTACTGGAGCCTCCAGGAGATTTTTGAAACTTTAAATTTCTTAAAAATGTCATCATGAACGGAGATGGAAAGTCAAAATTTATTCTACAAACTAATTTTAATACGCTACGAAGTCGTCTGCTGTTGGATTTCAAGTCGTTTTGGAGACTCCAGCCACTTTTTGAGAGGTCGTATGGTGTTTTTTGGAAAATTGAAATTTCCAAGAAGTAACTGGTAGCTTCAAAACCATTTAAAACCATTTGAAACCATTTGAAACCACCATGTAGTCGACTTCATATCGTATTGAAATTAAGTTTTCGAAGTAAATTTTAGCTTGCCAACTCCATTAGGCAAAATGTTGCGGGAATTTCAAGTTTCAAAAATCTATCGGAGGCTCCAGTAATTTTCAAAAAGTCGCTGGAGGCTCCAAAATGATTTGAACCCACCTGAAGTCGTCTTCGGAGGGTGTTAAAATTGGAGTGTAGAGTAAATTTCAGCTTTCCATCTCCATTTGATGAAATTTTGTGAAAATTTAAAGTTTCAAAAATCTGATGGAGGCTCCAGGACTTTTTGAAAAGTCGCCGGTGGCTCCAAAACGACTTGAAATCTCCCTGCAGTTGACTTCGTAGCGTGTTGAAATTAGTTTGCGGAATAAATTTCGGCTTTCCGACTTCATTTGATGAAATTTTGTGGGAATTTCGAGTTTCAAAAAATTTTCTGGAGGCTCCAAAACTGCTCTAAACGGTTTGAAACAGTTTCCAATCGATTTGGCATGTCGAAAATAGGGTCTATCCCAAATTTCAGCTTTCTTGGTCAATTTTGTAAAATTTTGATTTCTCTCTCATTTTTGGTCTAAATTTGATTTTCAAAAATTCACCAAAAATCGAAAAAGGGACTTTAGCTCTTTAAATTTTAACAGGTGATACATTTTTGCTTGATCCTTCGATCTACGTTTGTACGGTTTAAAAAATTTCGTGCAAGTCCTGTGTTGGTACGCAAAATCTGCGATTTCGGCTGACTTGTCAATGAAAATGGCCGCCATTTTGTAAGTAAGGCCACTTTTTTCTGAAGGACAAGGGCTAGAAATGTTTCTCAGGACTCCTCCTTTAAGAAAAAAGTTGCCCCGGAGGATCGACAGGGGGGTGCATTTAAACAGTCTTTCCTGCCAGTTTGGTAAACTTTCCACTTTTCCGTATTTTTGGCCCAAAATTTTCTGAAATGAAAATTCATAAAGAATCGAAAAACTGTATTTTAGCATCTGAAATATTTTTTTAGGCGATCTACCTATTCAAAAATGTATTTTTGATAACTTTTGGCAGTCATTGATGAGCCATCGAAATGAAACGAGGAACGATCTAAATATTGATAAAAATCAGACTTGAGACTAATGTTTTTTTTTTTTTGATCGTCTATTTTTTTCTTCTAGTATGTTTGGATTTCTATTTAAATATTTTTCATCACACGCCTACTCTGTATTTGAAAATTTTCGGTATTAATTTCATTGAACGAAAACGATTACCCGGATTAAATCAGCTCCACGTGTCGGATCCTGTTTAAAAAAATCGTCGTCCACATTTTCCTCGTTTTCCCCCTGTTTTTTGTTTGTTTAATTTTGTTGATTCCATTATTTTAAAAACAAGTTGTTAACATTTTTTTTTTTTTACTCCATTAAATTGTAGAATCCTTAAAATCTTTTCGTCTTTGCGAATCAGAACGTCGGTCGTTTTATTTTCGCTAAACGTAATCCTACTGTACCTTTTGTAATCTTGATCTAAATTTAAAAATTTTTCAAATGTTATTTTTCTTAACGGTTTAGAGTGGAATTTAATGGCGTACTTTGGAAAATGTCTGTTTCGCAGCATACTCTCTTTTATCTTCGAAACTTGGTTTTTAGACTAGATACGTTGTATTTTCTATCTTTTTTTTTCCTCCTTAAAAACGGTCACACAAACACGCCATGAATAATTCCACGCGTTCTTCTGTTTATCTGTTGTTGGTTCTTTTTCTCCAAACCGAGTACGTGTATTTTTTGCTCTCTGTTATGCATCTTTCTCAATTTTTACCCCGGGTTTGAAACGTTCAGATTGAAATACGTAAATGTCTAGTGTGTGTTTATTTTGTTGTGTTGAGAAAATTGGTCACAATCGAACTGCTCTGTACGTATTTCCTATTCCTATATTTCGATTTCGAACGGCGACTCGATGTTTATACAATCTGAGAACTTTTAAGTGTTATTCTGCTTTATACTTTCTTCGTTCTTTGCCGCGAATTGCGGATTGTTTGAAGAATTACTCGAGTGCGCGAGCATCGTGTTTGCTCATGCTATAAATTTAGATATTTTTGGACAAGTACTAGACTGTGGTTGTATGTAGTTCAAAGCCCTGAGACTTAATTTCAGTCCGTTTATGTTGTCGAAAGAATCCTGCAACTCTTGCCACACTATTATCAGTGACTGTGGTAAAATACAATTTGTTAAATTTCGCAGCTCGTTTTGCTATACACAATTGTTCATTGTAAACGAAATTAAAGCGAGTGGTTGCGAAAACTCCGCCAGAGTTGTACAATATCGCGTTTTTCGCAATTACAAAAAAATACAACGAATGCTCTTACACCCCTTTATTGGAGAACGAGATTTTTTCTACCGCTGCGGAAAAATAATACCCGCTAATTTTACAATTACAACTTCATCATGCGCTAAAGAAGAGCATTCGGTGGTGGAAAAGCAGGACAGGAGGTGTCAAACGACCTAATTAAAACAGCAGAGCGAGAAATAGCGAAACAAGTTGTTAATTTCCATCGTTAAAAATATTTCATTCCTGGGTTTTATGCACGCGGTGGTTGGTGACGATAACGAAATGATTTTTTTTTTGTTTTCATTATTTTTATTCAGATGTTGGAAAAAATAACATGGATGGAATGAGCAGACAAGAGAACCTCTTGAGGTTTCCGCCTCTAATTTGAACGGGACCGCGATTTTTGGAAAGAGCATGTTCTAAAATCCCCAAATCCAAATTTTCAGCTGCCCAAGTTCATTTTTCGATTTTTGGCGAATTTTTGAAAATCCGAAATTGACTATTTTGGTGATTTATGCTTTTTTTAAAAAGTACATTCTTGATTAGTAAAGATGTTCAAAATAAGTCCTAAAACTGATGTTAACCCTCCAAATCCAAATTTCGACATGTCCAGCCATTCTGGAGCCTCCAGCGCTATTTTTAAATTTCTCCAGAATTTTCAATTTGCTCCAGAAGGCGTGAATATGAAGTTGGGCAGATAAAAATCGAGTTGTGTGTTATACTCGACCTGTTTAACGAATTTATCCACATTTGAGCCGATTCTGGAGAGGACACCTCAAGATTAGGTTTTGACCAGCTTTTTTCATAATAAAAATATCCAAAAATTAAAGGGAGGCCCAAGAAAGGCTGGAAATGGCGAAATTCTCTCTCGTGTGATTAATTAATGACAAAATACAACGATTCGCGCAAATTTCAAAAATTTTCTCACAAACGAGGAATTTTTGTTTTTGGATATTTTTATTTTGAAAAAAAGCTGGCCAAAAAACCACTCTTGAGGTGTCCCCTCCAGAATCGGCTCAAATGTGAATAAATTCATTAAACAGTTCGAGCATAACACACAACTCGATTTTTAGCTGCCCAACTTCATATTCACGCCTTCTGGAGCAAATTGAAAATTCTGGAGAAATTGAAAAATAGCGCTGGAGGCTCCAAAATAGCTGGAAATGGTGAAATTCGCCCTCGTGGGGTTAGTTCATGACAAAATACTGCGATTCGCGCAAATTTCTGAAATTTTCTCGCTAACGGGAAATTTTTGATTTTTGATTATTTTTATTTTGAAAAAAAAACTGGTCAAAAAACCACTCTTGAGGTGTACGCTCCAGAATCGGCTCAAATGTGGATAAATTCGTTAAACAGGTCGAGTATAAAACACAACTCGATTTTTAGCTGCCCAACTTCGTATTCACGGCTTCTGGAGCAAATTGAAAATTCTGGAGAAATTGAAAAATCACACTGGAGGCTCCATAATGGCTGGAAATGGCTGAACTCGGCCTCAGGGGGTTTGTTGTGTTCGAAATACAGCGATTCGCGCAAATTTCAAAAATTTCCTCGCAAACGGTAAAATTTTGATTTTTTTGGAATTCTTATTATGAAAAAAGCTGGTCAAAAAACCACTCTTGAGGTGTCCCCTCCAGAATCGGCTCAAATGTGGATAAACTCGTTAAACAGCTCGAGTATAACACACAACTCGATTTTTTGCTGCCCAACTTCATATTCACGCCTTCTGGAGCAAATTCAAAATTCTGGAGAAATTGAAAAATAGCGCTGGAGGCTCCAGAATGGCTGGAAATGGCGAAATTTAGATTTGGGAGTTTTAGGACTTATTTTGAACATTTTTACTGATCAAGTACGTACTTTTTTTAAAAAAACATAAATCACCAAAATAATCAATTTTGGATTTTCAAAAATTCGCCAAAAATCGAAAAATGATTTGGGGCAGCTGAAAATTTGGATTTGGGGGTTTTAGAACATGCTCTTTCCAAAAATCGTGGTCCCGTTCAAATCGGAGGCGGACACCTCAAGAGGTTTCCTTGTGAGCATCTTGTATGATATTCGGTTGTTGCTCAAAATGAAATTTAGTCGATATCGAAATTGAAAAATATTCCAGAAATTTGATCGTGATTTTTTAAAAAATGAGCCTATCAAACCATCTGAAAATTGGGTTCAGATCCTCCGATTTTGCTAAAGAAAAAAACAATGAAATGATCCATCGTCAGCAAGCTTCTCGAGGACGATTTTTTGTTGTTGAAAAAATCCAACAGATGTTCAGTGCTCAAAAATTAACCTCGAATGCTAATTTTTTAAAAGCTTTCAAACTTTCGCAAACTCAATCACGAAACATTGTTTATGAAGAAAATCAAAAATCACCATAAAAGAAAAGAAAAGGGTTCGCCAATTGAATAGACTATATACCATGCTGTCGCATCGTTAGATGGTATAGGTAATGGAGTGCAGTTGCTTAAGGAAACAAGCTTTCGCCTAAGTCATTTTCCACTTTACATTTCCTGCTTCGCTCAATGAAAATAGGAAACGTTGTACGGTTAACTAATTCGCCCGAAACGAGGGGCTAACAGCAGTCTATTTAAATGTGTTTTTAACCTTATATAAACCAGCTTGATTTTGTTTCTTATTTTCCCTCGAGAAGCAACGAGCTTTTCCTATTGCTCAAAAAAGGGGTTCTCTTCTGCGACACGCACCCTCTCTCTAATTTACACAATGCGACATCTTTTTCCTATATACTGTAAATCCTTCGCGTTCGGTATAGCTAGCTGTATCTTAATAAAGGCAGGCGCCTTTATACTTATGTAAAATTTACTCACTACGTGTAGATTTGTTGCCATACGTGCTCTTTAGGCGATTTGCTGCGAAAATACCCTACTTATGTTTTTTCATTTTTGTGAAAAATGAACGTTCGTATATTACCTTGGTGGAATTAAATCGCTGTATTTGATGCTTTTCGAGGGGAACGGAACTAAAACAAATGGGAAATGCTGCTGGGTGTGAATGTACGAGTAATGCTGAATTGGTGTAGTATAGTTTGTTGCGTGGAAGTTTTAAAAAAGTATTAATTTTCGTTTCGGTATATTTTTTCGATACGTATGATTGCATTTTCAATTTGTTGCAGAGAAGAATCGAGTTCACTGCAGGCTCCAGAACGACTTAAAATGCAATTTAAATTAGTTGTAGGGTGAAAGTTACTGGAAAGGGATACATATCATTGAATTGCTGTTTCACTGTACTGGCTGAGTCGTTTGAGGCGTTGAATATAATTTGCCTTGTGGTACAGCTACCCAAATTATATCGGTGTAAATTAGGTTGCTGGCGTGGAATTTTAAGGGACGAAGTTATAGAGCATTTAGTATAGTAATTCTTGAAGATTGCGTAACTTTTTGAACATTGCAAATGGGTTGAATGAGATTGGACATAGGTACACCCCATTGAAAATTTTTGAAAGGGAAACGGAAAAGGGAGTCTTCAATTTTAGACCAATTTCGAGATTAAAGGAGTTATGATGGATTAAAGTTTTCAAAACTGTAAGTACAACGAAATGGACTTAATATTCCTCATCAACTTCAACCCTTTTAGTTTTTTCCTCCATATTTTTTTAATACTTTGAATGATAATGAAATTCGAGGAATTTTCCTGCATTTTCTGAACATAGATTTTTTACATTCTCAAGAATAAAAACACCACTTTCGAGTAATTTAATGTTTCAGGCAGGGCATTTTTTCTCTAACAGCCTTGTTCTTATCCTCTTTTTCTGCTTTAGTCCTAATCCGGCTATTGTAATGTTTTCTTTTGCCAGAATTGCAAAAAAATACTGTTTTTGTTTTTTGTTTTTAGTGTGCGTAGCACACTATTGGTTTCGCTTTGAGAAATTGAAATTTCAATTGCAATGAATGTTCTCTTAAGCTATCCAACCATTTTTTGTACCTATTGGACACCATTTGAGAATCATTAAGGCGGAGGGTATAGATTTATTTTCATTCAATTCGGATGGGTAATTGCTGAGTAATTGCAATTTTAGTTCATTATTTTAATGCATTAAATCCTAAAAAAGGGAAAAGGGGACTTGTAGAACACCTGCCGCTCATTGTACCCTGCTATACCCCCAGTCTATTCCATCACCAGCTGTGTTTCATTGTACCCTGTTACACCCCCGGTCTGTTAGCTGTAAATTCCAAATGGGAGTGGTTTGGTGGGGCGTTTACCAAACAAATATATTATTTTAATGCCCAAACCCTCGTAGTGAAGTGGTGGCTGAGTGGGTAGGGCATGTAGGTAGGAATAGGAAATTTAGGGACCCAGGTTCGAATCCCCGTGAGGTAAGTAGGTAGGTGACAGATTTTTCATAGGAAAATTGGATAGGTAAATGCTTTGGAGTTACTACCTATGTAGTACATGATAATGGGGCAAAAATAATGCTGAAATTGAGTTATGAATTATGATATCATTTGCTAACTAAAAATTCATTTCATTAATTTTTATTACCTTGACATGAATAATTTTCAACTTTTTACTTATAATTTAAAAATTACTTCAAAATGAGTAATTAAACTAATTTTTGTACAATTGAAACATGTAATTTTTATTATCATGATTTAGTAAAAATTATTAAAACAAAATGATTTTTACTATTGGTACCTATAGCAAAATTTATTAAAATGATAATTTTTACTATACGATTACAGTAAAAATTATTGAATGGGATCTGGTACTTAATTGTGCTAAATACCAGTATTTAGTTAAATTTTTTGTAAAAATTACCCATAGGTATTTTTTTCGTGTAATTTAGAGGCAATTCAAATTCTTAACATATTTTATAAGATTTAATTCTTAATTTAGAATAAAAAGCAAGTTCTGAAAGTTGGTTTGAAAATTTATAAATTTGAAGACAATGGAAATTCTAAAAAAAATAATATGAAAATTTGTATTCAGAGACGCTGAGAATTCCAAAAATTGATTAAAAGTTCTGTAAGTTGCAGATAATGTGAACTTGAAAATTATATGAAATAAGTATTGTAATATTTATGAACAAGATGAGAATTCTGAAAAATTGGAGGCAATGTAAATTCCAAAAATTGAGTTAACGTTTTACAATTTGTGGACAATATGAACTTGAAAATTGAATTTGAAATTTTTTAATTTAAAGACAATAAGAATTCTGAAAAATTATTCAAAATTTGACTATTTAGAGGCAATGTGAATTCTAAAAATTGATTGCAAATTTCCTAACTCAGCAGCAATGCAAAATTCTGAAAATTTATTGAAAACTTTATGAAATTGTAGCGATGGGGAATTCGGGAAATTGATTTGAAATTTTGTAAATTTTAAAACAATGCAAACTATGAAAAACAACTAGAAATTTCTTAATTTAGAAGCAATACAAGCTTATAAATTATTCTGAAATACCTATTGTAATTTGGAAAATATGAAAACACTGAAAAACAATTATTATTTTGAAGCAGTGAGAGTTTCAAAAATTCTCATTACTGTGACATGGTTGATTCACTTATGCACTACCTAGATGTAATAATGGTTATAGCTGTAGAAAAGGCAGCTAGCTACGCACACTTTGCAGCTAAGCAAGCTTAGCTGTCTAGTTTTTTGATCTGAGTTGAAAATCTTCCATTATTTTTTTTCTTATTTCAGATTTTTTTCTTTTGAATTTTCCAAGAGTTCTTTTCGAGAATTGAAAAAATTTTAATCTTCCTTCCCTCAATCGAAACATTTGAAAATTTTCCTGCTAAAGCGTCTAGTTTTTCTATTTTTCCATTTTTTTTTCAATCAAACTTTGAAATTTTTATGTTTTTTCAAGTTCTGCCCATCTTTTGAATTTCAAAAAAGGAGTGTCGAGTTGTTTTAAAAGATGAAATAATTTTTAATCTGAGCAAAGTTCAACTCTACCTCCCTTTGCTTTTAACTCCTCCCTCTTCATTTGATACAATTCGCTCTGTCTCCCATTCCATTCCACTTGAACATTTCAAACAAATTCTTGATGAAGCCTTGTCTCGTTTTCAAAATGATGCTTTTTCCTACATTTTTTCAATCAAACTTCGCTTATTCATTTTCCTCTCATTTCATTTTTTTAGTTTTCTTGAAAATGCAAAAATTTCAGATCGGAAAAGTTTTGTTTTGAACAAATTTAAACTCCTTTCTACCCCTCTCATGAAAAGATTAGAAAATATTTCTTGCTAAAATGTCTTGTTTTTTCCTTCTTTTTTTCAATGAAACTTTTAAATTTTCTATTTTTTTTATTCTTTCCGAATTTTACTTTTGGAATTAGTTTGCAGAATGAATTTCGGCTTTTCATTTCCATTTGATGAAATTTTGGGAAATTGCAAGTTTCAAAAATCTACTGAAGGCTCCAGTAATTTTCAAAAAGTCGCTGGAGGCTCCAAAACGACTTGAAATCCACTTGCAGTCAACTTCGTAGCATATTGAAATTAGTTTCCTGAATAAAGTTCGCCTTTCCATCAACTCAATTTGATGAAATTTTGGGAAATATCGAGTTTCAAAAATCTACTGGAGGCTCCAGTAATTTTCAAAAAATCGATGGAGCCTCCAAAACGACTTAAAATCCACTTGCTGTCGACTTCGTAGCATATTGGAATTAGTTTCCTGAATAAATTTCGCCTTTCCATCATCTCCATTTGACGAAATTTTGGGAAATATCGAGTTTCAAAAATCTACTGGAGGCTCCAGTAATTTTCAAAAGGTCGCTGGAGGCTCCAAAACGACTTAAAATTCACCTGCAGTTGACTTCGTAGCGTATTGAAATTAGTTTTCAGAATGAATTTCGGCTTTCCAACTTCATTTGATGAAATTTTGTGAGAATTTCAAGTTTCAAAAATCTGCTGGAGGCTCCAGAACTGCCCAAAACGGTTTGAAATAGTTTCCAATCGATTTGGCATGTCGAAAATAGGGTATATCCCAAATTTCAGCTTTCTTGGTCAATTTGGTAAAATTTTGATTTTTTCCCTCATTTTTGACCTAAATTCGATTTTAAAAAATTCACCAAAAATCGAAAAAGGCACTTTAGCATTTGAAATTTTGACAGGTGATAAATTTTTGCCTGATCTTTCGATCTATCTTTAAACGGTTTAAAAAATTTTGTGCAAATCCATATAGTTGGAACGCAAAATTTTCGATTTCAGCTGACCTGTCAATCAAAATGGCCGCCATTTTGTAAGTAGGGCCACTAATTTTTTGAGGACAAGAGCTAGAAATGTTCCTTAGGACTCGCCAGTTAAGAAAAAAGTTGTCCCGGAGGATCTACCGGGGGGGGGGGGGTGCAATAAATCCTTGTGCGGGCTCCCCGACTAAAATAGAAAATTTTTGAGCTGGAAAAGTTCCGTCTCGAATAAATTTTGATCTGATCTTCACCACTTCCCCCTCTAGAAAGTTAAACCATTTGAAAAAATTTGCTATCAACGGTCCTGCAATTGTCCAGCTTGTTAGTTTACTGCTTTGGTGGGGGAAGAAAAGCGATTTTCCATGTTTTTAGGATATTCTACTTTCTTCTAATTCATTCAATTTTTAATACAATATGTCGTTCACTTTAATGCGTTCTGGATAATTTTTTCTCTGAGACGTGACAGATTTGAAGTCACTATATAGAACTTGATCATCTCAAGTTTTTCTCTTATGGAATGGGACTTTCCAGATCATTCCTACCTCTTGTGCAGCGATTTTTTTTTTCGTCATCCACTCATCTTGTAATTTCTTGTTTTGTTTCGGCGTTCACGAAGCTATTGTTTGAGGAAATCGAGAAGCATTTTAAGGGCGAGATGGCGAGAATATTTCTATCTAAAACGAGGTACGTAACTCGCCTACTGGGTATAATTAGACGTTGAAGTGTTCGCTCGAAAGCCTTTTTTTTTTATTTTTTGGTGTGAAACCACTTCTTACGATGGAGAATTAGAATAGGTAGAGGTATTATAACGCTTGGTGTAAATTTAATAAATTTTCAAGAGTCTCTCCGATTCATCGAAGAAAATCTTATTTAAGAGGATTATAAAATGAATTAGCCCGCTGTAGGTAGTTTGGAACAAATATCTGAATCGAAGCACCCACGTAGTTCGTCGATTTTTTTTTTTTTGGAGTTTCAATCGCATGCAGACGTTGTAAAATTTCAATGTCTCTCGAATATTATGAACTTTGCACGTTTCAAATGGTTCTTAACGCTTTGCGTGGAATTTATCACTTCCACCTCGAACGCTTAATTTCCTGCTTATTCGCGTACTTGAGCGTTGACATCTACATAGTAGGCTCTCTGTTCTCTTTGAAGGATACGACGACGACGAGGACGACGTCGACGATGAATAAGATAATGACGAAAAAGGGAGAGAAGAAAAAAAAAAGCCATAGAAAATTCTTGCACACAGCAAACGCCGAAATTCTCTCAAAGGGCACGTTTAACATTCGACTGCGAGTATACCTCTTCTTCGTCGTCGTCGTCGTCGCGAGTATCATAGCATCGCCTAAAGAGAGGAACCTACCTAACGAAACAAAAACCCGCCGCAGGTTTTAATTAACGCACGTTTTTTTTCTTTTAGTTTTTTTTTATACCACCGCTTCCCTGCTGAAGCCTTTTAGTGTAACCTGTCTCTGGATAATACGGCATTCTTTATTAATTTTAAATGCCACTCGACAATAATTTAACAATTAGAAAGAGAAGCGGGTAGCTTTTTTTTCTGCTGAAATACAAAATGCAAAAAATTTCGACGGTATTTTTTTCATCGTCTTTACGCGCCAGAGACCAAAAGGTCGTCGACTGTTCGCGTCTCGCGAGAAAAAAATTCCTCCCTTTGGTTTACATTTTTTTATTTATTTTTTTTCCCTCTCTGATGATACCTTCGTAGCTCGAGCTATACTATTCGAGCGCCATGCCTTGTAAAATGACACGCGTTACGTTATCAAAGTGAAACGAAACCAGCCACACGAGTTTTTAGACGAAATCTTATTTGTACCTGTACAAAGGTCTTTTCATCGTGTATCTTTTTTAACCATACGTGAAAAAGATTCATAACGTTTTGTCGCCTCCCTTTGTGAAAATCTTGCTTCGAAATCAGCTTATAAATTAATTACGCTAAAACAAACACCGACGAACGACGATGAAATTATACCCTACCAGAGTTTGCGCTTTTTCCTTTTATTTCCAACTGTCGCGTTTTCCTTTTCGTTTAACCAACTCGTGCCTCGTCGCGAGTGGATTTTGTGTTCGCTTTCTCTTCATTGTGTATTATGATTTTGTTTCGTTTTTAATTTTTATTCCTGGTTTATTTAACGTATTGTGTTTTGATTTATGTTTCAGGATCGTATTGATCGTCGTCTGCGGAGATGGATTGTGTAATTATTCTGGATTTGTTCCTGTGCGGTTAGGTAAGCTGCTTATCCATGATCAGTAGTTTTAAATTGATTCAAATTGAAGCCTTTTGTGTTCCCTTTTCTCCAATGTTGACTACTTCCAAAAAGTGAAATTCCCGGATTTTTCATTTTTTCGAGATGAAAGGGAGGTAAATGCTCACAAAATTTCATGAGTCAGTATTTCGCAATCAGTCATTAGCCAAATTTTTGTAAAAATGATGGCTATTGCAGTAGGCCCAACTTTGGATAAAAAGGTCGGGGGTCAAAAATTTTGATAGTTCTTGACGTTTTGAGCTCAAACTAGACGATTCCCGGTGTGTCAGATTTTATATATATTTATAAGTTTCAGCACTTTTCAGCGCGATGGTGATTTTTACATTTTATGACCTGGAATCTGCTCTAATTGATCAAATCAACTCAAACTTAGGAAATGGGGTTCTTTTAGGACCTAGAATTGACCCCCGCAAGTTTGAAAGGTCAAAGTTGAAAATTACCGAAAGGTCATTTTTTTGGAGAGGCATAATATGACTCCAAATTGATGAAAAAGGTCCAAAATCATACCATTGGTCAGTACCCCCATTGTGATCAACGTATCTAAATTTCAGCTCCCTAGGTCATCCCCACCCCATTTAAGACAAGAAAAACCACATTTGACCCCAATTTTTGACCCCCTCACCCCTAAAATTGACCTAGAAGGTCCAAATTTTCATAATACAATGGGAGGGTGCTCCATAAGTGATTATTGCAGGTTTCAACCTTCCAACCCTATTTGACCTCTCTCAAGGGTCAAAAAGTGGATTTTTGGTGTATTTTACATGTTTTTCAATTTTTCAGACAGCCTACAGCCCCTCCAAATTGACCTAGGGGGTCCAAATTCTCACAGTGCAATGGGAGGATGTACCCAAAGTGCCTTTTGCATGTTTCAACCTTCCAACTTCATTTTTACAGAAAGGTAATTTTTTTGGAGGGGGCATAATATGACCCCGAATAGATAAAAAGGGTCCAAAATCGTACCATTGGTCATTACTCTCATTGTGATCAACATATCCAAATTTCAGCTTCCTAGATCATCCCCACCCTTATTAAGATGGGAAAAACCACATTTGACCCCAGTTTTTGACCCCTTGACCCCTAAAATTGATCTAGAAGGTCCAAATTCTCAGCATACAATGAGAGAGTGCCCCATGAGTGATCATTGCAGGTTTCAACCTTCCAACCCTATTTGACCTCTCTCCAGGGTCAAAAAAGTGGTTTTTTTTGCTATTTTACGTGTTTTTCAATTTTTCAGGCAGCCTGTAGCCCCTCCAAATTGACCTAGAGGGTCCAAATTTTCACAGTACATTGGGAGGATGTATCCGAAGTGCCTGTTGTAGGTTTCAACCTTCCAACCCTATTTGACCTCTCTCCAGGGTCAAATGTGTTTTTCGACGTTTAGGGAAGCCTACCTACAGCACCTCCAAATAGACCTAGAGGGTTCAAATTTTCACAGTACAACGGAAGGATGTACCCGAAGACCCTTTTGCCGGTTTCAACCTTCCAACCTCATTTTACCTGTTTCAGGGTGAAGACAGGTTTGTTACCATACTTTTTGTAGGAGGGAGAAGAGAGTTGGGCGAAGTCCGAGGGGGGTGCAGGGGGGACTTCGTCCCCCCCCCGTAGTTCAAGCGATGAGCAGAACATGAAAAAAGTCATCCGCAGTTCGTAGGTACTTGGGTGAATCCCAAGAGGGGGGTCCGGGGGGCCAATACAGGCGAAGCACATCAGCGAAGCGAGGGTGCGAGTAGTTCAAGAAAAGCGCAGAACACAAAAAAAAAGACATCCGCAGGAGGTAATTGAGCAAAGCCCAAGGGGGTGCAGGGTGGACAAAGTCCCCCCCCAAACACAGGCGAAGCTCAGGAGCGAAGCGAGGGTGCGAGTAGTTCAAGAGCCCTCAATAAAGTTTCAGAAGAGCCAACATTTTTTATGCCCATAATCCCCTTCCACAGCCCAATTCTTTGGTGAAAGATTATTTTTTGATGTGGTCCAATCTCACATTTTCTTCATTTGTGCTGTGTGAGAGGAGGGGGATATGCTCAAAACTATTAAATAAGTAGTCCTTTTATAAAGAAAATGAAATTTTCATTTTTTTGCTTTGTTCCTCAAGGTGTCTAATGGTCTTGATAGTCCTGCAAGTCCTGCTTTTCATCACTTTTCATCAAAAAATCCTGCCTTTCCAGCTTTTTCTTCAATCAAACTTCAAATTATCAAATTAATTTCTTTTTTTGACGGAATTCTGAAAAATTTTCGTAGAAAAGAGCTCATTTGTTGACTTTTTTTTAGAAGGAACTTGAATTACACATTTTTGAGACCTTTTGCTCTTGCTTCGCTCGAGCTATTTTCTCTTCCTTTTCCAAATAAAGAACTTATTGTTCAAATTCAAAAAATGTTCAAAGTTCAGATCACAAAAATAAACTCCTCTCTCTCCGTAAAGAAACTTTTTTTTTTTACTTTTCAAAACATGAATTTTTGAAATCTTTTGACTTTACTTTACCCGGGCTCGTTTTCTTTTTTTCCAAATTTGAATTTAAAAAAAAATCATTATTCAAATTTTAAAATTTTGAAGCAGAAATTTTTTCAAAAAAAAAAAATCATCATTCGAATACTATCTTTTTTATGCCTCTTGAAATACTAATTTTTGAGAACTTTTGCCCTCGCTTCGCTCTGCTTCGTTTGCGTTTTTTCAATTTTGCATTTTTTTTTCAAAAAAAATTTATTATTCGAATTTCGAAATGTTGAAGCGAAATAGGTAATAGTTAAACTTCTTATGAGTAACTTGTCACACAAAAAATATCGTTTTTTATACCTCTCGAAGTACTGATTTTCAAGAGCTGATATAAATGAAAAATAAAAATGTAAGAAAAAAGCAAAAAAAAAGTGCTATCAAATCCTGCTATTTTTCATATCAAAATGAAGGTCTTTTCAAACTCAGAATGATATACTGTTGTTGAATATATGTACGTATTACTTGAACCAAAATGAATGGAAAAAAGACTGAAACTAAAACTGGAAACTGGAACTCTTATTTTCAAGTTTTTTCAGTCTTTTTTTTTCAAAAATGTACAAAAAATCTTGAATTTTTAGAATTATTTTGCAGCAATTTCACCGATTTTTCATCTGAAAACGTGATATTATGATGAGAAAAAAGTGACCTCAGAATGGAATGAATCGTAAAAATAAGAGCAGTTGTCATAAAAATCCAAGCCCTGCGGTGAATCGACCGAATTCAGCGAAAACATTCATTTTGAGTTGAAAGTCACACAGAAAAAATGGTAGCCCCGGAGCTGAGGTGCTCCTTGAGGAGTGATATGGGTCCTCAAAGAGAAAGTATTTTCAAAAAAATAGTTCTATCCCAAAAGTGGTATTTGACATTTTGCATCCACTTTTAGGCCATTGTCATCAAAATCCTCGACCAACTTTTTGGGTTCAACTGAACGGTTGAAAATTTGCATTTATTTTTGGGTAAATTTGTATTTTGAAAATTTTTTCTACTAAAATACGTATTTAGCATTAATCAAGCCAAAACATCGAAATGTATCTTTTCTAAAACTGGCGAAATATTTTGGAATACAGTGGATCCAATTTTTGGTCATTATTTCCAATCAAAAAACCTCGCTATTTTCTCGATTTTATGAAATTTTTAATAAAATGTCCAAAAAATTGTCAACACTGGATTCCAAAAAATTTCCTGAATTTCAGAAATGACACTTTTCGATGTTTTGGCTAACAATAACATTATTGTAAGAGTAATTTCAATCCAGCCCACTCCCACGGTACCTACAACTTAAATTTTTGAAAATTGTCGACAAATATTTTTGAAACTATTCTTACCTAATTACTTTTGGAACACATCAAATCGATTTTACTCAAGTTTCAGCAGATCCCGAGCAATTGAACTTTGCGTATTATGACTAACTAATTAGTAGAGTAAAATTTGCCAAAAAAAAAAAAAAAAAAAGGGAAACAGCGGCCCTGCTCGGCTTCTCTTTTATAAATTTTATTGGTGGAGAAATACCTAAGTCGTTTATTTGAACTGTCTTTTGATGGAATTGAAAATTTCATTGAAGCAGTATGTTTCTGCGGCTGCTTTCATCAAAGGCTTAGCGAAACGAATTAGAAACGAGAGAGAGAGAAATGCGTATAAATACTAGATAATTAGTACACAAAACGGAAACTTCACATCTTACGACGTATATAATTTCACCTTTCTATCGTCTTCTACGTACTATACGCTTACTCGTTTGCTTTGTCTTTGTCGACGTCGTCGATCGTAATAGCAAAGTAGCAACATTGCGCAAAATGAAGGGGAGTATTTTACTGTCTTATGAAAAATTGTTACATAAGTTTCTCTCAATTGCTCGGTAAACATGTACGACAGCTGGAATCTCGAAAGAGCGATAAAATGTTGAGTAACTTTTTTCGCTACTCAATGTAACCGATCGTCCCCTCGTGTACGAGTTGCATTTCTTTATGGGTCTTACACTGTTAGAAGATATAGGTAAGGTATAGCTCGACAGATAGACAACAAGCTTGGTTCGCGTGCATAAGTATAAATACCGACGAGTTATACGAAATTAAAAAAGTTCACTGACGTTTAATTTACATTAAATTCTGCTCGACAATGCGATATTTTCTTTGTTCCGCGAGAGTGGCGTCAGCAAAGGTGGAGCGAAACTTATTCAGTACATCGATCTCTCAAGTTGCTACTTGCAAATTCTGCTTTTACTGTTTTAAGTTTCAACTTGGAAGAAAACGGCGCGGCGGCTGCTGCGGCGGTGGCGGCGATATTATGGCGACGACGAAACGAAACGAAACAGAGAAAAAAAAAGTACAGCTCGGGTTTATTACAATTCAAAAGTACCCGTGTAATTCATTCGCTGCGAATAAAAGCCGCGAGGAAACGCTTCATATTTCGGGCCAGGCGTGTTGATAGCTCACTAAAAGGCTGCTTTTATTGCGAAAAATATACTCGTACGTCTGTGTCTGGGCCACCGCGCCGCACAGCTCTCTACCTTTTACCATTTAGAGAAAAATAAATCAACTAAAAAAAGCCATCACGTCGACGAGCACGCAGGGGAACATTCTTCGAACGAATTCCATTTTGTTTTTTGTTTTTCTTGCGGCCAACTCCGCACCTTCGTGCCCTTCCTCTCCAAGTCCAGCTTTACTTCCGGTAACGAGAAAGCCATATAGGTGTATTGCATTGTATATGTTCATTTCTACTACGTACTTTCCCCCTTCTTTATCTGGATGCGAGTTTTATACGAAGAAGAAACTCGACCGTTTATTTTGCAGCGGTGGTGGGCGTCGAATTAGCCGCAAATTTGAAATTTATAACCGACAAATGCGCCAAGCTTCCGACGCAGATAACAAAAATACTCGTTTGTTTTCTAATTTTAAAATACTAGTCGAGGAGCCCGCATAAGGATCTATTGATCCCCCCCCCCGCCCCCCTGATAATCCTATCGGACAACTTATTTCCTAAAGGGATGGGACTTGCACGAAATTTTTTAAGTTGTGCAAAGGTAGATCGAAAGATCAGGCAAAAATTTATCACCTGTCAAAATTTCAAGTGCTAAAGTGCGTTTTTCGATTTTTGGTGAATTTTCGAAAATCAAATTTAGGCCAAAAATGAAGGAAAAAATCAAAATTTCACCAAATTGACCAAGAAAGCTGAAATTTGAGATACACCCTATTTTCGACATGCCAAATCGATTGGAAATGGTTTCAACCCGTTTTGAGCAGTTCTGGAGCCTCCAGCAGATTTTTGAAACTCGAAATTCCCACAAAATTCCATCAAATTGCAATTGTAAAGCTGAAATTTATTCTAAAAATTAATTTCAATACGCTACAAAGTCGACTGCAGGTGAATTTCGAGTCGTTTTGGAGCCTCCAGCGACTTTTTGAAAATTCCTGAAGCCTCCAGCAGATTTTTGAAACTTTAAATTTTCACAAAATTTCATCAAATGGAGATGGAAAGCTGAAATTTACTCTACACTCCAATTTTAACACCCTCTGAAGACGACTTCAGGTGGGTTCAAGTCATTTTAGAGCCTCCAGCGACTTTTTTGAAAATTACTGGAACCTCCAGTAGGTTTTTGAAACTTGAAATTTCCCCAACATTAATTTATCAAATGGAGTTGGCAAGCTGAAATCTACTTCGCAGACTACATGGTTGTTTCAAATGGTTTTGAAACTTCCAGCTACTTTGAGGAAATTTTAATTTTCCAAAAAAAACGCCATACAACCTTTCAAATTTCAAAATGTCGCTGGAGACTCCAAAACGACTTGAAATCCACCAGAAGTCAACTTCGTAGCGTATTGAAATTAGTTTGCAGAATGAATTTTGACTCTCCGTCTCAGTTTGATGAAATTTTTGGGAAATTTCAAGTTTCAAAAAACTACTGGAGGTTCCAGTAATTTTCAAAAAAGTCGCTGGATGCTCTAAAATGACTTGAACCCACTTGAAGTCGTCTTCAGAGGGTGTTAATAATTTGAGTGCATAATAAATTTCGGTGTTCCATCTCTATTTGATGAAATTTTGTGAAAATTTAAAGTTTCAAAAATCTGCTGGAGGCTTCAGGAATTTTCAAAAAGTCGCTGGAGGCTCCAAAACGACTCGAAATTCACCTGCAGTACTTCGTAGCGTATTGAAATCAGTTTTTAGAATAAATTTCAGCTTTACAACTGCAATTTGATGGAATTTCGTGGGAATTTTGAGTTTCAAAAATCTACTGGAGGCTCCAAAACGACTCGAAATTCACCTGCAGTACTTCGTAGCGTATTGAAATTAGTTTTTAGAATAAATTTCAGCTTTACAACTGCAATTTGATGGAATTTTGTGGGAATTTCGAGTTTCAAAAATCTGCTGGAGGCTCCAGAACTGCTCAAAACGGGTTGAAACAGTTTCCAATCGATTTAGCATGTCGAAAATAGAGTATATCCCAAATTTCAGCTTTCTTGGTCAATTTAGTAGAATTTTGATTTTTTCCCTCATTTTTGGCCTAAATTCGATTTTCAAAAATTCGCTAAAAATCGAAAAAGGCATTTTAGCACCTGAAATTTCGACCCAGCTCGAAAATTTTCTATTTTAGTGGTGGAGCCTGGAGCCCGCACACGGATCTATTGCACCCCCCCCCCCCGATCGATCCTCCGGGACAACTTTTTTCTTAAAAGGAGAGTCCTAAGGAACATTTCTATCCCTTGTCCTCGAAAAAAAGACGGGTCAGCCAAATTCGAAAATTTTGCGTGAAAATTGTTGAAATTTTGGGAAATATCGAGTTTCAAAAATCTACTGGAGGCTCCAGTAATTTTCAAAAAGTCGCTGGAGGCTCCAAAACGACTTAAAATCCACCTGCACTTGACTTCGTAGGGTATTGAAATTAGTTTGCCGAGTAAATTTCGGCTTTCCAACTCCATTTGATGAAATTTTGTGGGAATTTCGAATTTCAAAAATTTGCTGGAGGCTCTGGAACTGCTCTAAATGGTTTGAAACAGTTTCCAATAGATTTGGCGTGTCGAAAATCGGGTATATCCCTAATTTTAGCTTTCTTGGTCAATTTGGTAAAATTTTGATTTTTTCCCTCATTTTTGGCCTACATTTGATTTTTAAAAATTCACCAAAAATCGAAAAAAGGACTTTAGCACTTGAAATTTAGCCAGGTGATAGATTTTTGCCTGATCTTTCGATCTACGTTTGTACGGCTTAAAAAATTTCGTGCAAGTCCTATAATGGAACGCAAAATTTTCAATTTCCGCTGACCTGTCAATCAAAATGGCCGCCATTTTGTAAGTAGGGCCACTTATTTTTTGAGGACAAGGGCTAGAAATGTTCCTTAGGACTCCCCTTTTACGAAATAGGTTGTCCCAGAGGATCGACGGGGGAAGGGGGGACAATAGACCTTTATGTATGCTCCCGGATATACAGACGGACGGATTAAAGTTGAGTCTGAAGTATACAAATTTCGGCTCCGATTTAAACGAGAGTTGAACTTTTCGAAAAGGCAGATCAAAATTCCAAAAAACGAACTGATTACTCAAATTTTGGCTAGTTTTTGACTTTTTGGTACATTCCATCGTCGAATCAGCGTATGATTTTTGGGTTTAGGTAGCACCTCACCTACCTACAGCCCTATTTAGGAAAAATTTAATCGAAAGTAAAACAGTTCTAGCGTAAATATGGGAAACTTGTTCGTCCGACGCAATGCCAACGTATTATACCATTATAAATATTATAAATGAATTTTTTCGCCAAACAAAGACATCCCGATGGCTGCAGTCCAATTATCGATTACCCCCCCCCCCTCCTATACCATACTCCCCTTTCCTTCTGTACGTCTCTGGCACACCATATCACAACGACAAGCTCACCCCTGCATCCCTCCAAAGGGAAAAAAGACCTGTATAAAAATTCGCGAAAAAAATAAGTTTTTATTTGGGTTATGCTTGTCGCCGCTTTGTTATTTCTCCAGCACCGTTCGCCGGGCCGGGCCAGGCAGCGAGCAAGCAAAGACGAGTTATAAAATATTTGTAACGTTTTATCTCGGGCGTTTAGGTTGCCGAGTTTCTATTCTTTGCTCACAGTACGATGGTATATAACGCGCCACTTTTTAATAGAGGGGAGCAAAAGGAAAACTTTGACCAGGAAATTGCCTCATTTTTCTTTTCCATAATGGAAAGAAAATTGAGCTTAAGCAGTGACATTTTTACGAATTTAGAAATACTACCGATCTTTGTTGGGCGTTTTTTTCTTTCATTCTCGTTGCTCTACCGCTCCCTGCCCCTCTTGCCTTTTTCGTGCGATAAAATTATCTAAAAATTATTCACGCGAAAAGGATTTCCGGTATTTTTTTTTTCGTGATATGCCACTGAAGATTTTATTTATTGGAGGAATATTCCTTTAATGAATCCGCGCGAAATAAAAAAGGACCGTAGGATAAGTAATAAGCTGGCTAATCCGGATTGCAGAATTCGTAGTGGGCTGGTGAGGTAATTACCGAAATGAAAATGAAAATTCGATTTCAGACGCGAGGTTTTTGAACAATGTACACTGTACAGGTTGCATAAATGGTGGAATTAATGCACGCTGTGCATTTTGAAAAGAACCAATCATTCTTAAGAAGTCTTTTGAGAACATTTTTTGTTTTTTTTTTGCCTCCACCTCAAAGTTGATTGTTGTGAAAGAAATTCCTGAAAATTTGAAATGATTCAGTGCAAGAAAGTCTCCTCCAACAATCACATTTTCTACGGTTTTATTACATTCTGAAACTCTAGAGATTTGGTCAAATTTCAACAAAAAAACATTATTCAATGATTTTGACCCCTCTCCCCTTCCAACGATGAAAAATGGGAACTTCAGTGTGGGCTCAAAAAATAAGAACAGGGTGTCTCACAAAAATAAAAAATAAAAAAGCAGGACTTTAACATGACATTTTTCAAACAATTGGGATTTTTTAAGAGAAGGAAGGGAGTGGGCGAGGCAAAATTTTACATTTGAATTTTTTGCTTTTCCAATGTGTCTTCAAACATTCTAAGATTTTTTTCAAGCAAACGGATGTCGAAAATATAATTCTATCGTTTCAATTTTTGATTTTATTTTCATTTCTAAGGTTCATGCTAATGTAATGAAATCGAACGAATAAAAAACTTTTTTCAACATAACAAATTTTTTAAAAATGTACAAAAATTTAATGGAAAATTTTGAACGATATTGGGGAAAAATATACCAATTTTTCGAAATAAAACGGCGAGTTTCAAAGTACAATGAGTCAGAGATTAAATAACAATTTTGTCATTTGAAAGGTATAACTTTGCCTAATGTTCAAATAAAGTATAAACATTTTTATTTCTCCTTCAAGTCCTGAATTTTTTCTGGCTTCGGAGATTTCAGATCATGTTCTTTCCAAAAATCATGGTCCCATTCGAATCGGAGGAAGGCTCCTCAAGAAGCTCCCTTGTCAGAACAGATGTAATGGGGAAATATGCCCTGACTGCCACAGGTAGTCCATGTCGTACATATTGCATAAGCAATATTTCGAAGATGTACCTCATGAATAGGGCAACCCAAAATATGCTCTCATTCAAGGTAAAATATTCAATATATATTCGATTTTTTGAGGTGAAATATTCGACAAAAATATTCAATTACCCCTAAAATATTCAAAAATATTCGACATCAAATTTGGTATCGTTTCACTCGCCTTTACAAGCACATTACAAAAATTGCTACATTGTTGGGTTTTGTTTCCTAAAAATCACATGCACTATTCGCAATTTCGCAAAATGGAATAAAATTGTTGAATTAAAATTCTATTTTGATCGTCAAAAAAAGAAAAAAAAATCGAAGCTTAATTTAAAATTCAATCTTCATCAATCATCAATATTATCATCATTAAAAAGAGCCATTTTTTTCATCTTCAACATTCTGTGAAAATGACGTTTTCTGTGTTCCGATTCTCAAAATGCAAAAATTTCCAAAATATTCAAAAATATTCGATAAATTGCGAAATATGTGGTAATTTAAGACAAAAATATTCAAATAGCAATCAAATATGTGAAAATATTCATTTTAAGGCAAAATATTCGAAAATATTCGAAATGAAGTAGGTCTTAAATGAAAGGCAATTTTCTGAAACGTAAACTGATTTTGTTACATTTGTAATCGGAGTGCTACAAAAAAACATTCAAAAAAATATATTGGGTTGCCCTACTCATGAAGGTCATTTTATTTTGGTTCTTCTAGATCTTTCGATCATATGATCCCCCTGGGTGTTTCTCTACGCTAACAGTAAATGACAATGTGTGAACTATTGACGTCATAGACGATTCACGAACTCGAGGTATCTCTCTGAGAACGTCGAGCTCGCCTCCTTACTTGATTCCTGCTATTCGCGGTGGCAAGGTCTTGTCTTCAATTTTACCCAATTTAATATAGAATGTGTCGTGCTAGTTCTTTTATTATTTCAATCCACCTTCGGTGGTTAATACAAATTTATTTCAAAGGCTTAACGTAACCCCCGATGGGGATCCTTTAATTATCTCTCTATTTCTTGGACCCTTCACCAGAATCCGGACTGGGAGAAGTGGCAACCCTATGAAAGTGTTTCTAAAACTAGAATCTACGCTCGGGACTAGTATTAGGGGACCCACAGGTGAGTAGATTAATGCGTACTTTTCATACTGGGATTTTACCCCGATCAAATACCTCCTTTAGATTAACTTCTTCACTTTTATGTTGGTCAATATTCCTGCCTGCGGACATGGGGATTTAGCGTGAACCATGGACGTAGGTAGAACGACGTAGGGCGCAATTTCATCAGGCGTTCCTACTAATTTTAATATTACTTTCTATTTCGTTGACGAATGTATCATTCGTAACTTATGATTATACTATTATTCTAGCATAGATGTATGTGTTTTGCCTATGCTAGTTAGTAGTTACACTAGTTTTACCTTCGTAACTTCTAAAGTATTTGTAGACCTGTAATATTTCATGAATACATCACATTTTGGGACATGAAATGTTCACTCGAGTGTTTTTATTTAACATTCTTTTGAATTAAAGTAATAGCATGGTTGTAAGGGTGGTGACTCTCCGTAATTTGAGCTAGTTTGGTAGAGGAAATTATTCCTTCTCTAAGGAATAATTCTTGCAATGATTCCCTCGATGTAATTATCATAATATCACCCTATTGTAATTATTCCAATCCGTACTATTACACAGATCCTTCATTTTTTTTTTGAATTTTTAGTTTTTTGGCCTTCAGTAATTGAAAAATCAACTTCAGTTGCTCAAAATTTGGTTCTGAGGCGTTGGTGACAAGTTATTTCAATAAGCCAAATTTCAGAAGAAATCAAAATTTAATTCTGAAAGTCTCCTTGTGAGAAAAAATGTTGAGTGATTTTTTGGCAAGTGCCAAAGCAATGAAAGTAGGTGCAAAGGTCAAAAAATTTCTGCCACCTTGACTGTTTCTTATGAATATGTAATTTATGAGTAGTTTTTTTCACTTCATTACAAATTTAGACTGCTTCTCTCAGTCATATTTTCATGAAAATAATTGGTAAAAAGCCTTGTAGATTATCCAACTGGTCATAGTCACAATTATTCTCAACGATTGAAAAAGTTTTCCAGGCTCCCCGCTTTATTTTGAAAACAGCCTGTATGTTGAAGGTTGGGAAATTTAAAAAAATTGTCAAGAAAACCAGAAAAAGCCAGGGAAAATAATCACCCTAATTGAGTGAACATCCCAGTTCGCCAAGTTTTCCCTGTTTTGTAAAGTTTGAGGCCCAAAAAATTTTCATGGATACAAAAACCACCATAATCATGAATTTCGATTGTTGTATTCAACACCTGGGCACCATAATTGAAAACTTTTTTCATTTTTTATTTTTTCAAAAAAAAAAAAATAGTTTTCTAAAAATGAACGCAACATTTGTCAATTTTCTTCAGGAAACCCATCACCTTAATTGAACGCTACGCGCACGAGATAAAAAATATATTCAAAACGCCTTATGGATTCGAAGAATAGGCAAAACATTCACCATGTAAAATATTTTCAATCTGATTGTTGCTAGAACTGCTGACGAAGCCTAGTCCCACATCGTGTACCATTGTACTATACACAAAGTACATATACAGGAACGTATAGAAAAGATGTCGTATAAAGATTTACGTAAATGGGCGAAGCGCAGCAAGCACTTTCGACAAATACTACCCCTGTTCACCTACATAGCGCTTATCAGGCTGTGTGCAGATGAAAAAAAAACGAAAAACGACGAAAGAAAAGGAAAAACACTACCACCACGTAAAATAAAAGGGTAGAAAAAAATCATCATAATTTTCTGGCGATAAATTGCCCTTATATACGTCAATCGGTATCGCGATAAAAATAAGCATCGATGTGTCTGTTTTGTACGATTCGTTCTCGTAACGACGAAAATTGTAGTACATGTAGTGGTAAAGAGAAGAAAAAAAATATTATTTACTCGCAATTGAGAAAGCGAACTTTTACCCCTTTTTACGCTTAGCACAGTAAACGTGTTTCTGTACGACGATGTAATGATACGAACAGAATAGGAAGAAGATTCATTTTTATTTGTAAATCCGTATATACGAGGAAGAGAAAAAAGACTTACGAGAACCATAATTTTTATACGCCGGAGTCGATGATGCCTTTGGAAATGGTCTGATGGATGCGAATTCTGGTCGATTTATTATTTTCTACATTCGCTCGTCGCTATATATACGAGTCTATATATACTATGATGCGACGCGGCGTGGTGGAATGAATCGAAAACGCTTGTGTACTGTATTTCAATGTTGAGGGGGTTCGCTTTATCGGTGTATTTTTTTTATTTTTATTTCCCTAACAAATATTGAACGTTCTATACGTATCCAAAAGTCCTTGGAATGTCAAGGCGCAAGTGGATGAAAAGTCGACGAAAAAATATCTATACTAAAATAGTACCACGATTTTTTTTCTTTTTCGAACCTTAAATTTTTGATATATTTTGGACAATGTTCGACCGAAAAGTGGAGTATAAAATGAGAATGAGCGGTTTGTCGTAAGTCATTATATAACGCTATAAACTATCGAGAGCTATACTTCTTCTTGCTCGTGTCTGTCGACGCACATTTTACCAAACTTTACACACGCCCTCCTGTACATAAGCGTATAAACTAAAAGTATACGAGTCAGTTTGACCATTCGTTCTCGATGCAGACTTGTTTCCGTAAACGTGGTTCGCAGCTAGACTGGAATTGTATTCGAGTGGCGCCTCCGAGGTGTGTTTTTGTTTCAGTTTGAAAGAAAATTAAGCCAACTGAGCGAGGGAAATGATGGTTTGCGGTTTGAAAATTATTTTTTCCTCGGTCAAGGAAAGCGAAATTAATGCGAACGTGGAGATTTAGAAGGCCGCGGCCGCCGGCTCGTCCGTCGTCGTGCCGGTTCACTGCCGTTATACTTATGGCTGGCGTTCCAAACAGATACGCAGATTGGTCGAAATTTATCGTTGGCGATACTTTGGATGAGAACAACTCGTTATGGTGTAATTTTTAATCGTTTCTGCGGTTGTTTGGTCTAAACGAGTGTTGATTTTTGGAACGTGTTGTGTTGGTTGCTGTGGGAGGGGAGAAGGAGGGGGGTTGAGAAGAAAATTTGTGTAAAAAACTTACTCTGAGATGATTTGATTGGGTTTTTTATATGAAATATTTGCTCACCTGCAACAAAAAAATAATACAAAATAATTAGTACCGATTGCTGAAAAATTAGTGACAAATTGGATAAAAAATTAAATCGTTGAAATTTCAACATGCAATTTTGAAAATAAGTTATAATTAATTCAATGCGAGAGGAAAGAAGGTCACTTTGAGGTACCTGTCTAAGAAATTTTCTAATTGAAGTTTGAAACACTGACCTGCGAAATTGACCGAGTTTTGGTGAGACTGCTGCGTTGTTCAAAATATAAATTGTGAATTCAGATTTCGGCCATCGAAACGTTTGGTCCTACGTTGTTTGTGATTTCCAGAATTACAAATGATTTCATAGAAATTCAAGTTTTTACAGCATTTTTGCACAATTTTAATGCTTTTTCGTTTTTTTTGCACCTCTTACTACGTCTTTTTGGCTGATTTTCATCAATTTTCATGCGTTACTTGTGTTTTGAAGGGGGTTCAAAGTATTTTCTTGCCATTTTTGCTCAAGTTCGACAAAGTTCATCGAAATTTCGACATTTTTTGTCGATTTTCCGTCAGTTTGATTCTTTTTGGAATGAGTTTATTTCATTTTTACCAAATTTCAACACTTTTTCACACGTTATTGACTTTAGCTGAAATTTCGTTTCAAATTGTTTTTAAGAGTTATTAGGTGTCTTGTTCTTTTTTGATTTCCTTAATTACATTTTTACAAAATTCAATACCGTCTCATGCCTTTTTTGTCAAATTTTTCAAAAATGTTATGGCTTCTCATGATTTACAGTCATTGGTAAAATACTACCTAAATATTATATTTCTAGGCAAAATTAAATAAGCTTATGTATAAGATGTATTTGTAAAATCTCTTTATAACGCTTTTGAAATTAATACAGTCCACTACTAAAAGTTATATAGATATATTTTGTTCCTTGTGTATTTCCAAATTGGTCCTTCGGGCTGGATATATCTTTACCGCCACTATCCGAAAATGGAGACCATCTCCAAACAAATGAAGACAAAAGTGATGACGACGACACCAACACGAGTTCAACAAGGAGTTCAGATGATGATCGGTGTCACTGTAAGATAATATTCAATGGGTTGAAAAAGATCAAAACCGATAACAATCCACTCTCCAAACTACCTGAAATTATCGACAAAGAACTGAAAGAACTTCAGAATCTAAATTTTAAAAAAAGTATCAAACGAAATCAATCAACTGTGAATTGGATAACAACATCAACCTGCAAGAACGAACTGAATTTCTGCAAATATACAAGTATCTTCATAATTGTCTAATTGCCCATTGTACTTCACTAAAAAAGATTCAAAATCAACAGACTTTGTTGATTCAACTTCAACAATTTCAATGGTGTACAAGGCACATGGATTAACTTCTGAAACATCTTCACGACAATGGTCCTTAAAAACGAAAATATGACCAATCTTGAGAAAAATATCTCTGCACAATTGCCTTAAAGGTGATGCGAAAGATCTTATAAAGAACATCGACATTGCCTAAAACAATTAAGGTGCACCTGGGCAAGTCAGAATGATTTTTCGCAATTTCAACTTTGACCAGCTGTTACTCCCCTTCTGATGAACCAATATGGATCAAATTTATTACAGTAAAAGCTCGTTATAACGCTGATTTCGTTATAACTCTGATTTCTTCCGGTCCCTTGACATCCCCATTTAAACCAATGTAAAAATCGCGATATAACGCTCTTAAGCATTTAAAAATCGCGTTTTAACGCTCTAAAATTTTGACAATTATCGTTTAATTTCGTTGATTTAAGGCATTCAACGACTAGTTTTTGGTCATTTTACATCATTTATCATAAATCATTCAGATTACAATAAAAATTACTCAACGAATTCAGCAAAATATGCACTTAAAACGTTGAACTAATCACTCCATTGGATTTTTCACGTCAAAACCTCCCAATTTTTAGACCCCTGCAAGGTCCATTGGTGAATTTGGGCTTAAAATTGGTTGAAATGAAAATCCTGAAACCAAATCAACCCGGAACCGAAACAAATTTTTCAATCCCAAAATGAATCCCCAAACAAATTCAATCCCAAAATGAAAAAATTTCAATCCCGAAATCGTTTTGGTCCCACAGCTCTGCATATTATCGAAACAAAAAAACAATAGAAGACGCATATCGGAAGAACTTGAATCAAAACGTAAAAAAATTATAGCAGATAAACACGATGACCTGGAAAGAATATTGTTACATTGGTTTACTCAAGCTCGAGCAATTAATGTCCCTGTTGATGGCCCATTATTTCAGAGTAAAACTCTAGAAATTGCCAAAAAATATGCATTTAAATTCGAAATATTAGGTACTAGTTTACCTACGTACATCGTTTCGACTTTCTTTATAACGCTTTTTTCGCTTTGAAATGAGAATTCGCGGTATAAAACGAGACTTTCGGTTATAACGCGCTGGGGCTTATAACGCTCTTTTTCTCCGGTCCCTTGAAGAGCGTTATAACGAGCTTTTACTGTATGTAGGTTCCCATAAGGGTTCTTAACCTATAATAAAAATTTGAGCGCGATTGACACAGTAGCTTTCGCTCAGTGGAATAAAATATAAACTGTCCTGACTTGCCCCAATGGGGGGAAGTCAGAACAGGCTAAACTTTGCAGAGGTGTAGATCACAAACCGAGCGTCCTAGAAAAATTGCACAGAAACAAAATTGTAGAGAATTTAATTCTCTTTGAGATCACTCTCATCAGATTTTCACTAGGACGCACGGTTCGTCCGCTATATGCGAAAAACTAAGAAATAGAAAGTCTGTATTTTAGACCAAATTCAAAATAAGTTCAAAACAACAACAAAATACAATTGAACCAAAGACATCTAAAATGAAACTGAATCGCGAAAATTTTTATGCCGTGATGAAGTAGGGGTAGTACCCTCAAGTCACCTTTAGTGGCACTTCGCCAGATATAAACCTCTAGGCGCTAGAGCAAGTTTTCCAACTTACCCCAAATTCCAACTTACCCCGAATTCCAACTTTCCCCAGTGCACCTTATCTCAGTAGTCTTTGCCAATTAATCTCAGTCTTCCAACAGAACTTCGCAGTGTTCCAAAGTATCATTCAAGAAAATGAACTCGATCCAGTTTCTCAAGTCATGATATCGCTATTTCTTACAAAAATGTCAAAAGAAGAACTGACTGGGAGAAAGAACTGTCTTCAAAAAACAAATTTTATACATTCAACTACAGGGTGTTCCAGAATAACCTTTCACATTTTGGTGAGCACTGATCTGCGTTCAAATGGTGTTAGGGGAATGGTAAAAGCGGTTCCAGGTAGCCAACACATGCCGAATTATGTTTCAGTATTAATTTTTTACCATGGAGAAGTGGACGGCTGTGCAGCGCGCTTTTATTGTAAAGGCCTTTTTCAAAAATAATGACTCTTACATTAGTGCAATTCGTGCCTTCCGCAAACATTTTAAACTTACCGGTAAAAGTGAAGTGCCATCGAGGCCAACAGTGAAATTATGGGTAAAAAACTTTGAGAAAACCGCTCATGCTTGTAAAAATAAGCCTACAGGTCGGAAAAGATCAGTAAGAACGCCAGAAACAACGGACCGAGTAAGGCATTCAGTACAGACTACCCCTACCACTTCAATACGTAAACGAGCGTTAAATTTAAAAATCAAACCAACTTCTCTGCAACGAATTTTATCTGAAGACCTCAGTTTCCATCCATATAAGATTTTAATCATTCAAAAGTTACAAAAAACTGATTTTGTGAGAAGAAAATCATTTGCCGAGGATATGCTTACAAGAATTGATACTGGTGAGATTCCATTGAACTCGTTACTCTTTACTGATGAAGCTCATTTTTATCTAAACGGTGATGTGAATAAACAAAATATGCGCTACTGGTCGACAGAGAATCCGATGATAATACACGAGAAACCTCTACACTCCGCTAAGTTGACTGTTTGGATGGGCGTGGCTAAATTCGGTATAGTGGGACCGTATGTGTTTGATGAAACGGTGAACGGTGAGAGGTATCGCAAAATGTTAAACGAGTTTCTCATTCCTGAATTGAAACGCAGACACAAGTATAGAGTTACTTGGTTCCAACAGGATGGCGCTACCTGTCATTCCGCAACGGACACGATTTCTTTATTGCGTGAGCATTTTGGTCATCGAATAATTTCGCTGAACACAGAAATTTCATGGCCACCTCGATCCCCTGATTTTTCAGTATGTGATTTTTTTTTATGGGGTTACCTCAAGTCAAAAGTATATCAAGATGATCCTAGGACTCTGAAACAGCTCCTAGATAATATTATTCGTGAATCAAGACTGATTAGAAGAGAAATGCTCAACAAAGTGTTCAATAATTTTAAAAAACGTTTGGTCGATTGTGTCAAAAATGATGGAAAACATCTTGGTGGAATAATTTTTAAAACTTAATTTATAATGAAAACTCAAATATATGGTCTAAAAACGGCACATTTCTACTTCATTTTGGTTATAAAAAAATTTCCGTAACCATTTTTCTCTCAGAGCTACTAATAAAACAAAAGTGAAAGGTTATTCTGGAACACCCTGTAGTTCCTGGAATACTTATATGAAAGCTCAAGCAAATGCACTCATAAGAGCAAATCCGCAACCATCTGGACAGTTTCTGAAAAGAAGCATCAGTAGGTCAGCCATAGTGGCGCAGTCATCCAATACCATGTTCTGCCAATATTGCAAACATACCACTGATCATTTTTCATGCATAAATGTCCAGACTTCCTGAAGTTAGAACCAGTTGAACAAAATATGTTTGTGAGGAAGCAGTGACTCTGTTTCCAATGTATGTGACGAAAATGTAATGAATCCTGCAAGAAGTTCGCATGCAGAATCTGCCGTGGCTGTCACAACACCTTGATCCACTGTGATAAGAATGCATTGAGAACCATTACACCTGGTATATCTAACTCCAACAAATCCTAAAACCGAAAAGACATTGATGAACCTGTCAGCAAATCTGGTAGGAATATAAATCATTCTAACTCTTATTCTTGTGTTGAAACTACAGTCATTTTAATGTTTTTTTTATGATCTTTTGCATCATTGTTAGTCAGTTTCTACCCTTTTTCATGCACTTGTGGCAAATTTTTCCAAAAATTGAAATTTTTTGTAATTTTTTTTTAAAATGAATTTGATGTTTTTGGTTGTGTTTTGCTATTTTTTCTGAATTTCAACCAACTATTTACATGTTTTGCTCTTTTTTGCCAATTTTTCATCATTTTAATTTTTTTTAAAAGTATTTTTGCATCATTTTCATACAATTTCAGCTCTTTTTTTGAAAAATTGCATTGAAATGTTTTTTTGGACATTTTTTACTGTTTTTTCAAGTATTTTTACATCATTTTTACAAAATCTGAAACACCTTTTCTAACTGAAATTTTGTCTTTTTTTGAAAATATTCAAATTTAAGCCTAATAGTAATTTTTGAATGTTTTTGCTTCGTTTTTTCGAAAATTTGTAACTTTTCATGCATTTTTTGTGGAATTTCTCTTGGATTTATTACTTTTTAGGGGTTTACGGTAATTTCGATGTTTTTTTTCGCGTTTCTGTACATCATTTTTACACGATTCAAACACTTATTCGTACGTATTTTTGATATATTATTTTCACACTTTTTAAGGCTGTTCAGTGATTTTAATTCTTTTTCGAGTGTCTTCACATCATGTCAAGTATTTTTGCCAAATTTTACTAAAATTTCGTTGTATTTGATTAATTTTGAGTGATTCGAAGTCTTTCACTAGTTGACTAAGCGGAGGCAAAAGCGCTTGAAAATTGATGTTTCGAAAGGTATAAAAATGAGGTTTTTTGTGTGATGAGTTAGGGTCACGGGTGGTTAGTTGTCAATAATTGTTAGTTGTCAAATTGCGTTTTTAAAAGGATAAATGAACGCTATCTCCACGAAACCTTCATAATAACTTCATGCTATACCTACCAATGTTCCAACATGCAAAATTGGCAACATAGCTTTTTATTTGGGGATACAGTTTTGAAAAAAGTGATTTTACAGGTGCGAAGTTACACATGTTAAATTGGAACTTTTCGTTTTTAAACATCAAAAATTTGTCAAAAGTAAATAAATTATACATCAATTTAAAGGAAATTTTATCATGGATTCAGTAATCACATGTTCAATTACAAAAAATTTTGAAATGGATAATATTTTTTAGTACAAAGTTGAAAAACGAGAAGTTGTTAGTTATCAAAAAAGGGAATATTGTTAGTTGTCAATGAGATAGTTTACCAAAATATGAATCAAAGTGGAAAAATATTTTTAGAAAATTATCTATTGCATTATTGAATCATTTTTTTTCTGCCTTTCATTCTATAAAACGAATAAAAAGTTGAATTGATCGATTTACCTACGCAAAAAAAAATTCAAAGAGTGACCAGTCAATTTTCAAGTCGTTTATGGATATTTTTTCAAGTTTTTGGGTTTATCTAAAAGTTTAGTCCTTCTCACGTGTTATCTTTTTGAAAATTTTCAAATATTGAATTGTAAGTTTTTTTTAATCAATAGTGAATGCGTGTTTGACAACTTACAACAGGGGTGGTTGTTAGTTGTCACAAAAAAGTATCTCACTAAATCCACCATTAACTATTCATCACATGAACCAAAATTCAATTTTAAAAAAAGAAAACACGCGCAAAGAATCAAGCTTTCAAATGAGCCCAAAACCGAAAAAAAATATTCATAAATGGCTTCAGAATCTTCAAAAAACTTTTTTTTTTGACAACTAACCACCCGTGACCCTATAGGTAATACTTGTAAGAAGTTGATTATTTTGCTTCAAAATTTTGAAATTTTAATGATGATTTTTTTTTCTTGAAAAATTCAAAATTGAAAAAAAACAAACAGGGCAGAGCAAAGTGAGGGCAAAAGCTCTCGAAAATAATTATTCCGAAAGGAATAAAAGCGATGGAATTTGTACAATGATTTTTTTTTTGTTGAAAAATTCAAAATCAAGAAAAAAAGTAAATTTTTTTTTGTGCAATAAATGAAGGGGTTTATTATTTTTGCTTCAAAATTTTAAAATTTGAATGATGATTTCAAAAAAATTTCAAACTTGGAATAAAAGCAAAAGAGCCCGATTGAAGCAAGGTCAAATAAGGCTTTCAAAAATTCATGATAATATTGATAATCATATGTATTACATACATACAAACGTTGAGAATCGCAATTCCAATTCCACCCCAGCCTGGCTGAAATATAATTCTTCTACGCGTAATCTGAAATACGAGTACGCAACGTGACCGAAACGACCCTACGACGAAGAAAGGCAAAAACATGGAAAATAGTACGTAGATGTACCCAAAGACCCACCACTTGGTAAAAACTTTCAACTTAACGAAACTCGTGTCTGTTGATGATATTCACATTATTTACAGTTTTCTTATTACGGTCACTCGAGTGGACGAAATTAGCTTGGTAAATGCTCAGCGAGAGGAATTTCATCTCTCTCGTTATTTCTTATCCGTTCGTACCCTTCGTCGACCTACTGCCTCTCGTTGTACAATACTTATGTACGTTTTCGTTCTTCCTATTTTCAAGGGTCTTCTGCAACTCTTCGACCACCTACTCTAGACTATGGTATCTCGAATTACGCGACGAGCGTAAGATTTCACCGCAATTGGACTCGTGTGCATTGCTTTTCACAAATATGGTACTCGGTAACTCGCTCACCGTACATAAGTATAATAATGAGTAATGTTATTCCGCAGAAAATCATTCGTCCTAGCGCACCTAATCTCGGTTTGCACGCGATTCTAATGATCACTGAGATGAAAAAAATATCTGGTCCAAATAGATCACCAATCTGTGTAGCTCTCCTCTCGGGTTATTTGTCTTCGTTATATTATTATTTAGTAGAAAGAAAACCGCGAGCTGTGTTTCCCGTCGTGTCATTTTGTGCAGTACAACGTATTACATCTCGGTTTCTTTCCATTTTCGCCGCATAACATCACCGCACATCCGTAACGACAGCAGGGTGAATTCCTTAATTGAACGACATCCGGGCCTCACTCGTCGCTATAGTACTGTGTAACGCGGTAATTCGAGCAGGGTATTTCGCGTCGAGTAGATACCATTTCGAGGATACTTGACGAATGCTACTACCCTCTTTACAACTTTTTCCCCTTCATGTCGTCAGTGCTGGCGTTGAACGTGCGACGCTGCTGCTGGTGTAGAAAAATAATGACGAATTTTACTACTCTACATCCACATCGTTCTCGTCGTCCGGTCAGAATGTGGTCGTCGATCGATACCTTACTGAAAAAATCATTTTTCATTTCATCTCTTCCACGAGTTCTGGATTAATAACCCTCGATGCGACCCCGATGAATCACCCTTTTGAAAAATTACCTTTCGAAGAGAAACCAAATCCTCGTCGGAGGTGTTGGTAAGCAGCATCCTTCCTCTAAAGCATACTTTTTTTCGGGATTCCTCGAGTGACGACGACGACGTCGTGTATAGTAAAGCGTTTTATAAATTGACTAGTGAGAAAAGTTCGGATGCAAGTGTAACAAAGGGAATAGAATCTTTGTAGTTTGTACTGTGAAAGTGGGGTGGGATTTACATTTGGAATGGGTACTCCGCAACCTGGACATCGATACTCGTGAAGATCATTTATTTTTTTTGCCATCTTCATCTCATTCCATCCCCATTATCATTTTAAAATATATTTATTAGAAATTCAGAATCATCTATAAAAGAAACAGGATAGGTACCGGTTTATCAGACTTCAGTGTTTGTGTTTTCGTGAAAATATGATGCTCACTCATCAAAAAATAATTCATCGTTATTTCTATATTTATATGTATCATCTCCACCCTTTTATGTACCTTACACATTTTGTAAAAATCTACCTCACTCGTCTTTGAACAACCTACTCTTTCTCTCAGTTTTTAGTCTGCTGGATACTTTCAAAAGATTTCAATGGTCCAATGATTAATCTCCAACAAAACTGATAAACTTTAAAAGCTCAGATTTTCATTGTAAGTGGACTTCCAGTTTATCTACCTATTAGTGGAATTCAAAAAAACATAAAAGATTCGAAATGATTAGTTGGAATTGAAATGCTCAAAGTTGAACTTTTACAGTAAAATGGAAACATTTTCTAGTGAAAGTGGACAATTACTCATGTTGAGGCAAACTGATAATAAAAGTAAATTACCAGGTAATTATTCGACCTCAATTTGAAAAAAAAACACACCTAGAAGCCCAAGGAAAGCGAGGGCAAACAAATTCAAACATTCGTATTTTGAGACGTAAACAACAATGTTTTTTTTTGATGAATTTATTTTTTGACAACACAATTGGAATGCATTCAATTGAAAATTTCGATTTTGAAATAAAGAAATTGATGCATTTCTCAGTGAATTGTTCGTGATCGTGGGAGTATTAATTCATTGAAGGGAATCATTTTATGAACGAATCGATTAATGTTTTAAAAGAACCATTCACGAACGAATAGATTCATTTTTAGCGAATCATTCGTCAACGAATTGATCAATTCTTTAATTGATGAATCAATTCATTCGCGAATGATTTTCCAAAAATTATTCAATTCATTTGTGAATGATCGCCAAAAATTATGTAAATGAATCGATTCGTTCGCGAATGTTTCACCAAAAATCATTCAATTCGTTCGTGAATGATTCACTAAAAATTATTCAATTCGTTCGTGAATGATTCACTAAAAAATTCAATTCGTTCACTAATGATTCACCAAACCAAACATTGAAAGTTAATGAATCGATTCGTTCGCGAACGAGTCATTTATACGCATCAATGCGGTCGTGAATATGACATCGCCACAAATTATTCAATTCGTGCGTGAATGATTCACCAAAAATTATTAAGTTCGTTCGTGAATGATTCACTAAAAAATTCAATTCGTTCGCTAATGATTCACCAAACCAAACATTGAGAGTGAATAAATCGATTCGTTCGCGAACGAGTCATTTATACGCATCAATTTGGTCGTGAATGACTCGCCTCGAATTATTCAATTCGTTCGTAAATGATTCACTAAAAAATTCAATTCGGTGGCGAACGATTCACCAAAAATGATTCAATTTGTTCGTGAATGATTCACCAAAAATTAAGTAAATGAATCGATTCGTTCACAAACGAGTTGCTCATATGAATCCATTCGTTCGCGAATGATTCACCTAAAATTATTCCACTAGTTCGCGAATGATGCATCAACATCAATTAATAATCGATTCGTTCGCGAATGATTCACCAAAAATTGATCAATTCGTTCGTGAATGATTCACCAAAAATAACTCAATTCGTTCGTGAATGATTCACCAAACCAAACATTGAAATTTGAAAGTGAATGAATCGATTCGTTCGCGAACGAGTCATTTATACGCATCAAGTCGGTCGTGAATTACTCGCCTCAAATTATTCAATTTGTTTGTGAATGATTCGTCACCAAAAATTTTTCAATTCGTTCGTGAATGATTCACTAAAAAATTCAATTCGTTCGCGAATGATTCACCAAAAATTATTCAATTTGTTCGTGAATGATTCACCAAAAATTAAGTAAATGAATCGATTCGTTCGCGAACGAGTTGCTCATATGAATCCATTCGTTCGCGAATGATTCATCTAAAATATTATTCCATTAGTTCGCGAATAATGCATCAACATCAATTATTAATCGATTCGTTCGCGAATGATTCACCAAAAATTGATTAATTCGTTCGTGATCGTGAATGATTCACTAAAAAGTTCAATTCGTTCGCGAATGATTCACCAAAAATTATTCAATTCGTTCGTGAATGATTCACTAAAAAGTTCAATTCGTTCGTGAGTGATTCACCATAAATTGAGTAAATGAATTGATTCGTTCGCAAACGAGTTGTTTAAACGAATCGATTCGTTCGCGAATGTTTCATCAACCTCAACTATGAATCGATTCGTTCACGAATGATTCACCTAGAAATCAATCAATTTGTTCAGTTCGCTTGGTAGTGAATGATTCGATTCGATTCACTTCGCTTAAAAACTGATCAATTCCTATACAATAGTTTCACAAAACCCGAATCAATAGTAAATTGCAATGATTCACCGAGAAATCAATCAATTTATGTAATCATCAATCGTTCGTAAATGATTCGATTCGATTCGATTCGATTGTAAACAGATTATTTGCTATAAGTACAAATGTTTCAAAAAAAAAGTGAATCAATTCGTTCGTAAAAGATTTTTATTTGAAGAAAAGTCGGTCTTATTCTCACGCATAATGCGTGAGTGTTTTTTCTTTCTTTTGAAATTGGTTACGAGGGTTTCAGGACATTCTGTTTCTTATCAAGCTTGGTTTCATTCAAATTGGGAATTGCAAATTCATAAATTTCCGTGTAAGAAGTATCTACACTGAATCATTATTTTGTATATGGCCTTGAGAATTCTAAAAGTTCACGAATAACTATACCAATCATCATGTTTTAAAAATTTCCGCACGTTATAAAGTCAAGGTTAAAGTTGTCTCTCTTTTTTTGCTATATCTTCCTGCATCATCAAAAAAACCGCGCTGAACTTCTCATCTCACCGTTTAATGTATTAGGAGAGAGGAAAAAAACACGCACCCAGCCTTTGAATTTGATCGGATTTTATCGAAATCTCATCAAGCGTAAATACTCCGACACGATTACGTATTATCGTTTCGATCACGCGTGAAAAGTTTAGCACGCCGCGAGCTTCCTCGGTCGCTTTGATGGCGGCGCTGTGTAGACTTCCCGGGCTTCCGTCTTCCGTCTATTCGATACAAAGTCCTCGCCACTTCGGCTTCTCTTCCTCATTCGTTGTTATAATCGTCGACGTAGTGAAATTTTCAATTTAATACCTAATTTTTGCCAAGCGTTCGGCAACGTTTGTCTTGATTTTCTAGCAAAATGCCGAGCGAAATTAAATTTCGTCTATTGCCGGAGCTCCGCAGCAGCCAGCCGAGCCGGCGAAATTGAAACGACGACGCGAGCACGCTGATTTTGTTCCTTTCTCGCTTTACAGATCCGCTCTCCGCTCGCTGTCTTTGTGTTCGTGCTTCGTGCCCAGTAACCACTGAAGGCAAACTATCTATTCAGTATTCACTCTCGAAAACGATGCGGCGATGTAGCCATTTTAAAGACTAGTTTTTTTTTTATATATGTAAGCTTACGCGAATAGTCTGTCTGTAATTCTATCGGTGTTTTGAATGTTCTGATGTACCTGTAGGTATACGAATTTCGATGAAGAATATGGAATTTTTTCGTTTTTGTGACTTAGAAAAAAAAAACAGATGAGAATTTTTTCTGAACATCACAATTTGGCTTACTATCTTTTTTCTCTCAATTTTAATAGCTTCTTAAAAAACTCTTCTCTCCGTGAAAATTGCTACTTCTTTTCACAACTCATTTTTGGCTGCCCAAGTAAATTTTCACACTTTCTATAGTCCGGCATATGACAATAGGAGTAATTGCACCCCCCCCCCAGCCGATCCTCCGGGACAACTTTTTTCTTAAAGGGGACATCCTAAGCCTAAGGAACATTTTAAAGCGAACTTGCCCCAAAAAAAGTTGGCCTTACATACAAAATGGCTGCCATTTTGATTGACAGGTCAGCCAAAATCGCAGATTTTGCGTTCCAACATAGGACTTGCACGAAATTTTTCAACCCTTACAAAGGTAGATCGAAAGATCATGCAAAAATTCATCACCTGTCAGAATTTCAAGTGCTAAAGTGCGTTTTTCGATTTTTGGCGAATTTTCGAAAATCTAATTTAGGCCAAAAATGAGAGAAAAAATCAAAATTTTACCAAATTGAGCAAGAAAGCTGAAATTTGAGATATACCCTATTTTCGACATGCCAAATCAATTGGAAACGGTTTCAAACCGTTTTGAGCACTTCTGGAGCCCCCAGCAGATTTTTGAAACTGGAAATTTCCCCAAAATTTCATCAAATGGAATTGGAAAGCCAAAATTTATTCTGCAAACTAATTTCAATACGCTACAAAGTCGACTGCAGGCGAATTTCAAGTTGTTTTGGAGCCTCCAGCGACTTTTTGAAAATTCCTGGAGCCTCCAGCAGATTTTTGAAACTTTGAATTTTCACAAAATTTCATCAAATGGAGATAGAAAGCCGAAATTTACTCTACACTCCAATTTTAACACCCTCTGAAGATGACTTTAGGTGGGTTCAAGTCATTTTGGAGTGCCTCCAGCGACTTTTAGAAAGGTTTAATGGCGTTATTAGGAAAATTGAATTTCCCAAAAGTAGTTGGAGGCTCCAAAAGGACTTGAACCCACCTCAAGTCGTCTTCAGAGGGTGTTAAAATTGGGATGCGGAGTAAATGTAAATTTCGGCTTTCCATCTCCATTTTATGAAATTTTGAGGAAATTTCAAGTTTAAAAAATCTACTGGAGGCTCCAGTAATTTTGAAAAAGTCGCTGGAGGCTCCAGAACAATTTGAAATTCCCATTAATTTGAAGTTGTAAAGCTGAAATTTATTCTAAAAACTAATTTCAATACGCTGCGAAGTACTGCAGGTGAATTTCAAGTTATTTTGGAGCTTCCAGCGACTTTTTGAAAATAACTGGAGCCTCCAGTAGATTTTTGAAACTTGAAATTTCCCCAAAATTTCATGAAATGGAGATGGAAAGCCGAAATTTACTCTGCATTCCAATTTTAACACCCTCTGAAGACGACTTCAGGTAGGTTCAAGTCATTTTAGAGCCTCCAGCGACTTTTTTGAAAATTACTGGAGCCTCCAGTACATTTTTGAAACTTGGAATTCCCGCAACATTATTTTATCAAAAGGAGTTTGGCAAGTTGAAATTTACTTCGCAGACTACATGGTGGTTTCAAATGGTTTTGTAGCTTCCAGCTACTTTTAGGAAATTTCAATTTTCCAAAAAAACGCCGTACAACCTTTCGAAAAGTCGATGGAGGCTCCAAAACGACTTGAAATCCATCAGCAGTCAACTTCGTAGCGTATTGAAATTAGTTTGCAGAATAAATTTCGACTCTCCATCTCAGTTTGATGAAATTTTGGGGAAATTTCAATTTTCAAAAATCTACTGGAGGCGCCAGTAATTTTCAGAAAAGTCGCTGGAGGCTCCAGAACAACTTGAAATTTCCATTAAATTGAAGTTGTAGAGCTGAAATTTATTCTAAAAACTAATTTCAATACGCTGCGAAGTACTGCAGGTGAATTTCAAGTTATGTTGGAGCTTCCAGTGACTTTTTGAAAATTCCTGAAGACTCTTTTTTCTTAAAGGGGACATCCTAAGGTACATTTTAAAGCAAACTTGCCCAAAAAAAAGTTGGCCTTACTTACAAAATGGCTGCCATTTTGATTGACAGGTCAGCCGAAATCGCAGATTTTGCGTTCCAACATAGGACTTGCACGAAATTTTTCAACCCTTACAAAGGTAGATCGAAAGATCATGCAAAAATTCATCACCTGTCAGAATTTCAAGTGCTAAAGTGCGTTTTTCGATTTTTGGCGAATTTTCGAAAATCTAATTTAGGCCAAAAATGAGAGAAAAAATCAAAATTTTACCAAATTGAGCAAGAAAGCTGAAATTTGAGTGCCAAATCAATTGGAAACGGTTTCAAACATTTTTGAGCAGTTCTGGAGCCTCATCATGCAGCAGATTTTTAAAACTGGAAATTAAAAAGTTGGGTAAGTATGCTCTTTTGGTCAAATTGTTTCTTTTTTTTCAATTGAATTTCGAAGTTCTTCGTTTATTCCCTTATTCTAAGTATCACCTGAATTTTGATTTTTTTTAAAAATATTTTTTCCTTGTTTTCCATAAAAATAGAGAAAATTTGGCCTGAAAAGTTTTTTCATTGAAAAAAATTACGACTCGCTCCTCCTCCTTGCTGTGAATATTTGAAATACGTACTTGGAAAATTCGCTACCAAAGATTTCGCTATTTTCATTCTTTTGCGTGTTGTCTTGCTTGTTGAACTGCACCTTATTGTTATGCATGGCTATGAATATTTGAGAACTTCAAGTCGGTATTTTACCAATCTGCCAAATTGCCAAAAGCTCAAAGTTTCCAACAGATAGAAAGAGAGGTTGTTCAAGTGCCCAGTTGAATGAATCGAATCAATCTACAACGAGCAGTTTCTCTCCGCCATACAGAGCTTTTAGAGTAATTACCTCTGTACTTCTATTGATAGGTCAGTAGTCAATACCTATAACTCATTCACGATGTGTTGCAGGATGATGAGCATCTTTCGTCTCCGAGAAAAACGCAGATTGACTGTATTTTTCTTATTCCCACCAACCCAACAACGTCGAAGCTTTTTCGTTTCGTCGCATAAATGAATAAGAAATTTTCGTGTCGCGTTTCCGCTGCGACGCCCTCGCTCGCTCTGGTCTCGTCGTTCGTCTCGTCTTTAGTAATCTGGGTCTTTAGGTAGGTACGAGTCGAAGCTCGTCGATAATTATTCGCAAGAACTTTTGTTCGTTGGTCGCATCGTTAAGACCCCTACTCGCGGAACAGACACAAGACGCGAATAATTTTCTTAAAATATTCGCCCACTTGACGGTGAAATAAAAAATCGCATTCGCCCTCAAAGAACACAATGTACAATTACGAGCTCGCGGTGATTTTAATGCTTCACCGAGCGCTTGCCGCGTCCTAGTTGCAAGAAAAAAGACTGCGGAGGAGGGCGAGCCGAAGAAGAAAAGCTCAGAAAAAACCCCAACCAGGGAGCTTAACTCGTCCGAGCAATGTTACAGTATAAGAAAAACAACGTAAAAACAAAGAGCTCAATTAAAAGATTTTCTATGTTGAAACTGGTGGTCGTCGGGTTGGTTTCGGTGCGAGGGGTTCGTACTTCCTTGTATATAAAGATTTATACTATACACGTCGCGTATACCTCGAGAGATCTTGTCGTTTTTTAACGTTTTTTTTCCTCGTTCATTTTTTTCCCAGAGTATATAAGTATGGTATAAAGTACCAAATATAAAAATCGGTCGTTGACTTTACGTCTCAAGTGATCGTGCAAAGGCTCAATTATTGACGAAATTTCTTCTTTCACGAATTATTTATGTGGTACATATAAATACTCGTGTCGTGGCTTATATCAATTTTACTTAAACGAGCCCCCATTGCGAATACGTCTACGAAATTCGTTCGTATATAGGCATATACCGCTTCTATATGACGCCATTCGCGCGTAAAAATGCTAAAAATATGAATAAAGATATAAAGGGTCTGCGGAATAGGAAGAACTTAAGAACCATTTCTTTTCAGAAGAGAGGAAAAAAATGAAAAACGAAAAAAAGACCGTTTTCTTAAAAGCGTTAACAGTAAAATTGCGTTTTGTTAGGAGTGAAAAAAAATCAGGTCATTTCGGCAGATTTTCATGTTACTTTCACGATCCTATATATACCACACTTACGTACATACGTTTATTCGAACTCTCGACATTCTTATACCGTGTACGCATATTCATACTCGTCGACTATTTTGTGAGAAAAATTTCAATTTTGTATTGAAAACGAATCTACTAAAAAGGAACGAATTTGTGGGTAGTCGGATGTAACAATGAAAACGACTTTGAAAAAAGCACATGATAAGAGTTAGGTGTAAAATGAAAAATGATGTACACACCTACATGCCTGTAAAATGGTGACTGGAAATTTAATTTTGAGAGATTTTTCGCGCTGACGTAGCAAAAAATTTCAAATTTTTTTCGTAACAGTTTGATTGAAAATTGTTTCAATGTGTGATTAAGGTGATGCTTATTTTGAAGTTTCGATAGTTCATTCTCAATTTCATGCGTTAAAATTCGTCCAAGTTAACCAGCTTTCGAACAATAATTTTCGATTGTCGCCCAAGAAATGTTGGTATGATACACCTGTGTACTGTGCAGGGTCCTCAAAATCGAAAAAATCTAAAAAATTGAACCATTTTTACCATTCTCTCTTTTACGTATTTTTTTTATCTAAGTATTTTTAATGCGTTGGAAAGAGCATGATCTGAAACCTCCAATAATTAACATTTCAGCTGACCAAATTGATTTTTCGATTTTTGACAAATTTTTGAGGATCTAAAATGACGATTTTCGGAAATCCGTCTGTGAAGAAAATTTTAAAATTGGCCAAAAAATAAGGGGATACCTCTCGTTATCAATTTGGAGTAGATTGCAGAAGTATCCCAGAGAGCGAGGTATCGATTCCAGTCTTGTGAGCAACTTGCCCCTTTGGCTCAGATTTATGAATTCATGAAATGTTTTCAATTGAGGAATGTCCTTCGACTAGGCTTACCAGAAAGGAAGCTCTACTGGTGAACATTTTTTTGAATCAGACGATGTTAAATCGAAAGAACATGTCACCGGTCAAAATTTCAGGCGGTAATGCGCATTTTTCGATTTTTGGTGAATTCGTGAAAATGGAATCTGTGTCAAAAAATGCTGAACACTAAAACCGAGGAAAACATTTTGGAATGCAGTGGTGCCAATTTTTTGGTCATTATTATCAAATTCGAAAAATCGAGAAAAATAGCAAAAAATTGGTGGAATTTTTTCAGGTTCAACGAGGCGGGTTCTGCGCCAGGAGGAGCTACTTTTTTCAAGTTTACGTTGCCTAATAAAATTCGATGCGCACTTCAAGATAAATGATGTATTTACTCGAATACATAATAAATAAAATATGTACATTAATAAAACGAAAATAATATCGCCATAATACGATCATAAAACGTAATAAACTCGAACGGAAAAACGAATACTCGAGTAGAAAAATTATAAAAGTCATCGGATGATTTTGTTGACTTCTCGGAAACGAAAACGATACAATGTATCTCGATAACGCTCGAATTACAGGTAATTACAACGAAAAAATCGAATACAAATAATTACGCGAATTTGCTCATTTTTTAACACTTTCCCTAATTCGAGAATTATCGAACCAATGATCTAAACAATCGATGATGTTAATCCAGATTGTTCTCGCAAGATTGACAATCTTGGACATGGCAACGGCTTCGTCAGTATATCAGCCAATTGCTGCTCAGTTCGAATATGCTGAACATTGATCATATTCGCTCGAATTCGATCACGGATGAAGAAGTATTTTCTCTGGATATGCTTCGTTCTGCTATGAAATTCGACGTTCTCGGCTATTCGAATGGCATTTTCGTTATCCACCAATAACACAGGAATGTCGGACAGATCGATTAATTCTCGAAATAATCTCGAAATCCAGATAGTCTCCTTCGATGCTTCGTTAGCGGCGATTAATTCGGCTTCGCAACTCGAGTCAGCTACCAACTGCTGTCGTTTGCTGATCCAGGAAATCGCCGCGTCAGCATACTTGATCAGAACGCCAGTTGTCGATCGAGATGTAGTAGGACAGCCGGCGAAGTCTGAGTCACTGTAACACTCTAGCTGTTTGACAGTTGGATCGAACTTATATACCAACTTGAAGTTTATCGTACCGTTCAAGTAACGAATAACGCGTTTCAAACAGCTAACATCTTCGGGTGATGGATTTTCCAGGGATCTCGATAATACGCCAACTGCGTATGAAATATCAAATCGAGTACCTCTGGCGACGTACAGCAGCGCGCCAACTGCTGATCGGTAGGGAAAATCAGACGTTTTCTCGATGTCTGATGTCATAGATCGTTTTACAATCGGAGTATCTACTGACTTACAGCCAGCCATTCCGAACCGCTTCGTAAGTTTTTCGATATACAGCGACTGATCCAATGAGATATCTCCGTTCGAAGATCGAGATATTCGAATACCAAGGAACTGGTCAGCTGTTCTCGAAACGATCTTAAATTCGGACTGCAACGCGTTGATAAATGCATCCATCAGTTCTTCGTCATCTGATGATGCCAGTCCGTCGTCAACGTATAAAGCGAGAATGAGTTTACGAATTTTCCCATTTCGCTTTACGTAGAAGATGTAAACGCAGGGATCTTCTTTACTTTGTACGAAACCGAGTTTTATGAGGAAAGCATGAAATCGAGCATTCCAACACCGAGGTGCTTGTTTTAGACCGTACAAGCTGCTTTTCAATCGACAAACTCGATTCGTACCGTCGTTATAACCGTCGGGTTGCCACATGTAGACTTCTTCCTCGACCTTTCCATACAGGAAAGCTGCAGAGACGTCAAATTGACGTACAATCATATTTTCGGCCGCTGAGATCGCTAACAACGATCGTATCGTATCGAGGCGAGTTACAGGTGCAAACGTTTCATCGTAATCAACTCCGGGTCGTTGACTGCAACCTTTTACAACTAATCGAGCGCGATATTTCTCGATAGTGCCGTTCGAATTCGTCTTTACGCGGAAAACCCATCGATTGCGTAATACAGGCTTTCCCGGAGGTTTAGGAACTAAATCCCACGCGTCGTTAGTAGCCATGGACTGCATTTCGGTGTCCATCGCTGCTTTCCATTCGGAACGTTCTTGACTTCGAATAGCTTCATCGTACGAGGTCGGTAACGAATCTAATTCGGCCAAGAAAATCTCGATCTCAACACAATTAGCGTGATTGTTGAGAATCGCAGATTTCGAACGTTTGTTGTCGCGTAAATTTCTCCATCTAGACAGAAGCTCGGATTCTTCTAGATCTTCGTTAGCGTTTTGAAAATCATCGATATCCGAATCTTCGTGCTCGGACGCTGATTTCGATGACTTTGGAGAAATTTTCGAATTAGACGACGGTGATTTCTTCGGAGTAGAAGGTGCACTCTTTTTCGCAGTGCTTTTAGTTTCCTTCGTTTTAGAATCACTGTTACTTTCATAATCAACTGGATCGAGCAAATCGTCGTTGATTGGTAACGTAACGCGTTCTTCGCAATCTTGAAGTCTTTCGTTGAAGGTGACGTCTCTCGAACAAACAACGTCACGTTTCTCGGGAACGTAGACTCGATATCGCTCATCACCATCGTATCCGACGAGGTAACCGACAAGTACCTTTTTATCCATCTTTTTGCGTAGCTGGATAGGTACATGGACGTAACACTTCAAACTAACAATTCGAAGGTGTTTTATTCGAGCTGGTTTACCGAACCATAATTCGTAAGGAGTTGAGCCGTCGATCGATGATTTGCCTACTCGATTCAGCAAATAAGCAGCGGTGGTAACGAGTTCGGCCCAGATTGATACCGGAAACGCGTAATCTGGATTCGAATATTTCAATGTTCGAGCCATTTCAACAATCGTTCTATTTTCACGTTCAACAGAACCGTTTTGCTCCGGCGTGTATGGCGCAGTTAGTCGTTGTCGAACACCAAAATCTCGTAACACCGAACGTACTGCCTCATTATCGAACTCGCCTCCGTTGTCAGATAAAAATTCCAACACGCGATGACCTTGAGTACGAGCTTCGGAAAGTACCTCTCGAATACAGCGAGATACTACGGCTGCCGTTTTCTCCTTCTCGACAAACACATGTCGATAATGCGAATAGTGATCTTTGATAACGATCAGATATCTGCGACCACTGAAGGAATGATCGAATGGTCCGCAAACATCACCAGAAATCAGCTCACCAACTGATCTGGTCGGTAGACGTGTGCCGAACGTCTGACGGTGCGCTTTTCCAAACTGACACGGTTCACAGACATCGGTATTAGCGTTGGCTTTCGTTTGTAGCCCCAATGCTGCGAGTTTGGATCGAACGAGATTTTTATCGACGTGACCCCATCGTTCGTGATAGAGTTGGACTAGTTCGCTGCTCTCAACAGCATTCACCTGAGGCTCTGGTAACACGGTGTCGAACGATGCTTTGTAAAGCGTACCATGTTTGTTTCTCGAGCCGGTGAACATTACGCGATCTCCTGTTTCGAAACTGCAGGAGACTTGATTTGAGACGAATTTACTATCTGGCTTTTTATCGTGAGCGGCAAGCACAGATACTAAATTTTTCGAAATACTCGGTACATGCCACACGTCCGTCAAATCGAATTTGATAAGCTGGCCATTTACGAAGCTAGCAACTTCGATCGATCCATGACCAACAGCTGCGACTCGACTACCAGCAGCTTTGACGAAGTAATTTGACGGAAACGGTTCGTACGTTTGGAACCATTCTCGATGCGGTGTGATATGTTTGGTGGCGCCGTTATCGATCCACCAAGCTTGAGTATCGTTCGAGGAAATAACCGTATTCATTTGCTGCTCACAATCGGCGAGTAGAGCACTTTTCGTTTCTGAATCGGCTATCGTTTCGTTCACTTTTGGCGAACTACCGGAAGCGTTGACTTTTGGCGAATAATTTGCAGTACCGTTAGCTCGAGCTGGAAAGGGTGGTCTACCGTCGTTTATCCACCTAGAGCACTTTTTGAGCCAGTGCCCTTTCCCGGAACAATACTTGCAAATGACATCGTTTTGCTGGTTACTTCCAGAATTATTCGAATTATTTCCAGAAGTACGTTGATCACCGGACGTTTTAGCGACGAATCTCGAGTTATTCTTCTTGCCGGATTTAGCAAACATAGCTTCGGATGACGACGTTGATGAGCTATGCACCGGACTAACGTTACGCTCATGCATAATAAGTGCATCGGATAGATCGTTGAGCGACTTACTAGCCTGAGATTTGATAAGAAGGTAACTCGCTTTAAAAGATTCGAATCGATTCGGTAGAATATGCAAAACTTTTGAAACGAACAATAATTCTAACAGCTGATCGACTGTCTCGATTTTTCGATTTTCCAAGCCTGCTCGAAATTCACGATGTTGATTTTTGATTCGCGAAACAACAGATGGCGCATCTTCGATATCATTCCATTCGGTGCTGAAGAAATTTAGACATTCGCGGAACAATTGATCTTCAGCTTTATCGTCGAATTCTTTCGTGAGCATTACCCATGCTTCACGTGCGGAGAGCCTACCAGCGATGCGACTGTGTAGGTCTTGAGAAATCGTTTGGGAAATGATTATCTTCGCTTGATGAGATGCTTTTTGCCAAGCTGCAATCGAATTACGTGTTTTGGCGGCGTCGGCGGCGGTATCGGTCGTTTTTGGTTCTTCAGGGCAGGTTGATTTACCTTCGACGATCTCCACGGCATTAAATAAGGCGAGTACGTCGAGCACTTTATCTTTCCATGACGGCCAATCACTGGAACAGGACAGAGGCTTTATACCCTTGATATAATCCATGGTGAAATTAGATATCAACAGCTAACGACTGCGATCTAATTTGTAACGTTGAAGATAACGCGAATATGCACTCGAACCACCGTAATCGTTTCTAGATAACGAACCGAACAAAATACATCAGGATTAGCGTTTTTATCTCGAATAGGCACAGTTTAGCGCGTCTGGTACCCATAACCTAATAAAATTCGATGCGCACTTCAAGATAAATGATGTATTTACTCGAATACATAATAAATAAAATATGTACATTAATAAAACGAAAATAATATCGCCATAATACGATCATAAAACGTAATAAACTCGAACGGAAAAACGAATACTCGAGTAGAAAAATTATAAAAGTCATCGGATGATTTTGTTGACTTCTCGGAAACGAAAACGATACAATGTATCTCGATAACGCTCGAATTACAGGTAATTACAACGAAAAAATCGAATACAAATAATTACGCAAATTTGCTCATTTTTTAACATTGCCAATTTTGAAAAATCGAGAAGAATAACCAAAAACTGGTCCAATTTTTTCAGGTTTCAACAGGGAGGTTTGTGCTAAGAGGAGCCAATTATTTGATTACTATTGAAAATTTTGAAAAATTTGAGATTTTTTTGATTTCCCTACGCGGGTTTTGCGCCAGGAGGAGCCAATTTCACTCTCATTAGCAATTTCGTAAAATCGGTAAAAAGAAAAATTACCAAAACTTGGTCACATTTTTTTCAGGTCCAACAAGGCGGGTTTTGCGCCAGGAGGAGCTGTTTTGGTAATTGCTGATAATTTGAAAAATTGATAAAAATATCCAAGAACTGGTGGAATTTTTTCAGGTTTCTCTAGGTGGGATCTGCGCCAGGAGGAGCTAATTGTTTTATCGTTATGGCCAATTTTCAAAAATTTGAGAAAAACTGCCAGAAATTGGTAAAAATTTTTCAGGTTTCATCAGGCGGGTTTTGCGCCAGGAGGAGCCAATTATTTGATCATTATAGCCAACTTTGAAAAATTGAAGGAAAATAGCCAAAATTGATCAATTTTTTCTGGTTTTACTGTGCGGGGTTTGCGCCAGGAGGAGCGTTGAATGAAAAAATACTGACAAGATTATTACGTTAGGTAGTGCACCTACTATGCATTTGGCGAATTTCTTTTATAACCAACCACAAGTCCTCTTCAGGTGCCCGTCAAAGGTAAAAATTTTCCTGTGTGACTTTCAACTATGAATGAAATGAAAATCTTCACTGAATTTGGCCGACGACGACGCAACGTTCTCGAGTCAAATAATGCAATAGCGATTACGAACTTGACAAGTGTGTAAATTTTGTATAATCGACAATGAAAATCACTTAACGTATTATCAGACACTTTGAGAAAGATTTTAGGCGACGATGACCGCGTACGTAGACATTCGAAGAGGAAGGGGCAGAACGGGAGAAGGAAAGTGTCTGTGGCGCACGTCGCTGCACAGGTACGAATTTCCGGTTTCTTCCGAACTATTATTTATGATAGAAGTTGCGATAGTTTAGTCATTAGGTTGTTATTGTTTTCTAAAACTTTCAGATATGAAGGTATAAAGGGATTTTGAAACCTTAAAGCGATACTTAAGAAGTTTTATTACTTTAGTAACTTAGCTCGACTTCAACGTGCGGAATAATATCTTGGCGTAATACTGGATGTGTAATTTCGCCGCGTGCTGCGCCCGGCGCCACCGCCACCCCCGGCCGCTGCCTTTTGCGCCAAAACTCTCGGCTATACAATTATAATGTAAACTTCATGAAGAAAATGGCGAACACGACTACCGCGTGTTCATTCGCGCCGCTTCGCTGCCGTCACGGATGTCGCTGCGGATGCGACGACGGCGGCAGCAGGTGTGAAATATACGTCGAGAATAAAGTCTGCGGCTTCTTCCATTCTTATTTGCTGCTTCACTCGTTTCATATCTAATTCCGCGATCTGCTCAACTTTCCTTTCTCTCTTGCTGCTTATACCTCCTTGACACCTTCTCACCCCACTCGCACATACACAAACTCTCTTACGATCCTGATCTAGTAGGTACGCGTGTATACTGCTTTCTAAACCCCTCGTGTGGACAAAGGTGAGAGTGAAAGTACATTCGCCCCGTCTCGTGTGAAAAATTACCTTCAACTCGAGCTAGGAAAAGCGTGTAAAAATGCGTAAGCGTCTTTTAAAGCTCGGCGATTTAGCGGCAGTTGCCCAAGTGACGTAGTCGGAAGCGTGCGGAGGCGTGACGAGATTTTGCTAAAAGATTTTCCATACTCGTATTAGGTATAGCTGGAAGCTGCGTTAACGATACCCACCGAAAAGACATCGATTAAAGTTCGGGTCGCGCGCTTAAATTGCTGCCGTTCGAACCGCGTTAAAATAATGATTTTTTTTTTTCATCCTTTCCAGCCAGTCAAGTTTCCGTTTACAGATTTATTGCGACGTTGATTTTTCGCACTCTCTGGCTTATACAGCGGGTCAATATATTATTTCTCTACTTTTGGAACCTTTTTTGTTGTTTTGTTTTATATTCGCCTTTGCCGAGTTAATTTTTCGATCGGCGGCGTTCTCGGTGTATTATCTTACAACCCCGTTTCCTCGTTCCGCATCACTGGCCTCGGCCTTTCTTTCCAAACCTTCCAACTCTATTACGCGACAAATTAAACGCGTATCAAATTTCGCTATCGAATCGCGCCGCAGTGACCGTGTCCGCGTTCCGTTGTCATTATCGATAGCAGGGTTCTATATTCTCTCTCGTTAAATGACGTAGGTTTAATTAATCGCATTTCATAAAGATTTCGACTTGACGTGCGTCTCGAGCATGGCTGAGCCATATGCGCACCGCTGCGCTACTTTTGTATCCCATTTAACATACGTATCTGACCATCTTTTTGGTCGTCAGATTTTTCGTATACCACGTATTCGAGGTGCTCGTAACTCGTACTTTCATTGACAATTTCCCTTCCATGTCACTTACTGGGTCTTTTTTTTTAATTCCCTGATTTTTTTTAATGAAAATTTTTAATTTCCTTGATATTTCATGACTTTTCCGGAGAGGCTAAAGTCTCTGACTTCTGTCAGTTTTCCAGGTATGTGTGTATTCCACAGTATGGAAACTAAGGTCGAGCGCCATTTTCAATTTTTGAAGTATTTTTAGACTTCTCTAGTAGTCCGGCATATGACAATAGGAGTAATTGCACCCCCCCCCCGGCCGATCCTCCGGGACAGCTTTTTTCTTAAAGGGGACATCTTAAGGAACATTTTAAAGCAAACTTGCCCAAAAAAAAGTTGGCCTTACTTACAAAATGGCGGCCATTTTGATTGATAGGTCAGCCGAAATCGCAGATTTTGCGTTTCAACATAGGACTTGCACGAAATTTTTCAAACCTTACAAAGGTAGATCGAAAGATCATGCCAAAAATGAGGGAAAAAATCAAAATTTTACCAAATTGAGCAAGAAAGCTGAAATTTGGTATATACCCTATTTTCTACATGCCAAATCAATTGGAAACGGTTTCAAACCGTTTTGAACAGTTCTGGAGCCCCCAGCAGATTTTTGAAACTGGAAATTTCCCCAAAATTTCATCAAATGGAATTGTAGAGCCAAAATTTATTCTGCAAACTAATTTCAATACGCTACAAAGTCGACTGCAGGCGAATTTCAAGTTGTTTTGGAGCCTCCAGCGACTTTCTGAAAATTCCTGGAGCCTCCAGCAGATTTTTGAAACTTTGAATTTTCACAAAATTTCATCAAATGGAGATGGAAAGCCGAAATTTACTCTACACTCTAATTTTAACATCCTCTATCTGAAGATGACTTTAGGTGGGTTCAAGTCATTTTGGAGCGCCTCCAGCGACTTTTAGAAAGGTTTAATGGCGTTATTAGGAAAATTGAATTTCCCAAAAGTAGTTGGAGGCTCCAAAAGGACTTGAACCCACCTGAAGTCGTCTTCAGAGGGTGTTAAAATTGGGATGCAGAGTAAATTTCGGGTTTCCATCTCCATTTTATGAAATTTTGAGGAAATTTCAAGTTTAAAAAATTTACTGGAGGCTCCAGTAATTTTGAAAAAGTCGCTGGAGGCTCCAGAACAACTTGAAATTCCCATTAAATTGAAGTTGTAAAGCTGAAATTTATTCTAAAAACTAATTTCAATACGCTGCGAAGTACTGCAGGTGAATTTCAAGTTATTTTGGAGCTTCCAGCGACTTTTTGAAAATTCCTGAAGACTCCAGCAGATTTTTGAAACTTTGAATTTTCACAACATTTTATCAAAATTAATGGAGATGGAATGCTGAAATTTACTCTACAATCCAATTTTAACACCCTCTGAAGACGACTTCAGGTAGGTTCAAGTCATTTTAGAGCCTCCAGCGCATCCGGAGGTGTATGCGTTCGCGTGCGGTCGTGCAGTTCACGTTGTCGAGTTCGTTTAGTAATCGTCTCTATTTTCGTTTCTTTTTTTTTTTTTTTTTTTTCCGCGTTATCGTTTTTCTTATTTAAAAAAAAAAAAATAAAATAAAAATAAAATAAAATAACGCTTTCTTATTGCCTTTAGACTACTTATTTTCCGCGTGAAAATCGTTAAAATTGTTGAAATTGAAGTGCAGTTTTTACTACTCTGTATCATTGTTTCACCATGTGAATTTCGCGCTCTTTTTGTGCCCTCTTCGATGTTTCATATTTCAACTCGTGATCACGTTAATTACGTACACCCCATAACGTTGTCGATTTCTGATCGTTTTTGACCCCAAATTCCGTGACTGAGACCAGCGGCGCCGGTGTACTCATCGGAGTTCGCTTGGTTTTAATTTCTGGTGCTGATCCTGACCTGCGATTCGATTAATTCATTTATTTACAATGGCCGAGTCAAACCTGATCTTGGATAGCATTCGTCAATCTACTCCTAAAGTTAAACACCTGCTTGCCAACAAACATAAATTCACACCTAAAGTTCAAACACAGCTTGAGAATATGCGCAAACTTGAACTAGAATTATGGCATTTACCTTTCAAAGTCAGCTTCGATCGTCTCCCTGACGAAACTCAAAAGGAGTTCACCAATCGCCGAGTCCACGAAGGTAGATGTTTTCAAATTTTTATGAGTAAGTGTAATAAATCTGAACAATACCTAAATGATGCTCGATCTGGTAAAATCGCTGCTGAGCTACGTGACATAGAAACCCTTTCAGAGATCTCAGACCAAGCATACTTTCAAAAACATTATGACAACGACGAATTTGTGGCTGAATTAAGTAATATAAACCAGACTGATCTCCCTATGAATCATAATACATCGAAGAACCTTTCACATGACTCGCTCGATAAAACGTTAGTTCATAATCTCGAACGAATAATGTCAACTCCAGTGCACATACCATCTCCAGTTTTATCACCATTTAATGTGTCGTCTAATGCGAATGTTTCTACGAGTTCGTCATCACATATTAATAGCAAGCAAGCGACACCCACGGTATTTTCTCCGTATCCGTCTGTTCTACCAGCACCAACTCTAGCTGATAACAATACTCCAGCTAAACGCACATCACCTGCTACATCCACTCCTCGAGATCTCATTTCTTCGTTGAGTAACATTTTTAATGCAGATTCCAGAACTAAGAATTGTGATAGAACAATCGAAAACCCCCCCGCCATCCACGACTCTGCTGTACTGAAGAATTATGATACATCTGTAATTTCTGTCATAGATGAAGATACCATCATAATATATCCAATGAATAATAAAACAACTCATGTTTTCGATCTGCCAGTACCTACGTCACAAGAACCCTCTTCTCAAGAGTCTTTACCATATGGAATACCTTTCGATACAAGACGCAGTATCACTGCTGATATCAACCTCACCTCACCCCACGCCATTACTACCTCGAATGCCGTCGATACCGCCACCACTACTACTCCGGCCTTATCTACAATGTCTACAACGAATATTTCACTTACGTCTTCAATAGTGACTCTTGCCACGACTGTTGCCATGTGTAATTCTACGAATTCTGTTACATCGCTCACATCATCAAAATTATCAAGTATTTCTACATCGACTCTACAGTCAGCAAGCGCGCCTGAACACTCACAAACAGTTTTTCAACCGCACGTTGCCAATACTTCAACTACAACTGAAGCCACAAACACCTGTAATTCCAGCATATGCGCATTAATTAGATTAGAAAATTCCCGGCTCCAAGTTGAAAATGATCAATTAAAAAATAAATTGTTATCGACCGAAAATAAATTAACTCGTGAGAAAGCTGCTAGCAAAAAGTGGGAAGACGCAGCAGTAAAACTTCACGCGGATTGCGTCAGATTTGGTAATCAATTGCACGCTGCTAAAGCTTCCACCGAATCGGCCCTCCCTCCCCCTGATATTCCATCTCTCCCCTCCGAAGAAGACCTCGCTTCTAAAGTCAAGCAATCTCTACTTACGGAACTCCGCGGGGAAATCAAACGTACAGTACAAGAGGCCATCGTTAAGATCTACCCAGGAGCCGCATCATCATTCACTAGATATGATAAAAAGAGAAAGAAGAAAAAACGCACAAATACACAAGACAACAACAATCTACGCGAAACTGAAGAATCTGAGTCCGATTTTCAGAGGCCACGTACTCCTCCGCCCTTTAGACGCTCTGTTATCAATAACACTGCACCCAGCAGCGTCAATTATGATTCTTCAGCTGACATCAATACAAAACGTTCGTATTCGTCTGCTGCGCAAAATAATAGACACCCCTCAGCCTCCCAGCAGTCAAACTCTCGCCATCCTAGTACTGTTCATCAACTCACCAACGCAAATCAACAGCAAACTACTACATCTCAGTCAAATACTCATAATACAAACAACACAAAGACGTCAGCTTACAAGGAGTCCACTTCCAATACCTTGCTTGTTATTCCCACTGAGGCAGGAACAGATGCTTCTGATATTTTACGCTCGGAAGTGGATCCAAGGAAATGGCTTGCAACAGTCACAACTAAATTCCCCTCAGGCACTCTACTTTTAAAATTTGCCGAGCCATCCTCCATTGCCAAGTTCCAGGAATCCATTTCAAACATCCCTGGTATAATAACGAAAAGCAAATGTTCAACGGGTGCCGAATTTCGCATACACAACGTTCCTATAAACACAACTGAAGATCAAATTAGTTACGATATCGTTCAAAGGTTTGATTCTCTGCCCTACGAGGTTCGTTTTGTGCAGTATAAAGATCCAAATAAAGCTCAGTATAAACTCGCAGTAGTTAGAACTTCATATCAAACTTATCTAGAAGCAACTCGAACTAGATACATTAATGTTGGCTTAGATACATGCTCTATTGACACCTCTATACGACTTGTGAGATGCGAAAACTGCCATCGTCTAGGACGTCCGCCAAAATATTGTAAAGCAGAAAAATTGGACTCAATCCCACAAGATGATAAATGCATCGACTGCACAGATCATAATGACTCTATTATCCGAAGTAAACTCCCAAGATTTCGTCTGAGACCAGCAAACCATAAGACAGACTCATGCGATTGTGCCACTAGGAGGGCATTAACAGCAAAAATTTTCAAGACATATCGTACACCCATCACGGGAGGAGGACCCGAGACCAGCCAACAACATGAATAGAGCAGACCAGCTTTTAGTCCTGCAGCTCAATGCAAATCATGACTTATTGTGTTGTTCCTTGCTTCAAGCTCACGCTATGAAAAACCATGCTGATGTCATCATGGTTTCTGATCCATATTTGTTCAAGGGAACACTTTCGTTTTCTGGTTATCGCTCTATTATTAAAGATCGTGTCGCATTGCTGGTCAGGTATGGACTTACTTTCTCAGAAGTTCGTTGCGATATCGAAAACGTTGTATGCGCAAATGTTTTAGGTGTCAAATTTTACTCAGTCTACATTCCTCCTCAAGATAACATCGCCAAGGCTCTCGAAGCAATCTCAACATCGATGTCACCCCCCTCTCCTTCGGTCATAGCTGGAGATTTTAATGTTGTTACTTCACTCAACTCAACATCAGCCTCCAATCAGAGAGGTGAAATTTTCGATTCATTTGTGAAAAACTGCGACCTTTTAATAGCAAATGATCATACTCCTACTCGGCATTGGGTACACAGTGGCAAAAACTTCTCCGCCGCACCTGACCTAACCACTAGCTTCTACCCTTTAATTAACAATTGGGAAGTTATCGATGACAATTTCTTATCAGACCATAGGTTAATTTCATTCACAGTTGATATCACCGTTAATAAACCTATTGAAAGACTCCGCATTCGTGTTGATCATGAGAAACTCTCCGAATTGATAGCTTCAGCCAACTTCGCACCTATTGATGACAACTCTACTTCCGAAGAAATTGATAATTATTGTTTTGGACTTTCAAATAAGCTTGCTGACTTAGCTAAAGAAGCTTCAACACCTATACCACGAATTCGAGTCATCCATTGGTGGAGTGACGAGCTACAAGAGCTGAAATGCGCTTTTCGGAAAATAGATAAGCTATCCCGTAAAGAGAAATCACCAGTTCGTCGGGCTATATTTCTCACCTTCCGCCATCAGTTTCGTAAGTTTTACCGGAATGCGATACACGATTCTAAAATCAATGCATGGCGCAATTTTGTTAGTAATCAACGCGAGTGGGGACGAGCGTATAGTATTCTGGTTAAAAACAAGCAACGTCCGTTCATGTCACAGAGAGTGTCTGATCATATTGAAGATTTAATTGACTCAAAGTTTCCTGACGATCCGTTTCCTGAGGAAATACTACATACGCCTGCCTCAGGTTCTCACGGTCCTCCCCCTCTCATCCTTCCATCTGATGTTACTGAAGTACTAAAACACTCTAGTAATCGTAGCTCTCCAGGTCCAGATGGCCTGGGTTACAAAGTGATCAAATCTCTTCATTTAGTCAATCCTGCAATTCTCCCCTCTTTGTACAACCAGTGTATACGTAACTCATATTTTCCTAAGATATGGAAAGTAGGCAACATTTCCTTCATCCCTAAACCTGGCAAGGACCCGGAGACATTTGATGGGTATCGGCCAATTACATTGTTGCCTACAATAGGGAAAACGTTTGAGCGCATAATTAAAGCACAACTAGAGTTATTTTTAGAAACATATTCACCACTTAACAATAATCAATATGGTTTTCGTCGTTTTCGATCCTGTGAACTTGCTTTACATGCTGTACTAGATTGTATTAATAAGTTAAAGAATTATAAATATACAGTGCTGATAAGTTTAGATATTCGCGGCGCTTTCGATAATGCTCGTTGGGTAGATATTATTATTCAATTGAACAAGCGTAATGTTCCTCATTTTTTAATTGCTATTATAAAATCATACTTCTCTGATCGTCACGTTCATTTTAAAGAGGTGCTCAAAGCAATCAAGAGAGGTTGCCCACAGGGTTCTTGTATTGGCCCGCTGCTTTGGAATATCGTTTTCGACGAAATTATGCTGATAATAGAACGCATTTGGAATTATTCTTTTTGCTATGCTGACGACTCACTCGAAGTAATTGCTTCAAATTCGATTAACGTACTACGATATAGAGTTGATAAAGTAATTCGTTCAGTTATCTCATTTCTTAATTCCAGAAATTTAGAATTAAATATGTCGAAGACAGATATCATTGTTTTTAATCGCGACCCTAAACGTATGCCTAATATTGATTATTTTATTATAAATGGTCATAGAATTAATACATCTCACTCGTTCAAGTATCTTGGTGTAATATTAGATGATAAATTGCGTTGGACTCAGCACATAGATTATATTGTTGAGAAAGCCTATAAATACCTACCACTATTATTACCTCTTTGCAATAATACTTTCGGGTACTCATCTCATGCTCGCAAAATTATGTATTATGGTACAGTTCTAGCACTAATTAAATATTGTTCATCAGCCTTTTATCATAGACTATTTTTACATGATAATGTAATCAAACTTCAACGACTTCGGCGTCAAATCAGTCAACGCATCATCCGATCCTATTGTACTGTCAGTGTAGATGCTGCGGGAGTTCTTGCTGGTGTTCCCCCCCTGCACCTCCATGTTGCAGAGAGGAGCATACGATGGCTGCTTAAAAATGATATTCCAGTGCAAGACTTCGTTCATTTACCTCGGTTAAAATGGCCAGGTGGCAATGGCGCTTCTTTAAGGAGAAAATTTGCCGATGCTACAACTAGAGAATGGCAAAAGTTATGGAGTTCAGCCAAATTTGGTAGATTCACTTACTCGTTAATACCCAATGTTTCCGAAACACCCCCACTTGGTCAGATGGATTTTTATTTCACACAAGCAGTCACAGGCCATGGTGTATTTCGCTCGTATCTTTTCAAGAAAAAACGTGTCTTATCTCCGTTGTGTAGCTGTGGCAAAGATGAGAATGAGACAGCCGCTCATGTTTTACTAGCTTGTACACGATTCAAAGATGGACGTCCAGATCTTCCAATTGATGTCAGTGACACTGCTCACATCCACTATTGTCGTAAAGTAGTCCAATCACTGTGGACTCTTGAACGTAATCGATCTCATGTAATACCTCCTCCTAGATTATGATTAATTAAATATTGTCCCCTTGTTTATTCCCCATTGTATTATTATTATTTTTTTTTCTCTCGCCCTCCCCCTCCTGACCTAGATATAAATTTCGCTTCCTCATTACCTATTATTATCTATTTTATTGTAGTTGATGCGAATTTTTTACTATTTCTTGTTTCTATTTCTTGTTTGTTGTGTAGTTTGGTATGGTTTATGATAAGAACCAATAGGTATTCGTAAGTTGTTCCTTATATTGCACAATAAATTTCTCCCACCCCCTCGTGGGGAATGGGGACACTTGAAAAAAAAAAAAAAAAAAAAAAAAGAGCCTCCAGCGACTTTTTTGAAAATTACTGGAGCCTCCAGTACATTTTTGAAACTTGGAATTCCCGCAACATTAATTCATCAAAAGGAGTTGGCAAGTTGAAATTTCCTTCGCAGACTAAATTTCAATTCTCCAAAAAAACGCCGTACAACCTTTCGAAAAGTCGGTGGAGGCTCCAAAACGACTTGTAATCCACCAGCAGTCAACTTCGTAGCGTATTGAAATTAGTTTGCAGAATAAATTTCGACTCTCCATCTCAGTTTGATGAAATGGGGAAATTTCAAGTTTCAAAAATCTACTGGAGGCGCCAGTAATTTTCAAAAAAGTCGCTGGAAGCTCTAAAATGATTCGAACCCACCTGAAGTCGTCTTCAGAGGGTGTTAAAATTGGAGTGTAGAGTAAATTTCGGCTTTCCATCTCCATTTGATGAAATTTTGTGAAAATTCAAAGTTTCAAAAATCTGCTGGAGGCTCCAGGAATTTTCAAAAAGTGGCTGGAGGCTCCAAAACAACTTGAAATTCGCCTGCAGTCGACTTTGAAGCGTATTGAAATTAGTTTGCAGAATAAATTTTGGCTTTCCAATTCCATTTGATGAAATTTTGGGGAAATTTCCCGTTTCAAAAATCTGCTGGAGGCTCCAGAACTGCTCAAAACGGGTTGAAACTGTTTCCAATTGAATTGGCATTTCGAAAATAGGGTATATCTCAAATTTCAGCTTTCTTGGTCAATTTGGTAAAATTTTGATTTTTTTCTCTTATTTTTGGCCTAAATTGAATTTTCGAAAATTCACCAAAAATCGAAAAACGCACTCTAGCACTTGAAATTATGACAGGTGATAAATTTTTGCATGATCTTTCGATCTACCTTTGTAAGGTTTGAAAAATTTCGTGCAAGTCCTATGTTGAAACGCAAAATCTGCGATTTCGGCTGACCTATCAATCAAAATGGCCGCCATTTTGTAAGTAAGGCCAATTTTGTTTTGGGCAAGTGTGCTTTAAAATGTTCCTTAGGATGTCCCCTTTAAGAAAAAAGTTGTCACGGAGGATCTGCCAGTTGGTAAATGTGTTGTGAGTGATTAAAGATTTAATATCATCAGGTGTGAGAGAGGTATGAGGAGAGGGGGCAGCGGCTGTTTTTGCTAATCTATCAATAGTTTCGTTTCCAGTGATACCTATGTGGCTGGGAACATACATGAAGCTAATTGAGTAATCATAATTTTGGAAGTTAAAAAGGGACTTATGTATGTCTTGGACTATGGGATGGTCAGAAAAAATGTTTTGAATGGATAGCAGTGAACTTTGTGAGTCGCTTCGGATTAAGAATTTTTTATTTTCTGATTGAATGGAAATTATATCTATTAGGCAATGTTTTATGGCAGTGAGTTCAGCAGTAAAAATTGAGGCACAGTTGTGAATTTTGAAACTGAGAACTTTTTCATTAATTGTGAATGTTAGAAATTTTTAAACCATCTGTGAAGCGTGAGTTATATTCTGTATACTTAGTTTGATAACAGTTCTAAGAAATGACTCTTGATTAATAATATGGAATGTGATCATGTTTTGGGTAGTTTCTTAAAAAGAATTTCATCTGTATAGATTTGAGAGACCAAGGGGGATAAGATATTGGTTTATGGATAAGGTTTTTACTTGGTCAATTTGTAGGTTGTTCATATTTTTGATAAATTCTGGGATTGGACCTGAAGTATGGAGGAAATGCTGATAGCTGTAGACATTGAGTGATTTTTGAAGAGGGTGAGATGTATTATTTGCAACAGTTAATAAGAATTTGTTAGATAGGTAGGTATATGTGATGAAGTTGAAAAATTTCTAATAAATGCACCGGAGGCTTCAACACTGATACCATACCTGAAAAAAGGGCGTCAACTGAATTTCAGCTTTCTTGGTGAATTTGGTGAAATTTTGTTTTTTTTTCTCGTTTTTGGTCCGATTTTCAAAAATTTACCCAAAATAAAAAAATGCACTTGAGCACCTAGAATTTTAGCTTTAGCTTTGTCGCTTTCAAAAATGTTTTCATCCACGAATTGGGACAGGACACCTCCCCTGTAAGTAGGTATATTTTTCTCCACGTTCAGTTTTTCCAAATACCTAATTATGCCTGTTAAAATTTAATCTTGCTCGTTAATTAATTTTTCCCCCAAATTTTGCTCCAATATTTCTACACCCTTCGAGGTGTATAGTTTCATATTTCGACACGTGTGATTTCAAAACTCGTCATATTTTCGCACGGTTGTTTTTTCTTTTCTTCATGGTACATTACGTCGTGGAAAACAATCTCGCTACAACTCGAGTTTTTTTTTTCGCCTTTGTTTTTGTAGCATAATGTGACACGTGAAAAATCTTCATTTTTAATGTGTACGACGAACCAATGTGAAGAGGACGAGTGAAAGGTTGTTGTACGTAAAAAAAAAAGGAGAAAGAGAGAAAACGCCAACATTGCCACTAACAACGAGAAGTAAAGTAAAGTAAAAAAAAAGTAACACGTAAAAAAGGATTCTTTCAGAGAATAAACTAGCGTCATTTCCATTTAAAATTATGAAAATACGACGAAACAATGATAAACTACTGTAGTACTGTAGTATAAGGTTTTCTTTTTCTCTATCTTGGTGTACTCGTACATACGTGTATGTGTGCTGTGCACTGCACACTGCACCATATCCAAGCTCAGGCTACATGGGGGGGTGGCAATGTACCTACACTGTTTATAGTAGACTATATACATTAATTATAACAATATGTGTGCTCTGGTCGGGCGCTAATATACGACAGAGATACTGCAGAAGCCAACAGCGCCATCGTCGCCATGAGCCTGAGCCCTCAGCCCTCTCGTATAATACGACGGCAAAAGGAAGAAAGATTTGGAGGACGGGGCGTGGGGCGGCGGCGTAATACTTACCTCGCTCTGAGCAAGCCACCACATTCGAGAACGCGAAGCGAAAACTAGGTTGTGCGTAAATCGTTGACCAGCATTGTTACAAATTAGCCGAGTTATGTTTAAGCAGATTTTCTTAATGGCGCATCGTACACCGCAGAGTATTAATTAAAAAAATTCGGCCCGACGAATTTTGCTATTTAAACGAATGCGGCGGCTGTCGCGGTGGTCGCCGCTCGCGCGCCCGGTATGGTTTTTTGTCTTTGTCTGGCGCATACGCGAGAATGGTCGTGATCCGCTCCGCTCGCATTCCATTCGGCCGGAATTACGATAAAAGGTATATTAAATTTTACTAAAGCCGTTGCGGCGCGCGGCTGCACCGTGTAATTTTCATTTTACAACCTAGCCTCGGCAATTGGCGCGAAAAATATTACACATTGGTGCTCGCAGCAGCGTCGCCAAAAAACACAGCGTCTCTCTCGGATACGCTTTTTTTTTATTAAAAGTCTATCCGACGTAGCGTGCTGGAAATGGGCCTTTTTTGAGCGTTTCCATCGCGATCTCGTATATAAGTCTGTACAGGCAGCCTGCTTTCTGCTTAGTGCTCGAGAGCTCGGCGATGAATCGAGCTACAAGTTTTATGTAATTTTCATTCGCCAGCATATGGCGTCGACCATTGAAATATCTACCGGGAGTTTAACAGCATCGCGAGATGCGGTTTTTGCCAAGATATAGACCAAGAATTTTCGTATTTTGAAGAATTTACTGGTGGTAAAGAATCTGGCCCGTTCTTGAAAAGTAATTTAGGTCTGAATTTGGATGTATATTTATAATGGTCCTGGATACGGTTCTTCCCGTAGTTTAATCTTAGTCGTTAATATATTCTGAATTGAGCGTATTAGCTACTGTAAAAGCTGACTGAATTAACACTGGATTGTTTATTTGATTCGCAGATTGCCCAGAAAGACGCATCACAGCCAGCAGATGTCTGATGTAACATTTTCCAACTTCGACAGAAGCAGCCAATTCATTTTGGTAAGTGTTTTCTTTAAAATTTTATATCACTTATGTTATCTCTATATTTTTCAATTTCTTTTGAGATGCTCGACAAATGAAACTTTTAAATTGAAAAAAGAGAGATGGGATGAAGTTTCATCCAGGAGGGAAAATATTGAATTTTGAGGATCGAACGTTGTTGAAAACAATATTAGGTATATGTAGTATATAGTTTTGATTCGAAGACGTTCTCTACTGCGAAGTGCAGATTTCGAATGTTTGTCGAAATCTGTTAAAAAGCTGCAAATTTTCAAATGCAACGTGGTTGAGTTGAGTGTACGGTGACTAACAGGTCTATAGAATTTCTAAACTTGCTGGAAAATCTCTGCAATTTTAGCATACTTAAAATTAATTTTTCACTATTAGTCCAGCATATGGCATATTTGGAGTAATTGTACCCCCTCCCCTCTTGACAATCCTCCGGGACAACTTTTACCTTAAAGGGGACATCCTAACAAAGGAACGTCTTGAGGTGTCCGCTTCCGATTTGAACGTGACCGCGATTTTTGGAAAGACGTGTTCAAAAACCCCAAAATCCAAATTTTCAGCTGCCCAAGTTCATTTTTCAATTTTTGGCAAATTTTTGAAAATCAAAAATTGACTCATTTTTTTAAAAAGTACGTACTTGATCAATTAAAATGTTCAAAATAAGTCCTAAAACTGAAATTAACCCCCCAAATCCAAATTTCGCCATTTCCAGTCATTCTGGAGCCTCCAGTGCGATTTTTCAATTTCTCCAGAATTTTGAATTTGCTCCAGAAGGCGTGAATATCAAGTTGGGTAGCTTAAAATCGAGTTGTGTGTTATACTCGAACTGTTTAACGAATTTATTCACATTTGAGCCGATTCTGGAGCGGACACCTCAAGAGTGGGTTTTTGACCAGCTTTTTTCATAATAAAAATATCCAAAAATTAAAGGGAGGCCCAAAAAAAGCTGGAAATGGCGAAATTCGCTCTCGTGTGGTTAATTAATGACGAAATACGGCAATTCGCGCAAACAAAAATTTTCTCACAAACGGGAAATTTTTGACTTTTGAATATTTTTATTTTGAAAAAAAACTGCACAAAAAACCACTCTTGAGGTTCCGCTCCAGAATCGGCTCAAATGTGGATAAATTCGTTAAACAGGTCGAGTATAACACACAACTCGATTTTTAGCTGCCCAACTTCATATTCACGCCTTCTGGAGCAAATTCAAAATTCTGGAGAAATTGAAAAATCGCACTGGAGGCTCCAGAATGGCTGGAAATGGCGGAACTCGGCCTCAGGGGGTTTGTTGTGTTCAAAATACAGCGATTCGCGCAAATTTCAAAAAAATTTTCGCAAACGGGAAATTTTTGACTTTTGAATATTTTTATTTTGAAAAAAAGCTGGTCAAAAAACTACTCTTGAGGTGTCCGCTCCAGAATCGGCTCAAATTTGGATAAATTCGTTAAACAAGTCGAGTATAACACACAACTCGATTTTTAGCTGCCCTACTTCGTATTCACGCCTTCTGGAGCAAATTGAAGATTCTGGAGAAATTGAAAAATCGTGCTGGAGGCTCCAGAATGACTGGAAATGGCGAAATTTGGATTTGGGGGGTTAATATCAGTTTTAGGACTTATTTTGAACATTTTTATTGATCAAGTACGTACTTTTTAAAAAAATGAGTCAATTTTTGATTTTAAAAAATTTGCCAAAAATCGAAAAATGAACTTGGGCAGCTGAAAATTTGGATTTTGGGGTTTTAGAACATAGTCTTTCCAAAAATCGCGGTCCCGTTCAAATCGGAGGTGGACACCTCGAGAGGTTCCCTTGTAAGAAACATTTTAAAATAAACTTGCCAAAAAAAAGTTGGCCATACTAACAAAATGGCGGGCATTTTCGGAATTTTCTGAACTGTACAAAGCTATGGAAAAAGCATTCAAAAATTTATCACCAGCCAAAATTTCAAGTCCTAAAATGCATTTTTCGATTTTGAGTGAATTTTTGAAAATAAAAATTTGATAATGAGATAAAAATCAAAATTTTACCAAATTGACCCAGAAAGCTGAAATTTGCTATACATGTGCCATATTTTCGACCTTCCAAATGGATTGGAAACGGTTTCAAGTCGTTTTGAACAGTTCTGCAGCCTCCAGTAGATTTTTGAAATAGGAAATTTCCATAAAATTTCATAAAATGAAGTTGGAAATCCGTAATTTACGCTGAACTCAAACTTGATCTGCTGTTAAGTCGACTACTAATGAGTTTAAGTCATTTTAGAGCCTCTAGCAATTTTTTGGAAATTACTGGAGCCTCCAGCAGATTTTTCAATGCTTGAAATTTCCATAAAATTTTATCGAACAGAGTTGGAAATTCAAAATTCAGTCTGCACTCCAATTTCAACACGCCATCAAGTTGACTGCAAATGAGTTAAATTCATTTTGGAGCCTCCAGCGAATTTTCGAAAATTCTTAGAGCCTCTAGCGGATTATTGAAACTTGAAATTTGCACCAAATTTTACCAAATGGAGTTGAAATGTACGAATTTACTCTGTATATGGTAGGTACATAGGGGAAAGTCTCCCAATAGTGCGCACTTAGTACCAAAATCGCTGTCATTCCGCCGCAAAGTTACCTAGGATCGTGATTTTTTGATATGTTGTAGCTGTATCATTCAGCTATATAATTCCAGAGTTTCAAAATTTTTCATTGATAACTGACTGAGAAATCCTACCTTGAGTAAAAAATGTCAAATGCGCACTATTAGGAGCCATGGGCTCCTTCAAAGTGCGCAGTAGGGTTCCTAATAGTGCGCGATGTGTAAATTTACTTCAAAAAAATTAATTCTTGACAAAAATCGCAATAATACGTTTCATTATCACGAGAACACTGAGAACAGATATAAAAAACATGAGTACTTCACAAAAATTGCGAAAATATGTTTTACTATGAGTAGGGGTTATGTGTGAGCTTATTTCTGCAAAGAAAGCCCATTGTTCAAGTATTCTTTCACTCTTAGGAATGTTTCTTCACTGAAAACTAACACCCTTTAGCCTTTTACAGGTATTTAACACTCCATTCTATCAAAACAAAAGTCAGGTAGTGAAAAACACGAGCGTATTTACAGATTTTCTAGGATGCGCACTATTGGGAATCCATGATTCAAAAATATCCTCTATTTCTTTAAAAATTATTTTCAAGAAAACGAAAGGATGAATTTTCAAACTTTTACAACAATATTAAAGAGGATAAAATTCCCTACAAAATGATATAATATAAGTTATCTCATAAATTTTTGCAATTCAACAAGAGCAATACAAATTGTCAACTTTTCAAAAAAAAAAAATTACATCAGAAATTGAAAATTCACATTTTTTGACTTTGCACGCGTAAAATTTAGCCAAATGGCTTGTATGATACATCAAAATAATCGTCACGACACGCTCTTTCAAATGAGCTACCTCACGAATTTTTCAGTGGTGCCAATCGCGAGATATGGCGCTGCGCACTATTAGGAGACTGCGCACTTTTAGGGGACTTTCCCCTATCTGCTGAAGCCTCCGGTAATTTTCAAAAAGTCGCTGGAGGCTCCAAAATAACTTGAAATCTACCTATAATTGACTTCATTGCGTATTGAATTAGTTTTCAGAATAAATTTCGGCTTTCCAACTGCATTTGATGAAATCTTGCGAAAATCCACTGGAGGCTCCAAGATTTTGCAAAAGGTTATTGGAGGCTTCGAAATGACCTAAACTCACCAGCAGTCTACTTAATATCATGTTTAAGTAGGAGTGCATCGTGAATTTCAGATTTCCAACTTTACCTATTTGATGAAATTTTGTGAACATTTCAATTTTCAAAAAACTGCTGGAGGCTCCAGAACTGCTCAAAACGGTTTTAAGTTGTTTTCAATCCATTTCACTGATGAAAAATATAGTATATGCAAAATTTCAGCTTTCTAGATCAATTTGGTAAAATTTTGATGTTTTCCCCTCATTTTTGGCTTAATTTTGATTTTCAAATTCACCAAAAATCGAAAATTGCACTTTAGCATTTGAAATTTTGACTGATGATGAATTTTTGTATGTTCTTTCGTTCTAGCTTTGCCCAGTTCAGAAAATTCCGTGTGAGTGGTAGGTATGTTGGAAAGCAAAATCTGCGATTTCGACTAACCTGGCAATCAAAATGGCCGCCATTTTGTAGGTGGATCCAACTTTTTTTTGACTAGTTTGATTTAAAATGTTCCTTAGGATGTCCTTTTAAGATGAAAGTTGTCTCAGAGGATTGGGAGGAAGGGTGCAATTGATTTTCAGTTCCTCCTGGCGCAAAACCCGCCTGCTTTCTGAATGATATTTTGATGTTAAAAATGTTGAGTAAGCACCGTGGATCGTTAAAATCCAGAAAAAAGCTCAAATAAGCACACGATATTTTGTATTTTCAATTTCCATCTCCTCCTGGCGCAAAACCCGTCTGGTTTCTTGGTTTCTAAGTGATATTTTGATGCCAAAAACATTGAGTAACCAGTGTGACTCAAAAAAAATGCAGGGAAACCCCCAAACAAGCACATGATATTTTGTATTTTCAATTTCCATCTCCTCCTGGCGCAAAACCCGCCTGCTTTCTGATTGATGTTTTTATGTTCAAAATGTTAAGTTAGCAGTGTGACTCGACAAAGTCCAAGGAAAAATCCCAAACTTGGCGCACGATATCTCGAATTTTCAATTTCCAACTCCTCCTGGCGCAAAACCCGCCTGTCTTCTGAATAATTTTTTGATGCCCAAAAACCTCGTGTAAAAAAACCACCAAATGATTTTTCTAGTTTTCAAAAAACCAATCGATTTGTTAATATTTAAAAAGTATGTACGCGTACCATCGTTTAGCAATTTCTCCGTAACTCGAAATATCGTAAAACGACAAGCAAATTTGAAAGAGAAAAAACTTCTCGCTGAAATATTTTTGAATGTGTCTTTCAATTTCAAAGATGGGTAATTTTTTCGAAAACACTTTCTTTTTTTTTGCATCTTTCATAAATTTAGACCTGAAAACCATATCTGAAATTTTAAAAACTTGCTTAAGTTTTAGAAAAGCCGATTATATAGCGTATGAAGCTCCTTATTTGAGAATAGGCTGTTGAAATTTAGCTAATAAAGGCATCGAAGTCTTACACTATTTGGTTGAAACGAGTGAATATTTGATGAACGTCGAATTTACTGCAAAACAAGTTGAAAATTTCTCCATCAACAATCGAGTATAATACATGATATTCGCGTATTTTGCTATATATTGGAGGACCCGCTCGCTCGAGTCCATCTTGCGGAGGGCACGCACGCTCGCAAAATATCCTAAAAACTTTAGCACAATAAGGAAACTCGGGGCTGAAAAAGCGCTGGTTTTCGAAATAGCGGTTCGTTAATAGGAAATTCTATGCCTTCGAGAGTCGTAAAAAATAATCATTTAGGTCGAACGAAACGAAAAAGGCGCCGCGAACAAAAAAGACGCTCCGCCATACGCGCCAATAACACTATAGTATAGTACGACGAGTACACATCTACATTAAATATGCAAAACGAGATGGAAAAAGAGACAAGGGCGAGGTAAGATGGAAAACCCTCTAATCCGATATGTCTTTCAAACACTCCTTTGAGCCAAAGAAAAGTAAACCAATCGAGAGCGTGAAATTTTTTCGCGAGATTCGCGTCACCACAATTCGATCATTTGTTTGGTTTTTTTTTTCGTGATACGCGTTGATTCGCGAAGTGCTATTCATTTTTTTTGCACCCTTTTTATGGCGTCTACTCTGCTATGGCTTATACTTACTCGTACTAGCGCATATAGACATGTACGCACACGTTTGCAATAACGTCGCGACCATTAGGTCTTTCTCTTCGTTTATGGTATGAATGTGCGAAGGTATATAACTAAAAAGTTCATTCTGTGTGTACGGTGTGAGCGAAGCGGAGCAGCGCAGCAGTGTGTATGTGTACTATACGTTTTTAGAGTAGAAAAAAGAGCCCATCTTTGGAAAATAAAAAAAGCTTTATATCAGGATTTCTTACACTTTTCCTCGGGGAGTATTTTGTACCCGAACATTTACGGCCGAAAGAAAGTGCTCTTCCTGAGAATTTATTGCTCCTTGTCACGTATTTTTATCAAAATACTACTCTCTCTCCATAAATTATTGTCGGATTAATGCAACGTAATTTTTTTAAAGTTTGATAATATCTTTAAAGCGCCTATTCAGATTTAACAAGAGAAAACGACGAGAAGAATTACATTTTTTTTTTTTACTTCTTCTTCTCTTTATTCCATATCCTCTCTCAGCTGCTTTTCTTTTCTTTTCTTCTTTTTTCGGCTAAGCTCGCGGATATGTTTTCTGTGGAAATTTTTATACATCTGTCGACGTGACGGAGCCTGACTCTCATTCGCTGTTTTGGTCTTACCTCGAGTGAAATCGGTCAATCAAAATGATCTCGCGCATCGAGCTCTTGGAATGCTAAAAAATACCTACGTAGGTATTGCGAAAATCCAAAATATTGGTACTACGTTGATTCTTTTCGATGGTGTTTTCTCATGTGGAGATTTTTTCATCTTTCGAGTACATATACTAGATTAAGATGGAAATTTTTCCAGTATGTAGCATCTTTTATGGGTATTTCGGAAAGATGCTTATTGCTCGGCATTGGTAGATGATGAAAATGCATCGTTGTTGGTATTTCTTTTTAAGCGAGTGCACAACTAACGTAGCGAATCTGTCTTGAAATCTGTGCTTGCGACGATAGTTTTCTACAAAACTATGGAAAATGATATCATCTGTTCATATGCGAGCGCACATTGCGATATATTAAGCGTACGTATTGTATATTTTTGAAATAAGGCGAATGAACCGTGTAGTAGCGATAACGACATTCGGTTGGAATTCATTTCTATGTGTGGGATTATGATGAGGTTGTGCAAAAATGAGATCAGATCGTAGTGGCGTCTTTCAAGATGTAAATAGTGACCTCATTTTCTCTTCTGTCATTTTTTTTTCATCTGGAACTGAGTGAAAGGTCTTGCTAATCAGTTAATGAAAAAGTTCTCCATTTGACACGATATGGTGCTGCTTGCTGCAGATCGAAAATTCCACTTTTAGCTCAAAAGTTCTGCAGTTTTCATGTAAACGTAAGAAATAATTTTTTTCTCTGATTATTCGGTGTTTTGTATGTATTTCTTTAAAGTTTTAAAATTTTACCTCTTAATTTAAGTAGTTAATTTGGAAACCAAAAAACAGGTTTGCAGAAAAATCGAGGTGTTTTGAAGTTGAAAATAGAACAGGGTGTCCACAAGCCTGGAAAACCTGGAAAAGTCAGGAAATTGGTCGGTCTGAAAAAGTCAAAGAATTTTGGAAATTTACTGCATTCTTTCCTCAAAAGTCAGGGAATTTTGTGAAAGGTTACTTCAAACAGATATTTTCATTTCTCATAATGAAAAAATTCACCTTCGCTTTGCTCAGGCAATTATTTCGCTGGTCGGTTTTATCATAAATTGTCAAAATTTTCAAAAAGTCTTGTTTTTTGCAAAAATTGTTGGTTAAGAAGATCTGCATTTTACTAAAATCATTGTGGAAGTCTCGTTTTCTGTCCAAAAAAGCAAAAAGTCTCACTTTCAGCCTAAATTGTCAAGATTTTTTTTGCGAAAAAGATGCTAAGAATTGTGTTATTTTTTGCATCCGAAAACTGCCACTTTTCCAATAATAGTTCTAATGTGTCGTTTTTTCGCCAGTAAGTAATTGCTAAAAAAAACTTTTCGTTTGCTGAAATTGTCAAAAGTCTCGTATTCATTCCTAAACTTTGCAAAAATGATCAATTATTGGTCTAAAATTACCACTCAATCAAATAAGTTTCCAAATATTTTGTAGTTCAACTTAAAAAGGAATTGCCAAAATGTCCTACTTTTTGCTGAAATTAATAATTAAAAAACATCTTGCGCAGTAGGCAAGATTAACCGACTTTGCTCTGTTATACAGGAAAATAAACAAATTTACCGAAAATTTACGGATTTACCAAAATTTACGGATTTACCAAAATTTACCAATTTACCAAAATTTACCAATTTACCAAAATTTACCGAAATTTACCAATTTACCAATTTAGCGAAATTTAGCTATTTACCAAAATTTAGCTATTTACCGAAATTTACCAATTTACCAAAATTTACCAATTTACCAAAATTAACCAATTTACCAAAATTTACCAATTTACCAAAATTTACCAATTTACCAACATTTACCAATTTACCAAAATTCACGAATTTACCAAAAATTACCCCAGCAATTTACTAACATTTATCTCAGTAATTTACCAGACATTACCCACTAATTTACCAATTTTACCGACTTTTTCCATTTTACCAAAAATTACCTTAACAATTTACCAACATTCGCCTCAGTAATTTACCAGACATTTTCTCACTAATTTACCAATTTTTTACCGAATTTTAATTACCCCAGTAATTTACTGCCAAACGTTTTTACCAATTTACCAAAAATTACCTAAGCAATTTACCAAAATTTTCGACCAACTTTAATTACGAGTAATTCACCAAAAATAACTAATCATTTTATTTACTAAAAATTACTATTAATTCACCAAAAAAAAAAACTAATCATTTTATTTACTAAAAATTACTATTAATTCACCAAAAAAAAAAATATCAAAATTTACTGGCTATTTACCAAAAACTTTGTTTTTTGTTAAAACAAAAATTACACTAGAAATTTTTGAAAAATTTTGATTTTTTATGGCAAAAAAATTTTGGACGGATAAAATTAACAAAAAAATTATCAAAAAAATCAACAAAAAATTTTCTCCTCTTGACTCGCGCGGGATTCGAACACCCGACCTCCGGCGCACCAATCTGCAACCTACACACCCTAACCACCACGTCTGTTTGTTGGGGGTGAGCCGTTTGCGAGATATAAGGGTTTACACAAATTTCTGCTTATCCATAACGTTGAAACACACTTAAACGTTCATATCTCGTAAACGGCTGAACCGATTTCGACCAAATTAAAAATTTCTCTAGTTCAGTATCAAAGCAATATTTTGGCATCATCAGTTTCGACTTAAAGTTCGGAGCTTTTGAGTTCAGCGTGACACAAATTTATACATAAATTGATATATATACCTATATATAGGTATTAGTATCCAGACATGTCAACTATTGAATGGGTTAATTTTACTATACAAGTGGACTGACCAACTTCTCAACTATAGTTGACAAGTCATGGGTTAATTTTACTATACAAGTCAACTATGAGTTTTCAGAAACTTCCACCAGAGGGCGCATGGCTTAGAAATCAAGGCGCGAGGACGAACGCAGGGTCTACAGTTGATTTGTAGTAAGTAGAATGTGATGCGCTGGTGGATATGTATGCAAATACATCGATCCTGAGTGTACAGGACAACAAATTTGACTTGAAATTTTTCAGTATTTTATTGGCCCATGGAAAAATTAGAAACATCAAAAATTTTTATGGTGTTCAAGCTTTCTTGTGGTGTCTTAACTTTTTTAAAATTCAAATTATTTCAACTCCATTTTCAAAATTTTTCTACAAAATTTAGCCTAAAAATCTGAATACTTTTTTCAACACATAGATTTTTAAAATATTAGATTGAATCTGCAAATAAAATTTTGGTAAGTGATTTAGAACAGAAATTATGCCAATTTTAAAATTTTGTTCACTTTTCTGCATATATGCCAAGCATAGTTGACATGTCTGGTCGCAAGCAAATATATATATATATATATAAACTTCTCTCGTTTTGCGTCATACGTCTTATCGTGATCAGCACACTTCAATTCGTCAAGAAAATCCACCCCCATCCAAATCCGCAACCATCATGACAAATACAATACCTTACTTTTCCGTTTCACGGCAAAGTCGGTAAAACCACAAGTTCTATTTTTTTGATATTTTTTTTGCATTAAAAATGTATTGCCTGCGCTTTGTCACTTTTTTGGTTACTTTTTGGGAACTTTTTTTTTAGCGTTTTCGGTTACTGAAGTCAGTTTTTTTCGGAAAAAATATGTGAGAGCTGCCCTGAAATTTCAAAAAACTATTGATTAAATTTGAGTAATGTTGACATTACAAAAATACATATGAGAGGCGTTTCGCGATATGGGTCCTTGTGGTGATTCGATGTTTTTTTTTATTGGCGATTCCGACTTACTTTTTCACAAGAAATCGAATGGTGCAATCAGATTTCGCCTATCTCATCAACTTCTTGTTTAAAAATTACTTGAACGTGAATACTCAAAAACTCACATTTTTGGGAAATCGAAAAACAAAGTTTTTGTTTGTTTTTGATTTTTTAAAAAAAAAGAAGAAAATGTCGATGGAAAAATTATTTTATTGTTGTTACCTATGTAAACGATGTTTTCTCTCTCCTGAAAAAATCGAAATATCACCACAAGGGCCCTTATCGCAAAACCCCTCTCATACATATATTTCTTTATGAACTCATCCTTTTTTTGGAATTGTAAATTTTCTAGAGCTCTTGCCCTTGCTTCACTTGGGCCATTTAAAGTTGAAAAGATGAAAAGACTAAAAAACTAACAGTCAAAAACATGAAAAGTTGAAAACATGAAAAGTCGAAAAGACAAAAAGATGAAAAGACGAAAAGTTGAAAAGTCAAAAACACAAAAAGTCGAAAAGATAAAAAGACAAAGAGACGAAAAGTCGAAAAGTCGAAAAGACGAAAAGACGAAAAGTCGAAAAGTCGAAAACACGAAAAGTCGAAAAGTTGAAAAGTCGAAAAGTCGAAAAGACGAAAAGACGAAAAGACGACAAGATGAAAAGACGAAAAGACGAAAAGACGAAAAGACGAAAAGACGAAAAGACGAAAAGACGAAAAGACGAAAAGATGAAAAGTCGAAAAGACAAAAAGACGAAGACAAAAAGACAAAAAGACGACAAAAAGACAAAAAGACAAAAAGATGACAAAAAGACAAAAAGACAAAAAGACGGACAGATGGAAAGATGGAAAGATGGAAATGCACGAGGAAGGATGGAATCACAGAAAGACTGGATGAAAGAATGAATTAATAAAAACATAGAATAAAATTTCAGTATTGAAATAAAATGAAATGTCCGCATTCAGTTCAGTTCAGTATTCTGTCCAGTTCATCATTCGTTTCAAGTTCCAATGAAAGATGTTTGAGGGTTCAAATAAAAATGTTAGAATGTTGTTGAAAAATGATGTTCTTCCATTGTGTCTTTGCTTGAATGGAAATTATTAATACAATTTTCGTTCTTTTAACAGAACGCCTCCCTTTTTAAAAAATTTGATAACATTGATTGAACTCAGCACATTAAAATCTCGATTTTTCCCACTAGAAAATCCAAAAAAAATTCCTACCAAGTTTAATTAAGGGCCACCCTATTGAGCACACCGTCATGCTTGGAATAAAAGGGCACAACTGTAGATCTATAACCGATATTTGGAGCTCATGATGTTTGAAAAAAATGACTCCCCCTCCCCCCACCTGATCGCGTGTGTAATTCATTTTTCAAGAATCAGGAAAACCTGGAAAAGTGAGGAAAAATCATTTCAGAACTGAGTGGACACCCTGTAGACTAGAATCATCATTATCAGACTGCTAATTGATGTTTGTACTTGTTGAAAAATCTCATGAAGATGTGCCAAATACCCTGTTATACGGACTCGTCCATTAATTTGGAAATTCTAATAACCCAAAGTTAAACAGGTTTTTTCCAAAATCATTGAGTAAATTTTTGTGTAGGTCTAGGAACATTGAATATGTTTACGTCATTCACGTTGGAGAACTTCAAAAAGGGCACAAAAAACAACACAAGAATTCCCCATCAGTTTATTATGGATCATAATGTCACACACGGATAATTTATTCAAATCGACGATTAAATTACATCTTCGTTAATCGAATAATCTCTCGAGTTAATTCGTCGTTAAATCGATCATCTTGTAGTAAAATCTACTCAACCTCGAAGCTTCGCAGAAAAATATCAACTCGAATTCGATCGAATCGAGAGCATTATCTAAAGGCGCAAAATTCCAGTCTTCACACACAATAAACAAACACAGTTTACATATCGAGTTACCATCTACGTATAATACAACTCGTAGGTACTGTGCAGTAAATCGCAATACAGTACACCGTACACCCTTTCGTGTGTACTTGTAAATAAAGGTCTTATAGTATATAATATCTGTGTACATAAGGCATCGTTTTCTTAGTGAAATACGCAGTCAAAACGTCTTGGCTTTAATTACAACAGCGTAGTACAAAATAAACATTGCAACTTCCCAGCTACCTTTAATTGTAGTGATTGAAATTGAAACGAGAACGTATCTCATACTCGTGTGCCACAATTTCTGTTTGTACCTCTTTCAGAAATTACTCTCCGACAACGACCATTTAAAACGTTATTCAAAAAGTTACCCATCATAATACATAAACTCACGATTTCGTAAGGTACCGACATTAAAGTATATTACGTTATTCGTGAACTTTACATATTGTTGTTTAACCCTTAGATACGCTAACTTTGATGCATACCTACCTATACTTAGTCGACTAGTAGTGTAGGTATTTCAAATTAGCTCGAAAGTATCAAGTACCTTCGTATACTCGTACTACGTACTATATATACTCTTAGGTAATAATATCTTTACGAATGCATTCTGTTGGCAAAATAATCCTCAACAATAAAGAAGAAAAATCACCATCGATAACGCTACAGTACACCATGCTTCTCAATTAAGTATACATTCGTTGTATTATTATACTTACTCACTACTACTGCTCCGCTAGGTACTTTTGTACACGACTCTACGACCTTTTCTTTTCATGCTTTCTTCGAAATTCCATTAATTGGTACACAAAAGCAGCAGGATACGTAGTAGTGAGAACGAGAGGGAAAAAAATTCCTATTCGTTTCCATTCTCTACTTACCTACGTCAAAGAAATTATACTCGTTCGTTCGCTATATCATTTGCGTACATAATATTACACAATTCAGTCGGCACAGTATATAGCTCTAGCTACTTACGTATCTTCAATTACAACAAAATTCGATGCTCGAGAACGCGCTTAATTTTCTCATTTTTTTACCCCAAATCTCTCGAAAAGGATAAAAAACGAGTAGGGAGAAAAAAGAAGCAAAGAAAGCACCAAAGTACCCGAGACCAAAAGAGAGAAAAAAGATGAAATTGTTTCTCAATGGGTTTCATTTTGTCGGGGTCGAATTTCTTAATCTTATTTTTCCATTGTCGAGCTGAAATTTGTTGGTTGCCATTCGTAAGAAGAAGAAGGAGAAGGAGAAAAGAATAGAAATTCTTTTTAATCAATTACTTTCAATACGAATTATTTCTACATGACAAACTTTATTCACTTTTTTCGGTAACGTAACAATAATTCTAAAATAAGTGTATTTCCTCGCAGCTGGCACACGACTGACGTTGTTCTTTTATCCTTTTTTTTATTTTTTAATGCGACGTGAACAGGGGGGCTACCCACATATCGCACAACCCACCAGCGAACTGCTCCAAGACAATAAACAAAGCGAAAAGAAAAGACACAACGAAACAAGAGACAAAAAAAAACCACCGAAACCGAGTTCCTCATCATCATCCTTATTCCGAGTACATATTTTTGGTGCTGGAAACGACGCACTCGTATGCTGCATAAGAGAAGCACCTTCGAGGTGAGGAGGGAGAAGGGTACGGGAGCTTTCAACTTGACGAAAATAGGAAGACGCGGCATGCAGTATGACGACGAGCACTTCTGAGTAAATAAATTTTATTCAATTTTCCCGTCATTCGTACAACACAACAAAGCTCTATAAAGCTCGTACAAAAGTGATGGCGAAGTTAAGAAAGTTCTTTACAAGCAGCGGTGTATAATTATCACCCTTTGAAGCCATTGACCGTGATCTATGCTCTATCTGGGACGAATAAATTTCCAACTTTAACTTTCTACTATTATAAAGTACCAAAGTACCAATGTCGTTTTACTTTCATGTGTAGGTACTAGGTACCGGAGTAGGCGTCGTTTTAAAAGTATTTAACGAGCGATGGGTTATGGGTTCTGTAGAAAGCCTGGCTCGGCTGCGGCTGCGACTGCGACTGCGAATGTCTAAAACACACACGTATATGAGAGTATATCTTTCTACATACACAGTTGCCATGTATCATACGCCCTAGACGATGTGACGCACGAGGCGTTAATAATTTCGCATTTTACTTTGGAAAATTCGCAAGATGCGTAAGAACATCTTTCGCTGACGTTTGAACGTTAAAACGAACGTAACGTACCCTAGTTGCAGAGAGGAAAAATGGCAAAGTTACATAAGATGCGGATGTTTTGTTACATGAAATTGTCGGTTAATATGAAAAGCAGACAGGAAAACGAAATTTTATCACGAAGAAAAATACTATACAGCTACTTTGAGTGGGTTTCGATGCGTGATGGTTTCGGCATCAATTTCATCAGCCAGTTCGATTATAGCTTTTGAAAAAATTAAAATACCTATTCCACCAGCGAGAGAACCCCTCGAAGTGTCCGAGATTCTTCCTAAGAGGATATTCAGAAACCCCCATAGTTAGAATTTTGATTTTTCGATTTTCGGCGAATTTTTTAAAATTCAAAATTGACTAAGTATTTTATTTACGATTTTGTAAAAATGTCCCACTTATTCAGTGAAAACGATGGAAATTATTCTTGAAACTAATATCAACTCCCTAGAACCTAATTTTATCACTTTTGGCTATTTTGGAATCTTCAGAGCGATTTTTAATTTCTCCAGAAGCGTGGAAATCAAAAATCGAATTGTGCTTTATTCTCGACCTGTTTGAAAGGTTTACTTACCCAAATTTGAGCTGATTTTCATGCGAACATCATGATTGCATTTTTTTTTTGACCAGCATTTTTAAAATAAAAAATTCAACGAGTTGAAAATTCTGTTTTCAGAAAAATTCTCCGAATTTTCTTGAATTGCTGTATCTTGTTTAAAACGAAGCCTCTGAATCTTAATTTCATTGTTGCGAGACATTTCAAAGCCTCCAGCTTGATTTTCGATTCCTCCAGTATTTTAAAATTTCTCCAGAATGGCATGAAAGTCAATTCGAGTAGATAAAAATCAATTTTCGAATCATTTTCGATCTGTTTAAAGCGTTTATCCACATTTAAGCTGATTTCCGGGCGGGCGCCTCGAATTTCTTTCTTTGAAAAACGCAATTCTGGTCAAAAAATGCACTCAAGATGTCCGTCCGGAAATTGGTGGTCCAAATTTAGATGAACTACCTATATTTTAGTAGGTTGAACATAATCCACAACTCAAGTTTTAGCTGCCTAAATTGATTTCTACGTCTTGTGGAGAAAACAAAAAGTATGCTGGAGGCTTCAAAACGAATCAAAATCGTGCCAAAAAATTCTCTACCTACAAACAAAATAATTTTGATTTTCAAAAATTCATCAAAAATCGGGAAAATACAACATGATTTTATCGGAAAATCAGTAATAAACGAATTCGATTACAAAAAAAACTATGTCGATTTTCAAATTGTAAAAATACTGTCATTATCCCCCCTCCTCCCAAAAAACAACTACACTATCTCATATTATCAATCCTAAGTTCCTCCTGGCGCAGAACCCGTCCAACTGCTGAGGGATATTTTGGGGCCCAAAAAGCTCTTACTTATAATGAACTTTCTCACATCCATTTTTTAAACTGAACTCGAACCATTACAAAATCTGATCCCTTTGAGTTTGAACTTGAACCTCTAAACTCGGATCTCGATCCTCGATCCCTGATTTCGAACATAATTCAGAATTTTACGGGTTCGAGGTCACAATTTGGTCAAAGTCAAATCATTGGCTAAACATATTAAGTATGGAGCATTTTCAGAAAATTTTTTTGGGCAGGGTAATCGTTTTGCTTATGGGTACACATTTTTTTTTTCAAAAAAAAACAACTTTGATTACCAAAAAAGCTTGAAAAAGTAACCAAACGTTAGTAAGTAAAACATTTTAATGTCCTTCGTGAAAAGATTGCCAAAAACACAGCCCATTTTGATTTTAATGTTCTGGCTTTCAATTTTGAAAATATTAACAGTGTTGCAACTCTTTGGGAAAAAAGCGAGGCTTTTTGACAACAAATGAGACAGCGACAATTTTTGTAGAAAGAAAAGCTTTTCGACAGTATCAAAAAACCAGACTTTTGTTCAATTTTTGGAAAAAAAAGTTTCAAAAAAATCAGCTATTTTGTTAAAAAGCAAAAATTTTTGTCATTTTTGGAAAAACGAGGATTTCTAATAATTTTTGGTAGAGAGCAAGATTTACTGGCAATTTCAGTAGAGGGCTGAACCTTCTGATAGGTAATCAGTGGCGAAAAAGTGAAACCATTGAGTAGGTAATTCTTGAAGAATAGGTAAGATTTTTTAGTAATTTTGCTGAACAGCAGTAAAACTTTTGATGATGATGATGAATTTTTTTCAAAAAATAAGACCAATGATTTTAGCAAAAAGCAGGACGTACCTTTTGACAGGAAATTAATGGCAAAAAAGTAATACCTACACCTAAAATTTGTAAATTTTTGCCAAAAAGCGACACATTTGGGCAATTTTGGCAAAATTCGATATTAATTAGAATTTTTTACAAAAAAAAAGAACACTTCTTAGTCATTTTGTTGAAAAGTGAAATTTTTTTGTCATTTTTTGAAAGACTCAAAATTTTTGATACTTTTTGGAATTTTATGCAAAAGAACAATTTTCAGTTATTTCTCTAAAAAGCGGCCTCTTGGGCCAGCTTGAGGTAAGTACAATCTATGCTACAACTGCCAGTCCCAGGAGTAGAGAAGACAAACCTTAAGATAGGTTTGGAGCGTCCACATCGCAGAGGCCGGCAATTTATCTTCGGCAGGCTGGAAGCTGAGGATGAGGCTAAGACCAAACCTAACACCTTGGTGTGTGCCCAGCGTCAAAGCTGCAACCTGAATGAGCTACAACATCAAGCCGTCTCAGGAAGTAGGAGAGAGGAGAAAACAATCGGAAAATATCCCTGAAGCAGCAACAGGAAGAGCAGCAAAGCTTGCAAACCCCGATACTCAAGAGTCATAAATTCTGCTAGTGCTAGACACAAATCCTGTACAAAAGCGAGAATTTGGCGCTATAACCGAACTTCAGGAAAGTCGGCTTGATGGCGTAGAGGGCAGCCCCCTCATCAAGCTATACTTCCTTGGGCTAAAAACCCATATAAGTGAAAAAAAAACAATTTCTCGAGAAAACAAAAATAAGAAGAAACCGGCTGGAAAATCAGGGAACCCTGTTGGGCAGCAGGCAAAAAAGCCCACACTATGGAAGAAACAAAACAGGCTGAAGATTGCTACCTGGAATGTGCTAAGAATAAATGGAAAAGAAGAGGAGCTGGAATACATCTTGATGCAGAGAAACATCGACATAGCTGTTATCACGGAAATCAAGAAAAAGGGCAGCAGCACTGATGAATGAGGAGAATTCACCCGAGTATATGCTGGAGTAGGAAAAGCTGAATGTGCCAGAGCCGGGATTATGATTTATACCTGGGACCGACTCAAAGACAACATCCAGGCATATAGAATATGGAGTGAAAGACAAATCGAGATACGAGTAAATCTGAAATTTGGGAACCAAGATATTTCAGTGATTGGCATATATGCTCCAGAGGAAGGCAAAGAGGAGAAAAGTGACGAGTTCTACAAACAGCTTCAAAAGACCATTGACAAGATGAACCCAAAATGTAGCATTTTTGTAATAGGAGATCTCAATGCAAGAACAGGGTCAAGTGAAAACAACAAAGTAGTATTTCCCAGACGGGCTGAACAGCTCACTGGGTCAAAGTTTAATGATGATGATGATTTTCTAAAAGCAAAAATTTTTGTCCATTTTTGAAAAGGCGATATTTTTTTACAATTTGTGCAAAAAACAAAACTTATATTGGCAGCAAAAAGTGGGGTTATTTGGGAGTAATATGTAGAAAAGTGATACCTACCTAGTACCTACTTTCTGACAATTTCTGGAAAAAACACGAGACTGGCAATTAAAGCAAAAAGCATAATTTTTTATGAATTACGTATTAGCTAAAAAATGATTTTGTCGAGAAAGTGAGATTTTTTCCAAGAATCATTTCATGCCAAATTAGCCGAAATTTCCACAGAGGGTCACCGATTTTTTATCATATTTTGCATGTTGGAGTTCATCAAATGTTGAGGAATGGCGCAAATTGAATTGCCCCTACTCATTCATGTACTTCAGCTGGCAATCATCAAGAAATGTGTCATGAGCATGAAATGTATTCACGGTTATGTACGAGTATGAGGAAAGCTAAACGTAAGCGGTCATTCTTATACGAGTAATACAGACGTCAATGTAGAATAAGTCAAAGATCCCATAAATTCGTCCGCACTTTACAGCTGAAAAAACAAAATCCGAGTACCCGTCGCTCGTGGTACGAGTATAAACTCAAACCAGCAAGACTGTATTACGAGCTTGAGAAATACATAGGGCATGAATAGTGATAAGCATTATAATATTTTAACCGTGTACCTCTCTACCTCATCTAGCAGCATGAGAACCCTTGAAAAGAGGGTAAGAAACTCTGAACAAGATGTAAAAAAACACACAGTATAAGCAGGACGAGATTTATGAAAATAATTCGATCGGGTTATCCGTTCGAAGAAGAATGTCGCCACGGTCGTCTTCCCTGCACATAAGTCGTCGTATATTGTGTACACGAGAAGAAAATCGTATCACTGGACGACGAAAATGAAAAGAGAAGGCAAAGGTGACGACGACGACGACGACGATGAAAAACAGCAAAACATACCAAGTCGGGTCCGCGTCCGAGAGAATTTTCTCGTCATTGCGACGACGAGGGTGGCAAAAACACACGCAAAAAAAAAAGAGACGAGAAAATGTATTCGATGTGGAAACGAACGACTATGAAGGGAAATAGGGTGTATAGCATTAAGCTTTCGCATTTCGGGTTGCGGTTCGTTTCCATTTTGCAGCAGGCTTCAAAGCGAATAAGGCGACAAAAAATCTCGACGGTGGGCCGATTTGAAAATAATTACGAGTAATTTGCGCGTTTCGCTCGCGGTCTTTTCGCAGGTACTTGACCTATATTTGCCAAAAGATGAGTTGTTTTTTTCGCTCAGTTTTACGCCCGAAAGGGCATCGATACTTGAGACCAGACGTTGACATTTCGGTCAGTAATTTTCACGTCGTACGAAAGGTTCCAAAAATGATCATTTTCATCAATGAAAATGTACCTACCTTCATGTGTACATTTATGAAAAATTGTACTCCAGAAAATATACAAGGCATGCATTTTAGCAACCTGCTCACGTGCACGGTACATTAGACAACTTTGGAATCGAGCGAGATAATTGAATTAGAATCAATTAGAAAATTGATACTCGGGTTATTATATTGCGGACAAGACATTAATTGTATTATTAATTCAACCGAGGTAGCCAGTTTGGTTAACCTTTTGATAGAAAATTACTCTTTGATAAGACAGAATTGATGTCGGTACGCGAATTCGGAAAACAAAAATTAACCCCTTTGAGATGAAACGTAATTAAAAGCTTTTGCTTTGCCACCTTTATACACAAGGAACTCGATCTATCTCTCGCCTTAATACTTAAGTAATAAAATAATACATAGCGTAGTACAGGTTTATGTCTCCGACTCTCGTAGAGTTCTCTCAAAACTTAAACGCGATACTTTTCAATTAAGACCATACCGCGCGCAAGTTGAAATTATAATAATGTTATCCTCGTCTTACCACCTGCTCTGCAAAGTCTGTATTCTGTAACGTATTAGCAAGTTTCGAATTATCCGAGTACGTAATTTTCGATGCTTACGATAAAGACACGAGAGAAACGCGTATACCTGGATAATTTGATGATAATATTTCCATTTAGTATACTATACTACTACGTGAAACCGATACCCGAAAACCTTATATATCTTGGACGGGGTAGCTCTCTATCTCTCGCTCTACCTTTACCTTTATACAATATAAAGGTCACGCGGTCTACGCTTGAAAATAGCATCGGCTTAAGTAAAGCTTGCAATTTGTTCCATAATGGATTTCGTACAGGCTGGAAAATTGATTAATTAAGGTTCCATTTAAAGGATGTGTACCTGGCCTACTATGTACTATGCAGCATGAAATATTAGAGCGAGATGGTCGAGTTTTCACCAAGTATAACTGAAAGCATCGTGTTATGTTATACTTGCACTGTATAGTTCAATCGACAACGTACCTAGGGAAAGTTTTGTTGGAAATTTTCAAACGTCTAAAAAGCTTTGAGCGTTTGCTATGAGCTCGGTGAACACAGAATTCGAAGATTAACTTTGCTTCGGCATAAAACTCGCATTGTTTTTACTCCTCACAGACACACTTTTCCCACAGCAACAGCAAAACTATACAACGGACGAAAAATATGGGCAGAGATTGATATTAATATTTTTTGCAATTTCTATTTTAGAAAAAACAAGATTTTTGCGATATTGACAAAAAGCAGGATTTCCCAAAATTTTGGCCAAAACATGGGGTTCTTGCAAACTTTGACAATAAACGGGGTATTTTTGAAATGTTCACAAAAAACAGGATCTCGTTGACTTCTTGTCAAAAAACAGGATTTTCGTGATTTTGGCAAAAAATAGCATTTTTTGACATTTTTGTTTTGAAAGGTATGTTGGATTTGTTTGCTATTTCAAATTGCATTTTTTTTTTTTATAATTTTGAAAAGCAAAATTTTGTGCATCACCTACTGAATAAAATTGGGAAAAAATTTGTAATATTTTTTTGCCAATTTGGGAAAGGAGCAAGATTTTTTGCAATATAACAGTTCAAAAAGATCGGAATTTTTAACAAATCTCACAAAAATGCAGTTTTTTTTTTTTTGTAATTTGACAGAAAAAGTAGCTTTTTTTGCGTGGTTAAAAAACAGGGTTTTGACAATTTTTAAAAATCCTGTGCTTTTTTGAAATTTTTATCAAAAATGAAACAGGATTTTATTTTTTGCTATTTTAATAAAAAGTAGTTTTTTATAAATTTGTGGAAAAGTGTAATTTTTTAAAATTTTGACAGAAGCAGTTGAGGAGCTTTATATCAAAACGCACTAACGCCATTTTTTCAATTTTCTGTAAATTGAAAAAAAACAGTGGAAAATTGAGGAAAGGGGGGGGGGTCAAATGAGGTATCAATGGAAAGAGGAAGTCTTCCTGAGTACCAAACAAGCTTTTGTACAATTTGCGCAGCATGTGGGGGGGCGGTGGGGGGGAAACAAAAAAAGTTCAGTGCGTTAATTGATCTGAAAATTGGATGTTAGTGCGTTTTGATCTGAAAAATGACGATTTAATGCGTTTGGATCTAAAAAATATATCTTGCACACAGTTTTTCAGTTTCATTTTCCAACTCTTATAGTAATGTTAAGACCAATGAAACCATACAAATTTGAAATTTTCAAAAATAACATAATTTGTTCAAATTATTGGTTTTTTGACTTTTTCAAACTATCATTTTAGCCATTCATACTGCGCGAATGTGGTGGGAAACATTCTGGTAGGTGATAAAAATTGTGTAGAAGTCGATTCTGATGATTTCGGAGCACTGAAATGCAGTGTTACCACACGTAAAACAAAAAATACAAAAAGTGAAGTGGACTTGGTGCGTTTTGTTCCAAAATGGAGACAGATGAGTACGCTTTGATCTGAAAGCAAAACTTCAAGCGCCATTTTAAGGTATAAGGAAGGCTTAATTCGTTCTAACGATGGTTGCAATCGATTCCCCGTTGAATTTTACATAAGAATCCGTTTCCAGATTTTTGGCAACTTATCTAATTTTGGAAAAAAGTAGAATTATTTGCAATTTTGGAAAGAATTTTTTGCAGTTTTGGCGAATAAAATTTAGCAATTTTGGTCAAGAATGGGGATTTTTTTTTCAATTTTGAGCCAGAAAAAACAGAATTTTTTGCAATTTTGGCAAACAGCAAATAGTTTGAAAATCAAGTTTTTTTTTGTAATTTAGACGAAAACCAGGATTTTTGGCAACGCAACGTTTGTAAAAAAATATTAACACAGATAAAACAGTATTTTTTTTGAAATTTTGTAAAAAAAAAAACAAGATTTCCTGTTATTTTGGATCAAAAATCAAGGCTTTTGAAATCACAATTTTTGGCAAAAAGTATTTTTTTGCAAGTTTATAAAAAATTCAGAACTTTTGAACCCGCTATAATTGAAATTTCAACTACTCAAATTGATTTTCTAATTTATTTTTGAAAATCCAAAAAGGGCATTTTCTCGAAACTTACGAATTAGGATTGTTTTGCTTTAAAAAATATTTCGTAATTTTTCAGTAAAATTGATGTGAATCAGTTCTTGAGGTTTTATCAGCTCTCCTAAATCAAATTGCACCATTTTTAGTCATTTTGGAGTCTCCAACACTGTTTTCGACTTTTACCAGAATTTTTGGATTTCTCAGAAATGCACAGAAATTGATTTTGGCAGCTTAAAATCGAGTTCTTGCTCATTCCTGACCTATTTATCGCGTTTATCGATAATTGGGGCGATTTGTAGACTGACAGTTTGTGTGTGTTTTTGACCAGTATTTTCTTCTTTTTTTTTTGGGGGGGGGGGGGTGAATGTTCAAGTGTCAGAAATTGGTAATTTTTTTCATCACGGTTCGACACAATTCCAAGTTGGTTTGGTGAAGCTCATTCCGGTTTCCAAAATTCATTCACACGAATCAAAATCTTTGAACACACCAAAACTCGCGAGCTCCCTCTATCAAGAACTACTTACCCATAAATAGTTCGCTACTGCTCTAAAAACTAAAAAAAAAGTATTCCGATTGCGCTAATAATTCAAACACAATCGACAAGGTAATGGAAATCGGGCTATAAAGTTCGTATCTATAGATACAAAATGACGAAAAAAGAAAACGCACTCTCGCATTCCCTCTTCTCGCACATCGGTGAGAAAAACACGAAAATGGAGAGAAGGACCTCTTTAGGGCTGATGTCATTTGTAATTTAACGATCGTCGAAGCGCGTAGACAAAGGGTACGTTTTCATCTGTATTTTTTTTCTTTTTCGCGCCCGCCACAGCCTCCTCATATCCCATAAGACGTTATTATTGCTACGTATAGAAAACAAAACGACAATTTTCGGCGGTTGCTACGGCGTTTTTTTTTCGCCAATGTTTCTTTTTTTTCACCCTCGTAGCGAAAAAAGAAAAGTGGAGCGAAACTCTTTCATTTGCTGGTCTCGAAAACGCGACGAGGATTTTCTTCTTTAAAAAAAAAAAAAAAAAAAAAAAAAAAAACAGAATATAGCATCGTTTCAGTGATACTATATACGTTGCGGCGTTATTCAGATTTTTATAGCGAGTATAAGAGTATAGTATACTCATAGTGTGCGACGTACACTACGAGGAATACGAAAAAGAATGAAGCGAGGTCGACGAAGATGGAGATGCTCGCTCGGTCGCCTGCGCTAGTGCCTTTTTTCTCGCAATATAATCAAGCCGCTATCAAACGAATAAATGTCTGCGACGAGTGAAAAACTTGGCTTTATTCGAGCAAATCTAACTTTCATGAATTTTAAAACTGTCAACACGCGAACGCTTATTAAATTTCTACCCAGTCAAAAGGTCCGATTACCTTTTACGCCTCCTGCGTTCACCTTCATCTACCCCGTCATCTTCATCCCGAACGAAATCTCTGTCCCTCTATCGCGCTCGTTCCACCGTGAAACCAAAAATTTACTCGACCAATCGCTATTTATTCGTGTTTTCTTCGCCGTTTAGCCAAGGAAATTTATCGCTTTCAATCCGCTCGCCCAGCAAAGATGTGAGGAATGGAATAGAAAAACAATTCATTTATATACCGCAGTCCGGTTAAATTATCATTTTGATTTGCATGAAAAACACCAAAGCCCAAACTATACATACATAGCTTGCTAGGTCTAGGTACTCGTATCTCGTATAATACATACGATGTGTTACGGTCAATGTTCTATTCTCGCCATCGGCTGTTGCGGCGCTGCTTTGCAAATTATCTAAATGTATTTAAGTTTGTTGATCATCAGTTTATAGTAGATTCTCAATCGATGCAAGGTGGTGCGTTTGGCCGATAATTTAATTTACCAACGATAGCTTCGTCGATATCAGAAATTGAGTAATTGCATTAGTGGTCTCGTGCAAGGGCGTATTCAGGGGGGGTGATTTGGGGTATAATCACCCCCCCAGGGCCAAAAAATCCTTAGGTTAATATAATTTCCTACGATTTCTTGCATTGAATCACAGGAAAAAAAATCATGTTATTTTACATTTCTAGGGAAATAATTTGCTACAAACTTCAAAATTCATTGAAAATCACATTATCTCCCTAGGTAGTTGCATAATCTATGTACTAATTATTTTTGTTTCTTGAATTATGAATTTCCAATGCTTTTGTTTGCTTTCATTTTTTGAAATTGAAATTTCTGGAAGCATATTTTTCGTTATTATAAGGGAGAAAAAGTGCTCCTTTTGCTCCAGCCAGCTTACAGATCATTATTGGAATTGAATAGGTACTGGGATTTTTCTCCCTCATAACGAAAAATATGTTATCCAACTCAGGAGTAAAAATGATTTTCGACAATTTTGAATTATTTTCTTTGCGACGTTTAGGCAATAAACCTCGAAAATCGTCATTCGTCAAAAATCATTATCACTCCCTAGTTGAACAAACTACTAATTCAAGTCTGAGGACGTGAGGAGTGTCAAGTTAAATCCAGAAAAATCAATTTCATTATAAATAGGTATAAACAATTTACTGGATAAATTTCAAAAACCTCACTCTGATCAACACGTTTTTCAAGCTGAAATTCAGCATGAAAATGTCTGAAATGTGCCTACTATTGAAATTTTTATACATATGAGCCCGTTGGGAAGTTTGTGATTTTTGTCCCCTACTTATGAGTCATTCATCACCCCCCAGGAGGAAATCCTGGATACGGGCTTGGTCTCGTGATGAAACACGTAGGTAATTTCTCAATGAAAACGAATTTACCATCATTACAAAACGTTTATGGCCAATCGAATTTTGAAAGAGAATAAGGCCAAATATCTTACAAGAAAATTTTTCCAGAAACATGACATTTTGTTGGGTCGTAAACGAACACCAATCGCATTTAAGTATACATTTTTTTCATTATTTTTGAAGAATTTTGAGTAACAAATTGAGTGGATTGTATGTGTAGCTATGATAGGTAGGTAATATCTAAAAATCAGCCAGATTTGAAGCTAAAATTTTTCAGAAATACTCGAAAAAAGTTTTGACTTATGTTTTGATTTTATCGAAAAATTTTAACTCATTCTGATGGATCTTATTACCTTTTTTTATTCAAAATACCAAAACACATTGTCAAATTTTGGTCTCAAAATTCTTCAAAAATTCTGGAAAACATTTTTGACGAAGTATTTGAATTTTTTTGAAAAATTGTCACCCATTTCGATAGATGACTTTCCGCATGTTTTCAAAAATCTCAAAAATCATGACCCAATTGTGGGCTCAAAGTTCTGAAAAAACGCATAAAAGGCATTTTAATTTCATATGATCGGAAAATGAGTAGTTTCCTAGCCAGTTTTGCGGTTGGAAAATACGTCTTTAACGCAGCCATCTAAACATGTGCGGAAAACAGTTACTTTCCTCCCTTACTTTCCTCCCTAGGGAGGAAAGTAACTGTTTTCCGCACATGTTTACAAATTTGAAATTAACAATTTTTAAAAATTTCAGCATTTATTTTCCTCTCATATGAAATTAAAATAGTATACGCGACAGGATTGGACAGTAACGCGATTAACTTTCCGCTCCTGTCACGTAATGTACTATTACTCGAAATAGTCTAATTTTTCTTGAAATTTTTATCTATTTTGATAGGTCGCAAGGATAATAATTCTGCAACAGTTCATTTCCACTCAAAATTATAGGTAGGTGGGGGGAGGGGGTAAATTCTAAAAATCAGACAGATTTTAAGCTGAAATTTTTCAGAAATGGTCAAAGAAAGTTTACAGGATTTTTACTTTTTTTCAAAATACAGGAACACATAATTCAAATTTTGGCCTCAGAATTCTTCAAAAATTCTGAAAAACATTTTCGAAGAAATACTTGAATTTTTTGCTCAATTTTCATCCATTTTGGTATAGGTAACTTTCCGCACCTTTTTCAAAAATCCCTAAAATCATGACCCAATTTTGGCCTCAAAATTCTAAAAAAAAATGCTTAAGAGACGTGTTAATCGAAATACTCGAATTGTTTGGTGAAGTTTTTATCTATATTGATAGGTTGCAAGGATAATAATCCCACAACAATTCATTTCCACTCGAAATTCGAGGTAGGGGGGAGGTAGCATGACTTGAAAATTCCTTTTTGTCATAATTAGAAAAACCCATTTTTTTCAATTTTGCAAAAGTTCTGTTTTTTCCCAAAATTGGAAAAAATTCTGATTTTTGAACTAAAATTGATAAATTTTTGCTCATTTGCTCAAAATTAGGTTATCGCAAATAATTCCACATTTTGCCAAAATATCAAAAAAACTAAACAGCTAAGCAAAGCTTAGTTGCAAAGTGTGCGTAGCTAGCTGCCTTTTCTACAACTATAACCGTTATTACATCTAGGTAGTGCATAAGTGAATCAACCATGTCACAGTAATGAGAATTTTTGAAACTCTCACTGCTTCAAAATAATAATTGTTTTTCAGTGTTTTCATATTTTCCAAATTACAATAGGTATTTCAGAATAATTTATAAGCTTGTATTGCTTCTAAATTAAGAAATTTCTAGTTGTTTTTCATAGTTTGCATTGTTTTAAAATTTACAAAATTTCAAATCAATTTCCCGAATTCCCCATCGCTACAATTTCATAAAGTTTTCAATAAATTTTCAGAATTTTGCATTGCTGCTGAGTTAGGAAATTTGCAATCAATTTTTAGAATTCACATTGCCTCTAAATAGTCAAATTTTGAATAATTTTTCAGAATTCTTATTGTCTTTAATTTAAAAAATTTTTAATTCAATTTTCAAGTTCATATTGTCCACAAATTGTAAAACGTTTACTCAATTTTTGGAATTTACATTGCCTCCAATTTTTCAGAATTCTCATCTTCTTCATAAATATATTACAACCGGTACAACAATGACCATGCTAATTTCAATGTGAATGTCAACCCATCCACATCCGTCACTTTTGGATGCCACATGTCGATGTGAATTTAGACCCTGTGTCGAGCTAATTGTCGATGTAATTGTCGACTGATGTTGATCTGCATTTGTGTCGACAATTGGCTCAACACAGGGTCGAAATTCACATCGACATGTGGCATCCAAAAGTGACGGATGTGGATGGATCGACATTCACATCAAAATTTATGTCGACCTTCTGCGTCGTAACATTATAAAATTTGAGTTTAAAAATTGAAAATTTTTTTCCAAAAATTATTTCATCTGATGTGGCTATTGCTTGTGCTGAAAACAGCATCAACATAAAGTCCACTTCCAAAGAAGTACAGATGAAAAGTCTGTACAATCTAATAGGTGAACAGAAATTCTTTATATCAAAGATGGTGCAATACTTTATCTAAGAGTACTAAACTAATCCATTTTTCATGTCGACATGTCAATGTTAATGTTGATGTGAAATTCGACATCAACAAATACATCCACAATACCAACATCATATCATCTACAACTTCAAACTGTGGAAAAGTGCATAATTTCATCAATGCCCTAAAAAATTTGTTTTCCTCATTGAACAAGATCATATCTTTGAATGTTTACTAAACTTTTAAACACTAAAACAGAAATTTTAATTTTGAAAAATTGGTCGACATAGTTGTAGATGTAAATTTCGAGCATCGAATCTTACATCTACATGTCGAGATGGCATGTCAAGGTATCAGAAATAATGAGAAAATGTTGAAACTTGTCATTTACCTGGCTTTTGTACGGACAGAATATTCCTACTAAACAATTAATTGATCGCTTTTCCATCATTATGTTGGAAAAAAACGTAGTCGATGTAAATGTCAACGTCGACAATTGTTGTGTGGGAATACTTATTTCATATAATTTTCAAGTTCACATTATCTGCAACTTACAGAACTTTTAATCAATTTTTGGAATTCTCAGTGTCTCTAAATACAAATTTTCATATTATTTTTTTTAGAATTTCCATTGTCTTCAAATTTATAAATTTTCAAACCAATTTTCAGAACTTGCTTTTTATTCTAAATTAAGAATTAAATCTTATAAAATATGTTAAGAATTTGAATTGCCTCTAAATTACACGAAAAAAAATATGGGTAATTTTTACAAAAAAATTTAACTAAATACTGGTATTTAGCACAATTAAGTACCAGATCCCATTCAATAATTTTTACTGTAATCGTATAGTAAAAATTATCATTTTAATAAATTTTGCTATAGGTACCAATAGTAAGAATCATTTTGTTTTAATAATTTTTACTAATTCATGATAATAAAAATTACATGTTTCAATTGTACAAAAATTAGTTTAATTACTCATTTTGAAGTAATTTTTAAATTATAAGTAAAAAGTTAAAAATTATTTATGTCAAGGTAATTCTTACTATACTTATGGCTATAGGTAGACAAAAAATTAATGAAATGAATTTTTAGTTAGCAAATGATATCATAATTCATAACTCAATTTCAGCATCATTTTTGCCCCATTATCATGTACTACATAAGTAGGTAACTCCAAAGCATTGACCTATCCAATTTTCCTACGAAAAATCTGTCACCTACCTACTTACCTCACGGGGATTCGAACCTGGGTCCCTAAATTTCCTATTCCTACCTACGTGCCCTAACCACTCAGCCACGAATTCACTACGAGGGTTAGGGCATTAAAATAATATATTTGTTTGGTAAACGCCCCACCAAACCACTCCCACTTGGAATTTACAGCTAACAGACCAGGGGTGTAACAGGGTACAATGAAACACAGCTGGTGATGGAATAGACTGGGTGTATAGCAGGGTACAATGAGCGGCAGGTGTTCTACAAGTCCCCTTTTCCCTTTTTTAGGATTTAATGCATTAAAATAATGAACTAAAATTGCAATTACTCAGCAATTACCCATCCGAATTGAATGAAAATAAATCTATACCCTCCGCCTTAATGATTCTCAAATGGTGTCCAATAGGTACGAAAAACGGTTGGATAGCTTAAGAGAACATTCATTGTAATTGAAATTTCAATTTCTCAAAGCGAAACCAATAGTGTGGTACGCACACTAAAAAACTGCTTTTTGCGGAAATCTGCAGTTCTGAATTTTTTCACGTTAAATTGGAAAAACTCGTGATAGATACGAGTATATGTACCTACGTAGTCTAGATTTGAAGCTAAAATAATTTTTTCTTATTTGCCAAAATCCAAAATTGTCTAAATAACAAATTAAGTCTACCTTTTTGTAAAAATTGGAAAAAGTCCTACTTTTGCTAAAATTGTAAAAATCTTTCGGAAGAAACCTGAAATATTTGCTCTTCTTCCAAAACTGCAGAAAGTTTTGCTCTTTTTACAAAATTGCAAAAAAACATAATTTTTGGATTAAAATTGCTAAATTTTTGCTGATTTTTCAAAATACATATACGTTTGAATATACCTTCCAAAAAATTGCAAATAATTCTGGTTTCTGCGTTAATCACAAAAAATTCTAGTTTTTGCCGAAATTGTTAAATGTATTTTATCAATCTCAAAATTGCAAAAAATTCTACAATTTTGCTACAATTGTTACAAAAAAAGGTGCTGTACCTATTCTCAATCTAAATTGTAAAAAAATCCTGTTTTTTTTTGTCCTTATTGCAAAAAAAAAACTGATTTTGCAATTTGCATGAAATCTTGCTCGCACTATTCTAAACTGCAAAAAACTTGATATTGCAAAATTCTTGCTCTTCTGCTACCTATTATAAACTTTAAAAAAAAAACTTATTATCTGAAAATTTCAAAAAAGTTTGCTTGTATCTAAATCTCAAATAAATCCTGCTTTTTGTAAACAAAAATTTCAACATACAATGCCACTATTTCACCAAAATCAGAAAAAAACGGATTCTTTCAAATCTGGGAAAAATTCTGTTTTTTGCTTCAAAAAAATCCCGTTTATTGTAAAAATTTTGTAAAATTCTGCTTTTTGTAAAAATTGAAAAAATCGCGTACGAATTTGTATTACCAAAATGAAATTCTTACCAAGCTCATTCACATCGCATAATTTTCAACTTCTCTTTCGATACGTCGAAATATTACTTCAATATATTTTTTCATCTCTTAACTCCACTGGTAAATAAGGGTTCTATATAGATAGTACTCGTAGATGCTCGAAAGAGTACAGCGACCTATACCTACGATGCCGATAAAATGTAATTAAAACTGCCGCTTCAAAGAATTATCAGCTATAATCGTATATAAAAAGTTTTTCTTTTTTATGCAGGGCCACGGCTGAGACTTTCTTTTGTATATAACCACGTGCTTTTATCTTTTTTAAAAAGCCAATCATCTAGGTTTTTTTCCCTAAAGGGCGAGTCTGTTCTTAAACGCGGCGCGGTGTGTTAATTGGCGAACAAAAAGTATGAAAAGAAAAAGGGTACTGCAAAAGAACTTAATTGACGCCCCTTTGGCAAGTCGACCGTCCGCGTCGCTCGTCACCCTAAGGTAAACGAAAAGTGTACCTTCGATGATGAAGTTATCGCCGCCGCCTCCGTTTAATTTTCATTATAGTTTAAAGCACTCTGCTGCTACTCATCACGAGAAAAAGCAGCATCTCGCAGCAGATATGATCGTATGGTGTAAGAGTTGTGTAGTGAGAATCGGTAATGTGATTACTTTTTTTTTCAAGTTTATTCGCGGTGGTGGTGTCGGAATCGTATGAAGGGTGGAATTTTCTTGCTTTTTTTCCCCGTTGGTAGATTTCGATTATCGATCGCGAATATACGAGTAGGTATACGAGTGTGTTGGTGATGGTTTTATGTACATTAATGAAGAATATACTTATACTTAACCGAGAGTATAGCGTTATTAGTGATCCCTTTAGGCGTATGTTCTCGCACACAAAGACCCCATTCGTTTCGCTGAACCACGTCAGAAACGCTCTGCCAATCGACGGATGTGGCATGGAATGGAAATTAACGAATGCCCAACAGCTAATGTTGAGAATCGAGATACGTGAACGTGTGAGAAAGATGCGTGTATAAGGCTAAGTAAGGGTTTAAGTTGAACTGTTGCGGTAATACGCGATATTGATGGAGAAATACGCGAGCTTTACTCGCAGGTATGGTGTAGAGAGTAGACCTATACTCGGGTCTTAAATTTCGCAAGACGTGGTAATCTAGTTTTACATCTTTGAAAGACGTGTAAACTCGAGTTACGATTACGAATTTCAAATTACCTTAAGACGAGCTTAACGAAATTCAATGGGTCTTTTTGTGTTGCAAGATGATTTTACAATTTTTCATATTTTGGGAGTGTGCAAGAGAGGAGAAAGTGTATCGCTCGTGCTGGGTTCGTTTGTGTGGTTGAGCTTTTGAGACATGTGTTGAGTAACATCGTGGTGTGTTTTGAATGAGGTCGTTGTACTGAAGTAGTAATTTGTTAAATTGAGACGAATGGAAATTTTCCCAAGTTGGTCAATTCCTCAAATTATATTTTTTTGGAGGAAAATTATTTCTGAAATCATTCACAAGAAATTTTACATAGTTGTTGAGACGTCATGGTGTCAATTTTGGAGAAAATTTGATATTTTGAAAAAGCCCATTCCAAAACTCTCCTTGATGAGAATTTTCAGCTGCATTGATGATTTTATGGTTTCTTGGCGATTTTTCTGAAGATGGACAATTTATGCTATTTTAACAACGTTAAGCAAAATTGTATCATTTATTTTTTTAAAGGAAATTCACCTTAATTTTTTTGAAAATTCTTTGTGTGTTTTTGGCACAATATCGTTCAATTCCTGTACAATTTCATCAATTTTTCTTCAATAATTTTTTGTACTTTAACAAATTTTAAAATTTGTTTCAAGTTTCGCTTTTACTATCCGAGTACTCTATTTTTTTCCAGATTCATTCCATCATCGTAAACAAAATACTGTGTTTTTTTAATCAAAATTCAAAATAGAAAAAGTTTTGTATTTTTGACGAAATTGCAAGAAAATGGTTTCTGCCAAATTTTTGATTCCGAACCCCTGGGTCCTAATTTTTGATCCATAGTTACAAAAAATCTTGACTTTTCCCAAAATTTCAAAAAAAATCCTGTTTTTGTTTCAAAATTTTTTGCCAAAAATCCTGGTTTTTGTCAAATTTCTAATGCAATACTGATCTTTGATCCAAAATTGCTAAAAAAATTTGATTTACAAATAAAAATTGCAAACAATCGTGATTTTTGACCGGAAACTGCTAGATTTTCGGTTCCCAAAATTGAAAACAAACTTCTCAACTTTTGTAAAAATTGCAAAAATTCTGTTTTTTTGAAACCAAAATTGAAAAATTCTGATTTTTAACCTAAATTGCTGAATTGTGCCAAAACTATAAAAAAAAACTTTCCAAAATTGTGAATAACTTAGTTCTATTTTTTACCAAAATTAGAAAAGTTGCAAGAAATCTTTTTTTTTGTTTGTTTTTACTCAATATACCTAAAACCTTTTAATTTTTGTACTAAATTTGCTTCATTTTTGCTCATATTTGCACAAAACTGCAAAAAAAAAACTTTCAAAACCCGCGTAGCAAAAGCGATGCCAATGTCGATGGAAAAGACAAGATCTCCAATCCGTCACTTGTCGACACAACATTTGTCAACACCAATGTCGATACATGACAAGTGAAAAGTTGATATCAAAATCGACTGTTGTCTCCCATCATTTTTTGTCTCGACGAGGTCTGGACATTGGTGTCATTTTATTGAGTGTAAAAGAGGCAAATTTCATTGAAAATGTGCAAGATGTGCCCAAAACTCTTTTATTGATTTAAGTGAAATTATTCTCAAAAATATTTCACCCTAAAATTTTTTTTGGAAGAAAAAAACTTGCCCTGAGTAAGGATTGAACCCAGGTTTCCGCTGTCCTACTTGCTTAATCTGTCGCGTTCTCTAACCACTAGACCACTGCTGCTGTTGAGCAGAGAGGCGTGAAAAGAATATTCAGTCCATCTTATTATGAACTTAGAAAATTTTTGTATTGTGTTGTCGACTCAGACATCGACAAATGAGTCGACAACACTTCAAAATTTCTAAAAATATTTTATAGATCTTGTAATCAACGTCAACTTCCTCATCAATATTAACCAGGATGGTTGATGTTGATGATGACATGTTGTAGATAATTTTGTAGACCATATAATCGATATCGAAATTCAGGTCGTCTTGCCGATGCCAAAGTTGATGACAATTATTAGATCGACAAAAGTCACTACACAAGCATCAACTTTGGATCGACAAGGCGACCCAACCTGAATTTTTATATCGATCATAGGTCTACAAAGGTATCAATCAAATCATAGAAAGGTTTGAGATAATTCCGAATTTTGGGAATAAAACTTGAGTAATATTCCAAGGAGCCAGTCAACTGTTGTAATGCTTTAACACCTTTAGGAGCAAATTTTCCATTTTTGTCAGTATGAGTCTTTTCATACTTTTCAAAAAGATTTTTTCTCTGAGAATTTTTAATAAATTATTGTAAACGTAGTTATAGATTAACCCCTTTGTGGATAATATTCCGACTTTTTTCAGTCAACAATCATGTAAAATCATGTCAATACTTTTGTCGAGATGATCTCATCAGTGCTTGAAAAATAGAAAAAAACTCTCATTGGCCTCACATTGGGCGCCAATGAGAGATAATCTAAGGTTCTACAACTTAATACCTACATACAAATTAATACTTACGTCACAAGTTATAACTAAAGCTCTTTAATACAAGTATGGAAAAAGATTATGCTCTTAAGAAAGTCATAGCATTTTACGTATGTGTTACTTACTGCGCATGGCAGGTTGGTGTCGTCACGCGGTGGAGGTGGGTGGAGCAACCAATGGGGTGCAACGTTGTATGTGAACAGCTGATTTGATGCTTGCTCGCGCACTGCGCAGTACATAAAACTTACGTAAAATCCTATGACTTTCTTAAGAGTATAATCTATTTCCATACTTGTATTAAAGAGCTTTAGTTATAACTAACACCTCAACTTCTATGACAGGTTAACCAGTGTTACCAACATGGATCTCCCAATATCTTTCAAGTAGACACTTAAGGCATGGCAGTACATATATTTCAAAAGTTCTATTTTAAAAAGCATTCTACTTTTACCAAAATTGTGAAAATATTTTGAAAAAAAACTCATTTTCGAGGCAATGTTGCAAAAAAATCTTTCATTTTTTCCAAAACTGAAAAAAATCCATAGGTACCTAGTACCTACAAATTAGAAACCAAAATTGTAAAACATTCTACTTGTTTGCCAAAATTGCAAAAAAAAACTGTCTCTTAAAAATTTTAAAAAATTTTACTATTCCCCAAACTCTAAAAAAGTCCAACTGATTTCACAGTTCAAAAGGGCATTGCAGCTTAAACTTTTTAGAAATTTTCAAAAAATGAAAGTTTAACTTAGTATGTATAAGTGCTTTTAAAACCAAAATATTATTGTGTTGTAAGCACTTTAAAAATAAATGTCTTGTCTAGTCCCACATTTGTCGAAATGGCAGAAATCCTGTTCTATTTTTGATAAAAGCTGCAGCAAAAAAACACCTGATTTTTAAACAATTGTGAACAAACTACTTTTTTAAAGTACCTTACCTACGCAAAAAATTATAGCCTACTTACTTTTCCCCTCAAATTACCAAAAATTCTGCTTTTTTAAAACCAAGATTGTAAACAATTTTACTTTTTCGCCAAAATTGAAAAAAAAAACCTACTTTTTTCAAAAATTAAAAAAAAAGTCCCACTACTTACATATCAAAATGACAAAAATTCTGTTTTATTTTTGATGAAAATTTCATAAAAAACACCTGATTTTTAAAAATTGTAAACAAACCCTGCTTTTTTATAGTTTTTAAAAAATGATACTTATTTTCCCTTCAAATTACAAGAAATCCTGATTTTTGAACAAATTACTTATATTGCAAAAAATCTTGCTCATTTTCCAAAACTGTAAAAAATATCGCTTTTCCCAAATTTTATTCTTGGGTACATTATTGCAAAAAATTTTACTTTCTGTGTTAAAATTGCAAAAAAATTGCTTATTTTGAAATTACAAATAAATCCTACTTTTTTAAACAAAAATTGCAAAAAATGCTACTTTTTTGCAAAACTTACGTTTTGTTCATAAAGATCTCAAAAAATCCTGTTTTTTATGAATATTTCAAAAATAGTTACTCCGATTTATTATCAAAGTTTTAAAAACCTCAAATTTAAGCCAAAAATTTGGGAAATCCTGTTTTTTGTCAAAATTGCAAAAGTCCTGCTTTTCCTGAAACAGAATTGCAAAAAACTCAAATTTTTGAACTAAAATATTGCATGAAATCTTAGTCTTTTTCAAAAACTGCAAAAATGTTGTTTTTTTTCAAGATTTAGAGAAAATCTATATAATTATTTTTTTGGTCAATATTCTTAAAAATCCATCGAATGATCTCTGTCTATTTAGTAAGTAAGTATATTTCTCGCAAAACATAGCCATGGTTCGAATCTACCGAACTTTTCTCATTCTTCATCGTACGTTGTTTCAAAATGCATTATTCGCGATGAAACTCGTTGGGAATGTTGTAAATTCTTTAGGGTTTGATTCGAAACGCGTCGCATCGTGTCTTTCTGTCGCTTTAATTAAAATAGCGTTGCTAAAAAGTATTATAGAACGCTGTAGAGAATGGAGTTTTGGATAAAAACGCAGAAAATATACACTTAAACAAAAGTACCGGAAAGTCGATGAATCTTGAGTTGAATATAGCGTGAGATGAGTACACTATACTCTGGGATAGGGTCGAGAAAAATGTTGAGAAGGAGCGGGCGAGGGGTAAAGGGAACATGTAATACGAGTGTAGTATAGCGTTGCTGCAGTATCCTGTAGTAGCAATGGTTGTAGTGGTACTAAAACCCTGAAGTAGACGAAAAGGAAACGAGTGGAAATTACAAATAAATTACATCTAGAAGGTCCGATTTTCGTCGAATAATTCGCAATAAACTTATTTACTGTAGAAGTTGGCTTTTACGACTTATTTTTTAGTATTATCGGCGGCCCTTGAATACAAATTCGCTATACACGCAGAAATCTCCGTCCAATGGTCGTTGCCGGAGCGCCAGACAGCGTAGGAAATCGTAAAGCCGAGAGATATACGTTTAGATTATGGTAATTGACTCGTGATACTTGGTTTTATTTAATTTACTCTCGAAATTAAAAAAAAAAAAAAAGTAAGGAGAAGGCGAACGAGGTAAAAAAAAAAAGTATTCGCGAATGAACCCCTTTTTTTCTTCTCGCGTATACAGAGGTAATCATTATAGCGAGCTCGAATAGATTTATAGCCGATGTTAGAAGATCTGAGAATGAGAAAGTATGGCGGCGTTACGCCGACCTTTCCGTGTTGCGAAAAAGGGTAAAGGAAAGATTTGGCGGGAAACGAACGTGCTTAAACGCTCCATGTGGCCTCGCCGCTGCACTGTTTTTACAGTACATTGTACAATGTCCATCTGCAACGTTGTTGGTCGAGCTCGAGATGAAAAACGCGGAGAGAACATGGAGCGGTAAAATGTTCGATTATCATTGATTAAAAGCATTGCAGTACACGATGGCGAGCAACGATGCCTGCTAAGAAAAAGCCATCTATAAGATTCGACACAAGTAATCAGTTTAGCCCGAGCCCAAAATACATATTACCCGCTGAAACCCCCCGTGAAGATGTGGAAAACTTCGATTCGTACACACTATACACTAGTAATAGCATGTCGGAAGTTATTTTCAAAACTTTCTAGGTTAATGGGTAAATTTTCAATATAAGACGTATTGTTCGAACAAGGTGATTTGTTCGCGAGAATTGTCTCCTCCCCGAACACATTCCTCTCCGCATTGTTTTACCGAGTTTTTGTTTTTATTAAAAGCGAAAATCAATCGCGTGTGTTAAATGATGGTTTGTTTTTTGTTCGCATTTGTACCACACATCGAGCACATTTGCGTGTATTTGGGGTTTACAAGTAGATTTCGTCAACGTTTTGTGTACATTTGCATAATTTTTCTTCATTTTTATGTTTTCAGATGTCCCCGAAGTCGGTCGGAGCTCGTCATCGACATGCGATGCGGAAATGAAATCGAGGTAAGCAAGATAAATTGATTTTGATGTAATGAGATTCAAAACACGAAGATTGAATAGTGAATGAAAGCGTTACTTTTATAGCCCCGATTTCTTGCCCTCATTTTTGAAAATATTTTGTGCAGAAAAATTAGTGGCGAACTGGTCTATGATGTTGACTGGCGGTTGCCATGAGCCCCGAAACACCAAGCAAACCCGTCCCCTGAGGCCCCTATTATAAAATTGTGGAGTCAATAAATAGACTGATCTGATGTAAAACATTATTACCTCTAAATACGAATTTTTGGTAGCTTTTGCCCTCGCTTCGTTTGAGCTTCTATTAGTCCGACATATGACAATAGGAGTAATTGCAACCCCCCCCCCCGGTCGATCCTCCTGGACCACTTTTTTCTTGAAGGGGACATCCTAAGGAACATTATTAAGCAAACTTGTCCAAAAAAAAGTTGGCCTTACTTACAAAATGGCGGTCATTTTGATTGACAGGTCAGCCGAAATCGCGGATTTTGCGTTTTAATATAGGACTTGCACGAAATTTTTCAAACTTTACAAAGGTAGATCGAAAGATCATGCAAAAATGTATCTCCTGTCAAAATTTCAAGTGCTGAAGTGCGTTTTTCGATTTTTGGTGAATTTTTGAAAATCGAATTCAGGTCAAAAATGAGGGGAAAAAATCAAATTTTTACCAAATTGATCAAGAAAGCTGAAATTTGGGATATACCCTATTTTCGACATGCCAAATCGATTGGAAACGGTTTCAAACCGTTTTGAGCAGTTCTGGAGCCTCCAGCCGATTTTTTGTTACTCGAAATTCCCACAAAATTCCATCAAATCAGACTTGTAAAGCAGAAATTTATTCTAAAAACTAATTTCAATACGCTACGAAGTACTGCAGGTAAATTTCAAGTCATTTTAGGGCCTCCAGCGACTTTTTTGAAAATTACTGGAGCCTCCAGTAGATTTTTGAAATTTGAAATTTCCCCAACATTAATTTATTAAATGGAGTTGGCAAGCTGAAATTTACTTCGCAGACTACATTGTGGTTTCAAATGGTTTTGAAGCTTCCAGCTAATTTTAGGAAATTTCAATTTTTCAAAAAAAGTCATAGGCCTACAACCGTTCAAAAAGTCACTGGAGGCTCCAAAACGACTTGAAATCCACCAGCAGCCAACTTCGTAGCGTATTGAAATTAGTTTGCAGAATGAATTTCGACTCGCTATCTCAGTTTAATGAAATTTTGGGGAAATTTCATATTTCAAAAATCTACTGGAGGCTCCAGTAATTTTCAAAAAAGTCGCTGGAGGCTCTAAAATGACTTGATCCCACCTGAAGTCATCTTCAGAAGGTGTTGAAATTGGAGTGTAGAGTAAATTTCAGCTTTCCATCTCCATTTGATAAAATTTTGTGAACATTTAAAGTTTCAAAAATCTGCTGGAGGCTTCAGGAATTTTCAAAAAGTCGCTGGAGGCTCCAAAACGACTTGAAATTTACCTGTAGTACTTCGTAGCGTATTGAAATTAGTTTTTAGAATAAATTTCAGCTTTACAAGTCTGATTTGATGGAATTTTGTGGGAATTTCGAGTATCAAAAAATCGGCTGGAGGCTCCAGAACTGCTCAAAACGGGTTGAAACCGTTTCCAATCGATTTGGCATGTTGAAAATAGGGTATATCTCAAATTTCAGCTTTCTTGGGTCAATTTGGTAAAATTTTGATTTTTTCCCTCATTTTTGACCTTGAATTCGATTTTCAAAAATTCACCTTAAATCGAAAAACGCAATTCAGCACTTGAAATTTTGACAGGAGATACATTTTTGCAGGATCTTTCGATCTACCTTTGTAAAGTTTGAAAAATTTCGTGCAAGTCCTACGTTAAAACGCAAAATCGGCGATTTCGGCTGACCTGTCAATCAAAATGACCGCCATTTTGTAAGTAAGGCCAACTTTTTTTTGGGCAAGTTTGCTTAAAAATGTTCCTTAGGATGTCCCCTTTAAGAAAAAAGTTGTCCCGGAGGATCGACGGGGGAGGGAGGGGTTTGCAATTACTCCTGTTGTCATATGCCGGACTATATGCCATTGCAAAAAAGTACCATTTTTTTTGTCCAATAATTACCAAAAATTCGTAATTTTCCCAAAAAATAGTCAATCTTGCTTTTGGCCAAAAATTGTCAAAATTCTCAGTTTTTTGCAAAAAATTCTAAAAAGTGTCATTTTTTCCGAAAAGTGCTCAAAAGGCTTCCCTATTGCTGAAAATTCTAAGTTGATTTATTATTTTTAAAAATTGCCAAATTTTACTAATATTGCCAAGTTTTACTGAAATTGTCAAATTTTTTCTTCAAAATTACCTATGTAAAAGCCTGGCTTAGTATCTCTTTTTGCCAATAATTCTCGCAGTTTTTTTTTTTTGCTAAAATTGTCAAAATCTGCTTTTGGCCAAAAATTGTAAAAAAAATCCTCGCCTTTAAAAAAAAAGTCTAATAATTAGTCGTTCTTAAGAAAATGTTGATTTTCAACTTTTTAAAAAAAATTGTCCTAACGTCTTGCTTTTTTGCCAGAAATTGTCCATTCCTTTTGTTAAAATTGTCAGTCTCGTTTTATTTTTCCAAGGATTGCCTATTTTGTCAAAAATTGACAAAATCCTTACTTTGCCGCCAAATATTCGATTGTCAAAAAGTCCCAATTTTCTATCAAAAAGTTTCGAAATTGTGGTTCAACTTTTAAAAATTCAATACATTATTTTCTAATCGTGATATTCTATTTTTTTTGGTGATTTTTTGTCTGTATCTAACTATTTTGCTCGCTGCTTTTTTTCTTTTCAATTACTTTTTTTTTGAGCTTTTTCGGTTATTAAAATTACTTTGGGGGGGGGGGGGGTATTGAGTACAAGTCTTGCCCTCGCTTCATTTGAGTCTGTTTACTTTTCATTTTCGTAATTAAAATTTTTAAAAACTCATTCAAATTCTACAATTTTGGATCAAAAGAAATAAACAAATTTTTTCAAACATAGTCCGAATTTTTGAAAGCTTTTGCCCTTCCTTCGCTCGGGTCAATTCTTATGTCTAAACTAAAAAAAAATTCCAGTTTGAAACTTCCATGAATTCAAAAATTATAATAACAATTTTCTGATGAACCCAACTTACGTAGTATTATATGTATCAATTGGGCAGAATTATCATTTTATCTTTTATTTGTATGTATTTCATCTTGAAAACTCGATATTTTATTCGATACAACTGATATTTTTTTTCTCATACCAATTGGCAAATTTTCAGTCAAGCCCTCCCCCTCTCCCGCGAAAAAAATCCAACTCTGTACCGATACAGGCATTTTTATCCTTTAAATGGTCAATTCATTCGACTGAAAATGATTTCAAAAATCCAGTAGGTACCTAATAGGAGATTTCTTTAATTCCTCTCCTATCTACCTCCCAGTCTCAAGCTTGAAATAACTCAGCTAACGCAGCCAATCCATAAAATAGGATTTTTATTCGGGAAGAGAAAAAAAAACATTGCGTATTTATTGTCCCTTTGAAGACCACCTTTTCGTGTTGTTTTTTCTCTGCGCTGGTCTGAAAGAAAGAATTTTTGATATGAGTTGTAATTGTAAAGCAGGAGAAATGTTAACGTCTGTACCTCTCTCTGCTGTCTCCATCTTTACTTTTTTTTTCCTTCTCCCTTTGGAAAATCAAAATGAGCTCGAGCCATACTCGGTATACTCGTATACCGAGGCCATTAGTCATCCCTTGTTTCTTTTTTTGCGACGTGTATATCTAGCGTAGCGTCGAACTTGATTCCCCTCGTCATATATTTTGGTTGTCGAGCAAACACAACTAATCACAGTTGAAGGTTCTGGGTATACACACTTACACAGTATATACGAGTACATGCGATAGATGAAGAGAGTTTTCTCAGTTTAAATGTTTTCCTACGAGTACGCAGGACTTGTCATCGTCGTCAAACATCAGTAAGTTTTTTAATTTCCTTCTTGCCATTTTTTTTCTCCCTCTCTCTCTCTCATGTACACGTGTACGAGCATTCGGTATCGGTATGGCAAAAAAAGCGGACTTGGTCGTGTAGAAATTGAAACCAGCTGTCAAGTCGTGTCGTTGACGATGATTCGTTCGAGCGAACGGTATTTTTGTCGAGATTTTCGAGACGAAAGTTTTTGAGCGATGTGTTTGCAGATAGAATAGAGTTTTTAATAAGGTGTGATTTTCAACGTCATTTTGTCGAAAGTTTTCCAATTTTAACCCGCGGAGATACGATTTACATGTGTACCTTGACCTACGAGTTCTTGCTTTGGAGCATTGTGAAGTGTGGCTGATTTTTTTTTTTTTATTGAGAAACGTGTGTACGAATACCTGAAAATAGGCTAAACACGAGTTGAAAAAAGGTGGGTGTCTGATTTTCCAAAGTTTTAGTGCACCTAAAACTCCTTCAATGTACTCCTCAAAGTCAAAAATACCGATTCTTTGAAGTTTGTTTTTCATGTATTTTTTTGATTTTTAAGTCAAAAAGGTCAGTGCAATTCCAAAATTTGCAAAAATTGCTGCAGTGCTTATTTTTTACATAATTTTTGTAGGTCATTCACCTCCTTTCCTTCTCAGTTCGTCTCGAGATCCCAATACCCTAAACATGAGTGGAATGCTTTTCAATTTTTTAGTTAGAAAAAATTTGAAAATGAAACGATTTTGCCACTGAACTTTCCTTCACTATTTTTTGTTTTCAGAATTGATTTGTCATGACTCTGAAAAATTCGAAAAATTGATCAGGAAAATCATTTTTCTAAAAACATCGAATTTCCTATTTTTGGTGAAAATTTTAGATAACGATCAGAATCTATTTTTCTTCTGCGAAATTTCCTCTTTTTTGAGAAGAGCAACGAGGAAGATCTTTTAGATTTCATTATCGAGAGATTGCTTCTTGAACATTGTCTTCGAAACACCATTTTTTCGTACGCAAAATCGAACCTGATAATGTAAGCTGTCGGAAGTTACTCAACAATCCCCAAGATTCGAGAAAAAGTACACCTAATGGAAGATGAAACTGCGAAAAGAAATTTCGTTAGGTAAATTGCGCAGCAATGGCAGCGAATCAACACGTTGAAATGATGATAAAAGCTGTACACGATTTGTCAGCAAATACTACATACATATAGCATTACGTGTTAGTACAATACACATATGAGCAAGATAGGGCAGAGTCGGCAAGGCGAATATAGAGTAAGTATTTCGGCGCCAAATGTCACCGCTCGACTCGCTCGACGTTCATATAATATTTCTCGCGTATGAAATTTTAATAAACTCGAATACGCGTAACGTGTGCGCTGGTAATACCGAGTACGCCGCAGCTCTTTTAACAGTATTCGAATTATTTATTTGACAAAAAAAAAAAAAAAAAAAAAAAAAAAAGATGGAAAGGAAAGAAAAAAAACACAGCACACGCTTACAGATGTCAAACATCCGAACAAAATGGATGAATGAAAAAACATCCGAGATGTTTTCCGGTAAAAAATTTATTTTGCAGGTTTCGAAAAAGCATCAGAAAATTAGGTGTGTGACGATTGACTGACTGACGAGATGTGTCGATGACACGGGAAGAGTTGGTTGCCATCCGAAGCAAAATTATTACATGAGACGAAAACGTTAGAATAGAGATGAACATTTCGCTTCGGGCCAATCGTGTAAATATTATTGTACATATGACAGTTGCTGCTCGCATTGCTCAAATTATTGAGGTAGGTAAAGTCGACCTACGTGGGTACGTGCGCTAATTAACCGTCTGCTTCGGTCGTCCAGATATACCTTAAAGCTCGAAATGGCCCAGAAACCGAACACTTGGCGACTTGGTGTCATTTTCTGCATACGTGTTTCTATCGTCTCTTTCTGCGAGTGATGAAATTACGTACTTATTGTTGCGTATTTTCTATCTCGAGTGATGGTGATGTGTTTGACGATGTCAAATTACATATGATAACTTTCTCGTCACCATCTCGTATAGAAGTCCAAATGGAGGAAAAAATCTGCAATGGTAATGGTCAGAACGGATAATTTTCACTTTCAGTTATAAAGAACATTTGAAAATTAATTTTGGTATCAAATAATGAGGTTTAGAAATTACTGAATCTTTTTTTTTTGACATTTTTTCACACTGGGCGTGTATAATTGCCAGGATTTTTACGCCCAGTTTCGAGGGGTTAGTCTAGATTTGGTTTGAAAGATTGATTTCTTTGATGTATTTAAGAATGTTTTCCATCTGCTTGATATTGTCAGGAATTGTAGGGTTGAGGTCTGAAATGTTTAAGGATTGACGTTTTGTTTTGAGGGAGGGACAATAAAATAGAACGTGTTGAGTGGAGATTATTTCAGAATTACAGAATTGACAGGTGGGTTTAGGAGCTTTGGTGAACAAATGGCTGTGGGTTAATTTGGCATGACCACTTCGGAGGCGGGTGATTATAATTTCTTCTGATCTATTTAGGTGACTAAGGTGCTTCCAAGGGAGGATTGATTTTTTGTGGGTAAATAGTTCGTGATTTGTTTTTCGAATTCCATAGGTTTTGCCAATTGGAGTTTTGGATAATTTTTAGAATGTTAATAACGTCATCATGGGTCACAGAGAAAATTTTAGAGGGGGTGTCGCGGATTCGCGGTTATTAATTATATTTGGCTATGTTTTTGTTATATTTAAAGTTCGCGATCTCGATAATATTCGGCTGCTAGGTTTGTTATCTTGAAGATTCAAAAGTTTTTGTTATTGTTTTTATTCGAAAATAAATAGAGTACGAAAAGGGTTCGTATTGAAGCGATTAAATCAATCGCCCTTATTGTTGAATACGCGGATTCGCGGTTATTAATTATATTTGGCTATGTTTTTGTTATATTTAAAGTTCGCGATCTCGATAATATTCGGCTGCTAGGTTTGTTATCTTGAAGATTCAAAAGTTTTTGTTATTGTTTTTATTCGAAAATAAATAGAGTACGAAAAGGGTTCGTATTGAAGCGATTAAATCAATCGCCCTTATTGTTGAATTCCTTTTTCGTTATGGTAGCCCCCACATGGTTGAAAGAGATGGAAGTTGCTTGGCCAAAGGCAATGAATTTACAATTTGAATCCGAACCTGAACCTGAACCAGAACCAGTACTTATCTCCAATAATACAGCTGTAATTCAGCCTCCTTTTAAAATCGATTGTACTCAATTTAAAACCCTCAACTATCTACTTGATGCAACGTTAAGCTACATGAAAAATGTCAATCCGAATAATATTGTTCAGAAAACCGAAGAAGCTTTCAACCAGTGGATTATGTATATCCAAAACAAAAATTATCCTGATATTTCGCAACCTAATCCGCTTGGTTTAAAACGTGATTCTCAAAATATTATACGTTGTCATGGACGCCTGGTTGAATCATGTCTCGACGATAATGCAAAGTTTCCAATACTTCTACCTGAGAAAGAATACTTCACTCACTTATTAATTGAAAAAATTCATATCGATAACTATCATGTTGGCGTTTCGCATACTCTCTCTGAATTGAGAAAAAATTTCTGGATTCCAAAAGGCAGATCGACGGTGTACTACGTTCTAAAAAAATGTGCTAACTGCAAATACTACGATGGTGGTCCATATAAATATCCTGCAATTCCTCCGTTACCTGAATTTCGTGTAAATCAAAGCAGTCCGTTTTCCTGTTGTGGTATCGACACATTTGGTCCTTTATACGTCAGTGATAACTCAGTCCAGAAAAAAGTATTTGTTAGTATTTTTGTTTGTATGATTACGCGTGCGATTCACTTAGAACTTTTAGAGAATATGACCACTCAAGAATTCCTACTCGCTTTTCGTAATTTTATAGCATTACGCACAATTCCAAAATTCGTAATAAGTGACAACGCGCCACAATTTAAAATAACCAAATCAGCTTTTGAAAATCTTTGGCAACAAATAATTTCTGATAATGATGTAATAGATTTTTGTAAAAATAATTTGATAGAATGGAAACTGTTGCCTGAATATGCCCCGTGGCATGGCGGTTTTTACGAAAGATTAATCGGTATAGTGAAAATGTCGCTAAAGAAAACAATTTTTAATTGTATAATAACAGAAAATCAATTGAGAACCGTGTTGTATGAAGTAACTTCTGTTATTAATTCGCGTCCTATTGTTTACGTAGGTGAAAATGATAGTAATGTATTAACACCTAATGATTTGATGAATACCAAATTCGATTTTATTCCGGATATTGATAATGTTAAAAATATTAAACGTGATGTAATCGTAAATTTATGGAAAAGATCTAACGATATTATTAATCAATTTTGGAACGTTTGGAAATTTCAATATTTAACTAGTCTTCGTGAACGTAATATTAGTATAAAACAAAAGAAAAATGTAGTAGACTTAGTTCCTAAAGTAGGAGATATCGTATTAATTGAAGGTGATAAAAAATTTTGTCCTAGAGGAGAGTGGAAAGTTGGTAAAGTAATTAATGTTAATGTTAGCTCAGACAGTAATGTTAGATCAGCAATCGTTGAAACTAAAAATTCTAAACTTACCCGTCCCATTAACAAATTGTATCCCTTGGAAACATCGTAATTTTTCTCGTTTATACTTATTATTTTAAATTTAAAAATTCGTTTTTTTTTTTTTTTTCGTCGGGAGTGTCGCGGATTCGCGGTTATTAATTATATTTGGCTATGTTTTTGTTATATTTAAAGTTCGCGATCTCAATAATATTCGGCTGCTAGGTTTGTTATCTTGAAGATTCAAAAGTTTTTGTTATTGTTTTTATTCGAAAATAAATAGAGTACGAAAAGGGTTCGTATTGAAGCGATTAAATCAATCACCCTTATTGTTGAATACGCGGATTCGTGGTTATTAATTATATTTGGCTATGTTTTTGTTATATTTAAAGTTCGCGATCTCGATAATATTCGGCTGCTAGGTTTGTTATCTTGAAGATTCAAAAGTTTTTGTTATTGTTTTTATTCGAAAATAAATAGAGTACGAAAAGGGTTCGTATTGAAGCGATTAAATCAATCGCCCTTATTGTTGAATTCCTTTTTCGTTAGGGGGTAACAGCTGTTTTAGCTGATTCATCTACTGCCTGGTTTCCTTCAATGCCTACATGACTTGGGACAAACCTAAATTTAATAATTTTGTCAGTAGTCTGAAGTTTATAAATGATTTGATGGATCTTATGAACAAGTTGATGTTCGGAAAATTTGTTTTGAATTGATAAAAGAGCAGAGAGTGCGTCTGACTGAATCGGGAATTTTTTGTTAGGGCTTTTCGAGGTAGAGATCTTTTGTAGGCAATGAAGTATGGCAGAAACTTCTAAATTGACAATTGAAGAATATTTATGAGCTGTGAAGTTGGTAATTCTACCATCAATAGAAAAAGCATAGCCTACATATTTAAACTCATTTTTAGAACCATCTGTGAAGCATAAAATGAGTTCATGATATTCTGCTATGATCTCAGTATATTTTTCTTTGATGAAACCAGATGGATACTCATTTTTTTTTTTTGTATTGGGATAAGGATAGATTGAATTCTGGTAAAATTAATTCCCAGGGAGGAAATTTATTATATTCGGAAGTGAGGTCTGATAGGTTTACATGGTAATTTCTTAAAGAATTTCGGAGAATACAGGAGTGATTTTCAGAATGGTTTGAAATATTTTGAATTTGTATTTTGATTAAAGTTCTGAATGGGTTTGTTGAATCTGATTCTAAAAACCATCCAACCTCAAAAATGAAAATTGGCACTTGGGGAGGGAGATCTGAGATACAAAATTTTAGAAAATGCTAAATCAATGTCAAAATTGAGGTTTTTAGAAGCGTTGTTTTTGGTTCTGATTGATGTTTTCCTTCAAAACCCTAAGTTGGATTCTCTCATAGGGTGGAGCTCGACATTTTGAAAAATTGAATACTTATGGTATCAAAATCTATGTTTTTTGGGAAGCACAGTCCTGATTTTGGGGTCAGTTGGATTTCAAAATTAAAATGACATTTTCAAAAACTTCATTTTTTAAAAAAATTTTCACTTTCTTTCCTCCCCACTAAGAGTTTGATTTTTCGAAAATGCGCCAAAATTCAATATTTTGAAAAACTTCGAACATAATCATTTTCTTCAAAAATTTTAAATCGCGCTGGAAGATCCCAAACTTAACTTTATAGTTCTTATAACATTTGGCTGATACTTATTGGCCATTCTATCAACCGTTTTTAAGATCGTTATCCTCAAATTTCAGGTTTACTTGTTCAAATGTAAATTCGAGATCAACTGGACTAGGAAAAAAAATTTCTAAAAATTTTAAATTTTTGGAGAAAATTGAAAACTTGCTCAAAACTGCAAAATGGTCTGAAGGTGATAGTTTTCAATGTAAGGGGGGGGGGGAGAAGGAAATGAAGTGATTATATTTCCATTTAGTGTAGCTGCTAAGTTGATGAAAAGTTGATGAATTCTTCAATTTTCATAAATCCAAGAATGAAGTCAATGGAGCTTGAGAAAATATTTCTTTAATTATGAATTTTCGTGAGCTTTTTCTCTCATTTTGCTCGCGGCAAGTTATATTTTACTCAGAAATGAATAATAGAAAATCCAAATCTAAACAAGAATTCTAACGAGAAAAGCATATGAAGTGTCGGTCTATGATTTAAAAGGATATCAGAATTTTTGGAAACAGCATAGTTTGAAACTCCCATAACAGAAAGTTCAACTGCCCAAATTGATTTTTACGAATTTTTGGAAAAATCAAGATTGACGATTTTCAGTAATTTACTCATATGCTTCAAAAAAACGAAAAATAAAATTAACTAGTCTTGAAATATCAACTCCTCGATCCAAATTTCACTATTTTCAGCCATTCTGGAGCCTCCAGCGTGCTTTTTGATTTCTCCAGAATTTGTAAATTCATCCAGAGAGCGTGGAAATTAATTTGAGCAATATAAATATTGAGTTTTGGCTTGTTTTTGACTTGGGCTTAACGAGTTCATTCACATTTTGCCTGATTTTCAGAAGAAGATCTCAAATTTTTGACCAACGTAATTGGGCAAAAAATTCAAAAATGGAAAATTTTTCTGCTCATGAGGGAACACAAATCGCCGAAAATGTTCATTTGTGGATTTTCGAAAATTCGCCCGAAAATCAAAAATTTTGGTTATGGAGGTTTCAGATTATTCTCTTTCCAAAAATTGCGATCTCGAGTGGCCTCCTTAATAGGGTAAAAAACAATGAGATAGTGTTTTACACTCATTTTCAGGTTGCTTGTCCCTTATTCATATAATCCAAAAATCTTTTCCAAAGGTGTGGACACCCTTGATCATACGAAAATTCAATGCTTTCAATTCAATGAATGCGAATTTTTTTGGAAATCCAAATTTTCGATTTCAATAGGAAAGGTATCTACGAACTTCGTTAGGTGTTGAGTGATTTTTGTTTGACAATTCTGATTTTCCCCCCAAAAAATTACGAAAAATGTCAAAAAATTGTCTCACATTTGGAAACAGAAGAAATATCGAAAAAAAGTGCAGGGGGGGGGGGGTAATTTTATGTTCTTGGAAAAGAATATTGCAAAAAAAGACCGTGAATGGTCGTGAGTGGCTGATTTAATGAAGATATTTTCGTGGTTTTCAGTAATTTCGAGGAGAGAGACCCCCCTCCCGTTCCCATCTCTGAGATATAAAATTTTCGAGCTTAAGTAATCAACGTGGCTGAAAAAATCTGTGAAAATAAATCAAATACTTATTTTCCAAATTTTGGAACATTTCACTCCCCTTGCCTCTCGACTCACTGTATGACCCTTATAAAAAGCCTATTTGAGAGTGGGTGTTTCTGTTGAGGACTGTGAAGTTGAAAAAAAAAACACCCTCAACTATTCTCAAAAAAAAAAAACTACTTATGGAATTTCAGGCAAGTCATAAAAAATGACCGGGTCAAGCTGAAAGCCGGTCAAATTGGCTTTAAATGCTCCATAAAGTAATCCAAGCATAGCAAATTTCTCAAAAGGCTGATTACCTGAAGCGACTCTAATCCAAATTTGAACACAGTTTTGAAAAATTAACAAAAAAATCGGTCAATAATTTCTACTTTCGAATGAAATTTGGCATTATAAACTCTTACCTGAATATTTATATCCGTATTAGTGAAATAACTTAGTCAATCAAAACACTTAATCGCGCACTTGAAAAGTTCACAACGTGACTTGATAGACAAATGAACAAAAAAAAATTCGAACGAATTAAAAAATTAATTTAAAACGAACAATAATTATTTAAGTTACGACCCGCAAAAAAATTAACTTTAGTCGAACACCGGTTAAGGAGAAAAAAAAGGTGAAAAAATTTATCAACGATGGAAAATAAAGTAAATAACGAAAAAAAAGAAATGACCTTTTAACGAACCCGAGTTACGAAAAAAAAAAATTACTAAAACGACGAAATAATCGGTGTAAAACCGAAAATAAAAACTGTAGAAGTCGTTTCGAACAAGACGAAATTTACATTTCGCATTCGCGAAATTGCATGCCGACACACGAGATAATTGGCGCACGATAAACGGACCTCTTTCGCAAGCAGAGAGTAACCGAACTTTAACAACTTATTGCAAAATTTAAGCGTGTAATGCAGCGAAGGGTTAGCATAGTTTTACAGCCGAAGCTTTCCGATGCGAACCGAGCGCTTTCGAAGATTCAAGAATTGTTTTATGGGAAAAGTTGGGTCCGGGCGTAATTCGTAGTATAGGAGTATTTTTTTCCCTTTCTGTGGCGCTCTTTCTCTCTATATCTTTCTCCGGCTATGGTTTTTCGCTATGTATGCGTCTCGGTCGCGGCAGCACGGTTTTTGCGAGAGTATTGTGTCTTTAGTGTACGCGGAATAGAGACGACCGACGTTAAATTGGGAATTGGTAAATGGTACTAAATGTCACGCGGTACGCACAAACTTTCAATAAAATATTATGATCTGAGAAATTCCAACGTAAAGTACGCTCCATCTCCATCTCCATCTCTCTTTCTCCTTCATTCTCGTGAAATGCGTCTCGTTGTTTTCTTCGTCTTCGTACTGCTTGGAAATTTTCAATATAGCACAAGTGTCCTGCTACTGCCGCAGCCTGCAGCTCGTCCACGAGTTTATCAATTTAATTCGCAAAAAACTGCCGAGTTTTATTTTGATTTTACGCCGGTCTATTTTCGTTCAATAGCTCGATATCGTCGCATTTTCCACTTCTCCTTCTCCCTGTGCGTGCTACTAACCTTGTTGACCTACGAATAATTTTCAAACGAGAGAAAATTTTTAATATGATCTCAGTTCTAAATGAATCCAGCCTCGAGATATTAAAAAAAAAGAAAAAATTTCTATATAGCTTTTCTATGTATTTGTCGTCCCTATAACGAAAAAAAAAAAAATGCGGTATACTTTTCCAATATTTGAAAAAAATTTCCAATTTTGACTTTGATATGAGGAAATATGCCTTCATCGCCTAAGCGATGATTAAATTAATCATCACCATAGAGATGATGAATAAAATAACTCCCTTAAACTGCAAGTTCGGTAATGTGTTAACTCCTACTACTGTGCTACTCCTACTATGTAGCTATAACGTAATCGCGCGCAGCAAACGCATAGAACGCATCCGATGCACCCAAAAATAGTATAAATAGAGCAACACGGACGCGAGCCAAACTAGTTGTATTTAAAATGGGCTGAACTTCCAAATAAGTTGAGCTTCCATACGATCTTGGACTCGGCGATCCGGATAGCTGGTTCTTGGTCAAAAGTGTACTTATGTAGATACGAGTAGATGAAGTCCTCTATAGGGGGTTCATCCCTTTTATTCAGTCTTCGCCCACTTTTAGTGGTTAATATGTTTCTCGTTTTCGTGATTTAAATTATCGTATACGTAATTAATCGCGTCCACACCGGATATCATCTGATTATGCTGGCCATCGGAGATAGTCCTAGAAGAATAGGTACCTCGTGTATTACATTGCTGTCGACCGGCCTAGTATTAGTGAGCCACCCTGAAAGAGACAGTAGAAGCGGACATTATGTGAGCCTTGGTGAGTAAATCTCACTACTATTTCCGAAATTGCATGCAATTTCTAGGGTATCTAATTACCCACCTTCAGTAATCCATTAACGCGCGTCGTAAGGTATAAGCTTGTGCATGTACCTATTATAGAACAACCCTATAGTTATTCTATACTTCTTTATCTTTGTACCCGTTTTAATATGCATTTGATTTTATTATGTCTAATTAACAATAAACATATTATCACTTTAGTGTAATTAATATGAGTTTTATTGGTAATTAGAGATTTTACTGTGAAGAATGAGCTGCATGACTGAAACCTCTCCGATATTTTGAGCTAACCAGGCGAGGCAATTATTCACTACCTTAGGGAATATTTCTTGACTTAATCACGTAGGTAGGAATTCTAATAAAAATCATCTATATCAATCCTGTAAGATCTCACTCTATCATATTGGCGCCTAACTTCCGTGTAATTCTCATGAAAATTGCAAAATTTTCATTCCAACTTACTAAAAAACCCACCCTTAAAAATTCAAATTTTTCATAATCTTCAAACTTTTCGATTTTTCCAAATTTTGTCAAACTCGAATTCCAAATGGTTCTCCTAAAGAACACAATTCGAGTGTAAAAACATGATTTTCCAAGATATGTTGCATGTCAAAATTGACTAATCACTTAGTCTGGCGCCTGACGTGGATGAACCTCTCTAGAAAAAATTCATACATGCCACGTATCTTCGAAAACTCATAAATTAAAAATTCTAATCTACCAAAAAATTAATTTTGATCTTTCTTGAATCCAAAAAGCTCGAAAAACGAGCATAATTCAAGCTAAAAATTACGTTTCAATGGTAAGCCTTTGACCTTTGAATCTCAAAGGCCACAGTGTATTAAAAAATAAATTCTTGAACTTTCTTGAATTCAAAAGGCTCGAAAAATGAGCATTATTCAAGCTAAAAATTACGTTCCGGATTAATCTAAATTATTACCTTCCAAAATTTTTGATTTTTTTTTGATTTTTTTTTCGTTTTGATTTTTTTTAAATTCTTGTACCCCACTAAAAATACGTTTTTTGCCTCGAAGTCTCGTAGATAGGTCTTTAGGTAATACGATAGCTCATACTTTAGTGAGAAAAGTTTCAGTACATAATGCTTACTAACACTATGCTAAAATAATGTAGTATTTTTTTATGTACATAAAATGAATTTTTCCAAACACTCTTTCGTGCATAAATTGCGAATAGGGGCAGAGAAAAATTCTGAAATACTATTCGGTTCATGATTCGTAAAAATACAAGTCCGAATCAAAATAATAAATTCTTTTAAAAAACGAAAGTGGTTATTACTCTGTGACCTACATGGTGGGTAGGTAGCTGCGGCTATATCATACTAATCGAGAAAAAACTCCCTGCTGAGCAAGGTGTAAAACCTGACTAGTCTCAAGGGAGATAATCATCTCGAGGACCATGGTAGAATCGTGATGCCCTGGTCACTGTGTATTTACAGAGAATATCATTCATAAAATAATAACCAAAATTTCATCTACGTAAAACTCTGGCTTTGTAAAAAATTAATCTCTGACTTACATGGTGGGAAGGGGATCGCAGCTATATTGTGCCAATTGAGAAAAAACTCCTCATGAGCAAGGTGTAAAACCTGACTAGCCTCAAGGGAGACAATTATCTCAAGAATCACGGTAGAATTGCGGTACCCTAGTTGCTGTGTATCGTCAGAGAACATTAATCTTAAAATAATAAACAAAATTTCATCTAAATAAAATTTTGAGATCACAAAAATAACTAGTCTCTGTCTTACGTAATGGATAAAGGATCGCAGCTATATTGTGCCAATCAAGAGGGCTTCTCCCAATGAGCAAGATGTAAAATCTGACTAGCCTCATGGGCGATAGTCATCTTGAGAATCACAGTAGAATTGTGATACCTCATTCATTATGCACTTTTGAAAATTTTTAAAATTCAAAAAATTCTAAAAATTGCTATTCTCATAAGACTCTCATGAAGGATATTTTACTCACAGAGAATCATGGTACTCCCCATGAGCGATTGGTAAGTTTGTCTCCTAAAGTGAGTACTCTACCATCATGTGAGTCTAACTTTGAAAAATAGCAAACAAAAATTCTCAAAAAATAGCATAAAAAATTTTTAAAAAACGTCTATATAACTAAAACAGTAATAGAACAAATTTTTTCAAACACTCTCAAAATGCAAAAATTTAGAATAGGGACTAGGAAAAAACTCCAAACAAGACCATTTGACTCGTGATTTGTAACAGTACAAGTCCGAATCGAAATAGTTGAAATAGTTTTAAAAATCAATTTACTTATTTCTTGACCTAACTAACCCCTTTGTGGTGTATTTTCGGACATTTCTATGAAAGTTACCATGACGAAAATCTGAAAATACAACACAAATAAGGAAAAAATTCTTCCGAGGTTAATTTTGTTCCAAATGGAACAGATTAGCCATCTGACGAATTCGGACCTAAAATTAGGGCAAAATTGCTGTTTTCTGCCAAGTCCGAAGATGAAAATCTGACAATTTGACAGATAAATGCAAAATTACCCACAAAAAGCAAAGCATAAAACTTTGATCTTTTTATGCTCGTAACAAAAGTGTTCAAAATTCCGAAAACGTCTGTATAGTTAGGTTGAGAAAAAATTCACTCAAAATCATTCCTCCCTTATGGAGCACAATGACAACTTGAGTGAGGCCATCCAGTTTTAAAGTCATCAAAATGTTATAATTTTGATGAAAATTTCTTGGCCACTTTAATCTAGTTATTCTATGTACCTAGTAATATTTTAACAATTTGGTGAATGGGTAAAATAAGCAGTTAAGCTCATTTTATTCAAGTAGGTACCTAGAAACGAATTTGTTTCATGCTTTTTACAGACGAAAATCTGTAGAAAAATGGGATAAATTCAGTCTGTAGATAGTTCATTGATTTTCTTTCTGTAGAAAATTTTTCTCAAGTTACCAGTAAGAAAATGGTTAATAGCCTGCATGACTTGGGCTATTTGATCGAATTTTACACTGGCTACATTTTCTGTAAAAATGTATCTATCTGCTCACTCTATTTTGAATCTGTGTAAGTTCAAAATTTCGAAAATCTAGCCCAAAAAGATCGTTGCAAGACTCAAAATCTCCGATGAAAATTATTTTAAATCACAAGACAAAAAACATCTAAGTTCTCAGTAGAAAAAAGCGCGATCTTTTTCCATATAAAATGCATAGGTATCATACCTATAGAGAATCTTCTTTGTATCCAGCTCATATAGCTGCATACACGTGCCATGGCCTTACAGAGCCTTTGAAATCGAATAGGATTCTTTGTTTAAAATCTCCGAGCCGAAATATTCTCACGAAATCATAGCGCCAGTAGATAGTTATAAAAATTAATAAGCAAGAGACTCGAACATCTTTCGTTCAAGGCGTTGACATTTATTGCTTTAGCAATAAAAACTGTCACTATTTGGTCACTTTATTACACCTATTTAACCAAAACATACAGAATCTTCTCGGATACCTGAGAACACCTTTTTGATATAATAAAAATGTCATCATTTGATTACATTTTTTCTTACCTATTTTTTGGATATAATAAAAACGTCTAGATTCAACTACTTTATTACACCTACTTGCTGGAGTATAAGATACTCGGCAACGAATACGTTAACGACTACTGAATACAGCATAGATACATAAAGGCTGCCTTTATTTTCGTCGCATGTAAAAACTAACCATACTATGTAATAGCCATGTAATCAATTGAATTAACATTTTAATGTTTTTTGCTTTTCTATACTGATCACATAGGAGACTGGAGAATATTAACATGCAATATTTCAAATATCCTGCTTGACATTTTGACAGTTTTTGACAATTTATTACCACTCAATATTTTTCTGACATTTTTACTGTTCTTATACCTACAAGTATAAGAAAACAAAAATGTACATAAATACAGTAGCTAAATACTCCGATTCATTTTTCAAAATCTATTAATTCAAGTCATTAATCTGTCAGCCTGATTGTTCTATGCATATGTACATACTAACAATAGTCAAATACTCCGATTAATTTTTTCAAAATTCAATAAATCAAGCCATTAATCTGTCAGCTTCATTGTTCAATGCTTACACATATACTAACAACCCTTAAAATAATCCAATTAACTTCTCAAATTTATTGATTCTGTCAGTTTTTATTTTTCTATACTTACAAATAAAACTAAATAGAAATCATATACTAACAATAGTTAAATAGTCCGATCCATTTTTGTGTAATTAATTCATATTTTTGATTGTTTTCTGACAGATTTATGTTTCTTACAATTCAGCCAACATACATATTTACAATATTTCTGTACCAGTAAATTACAGAAACCAGACATTAATTGCTACTATTTCTGACAAAAATATGACATCTTGACGGATTTATTGGTCAAAATAGGGATGATTCAATGTAAATCAATGAGTTTAAATGATCAAAACCATAAATTTCATCCAAAAATGAGAAAAATGAGCTTGAAATAGACTTTTATTACTCAAAGCGGAGAAATTCAGCATGAGAAAGCACATAGAGCTTAATTCTCACGATCTTTTGTGGGAAAAGGACTACAATGAAGTTCCCACCAAACCTCCAGATTTCCACTTCTCTTTTTTGTTAAAATAGGCATCCAAAAACACTATATAAACTCAAGCTATTTGATCAGTTCGACTATTCTCTGTGTGACTTTTGAACAAGTTAGACTTTCGCGTTGGACTTTCGTTCGCACTTAGTATTTCGTGATTCTATGAACACTCCTCCAGCTTTGAACACACGCAGTAGGGTGAGTAGAAAACCTTGTAAATTTTTCGAATTTCGTAAACGTGATCGGAAATCGGTGTTAAATAACATCAGTGAAATGGAACAGGAAAATAGCCAAAATTCCACTCACTCCGTCTTTAGTGATCATTCTCAGGCATATGCTAAAGAGCATGTATATGAGGATATGAGTGACTTACAAACCCCAAGTGACGAAGGGATAGGTACCCAACAGTACTCTCGCCCCTTTGAACCAGAACTTTTTAAAGATACTACCAATGAACAAGTATTTGCAATTTTTCAAAAAACTTGGGACTGGAATGAAAAAATTGATACCGAAGTGAAAAAGAATTTTGAGAATCAAAAAGATAAAATTCAAAATGCCACAAAGGTAGCATGCGAGGCAAAGGGAATTGGAATTTATGTCAACTCTAAGCTTGCTGATCTCGCGACGCAAGCTCATAACAACCTAAAAGAAGCAGGAACCTGGGTTGATGAGTTGAAAGAGAAATTAAAATCTACTCGCGTTGCTCTGATCGAAACAAATAATGCCACGAAAGGGAACACTTTGGACTTGCAACGAATTTCTGAAACAATTGACAAAATTTGTCAAGAAACTAAAAAGCGTGACGAAGGTTGTGCTCAAATTGTCGAAGAGATTAATAACATCAAAGAAAAAATCCAATATACTCCCTCGGCAGGTGGCTCAAAAGTTAAATCTCTCGCGATTGATGCAGGATCTATAAAAAGTGCAGGTATTACTTTCACAGACGACCAACTGCATTTTCCGCACGAATTCTTAGAAGAATTTGATGCGTATTTTTCGGAAACAAATGTAGCTATAAAACATAAGATTCTGGCATTTAAAGGGGTGATTGCTACAAAAACTCGTAAATCATTCCTTGAGACGGTACGAAACGTACGAAATTACCGCGAATTGAAAAGTAAATTTCTGGACTTTTACTGGGATCGCAGAGCTCAAAATGAAGCAATGAAAGCTTGCAGATATGAGTTCAACTCTGCGGAAGACCTCAAAGATATGGCGAATAAAATGGCCAGATGGGCTAAATCACTTCGAAATCATCGCCATAGAAGCGAGGATGAAATTATAGACATCCTGATAGGGAAAGCTCCAGAAAATTACCAGACTAGACTAATGCAAGAAGGACAGTCTATGGACGATTTTCTTGAAAAATTGTCCAATTTGGCTAGAATTCAATACGATCCTGAAAATGAAGTACCCGTTAGGTTCCAACGAAATTATAGACGTAAATTTGATGACCCTCCCGTACCCGCGCCTGTAAATAATACGCGATACACGAATAAGGGCACACCATCAAATGAGCAACTACTGGCGATTTATAATCTTATCTCGCAGAAGGGGATTCCAAAAAATTTTAATGAAAACTTCACCAACAATCGCCAGCCTGCTCAAAATGAAAAACCATTTACGTTTTCACCTCCAACTTCGTCGAATCTGCCTGCAACGACTTATCCTCCGAAGGATAAGCCAGAACAGAAAACGATACTTCAAAACCCCAATCAAGTAAAAAACCCAAATACGATTACGTCAAATTCAACACCCAAGCCATTCGGTATTGATAAAAATGGCAATTTGACAATTAACAGATTTAGACCAAAAACTCAATCCAACCCACCTGCGGCTGCCGTACAAGCAGTAGAATTTGATCAAGACCTAGATGAATACGTTGTAGACCAACCACCCCTAGAAGATTTAAATGATCAGGTGGCGACATGCAACATGTTGAACACAATCTTCGCAGATGCGCCGGAAGAGTTAGATTTGCAAACGATTACTGCTGCCTTGCAATTAATGACAACCTCTCCCTCCGACGATGATGAAAGCTCTGCTTTGGGAAACGAAAGCCACTAGGTAGCCGAGGGGCAACTCCTAGTGCCTTCATAGCCCCCTCAGATTCAATTTTGGAAAAATATATTTGGGTTGGTGATGGGTTGAGCCATTACATAGCGCGTGGCGAAGTAACGTTATCAAATCATTTACCTGACTATTTACGCGACCAATTAGCCCTCGAAGAATTACATCGTAGGTTGCGGAGAGCTAATTTCCCTGAAAAATCACACTTTGTAGTCTCTGCAGGTCAGTTAGAATTCAATTTTTCGCGCAAACCATATCACATCATTGAAAAACAGCTACACAACATAACCGACTTATTACTCGACAACGGTGCACAGAGCATAATCCTATTATTCCCTCTGGCAAAACCACGCACACCAGATGAATTTGATATAAAATTGTCTCGTTATGTCGACTTTAAGAACATATATGTACGTGTAGCTAACAATCCTAAGATAAAATTCTTACGTATGCCAGCTATGAGCTTTTTGGAAACAGAAACTATTCATAGTCAGGGTAAACAATACACCAGACCCAGAGTTGGTGCACGCAAAGAATTATTGCCAATGGAACAAAAATTCCACTATGTCTCTGCAATAAAACGATATTTCCCTTCAATCACGGAATACCGTGATGTCCGCAATTTGCTCATCTCAAAGATAGCACGAATCGAATCATTTAAAGAAAGAATGGCGACACTTCCCACTCAAGCAGAAGTAGAATACCTGGGAAGTGACACCAATGAAAACACAACAGAAGCTCCAATTTATCAAATTTTAACGCTCAAAAACTCAGATTTAGGCAATAGACTCAAACCAGAAAGAAAAATTAAGAACGCGATTCGCAATCTCTATAACGACCCTGCAATTCTATCAGATTCACCAACAGCTATGAGTTTGGGTGAAATATTAGTCGCAAAAATCAATGAACAACGATTCCATAAAATGATAAATAAAAAGAAAAAACAAAATATCGAGTTCATTGATGCGATAGACAACACTCCTCTCAAGAATGAGAAGCCTGACCCAGTAACCTCTTCACAACTTGTGACGCAGAAAACTAATGACCCTGCGTGTGTCATACCAGTCACAATCGGTGCCAGAAAGGTTGCGTTACAACTCGATACAGGGGCACTTCCTAATGTGCTCTCTCGTTTAATGGTCAAAACATTCCTTGAAGAGGCTCCGAATTGGGTGAAATTCATAAAACTCAAAAAACAAGTCCAACTTAGATTGGCCAATAATACGCTAATTCCATCTGCGACGCATATCATTGAACTTCAAATGATACTTGGAAATGAAATGATAAAAGTGCCATTTTACATCATTGATGCACCAGGTCAGACATTCATTTTGGGCAGAATCTCTATGGATTACTTAAAAATGAAGTTAAATGTACCCGAACGACTCGTAAAATGTAGACCAGAATTTTGTGAAAAATTCACAATACCATTCATGCACACTGATGAATTTCAAAGTGCATTGACGGTATTCTCGTTGGTTACTAATGAACAAGAACATGAAACATTTTCCGAAGATATGTCTGACACTCATCATACTATCATTGAACAAGAAATCTTTGAAGAGCGTAGATTGGCTCAACGTACTTTTAAAGAGAATTTACGAGCTGATCTAAATATGGCTCTTGAGAATGGATCAATTACATTTCAACAAGCGATCCGAGGGTTTGATAGACTACAACATTTTGCCGATATTTTTGACCTCAACCCTGGTAAATACACCGGAGAGCAGGTTAAGTTCACGTTTCAAGAAGGAAACACACACCTGCAACCATGGAGAGGAGAAAAATTCCGACCTAGTAAAAAATTATTGCCGGCTTTACGCAAAGCAATAACGAAAATGCTCGCTCTCGGTATCATCAAATATTCACACTCATGCTACATTAACACCTTAGCACCTGTAGTTAAGAAAAATGGAGATATTCGTTTATGTCTCGATGCTGACGAACTCAATAAATTCCTAATCAATGTCTTAACTGAGCCAAATACAATCGCAAGCATGCTCTATGACAATGCTGGCGATAAGTTCTTTTGCACCCTCGACTTCACCGCGGGCTTTTGGCAACTCGAACTTGATTTGGAATCACGTAAATTTACTGCTTTTCAAGTTGAAGGGCAAGTGTACGAATTCACCAGGCTACCATATGGCCTGAAGATCTCATCAGGTGAGTTCGTACACATGATTAACCAAGTCATTGAAAATGAGGATGGAATTACAAAATACGTCGACGACATAAAAATATCAGGAACAACTTTTGAGGAAACTATCAAAAGACTTGAAAAAGTCTTTCACCTCATAAGAGAGCACGGTCTGAAGCTAAATCCAACAAAAACTCAATTTTTCAAAAATTGCGCTGATCATCTTGGTTTCGTAATTTCAGATAAAGGAATTGGAAAACAAAGTGAAAAAATTAGAAAACTAGAGGAATTTGAAAAGAAACACACTAAACGAGGAAAATTCTCTCTATCCAAAAAGAACGACATTTTGGCTTTAGTTGGCAATACCGGCCTCTACAGGGATTTTATTCCTGAATATTCCCAAATTGTAAACCCTATTTACCATCTTACGAAAGGTGATGTACCTGTCGAATGGACAGAAAAACAACAAAAAGCCTTTGAGACCTTGAAAGCTGAATTCAAGAAGGACTTCAAACTACAACAAGCTCCAAAGGAAGGTGATCTGTTCTTAGACACCCAACTCTCTGATGACTCGATGAACGGAGTACTATTTTATATGGTCGAGAATGACAAACGAATCATCATGTTCATCTCGATAGCATTTAAAGAGCACCAGAAAAACTTCACCTTATTTGACCGAGAAATTATGTGTTTGGTAAAATGTGTTCAAAAATTACAAATGTGGCTACATGGTCGACGAGTCCATGTCAGATCTAACCTTTTACCAATAATCAACCGATTTTGAGAAATTGCTCAAACCCACCGAAAGGCGGCTCACTGGGTAACCGTTCTAAATTGTTACGATATTATTTATGATATGAATTTTTCGAACAAGGCCCTTTATAAAATAAAGGCACCTGAATTAGAAGTTCACAATGTTGAAATTCCGGATGACTCAGATCCAACAGAGCTGGAACCATTTGAACCTCAAACTGAGCTATCGGAACCTCACTCACAAGAATTTGAGACAGGAATTGCACCCCTGGAAGTCAAATTTCTTGCCGAAAACATTCCTGAACTTCATAAACGTCTCAGAAACATCTCATCATATCAGCAGACAGACACGACGTGTAAGAAACTTATTGAAATTCTTGAGGAAAGTACCCCCCAGCGTAATAAAAAGAGCAAGAGGTCGTCCACGTAAGAATAGGGCAATTGAATCTTCGTCTCAAGAGACTATTTCGACAATCGATGATAGCCAAGACAGTCAGGATAGCCAAGATTCTGACGATGAAATATTTTTGGATGCTCCTATGACACTCCAAAGATTACCCGATAATGACCTCTCCAATGCGCAAAACCCATTGGACACCCCACCTGACTCTGTACTTCCAGAATCGCAACCTAGCGAAACTTCAAACGTTCCTAGGGCAGGGGCAAGTGCTCAAAGGCCTACCTCATTACCAACTAGGACACGATCTGAACGAGTTCTCGCTAGATTACGGACGAAACCAGCGACACACTGGAAAAAACAGCTCGAGACTAAATTCCTAAATTACGTATCTGATAGCGATCAAGAGCCTATCGCTCGTTTTTATGAGATGGTTCCTGATGAAAAATCAGACGATGAAGGAAACCAACTATGGAACACCTAATGCTTTGCAAAAAATTCACCACTTTTATCGTTGTGAACTGAAAGATGTACAAAAATTCCCTTTCCATATGTCCTGTTACATCCTTTGACCGCAACAATCACCACGTATTACAACGGAGAAGTGTACAAAAAACCCAAAATCATATGTCCTGTTACACTTTGCAGTCACCATAAAAATTCAAAAGATAAAAAATAATCTCACCAATAGCTAATTATCGCAATTAAAAATTCGCGAAATCACAAGATCTAGGTCTTGTTACATTTCTTAGTCACCCATATATTTTTTTTTGTTTGTTTTAATCACAACACACACCCAACAAGCAAAGCATTAAGAACAAGTCGGTGTAAATATTTTTTTTTCCTTTTGAGTCTTATAACCCCTTCTACTATCCTATTATGGCACGTATACTTTTACAGATAGAAAATTACAATCTAAAATTGCTTGGAAGTACACCAAAAAACACCTTATCATATGTCCTCGTGCATTTCCAAGTGAAAACATTTTCTTTTCCTCTAAATTCAAAATTATATTCGATCATTAATTCATTTTCGTCCTCAGTACTTTGTCTATAAGTAAGTATTCTAAGACACTTACCAAGAACGATGTTTTTAACTCGTAATTCCGACCCTAAGTAAAATACAATCTTACATCGCTTGGAGATATGCTAAATACTCTACCCTATATCCTTGCATACTTCCAAGTAATAATGCTCCTTTAACGTAAATGTAAAAATCACTCGATTTCATTATCACAAATACACACAATAACCGATTCCTTTTTATGTTAATCGTAGTTCTAGCCCTTGGTAAAATACACCACGGATACATAGCAGGTAGACGAACCTGGAACCCAACTGTGTCATTTACGTACACAAACATCAACAACGCATCTTCACACCCCGAATTCGTTACTCCAAAACAGTAAGCGAGTGTGACATTGACCCTACTACATCTCGTCAACACAGAGCGCATACACCCGCATATGACAGCTGGAGAAGAATACGCAAACGAACCCAAATAAACATGTACACAGATTGGTCTGAGATTTGCTACCCGATGACTTGGGAAAAGAATACGCTTATCAAGTAAATTAAATACGATTCACGAGTATTCCATGAAATAATTATCTTCTCAATAGCCCATATACCTATCTTCTTTTCATAAAATACGAATTCAAATACACGCAAACATACCTAGATCTAGGTCCTGGTATGTTATAGAATACTATTCGTTCTCCTAAACTTATCCATATAGCACACCCTTGTTCAAACACACCTTACAATATACCTACTTCCACTCAACCCAGAAATCATTTTTTTTTCTTTTCCTATTAAAATCTTCGACTCGTAATCGTAGGTATAATATAAGCTGTACATATATGTAACCTTAATTAAAAATCTCTCGAACACAGCATTTACTGCCCAACAACAGTAAAATGCCCTTACGTAATATTCTACACAGTGTGTTTATTGTTTCAGTATACGCCACGATATGTAAATATTATGCCACTATAGGATATTGTACCATGTCCCCTAATAAAATCAAAACGATCTTCTCTAAAAATTGATAACCGCATGGTTCCCAGCGCAGCACAGAAGACAATTTTGGTCAACGGCGCGAGTAAATAGGATTGCTAGCTGCTCATAAAAACGTCAAATAAGTTAGTACCTCGTTAAGATATCAAGTAAGGTACAAAATTCGAACAACACCGGCAGCATTACAGATGAATTAATCGTCTACAGTGCAAGCGATAAGCCTGCATTACTTCGACGATTCATAGCGATCTCTACGAATTCGCTACTTTGAAAAATTGAACTATGTGCAAAATTCCATGCATTTTATTCGTCTGGCGATCTTGATTTTTTTTGTATAGTCAGCTTTTTTCGGAAAATTCAGTTCATAGAAACTTAGAATGAAGTCCAGACGAAGTGCTACCACATCCAGAGAGACCATTCGATAAAATAGTCAAAAGCCATAAAAACTTCAACAGACGGCGATACTTGTCACTCATATTTTTCTCTCTTTATTCGATTATTTTATTTTTCGATAATTACCTCGCCTTCTTATCTATTTCTCACGCACAAGTGTTCTTACGATCATATACGCACCAAAATTTTATGGATTTGGAGGTGGGGACGATTTTTTCACCTATCTGTATCATCCAAAAAGATAGAAAACTGAAATAAAGGTGCTACCTTTTCTCGAATCTCACCTCATTATATGTAGTGCTGGGATCCATACGACACCTCTCGACTTAGCTGTGGTAAGTTTTGACTCTACTTTACCTATTCGATCCGAGTTTGCTTTATATTTCAACTTGATCTAGCTGGCTTATATTTAAGTAAGTTAGTTGGATCTTTTGCATCGAATTCGCGAGTGATTATTTGTACCTTTGCACCAAAATATTCAGTCTTATTATTTTTTCCAATTTTTTCCTCAAAAATCCAGATTTTGAACACAATTTCACCTGATCAACTATTCGATCAATATTGTCAACTCCTTGTTGACAATCTCCCGTTTCAATCGAATCATTCAGCTTGATTATAATTTTGCATCGAACCACTCCAACTAATTTTTGAATTTTTCGACCAATTTTGATCAGATTTTTTTCGACCATTTTTCCAAAAAATTTATTCGATTATTCGAATATTTTCCCGAACAACTTTCAAATCTTTAATCATCGCAGTTTGATTTCCTAGAAATCATGTCGTATTGCGAGATTATTTGCGACCAGTGCAAGCTATCTTTAGCACTGCCCGGACCATTTGCAAGGGCAATTCATGATGATATTTACATAACAGCATGTAGGCACCTTTTCCATTTTGGATGCCTATATCGCTTGTATATAAATTCCACTACTAGAACAGAACAAGGTGCACAATGTGTCCCCTGTCCTCATCCGTCATGTAAGCAAATGATCTTAGGATCTGATTCTTTCTTTGTGGATCAATCCTTACGAATATTCCAAGTACTCAACACTGACTCTAGAGTCCAGTCTCTCGTAAATCAACTCGCATTACAACGAGATTACATCACACGTATCGAGATGGTGATGATTAACGAGAATATTGAACTAAAAAATCAGCTGGAGGAGTATCGACGAGAACACTTCAATTTAATGACTCGATACAACTTGCTCCTAGATCATCAGATAGGCAATCTATTTTCGAATATACGTCCGAGAATAAATTCCTCAAACAATCCTCAACCTTCTTCTTCTCAAACTGCATCCGTCATGCCACAATCTTCGACTTCAAATTCCGATGTACCGCAGTTTACATCCCCCCCACCACTGTGGCGACAATTTCAAAACTCAGCACAACCTCTCTTCGCAAAACCACAAACTTCTTGTGATTCTGCACTGATTCAAAGACCAGAGCCTGTAGAGACCCCAATTCCAACGATTGTCACCCCTCGACAACAAACTGTCCAAGCTGGTTCATTAACCCAGCCCATAATCTCGCAGCTCAAATATGTAGACGTAGTTGGAACACCCTCCACTTCGTCAGACAGCTCTAGAGCCTCAGGTTCCGGCATTAGTACGACTTCGGATCGCGTAGCTCCTACGACACTACGATCCAAAATTTTCCCCCCAAAGCCAAAAAAGGGCACTTCTGCTGACAAGCGCCTTTTTCATAAAAATTATAGAGCCCGGTTCGGCTCCGATTCAGCTGAAATAGAACCTTTCTATCCCATTAATTCGTACCCGCATGGCTTTACGGCAGCAGGATACGAAATTTTGGACGATGCTTATATCATCGTATTTTTGGCCTATAATATCCTAATTATGGGGGATGGACACGCTGATGGTATCGCAAGATACTTAAGTGTATCTAAACCCTATGAAAACCTGATTGACATAGAAATGTACCGTAGAGACCTTCTAGCTTCTGAATTACTCTTATATCTCGAAACGTTCTTAAAACTCCCAAAACGAATTATGATGTCAATTGGGAATTTTGACGTACAAAGAGGTACGTCATATGGACAATTCTTCAATATATTCCAAGCTATTATTCTATTATTCAAAAAACTAAAAGTGCAAGAACTCATAATCCTTCCACTTATCCCTCACAAGAAAGTCAATCAGGAACAATTTTCAGAAATTAACAGAGCTTTAAATTACGATTGGGAAAGAACTCTTGGAGCTAGAATAACTAGAATTCCACATATTTTCGAAGAATTCCATACAGATAGGGCAGGAATCGACCAATATGGCCCATTCTACCCATCCAACCAATATGCCAACGTGCTTCTAGCCCTCAGAAATGAGCTTATCCCAGACGTACTTCCCAGACACCCTACAAGCCAATCTCCCAGACCCCCTACACCTGATGTTGAAATTCCTCCAAATAATATTCTTCCTTTACTACCACTGGATCTTCGAATTCCCAGAATTTGCTTGACCCCTGTTAAAATAGATCCTCCTCCTACCACGACTTCATCTACTAAATTATCCCAAACTACAACCCTTTCCACCCCCTCTACCTCTTCTTGTTCAAGCAGAACAGATCTAGCGGTGCAAAGTGTACAAATTTCCACCGAAAAGAATGCAAACAATCTCGGAAAGAAAGGTAAACCACGCCGTGTAGAACGTCGTAAACGCGATGAGGAGGAAAGCTTAGTTCGAAATGTACGACGACGCACCGATCCCATCGTGCGTATGGTAGAAGAAGCTATAGAGCAGGTGGAAAAAACCAGCATGCCACCAGTTAATGTGCCACGCGACCGCGCGGCTCGTATGTTTGCTTCTGATTCCAGGTCATCTTTAAATGATCAACGAACGCCATCACGAGATGATGAGACAGAGAAAAAGGAGGCTGAGAAAGACATCAATTCATCAGGCCAAAACCAGTAGAGCTCTGGATCACTGGGATTGGATCGCAGTTGTAAAAATTGAATTTTCCATATACGTATTAACCAATTATATTTAACCCTAGATTTAAATATAAAAGTAGAACATTACTAACGTTTCAGACGCTCATCTATAAACAAGCTACACAAGTGAGTATTTTTCGAAAAACATACTAATAGTTTGCTTCCCTACAGAATTATTATGACTCGAAAACAACACAGTCCAGAGTAATGATCCCATGCTAATTGACGACTTTGAGAGATGTTTAACTCGAAAAAAGCTGAGATTCCTTGATAATGATACTGTTGGTGACCAAACAACTACAACTTCTCATCACACAATACCACTACTTCTTCAACAAATAATTTTCACAAATCAACATTATTCAATAGTTCATATTTTTGCATTCTTTACAATATTTGTCTTTTATATGCATTCATATTCAAATTCTGTATCACGTGTCTACTTTTATACATTTAGTTTTATGCCATGCACATATATTATCCCTTTAGAATTAGACGAATATCTTAGAATTACGCAAAACAATAGAATTAAGCAAAATCCTAGGATTAAGCAAAATTTTTCTTTTCTCCCTGAAACTTTTCGCAATTTTTTCATACAACTTTTTACATTTATTCTCTGTTCTCTACAATGTTAGATTCATGTTTTTACACATTTATTCTCATGCCATGTACATATAGTATGCCTTTAAAATTAATCTTAGAATTACACAAAACGGTAGAATTAAGCAAAATTTTTGAAACTACATGCACTTTCGGAAAGATAGGGCCGCATAATGTACAAATTAGAACACACAGTGACGTTAATCAACTTTTCTTAGCTTTCGAACTTTTTTCAACTTTATACTTTTGGTCGTCACATCTGAACAAAAATTAGGGAACAAAAATTTAAAATCTGCAATATGACAATTGTAAAACTTTCTATAAAAGAAGCTAGCTTTTCGTCTCCGTCATATTTGCAAGAAATAGGAAATCTTCAGAAATTTATAGGTCAAATTACCATAATGACACTTAATGACCAAGAACCACTCACATTAGCAGAGCACATACTTCGCGTATTTATTCTATCCAGTTATAAGGAAAACCTTCAGTTCATACCCATTAAGACATTTAGGATACATTTGGCTACATAACAAAAAAGAGAAGGGCCATTTCGGAACTCAAAAATTTTAGAATTTTCTGTAAAACACATTACCATTTTTCGATCCTGTTGATTGGTTATAAATTTGAGTAAACGATCCCTCATTATTGACTTCAAAAATTATAGACACCTTTAGTAGTCAGAAGCATATTAACGACTTTTCCACTTGAAAAATCCCACCCTCCGACCCATCTCTTGAAAACCTGTCACCTCAAAATAGTCTGCAGATCAACGCAGCAAAGTACGGAGGGGCAGGGTGGTGGAGCCTCCCTTGTCTTGGAAGGGAGGGGAAAGCGGGGTTACGGCATATTTTTCCTCTTATTTTTCGTGATCCGTGCTTCCCCCTGTGACCTGCTGTAGGGGTCAACCCCCGGAAGGGCATATGATATGAGGAAATATGCCTTCATCGCCTAAGCGATGATTAAATTAATCATCACCATAGAGATGATGAATAAAATAACTCCCTTAAACTGCAAGTTCGGTAATGTGTTAACTCCTACTACTGTGCTACTCCTACTATGTAGCTATAACGTAATCGCGCGCAGCAAACGCATAGAACGCATCCGATGCACCCAAAAATAGTATAAATAGAGCAACACGGACGCGAGCCAAACTAGTTGTATTTAAAATGGGCTGAACTTCCAAATAAGTTGAGCTTCCATACGATCTTGGACTCGGCGATCCGGATAGCTGGTTCTTGGTCAAAAGTGTACTTATGTAGATACGAGTAGATGAAGTCCTCTATAGGGGGTTCATCCCTTTTATTCAGTCTTCGCCCACTTTTAGTGGTTAATATGTTTCTCGTTTTCGTGATTTAAATTATCGTATACGTAATTAATCGCGTCCACACCGGATATCATCTGATTATGCTGGCCATCGGAGATAGTCCTAGAAGAATAGGTACCTCGTGTATTACATTGCTGTCGACCGGCCTAGTATTAGTGAGCCACCCTGAAAGAGACAGTAGAAGCGGACATTATGTGAGCCTTGGTGAGTAAATCTCACTACTATTTCCGAAATTGCATGCAATTTCTAGGGTATCTAATTACCCACCTTCAGTAATCCATTAACGCGCGTCGTAAGGTATAAGCTTGTGCATGTACCTATTATAGAACAACCCTATAGTTATTCTATACTTCTTTATCTTTGTACCCGTTTTAATATGCATTTGATTTTATTATGTCTAATTAACAATAAACATATTATCACTTTAGTGTAATTAATATGAGTTTTATTGGTAATTAGAGATTTTACTGTGAAGAATGAGCTGCATGACTGAAACCTCTCCGATATTTTGAGCTAACCAGGCGAGGCAATTATTCACTACCTTAGGGAATATTTCTTGACTTAATCACGTAGGTAGGAATTCTAATAAAAATCATCTATATCAATCCTGTAAGATCTCACTCTATCAACTTTTTTCTCTCTTTTTTTTGGAAGGAAAATCCTCGTTTTATTTATATACTACTACGAGTATAGTATAGTAAAGGTATTTTTTTTTTTTTGCTTATCCAAAAAAATGTAATAATGGTAATGGGGAAATGATATCGTAAAATCAACAGTAATAAAACGCGATGAAAAATGAAATACGATATTAAAAATAGCTCCATAAACGTATAAAACTGGCTTAAAATAAACGTATTAGCCGAGATGAAAAAAGAAAAAGATTTTCAAACAAAAAATAGTGTATAACTACAAATGTTTCTAACAACTTTTTCAAGATATGAAAAAAAAACGCGAAGATGCGAGATGTTTTTAAAAAAATTGAAGAAGGAATCTTTTCGTGTATCATCTTTTTACTTTTTTTCGTGGCTTTTGATGTTCGGATCATCCGATACTTATTCGAATTTTTTCGCTGAACACGAATGAAAAGTTGCTTTTGATGATATTAAAAAAGTACGTATAGGTACACGAAAGCTGATTTTTGAAATTAGGAAAATTTTCATAGAAAGATTAATTCACGAGTTGCATCTTAAATTATTATTTTTTTTAATTTCAGGGTACTACACAGTCCTGTTTATGTAGCATTTCTGGCTTTCTATCATTTTTAAATCAAGATTTTTGATTTACTATCATCTTTTAATTTTCTCAGGGACATATTTTTCCTTAAATTTGGGCATCCTGAGGGAAATTTTGAAGCAAACTTGCCAAAAAAAATAGACCTTAGGTCCACTAACAAAATGGTGACATGAGCTTGCGCGTAAATTTTTGAACGAGGCAACGCTTGATCGAAAGATGATGCAAAAGTATATCACCTGCCAAAATTTTAAGTACTAAAGCCCATTTTTAGATTTTTAAAGAATTTCTAAAAATCAAATTTTGGGCTACAAATTAGGAAAAAAATGAAAAATTTTCCAAATTGACAAAGTACCTACATATTTTTGATCTGCTAAATCGATTGGAAACGGTTTCAAAACGTTTCGAGCAGTTCTAGCTGGGTCTTTTGAAAATCTAGAATTTCCAGAAAGTCGTTAAAAGTTCAAAAATGACTTGAAGAACGTGCTGAAATTGTACACAGAGTGAATTTTTACTTTCAAACTTCATTTGTTAAAATTTTGTGGAATTTTCAAGTTTTAAAAATCTGGTGGAGGCTCTTGGAATTTTTAAAAAGTCGCTGGAGGCTCTAAAATTACTTGAAATTTCCTTCAGACGATTTCATAGTGTGATTAAATTAGAGTGCAGGGTAAATTTCGGCTTTTCCACTTCATTTGGTAAAATTTTGTGGAAATTTCAAGTTCCACAAATCTGCTCGAGGCTCCAGAACTGCTCGAAACGGATGAAAATCATTTCTAGTTGATTCAGCAGTAGTTCAAAAATAGGACATATCCCAAATTCAAGCTTTCTAAGGTCAATCACCTGTTTTTGGAATGTAAACATCGTTTTTTTAATGGAACGCTTTGAAGGGACTGAATCAAAAAAATAAGTTGATATTCGCTTACTCATCATTCTCAAAAATGAGTGAAACGATAAGTCACAAGACTTTTGATGTTTTTGAGTAGGTATTTTTACGAAAATTCTGGGGCTTTGAACCCCTCCCACTCCCTGTTTTGCGAATTTTATCAAGAAAAAGTTCGTAGTTTTTGGACTTTTTACAACTTTTAAAATTGTTGTTTCGAAATTGAGCAAGCTTTTGAAAATCGAGCATTCAAAAAAGCTCAGCTTGAGTTTCTGAAAAATATCCATATTGAATATTTCAGTATAGAAAATGGTTACGAAATTTCAAGTCGTATTGTTCCAATCTAGTAAAAAAACACAATTTTCTCAAGAATGTCCCTACTTTGAAAACCACGGGCTCAGTCTCATGAATTTCTAGGAGGCTGAAAAATTCTCTGGTTAGTCTCCCATTTGAAATAAACTTCCTCCACAATTTTCTTCAAAATCCAGGAATTTTTTTTTCAATCCACGTTTAAAAAAAACTTCAAATAAAATCTTTTACGAACGAATTGATTCACATTTTTTGATACATTTGTACAGAAATTGATCTGTTTACAATCGAATCGAATCATTTACAAACGATCAAACGATTGGTAATTAAATAAATTGATTGATTTCTTGGTGAATCATTCGCAAACGAATCAATTATTTTGCGATTGATTCGGTTTTTGTGAAATTATTGTATACGAATTGATCTGTTTTCAACTGAAGTGAATCAAATGGAATGGAATCGAATCATTCACAACCGATTGGCGATTGAACAATATGATTGATTTCTAGGTGAATAATTCGCGAACGAATTGATTAATAGTAAGTGTCATACGCATCAATTTGTTCGCGAACGAATCGAATCATTCACTCAATTTTTGATGAATCATCCGCGAACGAATAGAGTCGTATAAGTGACTCGTTCGCGAACGAATCGATTTATTAACTCAATTTATGGTGAATCATTCACTAACGAATTAAATAGTTCTTGGTGAATCATTCGCGAACGAATTGATTCGTGTAAATGACTCGTTCGCGAACTAATCGATTCATTGACTCAATTTTTGATGAATCATTCGCGAACGAATTGATTTGTTTGTATAAGTGACTCGTTGATCGTTCACGAACGAATCGATTAATTTACTCAATTTATTTTTGGTGAATCATTTACGAACGAATTGAATAAGGCTTGGTGAATCATTCGCGAACGAATTGATTCGTATAAGTGACTCGTTCGCGCACTAATCGATTCATTGACTCAATTTTTGATGAATCATTCGCGAACGAATTGACTTGTTTGTATAAGTGACTCGTTGGTCGTTCACAATCAAATCGATTAATTTACTCAATTTTTGGTGAATCATTCACGAACGAATTGAATAAGGCTTGGTGAATCATTCGCGAACGAATCGATTCATTTACTCAATTTTTAATGAATCATCTGCGAGGGAATTATTCGTATAAGTGACTCGTTCGCGAACGAATCGATTAATTTACTCAATTTTTGGTGAATCATTCACGAACGAATTGAATAAGGCTTGGTGAATCATTCGCGAACCAATCGATTCATTTAATCAATTTTTGATGAATCACCCGCGAACGAATTGATTCGTATAAGTGACTCGTTCGCGAACGAATCGATTAATTTACTCAATTTTTGGTGAATCATTCACGAACAAATTGAATAATTCTTGGTGAATCATTCGCGAACGAATTCATTCGTATAAGTGACTCGTTCGCGAACGAATCGATTCATTTACTCAATTTTTGATGAATCATCCGCGAACGAATTGATTCGTATAAGTGACTCGTTCGCGAACGAATCGATTAATTTACTCAATTTTTGGTGAATCATTCACGAACAAATTGAATAAATCTTGGTGAATCATTCGCGAACAAATTCATTCGTATAGGTGACTCGTTCGCAAACGAATCGATTTATTTACTCAATTTTCGATGAATCATTCGCGAACGAATTTATTTGTTTGTATAAGTGACTCGTTGGTCGTTCACAAACGAATCGATCAATTTATTCAATTTTTGGTGAATCATTCGCGAACAAATTGATTTGTATATAAGTGATTCGTTCACGAACGAATCAATTAATTTACTCAAGTTTTGGTGAATCATTTCGCGAACAAATTGATTTGTATAAGTGACTCGTTCACGAACGAATCGATTAATTTACTCAATTTTTGGTGAATCATTCACGAACGAGTTGAATAAGTCTTGGTGAATCATTCGCGAACAAATTGATTCGTAGGTATAAGTGACTTGTTTGCGAACGAATCGATTCATTTACTCAACTCAACTTTTGGTGAATCATTCTCGAACAAATCGAATCATTTTTTGTGAATCATTCGCGAACTAAAAACAATTGGCTGTACATCTTGCGTAGGTATAATTTATGATGCTTCGTTAGAGTCGCAGTCGCTTTTAACATCTTCAAATTTGTCTTCCAGGGGTTCCAAAACTTCTAAATTCTTGACTTTTCTCGCATTTTTTCTGCATCTGATCCTATATCGTGATCACAATAGCCATAAATATTCGACGAAAATACGCCTTGAAAAAAATCCAAATCTAAATAAGTTTCATACATTTGCACGCGACACACAAATTCAATGCTACCTATCGGGGAAAAAACACATGTATCGCACGAGGATAAAACGCCTGTCAACTCATCCAGCCGCGGCGTAACACGCACGTGGGGAAAATGGAAAAAAATCCTCGCAGATTTTCCTATCCGATGCTGTCGAGACTGGTCAATTGGAACAATTTGCCAGCGCAGTGAATCTACATTCGGTAGCGACACTAACGCTCGAGTTCGATTGCGTGTATTTGAATTGGTAATCCTTGGAAAAATTTCTACCTCTAGTGCAATTCAGCAATCCAACACACGGAGCTGGCGATGGCGATGGCGGTGTGCTGGTTTATTCGGCATACTAATCGCTTAATGCCGTACGGCGCCAACAAATTCAAATCAAAAATTCACCCGTAGTCGAAAATTTATTTCAATTTTCGACGCGTTTTTTTTCTGGTTTGTTGGCTTGTCGGGAAGAGGAACGAGCCGCGTAACACGAAACAGCGAAAAATTATTTTCCAACAAAACGACCCGTGAAAATTCGTTTTTTCCCTAGATTTTCTTTTCAATAGCGCCACCTCTGCTCTTACCCCGGTGCGTGTGTAGGATGTAATTTATTTCAGAGTTTTTTTTCTGCCCCTGCCCACCCTGTTAGTTTGCTCGCTTATTCGGTCGTCAAGGTTTTTCTAGTAAGTTTGTATGTGTACCATGTTGAGAGAGAATTCCAAAAAATATGATATTATGTACTCGTACAACGTACGAACGACGATGAGGAGAGACCTTCATTCACTCGGGATTGTGTAGTTGGCTCGAGCTCGAGCTGCGGAGAAAAGTGCGTGTGCGTGTGTATCTGTGTATAGTGTGGGATAGATGGACCCTGCTCCACCTACGACACGAATGGTCCTAAATTCGGGTTATAAAATCGACGACGGCCAGATAGGCGATCGCTAATTTTACGATTGTGTGCTTGAAAATACATCCAATAACCGGTCAAGTCTGTCTCTCCCTTTCGCTCTTATACGTACTATGCCTAATCCCCCGATAGCTGGCAGCTTTAGGTACCTTACCTCTGCTATATCTGTCGTTGGTAGGAAATGCTGCGTAAAAAAATGAGGGAGAAAAGGACGCGTTATTAATGATTAAGGTGCGTAGCTGGCTTCTCACACGCTGCTGCCGGCGTTACTGCAGCACACCACCGACCGGTGGCACGATCGTAAAACGAAAGCTCGCTTTAGGGTTTCAAAACGGCGCTGGCTGGCGAAAAGAAAAATACCAAGCTCGCAGATTGAACACCGAACAGTGGTAAATTCGGGTCTGGATTTTTCCACACCCAACGAGCACTACTTAATAGTCGTCGGTATCCTTGAACCGTATCTCTTCCATTACCGTACAGCGTACATCGACTGGCTGAGTGGCTGGCTTTTTATTAAATTGCTATCGAAGACGAGACCAATCGGTCGAGATTGAAAGAGCTACCTCGATGTCCTCTGCTATACTATATAGTCTCACGACCCTAGGGACAACGCTGATAAAAAGCTTGAAAATTTTTAAATTCTATCTCTCGTTAACCCTTTATACGTACGAAAGCTTTCAAGTTGACCGTACGTCTGATGGAATTGGAAAGATGGTCACGGTTGTGCGCCTGAATTACGAGAAACGCCAAGAAGCGTTAATTTGGCCGGTATCGTTTTACTCCGCAACGCACCGCAGCACATTACTGTATCCTTTTGTATGGTTAATTGATCCGAAATTTAAAGCTCGATAATGGGTTGTTTGATGGTGTGGTGTCTGTGGATACGAGTATTAGGGATACCGTCTCACCCTCAGTGTCTCTTCTATGCTGACCAAAAACGTCGAAGAAGCTGGATCTGTGACGTGTGTATATTTTATTCATTGCGCCAAGTTTGCATGCACGAATGTACTGCTGTGGTTTTCTTCTTTTGACTTGAATACTTTTATTTTTAATTTTGTCTGGTATGAGATGTATGGATGTGAGCTTTCCAAAGTAAAAAGAGTTGTTGAACAAGATGTCTAGCAGTCTATTCACCGAGGAATTTGATTCAAGGTGTAAATTGTCTAGCAAGCAGGGCAAAAGCAGGACTTTTGGCAATAAATCTTTTCTAATTTCTTGATGATGTGAGGGGGGGGGGGTGGTCAATATTTATTCAAGTAAAAATTTCTAGGGTTCTAATTTTTCTATTTTCGAGGAGAACCAGAAAAAAATAAGAAAAAATCAGAATCCTTGCAGGAAAAGTGAATTAATCTCGAAGTTCGATTGAAAAAAAAATGAAAAGCCGGTAAGACTTTGTTTGAAATTCAAGCAAAAAGTAATACTTACTTTTGGCATTTTTTGCAGAAAAAGTGGCAGTGTTTCTGAGATTTTGGCATAACCTGTTGTTACCTTTTAAAAGAATTTTGGCAGTATTGAGCAAAAAAAAAAACAGAACTTTTTTTGAACCATTTGGGCTAAAAAGAACGTGCCCAGTAACTTTGGCAAAAAAAATTGCCAATTTTTGCAAAACAGTACGGGTTTTTGATATCATTTAATTTTGGCAGAAATTAGGAATTGTTTACAGCATTGGCGAAAAAGCGTGATTTTTTTAGCGGTTTTGGCAAAAAAGAATGATCTTTTGATAAGTAATTTTGAGAAAAACAAAACCTTTTTGGAAATTTTGATTAAAATTAAAATTTTTTTGGGGTACTGGCGAAAAGGCAGAACTTTTGACATGGATATTTTTTTGAAGCTTGGAAAAAAATTCAGTCGACTTTCTGACATTATGCCAGGCATTAGAAAATTTGAGTGAAAATATGATCAACTTTTTCGAATATTTAGAGAAAAAAATCGATGATTTTCTGACATTAGGATATCATATTTTTTAAAAAATCACGAATCACGATCAATTCATGACATTATGTCAGACTTTTGATATCTTCGAAAAAATTAGTACTGAATTTTTGATATTATGTCAGGACAAATTCCATTGGAAACTTTGCAAATTTTGCCCAACTTTTAAGAACTTCGAGATTACGTCAGAATTTTGAAAATGTGAAAAAAATTACGATTATACGTACCCGCTTAATTCTTGGCGTGAAGCATGAAGTAGAAAACACATTCATGATTTTAAATGTTCCTTGCAGAGGACATTCTTGCCAAAAAGTAGGACTTTTTGACAATTTTGACAAAAATTGGATCTTCTGGCGATTTTTGCAGAAAAACACAGCTTTTTGAAAATCGGCAAAAATTATGACAACCTATACCTAGATGCTAGATAGATAGGTCAGTAACATCGAGAGGCCCGACAGGCAGACCGATAACCTTAAGAGATCAGACAGACGGGTCAATGACCTTTGGAAGCCAGCCAGACAGACGGCTTAATGCCCTTTAGAGGCCAGACAGGTGGAGAGACGAATATGAGAGGCTAGACAGGTTGGTCAGCGATCTCGTGAGGCTATACAACCTCGAGGAGTTAGACCGGCGGGTTAATGACCTTAACAATAAGAGGCCAGATGACCCTGAGAAGCTGAACAGACGGGTCAATGACCTGGAGCAGGCAGCTAGACGAACATACGACCTTGGGAATCTAGACAGACGGATCAATGACCTTAAGTAGACAGACAGATGACATTGATATGGCATACAGACGGGTCAATGACCTTGAGAGGATGGATAGGCAGACAGATGACATTAAAAGGCCACACAGATGGGTCAGTGACTTGAAGAGGTCAGACAGGAACCTTGAGAGGCTAGACAGATTTTTTTTTTAGTAATTTCAGCTGAAATTTAGACAAAAATAAGAACTTTTTGTCAACACGGGCGAAAAAATTATTCTTGTTTTAGTTTTTCACGCGAATAAACCTTTTGTATTGTCAAAAAAATGAGATGAAAATGCCAATTTTGGCGATGATAAAGTTGCTGGATTTTTGGTGATTGCGACAGAATGGCTTCGTTCTAGGGGACGGACGAGGCGTTTCGGCAAAATGGTAACTTTTTGATGTAGCATTGGTATCTATATAAAAAGGTGGACATTTTAATGCAACTTGTTCAAAAAAGTGGAACTTTCAGACAATCTTGGCGAAACTGCGCGAATTTTTGATAATTTTTACGAAAAGCGTCACTTGTGAAGAATTTTGGCAAAACCAACCTTACAAGGGAACCTCTTGAGGTGTCACACTCCGATTTGAACGGGACCGCGATTTTTGGAAAGAGCATAGTCTAAAACCCTCAGAACCAAATTTTTACCTGCTTAAGTTCATTTTTCGATTTTTGGCGAATTTTTCAAAATTCAAAAATTACTGTTTTTGGCGATTTATGTTTTTTTTAAAAAGTAGGTACGTATGTACTTGATCAATAAAAATGGACAAAATAAGTCCCAAAAGTAATATTAAGTACCCAAATCCAAATTTCACCATTTCCAGCCATTCTGGAGCCTCCAGTGCGATTTTTCAATTTCTCCAGAATTTTGAATTTGCTCCAGAAGGCGTGAATATGCAGTTGGGCAGCTAAAAATCGAGTTGTGTATCATACTCGACCTGTTTAACAAGTTTATCTACATTTGAGCCGATTTTGAGAGTGACACCTCAAAAGTGGCTTTTTGACCAGCTTTTTTCAAAATTAGAAAATCCAAAAAATCAAAAGTTTCCTGTTTGTGTGGAAAATTTTGAAATTTGCACGAATCGCTGTATTTTGTCCGTAACTAACCCCCCCCCCCCCCCAATCAAAATTTCACAATTTCCAGCCATTCTGGAGCCTCCAGCGCGATTTTTCAATTGCTCCAGAATTTTGAATTTGCTCCAGAAGGCGTAAACATGAAGTTAGGCAGCTAAAAATCGAGTTGTTTATCACAATCGACCTGTTTAACGAGTTTATCCACATTTGAGCCGATTTTGGGAGTGACACCTCAAGAGTGGTTTTTTGAGGTGTCACTCTCGCTCCAAAACGGCTCGAAATGGTAGAATTTGCGCTGCGAGGGTTAGTTCTTGAAGAAATACAGCAATTCGCGCAAATTTCAAAAATTTCCTTACAAACGGTTATGTTTTGATTTTTTGGATTTTTTAATTTTGAAAAAAGCTGGTCAAAAAACTACTTTTGAGGTGTCACTCCCAAAATCGGCTCAAATGTAGATAAACTTGTTAAACAGGTCGAGTATGATAAACAACTCGATTTTTAGCTGCCCAACTGCATATTCACGCCTTCTGGAGCAAATTCAAAATTCTGGAGAAATTGAAAAATCGCACTGGAGGCTCGAGAATGGCTGGAAATGGTGAAATTTGGATTTGGGTACTTAATATTACTTTTGGGACTTATTTTGTCCATTTTTATTGATCAAGTACATACGTACCTACTTTTTTAAAAAAAAGCATAAATCGTCAAAAACAATCAATTTTGAATTTTCAAAAATTCGCCAAAATTCGAAAAATGAACTTGGGCAGCTGAAAGTTTGGTTTTGGGAGTTTTAGACTATGCTCGTTCCAAAAATCGCGGTCCCGTTCACATCAGAGTGTGACACCTCAAGAGGTCCCCTTGTTAGAACTTGGCAGCATTGCCGAAAAAATATTAGACACATGTGAAAAAAAAACAGGATTTTTGTGAGAAACTTTGGTGATGAAGTACTCGTACTTAGAGCATTTTGGTGATTTTGACAAAATATAGGTAGATCTCTCGAAGAACTTTGGGGAAAATTAGGTATGTTTTTTTTTAGCAATTTTGGATCATATAAAACTACCGTTTTTTGGTAATGTTTGAAAAATTATACCTTATTAGTGTATTATTTTGGCAAAAAATCAGGACAAAACAAAAGCTGAGTACTGGAACGCATGAGAGGCCCTGTGAACAAAGCTCGGTAATTTCTCACAAAAAAACTTTGATTACTTATTGATGTGAAATTCAAGTTTCTTCTATACTTTTCACAAAATATGTCACCATCTATCAATTTTCCAATTTCAGAACGAATTGTCGAATTATCAACGACTCGAGCCTGCCTTTAAAGTAATAACTACAGCATACAAATACAAAAACACGAAAATTTGTCGTATTTCCACACAAATCCACGCAACAAACTCCACCAAATTCACTCATCGCAAAACAGCTTATACTACGGTATTCTACATTGAAATACAGTTTTTTTCCCAACACAACGTACGACACAACGGCCCCACATAAACGCTGCTAGTATTTCTTATACGAGCGCGATATTCTGCTTCGGTTCGGTGGAATGGTGGTATACGCGAAAAGCGAGTTATCGTTTATTTTCCATCAACTCGTCGCGAGTTTGACGCGCCTTATGAATAATTTCTGTACGTCTATTATGGCACTAGTAGATGGGTAAGGTAAGGGGAGACGCATTCGTCAAATTTCGTTATTGTTTCGCTTGTCGTGGAAGCGACATATCAACAGTAGCGCAGGGGTAGCGAAGGAAAGGAGGTTAGCGCGGAGTCATCTATAAAAGAAACAAATGCCAGCTCACACGCGACATTATACACATCAACAGCGCAGCTCCAGCGTGAAAACCAAAACCTAATTCCAGCGCATATTGTTAATTCGCTGATACGAGTACGTCGAGAAGGAGAAGCGAAAACTACCACCATATCAAATGTAAAATTCGAACGTCAGCTTCAGCTTCATGGCTTCATTCGAGCAGATTCCACAATCGCATACTATATACCCTACGATGAGAGTTCATTGGTCTTCTAAGCATAAATGTTGTACTCGTACTCATCGTAAACGTTTTGTGACTGTCATCTCACGTCGCACTACGTCGAATATGGATACGATAATCTGGTCGAAAATACCGTAACAAAACCGATTTTTAAAAAAAATACACTGTACAAATGCTCTCTCATTTTTAGTCTTCGTTTCTGTTAATTATTCGAGCAAACCAAAAAAGCAATATTTTCCCAAGGCTGTAGGTACTCATAAGGTATAATACATACATCTCTCTAGTAACTATACGTATCTCTTTTTCTATCAAGTTTTCTCCTCCCAAAAAGAGTTTTGTTTGGTGAACATTTCGCAGCACTGTGCGTTCAAGTTGCAAACAATGTCGACAGCTCTTGATTCTTTGCACCATCAGCAGCATGGTAGCGCTTTTTCGCATTTGTCTGTTGGCTTATCTTTATCTCGGTATAAAAATAAATTACCGCTTCAAACGTTAAGTTTTGCGTTTGACTGATAAATCTTCATTAGAAAGTTGTGTGCGAGTAGTAAATGAGAGTGAATTTATAGTTAGTAAATATTTTAAAATGAAAAAGGTGCCCGGTTTCGGGTAATATTTATCCCACGCGAACACACTTCGCCAAATACAACGGCTCGATAAATTATGGATTTCGTTTAATTCGTTACAAATGCTACGTAGTACACTCGTACTTCGAACGCCCTCCGGTTTCGCTCTCTCGTGTACTTTACCAACATAGATACCGATTAGATGATAATTTTCGCGCACAAAATCAAGAAATTAAGTCACTATATCTACAATTATTTCATTTCGCAGTGTCATTATATCTTTATACGGAACCAAACTGTCAGCAGTTTGTTTTTTCATTACATAATATATATATATACTTTTTTAACCAAAGCCAAGTTGAGGAAAATCCTTGATACATGTGTCCAAATTTTTGAAAACATAAGATACAAATAAAATGTATTCACAAACATTTTTCCAGGAAAAAGATGGAAACCCTTACCTCCTCCTAGTCCTCCTCTTTTCGGGTCTAAATTTGAAATAAAACTAGAAACAAGACAATTTACCGGTAAAGAGCTTCACACGATGATTTCCACTCAGAAGTAAGTACCTAATAAGGAAAGTTGGTGGTTTTTCAAGTTCGCCTTTATCGTAATATTCAAAAACAAATACCCATCCTTGAATTGGTAAACAAAATTGGAGGATGTTGAAATTTTCAGAAGTTAGTGCTCCCGAAATTGAAATTACTCTATTTTCTCATTTTTGCCAATTATTTTGACTACGTTCAGTGTCGTGTTGACCGAGTATGATTTTGGTTATCGGTTTTCAAATTGGTTCGAAATGTTGTTTGTACGATTTTTGAAACTCGAAATTCCCACAAAATTCCATCAAATTGGAGTTGTAAAGCTAAAATTTATTCTAAAAACTAATTTCAATACGCTGCGAAATACTGCAGGTGACTTTCAAGTCGTTTTGGAGCCCTCGCAGCAACTTTTTAAAAATTACTGGAGCCTCCAGCAGATTTTTGAAACTTTGAATTTTCACAAAATTTTATCAAATAGAGATGGAAAGCTGAAATTTACTCTACACTCCAATATTAACATCCTCTGAAGACGAGTTCAGGTGGGTTCAAGTCATTTTAGAGCCTCCAGCGACTTTTCTGAAAATTACTAGAGCCTCCAGCAGATTTTTGAAACTTGAAATTTCTCCAACATCAATTTATCAAATGGAGTTGGCAAACTGAAATTTACTTCGCAGACTACATGGTGGTTTCAAATGGTTTTGAAGCTTCCAGCTACTTGTAGGAAATTTCAATTTTCCGAAAACACGCCATACAACCTTTCAAAAAGTCGCTGGAGGCTCCAAAACGACTTGAAATTCACCTGCAGTACTTCGTAGCGTATTGAAATTAGTTTTTAGAATAAATTTTAGCTTTACAACTCCAATTTGATGGAATTTTGTGGGAATTTCGAGTATCAAAAATCGGCTAGAGGCTCCAGAACTGTTCAAAACGGGTTGAAACAGGTTTCAATCGATTTGGCATGTCGAAAATAGGGCACATCCCAAATTTCAGCTCTCTTGGTCAATTTGGTAAAATTTTGATTTTTCCCCTCATTTTTAACCTAAATTCGATTTTCAAAAATTCACTAAAAATCGAAAAACGCACTTTAGCACTTAAAATTTTGACAGGTGATAAATTTTAGCATGATCTTTCGATCTACATTTGTAAAGTTTCAAAAATTTCGTGCAAGTCCCATGTTGAAACGAAAAATCTGCGAATTCGGCTCACCTGTCAATCAAAATGGCCGCCATTTTGTAAGTAAGGCCAACTTCTTTTTGGGCACGTTTGCTTTAAAATGTTCCTTAGGATGTCCCCTTTAAGAAAAAAGTTGTCCCGTTGGATCGGCGGGGGGTGAGGGGGTGGAAAAGTCCTGTCTTTTTCGCTAAGATTGCCAAAGAGTCATGATTTCTGATGAAGTTCCAAACAAATTAATATCATGTTTGTTACCAAAATTATCGAAAAGCTAACTTATATTTTTGCCAAAATTCCCAAAAAAGTCTTGTTTTTGCCGAAATACTTGGATAATCTAGTACCCTACTATTTTTTAGTTTTCAGTTATTTTTGTACAGTTTTAAAATTTTAACAAATTGAATCTTCATCAGTTTTGTATTTTTTTTTGTAGAATTGTTGAAAAAATGATCTGATTTTTCTCCAAAGTTTCCCAAATGTTTTGAACTTTGCAAAAATTCCAACGAAAAAGACACAATTTTTGTCACAAATGCTGAAAAGTTTTGTTTTTGGTCAATAAAGTGCTCAGAAAAAGTCCTGTTTTTTGCCATTGCTGTAAAAAAAAAAGTCCAAATATCCCTGCCAAGATTTTCAAAAAACTGTGAATTTTCGTTTACATTTCCGAAAAAAATGATTGTTTTTGCCAAAAAGTTGAATAATAATTTTTGTTGGCTAAAAGTGTTCAAAGAATATCCTGCTTTTTCACCAAAATTTCCCAAACTAGACTTAGGAGAATTATTCCAACATCAAAGATACAATTTCTGCCACAATTGCCAAAAAGTTATGTTTTTTGTCAGAATTCTCCGAAAATCGTACTATCAAAAAGCAGAATTTTCGGAGAATTCTTGTTTTGAACAAAAAATCTATAGTGGGATAATTATTATTAGGTATTATTTTCTTTTTGACAGAATTGTTGAAGAATTGCGTTTTTTGCCAAAATTCCTCTAGAAAGTTTTGAAATTTTACCAATTCTACCAAAAATTCATTTTAAAAAAGGTACGATTTTTAGATTTTTGTTTCTTTCCATTTAATGAATTCTCCTTTTTTTCAAGATTTTGACTTACGTATTTATTTTTCTTACTTTTTCTCTATAATACAAAAATTCTAGCTCAAATCCATCCTTCCTTTCCCCTACCACGATCAAAAAATTGGAGAAATGTCTTGACAGAAGTACTGATTCAATATGTAATCCTGTTTTTTTAGAGAACTTACTTTAGTTTATCGTGTGTAACAATTGATCAAATGCAAACAAAATTCCCTTATTGGATTTTGTGTTGCGGTAATATTCTATACCTACTATAAGATAATTTTCAAATCCAGTGATGGTAATTTTATTTAGGTACTTTATTTTTTGTTTCAGGTGAGTAAAAATTTCTATCACGATGGAAAGAGAATTTATAATCTTGTAAGTAAGTTAATTTTATTTATGGTTCACGCATTCACTCAATGAAATGAACTCCTCACAAAAAAAAATCAAAATTGGAAAAAATCCAATTTTCAATTTCAAACATCAAAAAAAGTTTAAATTTATTAAGTTGTCTTATTTGGACCTCTTTCTGACGTATTTCATGAAAAAGTTGATAAAAATTACACTCACAACAAAAAAATAAAAATTCGTTCATTTTTTGAATTTTTTCGAATTTTAATTTTTTTTGTGAGGAGGTCATTTCATCGAGTGAAGGGTTTTTTTTGAACTTTTTCAACAGATACGTAAAAATAGGGGTCAAATGGGTCAACTTCACCTATCAAAACTTTTTTTCATGTTTTAAATCAAAAAATCACATTTTTTTTGCAAACTTTAAATTTTTTCAACTCAACTTTCCAACATGCTACTATCCCAATTTTTTAATATGTTGTTCAGCATGAAAAGTTGTCCGTAATATATTTTTTTTAGAATTTTTGAGAGTCGGAACGATGTAAAAACTACACTTCGAAACTTTTTGAGCTAATTTTTTGTACGAAAAAAAGTGGCAACACTGATTTTTATGATATCATCAAAAAGCCTTTCAAACCCCCTAACTATGGGAAAATGTTCCATTTTGGTAGGTATTGCGGTTATCAAGTAATCCACTGCTGAAATGGATGATATTTTTGGTTCACTGAAAACTTTGACACCCCCTGGCTGCCTTTAAAAATGGGCTAGAGGGCTGCGATTTGCGCCATTGGTCATCCCTTCCGTAGGTCTTTCCACAGGAAAAATTTCAAAAAAATCGCAGAACCCCTCCCCCACCACTTCTTGGTCCAATTGACGTGGAATGACCCATCTTCAAATTTTCCACATTTTTAGTTAGGTACGGTTTTTTGAACTTCCTCGAACTACGTTCCGCAGAGTGCAGAAATCTTTCAAAGATCTGAGGAGTGTGCTTATGATCATACTCACTCCCGAGATTACGATTCTAGTTCCCAAAATTGATTAAATTTGGTCTGTTTTGAGCTCTTGTACGATCCAGTGATGAGCTACGTTTTGTAATCTGTCGCGAAAGTGAATACAACTGGAGCTGATGCGACCTGCATTTCTGCGCCAGGAGGAGTGAGAAAATGACGTGAAAATAAAGAAGAGAAAAAGTTTGCGCATTTGTAACGTCAGAAGTAACGAAACTGTCAATTTTTTAAATTCGCATTTGTATTATTAATGTGTGATAAGTTGGAAAAATCTATTTCACTGACTAATAATAGTCGTTGAAACGTCGTTTATCTCGATACCTGAAGCCACTGTACAGAGATTAGGGATACGTGAAAAATGTAAGACACGGTACACCACGTTAAATGGACGCCATCACACTCGGACGATGTGCACAACTACACATACTTACGTAGAATACGACTTGAAAACGTCGGAATGTCGAGGTCGACACATTTGTCGTTTCAACAATACCACCATTTATAAAGTAGAGCGAAAGCAGACGAGGTGTGTGAGATGAAAACCTCGGCGAGCGACTGCGAAATTAATTCGCACGTGTCGTAAGGGCCCGGAAAACAGAAACGGTGGAATGAAATTACTCGGCGATGGCGACAGAGAGTAAGAGAGATGTGGGAGAAGAGGAAGGATGGTCATTTAAGGGTACAAGATGCGAAGATTTAGGCTTCCAAGGATACACAACATTGCGGGGGGACTCGACTACACGAGTATGGTAGAGCGTTATGCAAAGCATCGAATCTCGCAATTATAACTCGAGATGTCGTTGAAAAATCAACTCTTGCGGACGGATACACGGTGGACGTTTGAAATAAATGGCGGCAAGAAAATGCTGTACCGAAGAAGAAAGGTGTAGGTATGGTGGTTTTTCGGCGGCAACTGCTGCCTGCGGGTCGTTAGGTGTAGGTGGTGACTGGTGAGTTACGTATGTGCGAAAATTTTCAGCAAACGTAGCAGACCATTAAACTTGGCATGTACGACGTCGTCGTCGTCTACCGGCTGGGGCAAGGTGTGGAAGAGAGGCAACAATACGGCGAGCTTTTCAACAAATAACTAGTGCCATACGTCATATGGTTGAAATTAGGGTGTACGATACATTTTGGACAAGAAGGTACCCGCTACGTCGTCGAAGAGCTAAAGGCTCGACGACGCTCTGGGAGACTGCGGAGAGAGCACCTCAATTGTTAAACTATAGTACCTACTAACAACGTGGTTATTACAAGGGTGTGCGGGAAATAGCTTGCGGAACGCGGCATAATACGACGTCTTAATTTCATAACAATGCGCGGTTAGTTTTGTTGGTAATTTATTCGCACAATTATAGCATTTACTCGGCTCAAAAGTTAATTCGCGAGCCCGACGCGGCGCCTTTTCTAAAGGTGTTATTTTTTACGAGTTTCTTGTATAAGTATAAGAGTATTATATATATATGAGGTGAACGCAGCCAAGGAGCGGTTTCGACGTTTTCCTTATTACGGCGATGCCACCGACGACGACGACGAAGACCTACCCTCTGGATAAATTAATAACTTCTTTAGGCGCTGCTGCGGTGGTATAGCCATCGTAAAGTATAAGTAACAGTTGCGTGGCCTGCTAAAATACCCCTCTACCCCTCGGTTCAACCATTCTGTCACTTTTGAGACTTATTAAAACCGTTTATTTGGCTGTGTGGAGTTCCTGCAAAGCAACGCTATGTTTGTCGTTCACAAATTACGTGTCGTATTTAAAGGTTCTAGGTGTTGCGATTGTCGCCATCGACGAGGCGTTGAGATTTTTTATGTTCATTTTTTGAACGAATTTTTCGCAGAGGAGAATTACCTATTGATGGCGTTGAAGTCAGTTTCACTTTTTGTTGACCTTGGAGAAGGAAAATTCGCTGGTACATTCGAAGGATACCCAAGATGTGTTTTTTGGGGCTTTCAACCCTTTGACTTGTAGCGGTAGAAATGATCACTCTTTCCACCATAGGTGGTAGAAAATGAACATTTCTACGTAATTCTACAAGATACTCGTGATGTCACACGCATTTTGTTAAGGTATTCGTGACGTCAGCCGTTGGAAATATTCACGACTCATCAACCCTTCCACGATACCACCACCAATTTGCTACCGCCAATGAGACCTACGCGACGCGCGCCGCTATGTCCCTACTTTCACACCAAATATCCGTCATCCCTGCCGCTTTTACATTGAACTTTCACCCTTATAAGCTCCTGCACAAGCGTTTTTTCCTCAGTTGTTAGTTCCAACAACTCACCACGCTAGCTGTTCCGGTTGTTGTATGCATTCCTCCTCACGCTTTCGACTTCTTGCTGCCCAGTGGAATACCTCGGTGACCAAGAATTATGAATACCAATTTATGCTGTGGATATGCTTTCTAAGGACGCTTGGAACTTATCCCATTCATCATAGACCAACATATCGAGTCACGCCTTACACGTTCTTATATCTCTACCGTATTGTGGGATATAAGTCATGAAGGATCATAAATGAGGAACCATGGAATGTAACTAGCACTCGGGTGTCGGGGTTAAAAGCTCGTCAGTAGACACGGCACTCCAGAGAACACGATGTCCTTAACCAAGACCCCAACAGGGGGTTGTATATGAGCTTTCCGGTTTTGGGCTCAATATGCAACTAAAAACGTTGAAAGCCTGCCACCAAATTACACATTCGATTTATTACGTTTTCTATAGAAGTTTATAATTATCATTTAATTATAGAAGTTTCATTTATGTATACGATTTGAGCAACCTGTGATATTACGTGTTTACGCTATCAATACATGAATTTATTATTTGGCTAATTGAGATGTCATAATTTCCTTTGTACGCTTTAACCCTGAGAAGATCTACCATCAGGGCTTCCTACCTGAACAACTTATGACGTTTTCTACTATTTTATGACTTCATGCTTCATGATATCAAGTTCCCCGTTAAATCGTGTATTTGTTACGGTTCACGAGGCTCCTTAGGAAAGAGTCAGAGGACATAATGTTGGTGGATAATTGCATTTATGCGAAGAAATGCAATTATACCGAGAATCAACAAAAGTAATGCGTTCGAATATGCAATCCACCCCCCTACATTGCGGACGAGGACCAGATAATTACTTTCTCCCCCTACAGACTCCTTCCTATTTCTTGGATTTTTACTGGAAACCGAGTTTGGGTAAACTGTTTCTGAAAGTGAATTAAATCTGGAATCGATTCCTCAGCTCATTTGAAGAGAGTTTCTCATCAATCGATGTACTGAACATTTAGATTTACGTGACGGTAGGTAATATTTCTTCGATATGAAATTCGGCTCCTAATAGCGACCTTACCTGCCACATGCTTTCTTTTCATATTCCACACCGGGTGTACTGTATGTTGCGAAAATAAATTACTCGTATATGAGTCGCATTTCCTGCAATTGTGTGCACTGTGTAGTGGTACAACTGTACCTCTACCTACCTACAGTACATATTGGTAGAGTACTATGATTGTACGTATACAATACAGTTCAACGCTACTATGTTTTCAGCTCGCAAAAAGCATCGAACAACGTTTCAAAAGTCGACTATTACTCGCTAATAAAATATTAATCCGGAGCTTCGCGACCAATTCTTTTTTGTATGCGCGAATCGTCGTCTTGTATTTTCTGAAACTATTTGCTCGAGAAAAGAAAGCGAAAAATGACAATAGCCTGGAACGTGCCTAATAAATGTACGACTTTTTCCCAATTAAATCGTATTCAAAATGCTAAGAATACTCGAGTAATGATGTCGAGTTGACGAAATGACTATACATACATCATTGGCGAATTAGGTATCATCGTTATTAGTGTCGAGTACCTCAATCGAATGTCATACTTTGATTCATTTCTCTCATGGTCTCATTCTTTCGCGGTCTTTTAGATTATTTTTAACGAGGGGGGGGGGAGTTGAGTTTTTTAGGCAAATAACCTCTATAGAAATTGTAACGAAAGTGTTCAAGTTTGTCGTTCAGTAGCTGAGTTGAGTAGTGGCGAACTTTTTCCTTCGCTTTGTTTGGGCTTCTGTTTCTTTTTTTAAACTGAATTTTAAAAAAATAATATATATTATTCAAATTTTAATAAAATGTTGAGCCAAAAAACGTAGTTACTTTTTGAAAAATTTCGAAAATTCAATTTTTGCATTTATCATGGAGGGAATAAAAATCCTGATAATATCAGTGAGTGAATAATTTGCGAAAGTATCGGCCTTCTTATATATACTTTTGCATTGTTTTTCAACTAGCTACAATACAAAATAGTCAAAATCTGCCTTTCTGTCAAAAATGGCTAAAAATCTCCAAATAGCCTCGTTTCTTGCCCAAAATTGTAACTTTTTCGCAAAATAAAAAAAAAATTCAAGAAACGTCCGTTACGTCTCCTAAAAATTACCTAAGAATCCCACTTTTTTGCCTAAAAAAATGTCAATGACCAAAAAATGTCTCCCATTTTCAACGAACACTGCGAAAAAGTACTATTTATTGGCCAATAATTGCCAAAAATTTCGCGCTTTTCCCGAAAGTAGCCAGTCTTACTTTCTGCTAAACAATGTAGAAATTCTCGATTTCTTGCAAAAAATTCTAGAAAGTTTTATTTTTTTCAAAAAATTATTCAAGTCTTCCCTATGGCTGAAAATGCTACCTTTTTCGCAGTTGAAGAGGATGTTGCATTCTGGACATGATGGGGGAGGCTGTTTGAGGAATATGAATTGGTGAGTAAGAAGAGAGTGACCAGTTCTGAGTCGGGTGAGAATAACCTCAGATCTCCGTTGAAGTTGTTCAGAAGTTTTCCATAAAGATAGACAGCATTTACTGTGAAGCTAGTGAACCCCCTACAAACTTTAGGAATTTCTATATTACTAATAAATTCATAGTATCAGCAACAACAAATCCAACAAACCCAGTCAGAACTTTAATCAAAAAACAAATTCAAAATATTTCAAACCATTCTGAAAATCACTCCTGTATTCTCCAAAATTCTTTAGGAAATTACCATGTAAGCCTATTAGACCTCACTTCCGAGTACAATAAACTTCCTCCCTGGGAATTAATTTTACCAGAATTCAATCTATCCTTATCCCAATACAAAAAAAAATGAGTACCCATCTGGTTTCATCAAAGAAAAATATACTGAGATCATAGCAGAATATCATGAATTTATTTTATGCTTCACAGATGGTTCTAAAAATGAGTTTGAATATGCAGGCTATGCTTTTTCTATTGATGGTAAAATTACCAACTTCACAGCTCATAAATATTCTTCAATTTTCAATTTAGAAGTTTCTGCTATACTCCATTGCCTACAAAAGATCTCTACTTCAAAAAGCCCTAACAAAAAATTCCTGATTCAGTCAGACTCACTCTCTGCTCTTTTATCAATTCAAAACAAATTTTCTGAACATCAACTTGTTCATAAGATCCATAAAATCATCTATAAACTTCAGTCTACTGACAAAATTATTAAATTTATGTTTGTCCCAAGTCATGTAGGCATTGAAGGAAATCAGGCGGTAGATTAATCTGCTAAAACATGTGTTACCCCCTCTAAAATTTTCTCTGTGACCCATGATGACATTATTAACATTCTAAAAATCATCCAAAACTCCAATTGGCAAAACCTATGGAACTCGAAAAACAAATCACAAACTATTTACCCACAAAAAATCAATCCTCCCTTGGAAGCACCTTAGTCACCCAAATAGATCAGAAGAAATTATAATCACCCGCCTCCGAATTGGTCATATGCCAAATTAACCCACAGCCATTTGTTCACCAAAGCTCCTAAACCCATCTGTCAATTCTGTAATTCTGAAATAATCTCCACTCAACACGTTCTATTCTATTGTCCCTCCCTCAAAACAAAACATCAATCCTTAAACATTTCAGACCTCAACCCTACAATTCCTGACAATATCAAGCAGATGGAAAACATTCTTAAATACATCAAAGAAATCAATCTTTCAAACCAAATCTAGACTAACCCTTCGAAACTGGGCGTAAAAATCCTGGCAATTATACATGCCCAGTATAAAAAAATGTCAAAAAAAATGGAGTGTTTTTTATTCTTTTCAGTTTATTTTCAGAGCTTGGGATTAGAGACCATGAAGATTGAAACACTTCATGCATTAAAGTTTTAGAATGGAGCTTTAGGTCTGATAGAGAGATTGGAATATTGGCAAGGGAAAGATGCAATAAAATTTCCAAAAATAGTCAGTTTTTCAGGAAGTTTTGAATTTTTACTTTTTCAAAAAAATTGTCCAAATATTATCGCTTTTTGCTAGAAATTGTCCGAAAACCATTCCTTTTGTTAAAATTGTCAGTCTCGTTTCATTTGTCCAAGAATTCCTTTTTTTTCGTCAGAATTGCCAAAATCGTAACTTTGCTGCCAAAGAATTGTCTAAAAGTTTCGATTTTTTTCTAACAAGTTTCGAAATAATTCAAATTTTTAAAATAAACGCATTTCAATTTGTAATATTCTGTTTTTTTTTGTACGTATTAAAATGTTTTACTAACATTTTGTCACTTTTTTGGGTACTTTTCAATTACTTTTTGGTTGTTTTTTCGAGCTTTTTCGGTTACTGAAATTGTTTTTTTTGGGGGGGGGGTGAGGGGGGTTTGAGTTGGAGCCCTGCCCTCGCTCCACTCAAATCTGTTTACTATTCATTTTCGAAATTGAAATTTTAAAAAACTCGTCATTAAAATTCTAAAATTTTGAATCAGAGGAAACAAACCAATTTTTTCAAACGTTGTTTTTCACCTCTCGAAACCCGAATATTTTGAAAGCTTTTGCACATTGCTTCATTCGGGTCAATTCTTCTCTCAAAAAATCCCAGTTTGAAACTTCCATAAATTCAAAAATGAACCTAACAATTTTTTAATGAACCTATAATAACTTAACGTAAGTAGGTGTTATGATGTACTTAGGTACATATGTATCAGTTGGCAAAATTGTCATTTCATTTTTATTTGCATTTCATCTTAAAAACTTCATTTTATTCCACAAAATTGGTACTTTTTCTCATACTAGTCGAAAAACTTTCAGTCAACCTCCCCTCCCCACAAAAAACTCCAGTATATTTTCTTGTCAGATTGGCTTATTTTCGTCAAGATGAATAAAAAATAAAAAAAATAAAAAATTGTACAACTCTAATTAAAATAAGTATCCAAACCTGTGAAGAAAACAGTAGGAGAAAGATTTTTTTAGGGAGGGGGGCAAACGATCCATTCTGCGCGTGATTGGTTGAATCATTTTGAGAATTTTTAAATTAACGTTTCGAAAGCAGTTGCAGTTGTCTACATTCGTTATTTTCGAAACAAGATTTTGATTTTGGAAAGGAGGAGTCCCGATAAGGCCATTTTTTGACCCCACCACAGTTATCGACTAGACCATTCCTAAAATATTGTAATAAATATCCAAAATACGAATCGGTGGTTGGTTAACCCAAAATGACCATTTTTTGGGCTCCAGGGGTTCCCAAAGTTGTGATTACAAAAAGAATTTTAGGAACCACCGAGTATTATTTTCAAAAACTTGTTTAGCTTAAAATATCTGTTCGAACTTGATAAACGTTATACGGGGTGATTTTCCTATTTTCGACCCTCGTGGACAGAAATGGAGGGGGGGGGGTTAAAAATGCCAAAATCACGTTTTCACGATTTCAATGAAGTAAAATCTGAGAATTTGGCCCAAAAAAGCTTAATTTTGAAAGTTACAGGAAAAATCGAATGAAAAATTATCGAGCACTTGCCAGCGTGGTTCAAATGTAAATCCTTCAAATTCATTTGAAAAAATTTGCTTAAATACCTTTTTTAGGGGTGTCCAAAGTGGGGGGCTCTAAAAAAAGGTTTCAAAATTACGAATATACAGGGTGCTTAATTAAACTTTTTCATCAAGATAATTGAATATATACCTCAAAACGTTACGTTTGTCGCAAATCGCAGGTTTCTAGTTTTCCAGGGGTTCCCAAAATTTCGAAATTGCGAAAAAATGGAAAACTGGATTTTTGAGTACCAGCGGAAAATTGTATTGAGCTCGCAATTTGGTAGGATGAAGGTCTTTCAGATATGTACTAATAAACTGTAAAAAAAACTTTTTAGGGTGGCTCAAACTAGTAGGTTCAAAACGATAGTTCCTAAATTTTCTAAAAATCAAACACAGTGGTCCAGTCGATAACTGTGGTGGGACCAAAAAATGGCCTTATCGGGACTCCTCTTTTCTTATGCGATTGCGAGGTGCGCTTTTTTTATCTATTGAATGAGTTCAAACTTTAGGTATCGAGGTTGATGATAAGAATCAGACTGTTTTGTTTAAAAATCAGATATGTTCTCTGTTTCGCGAGAGAAATGAAAGAATCTAAAATATAGTGCGAGGCCACGTGAAAAGAGTTCAAAACAAAATAATCCTTTGAATAGAGCAGACAGTTTACATAAAATGAGTGCAAACTAGGTAATCTCTTAATGTATTTTGCACGAGTACGAACGCGGGTAGCCCAATTTCGAAAAACTAATTTCTACCTGTTTATACGACTGAAAAAGGAAGATTAAACTACATATATTCATACGTATCATTTCCGTAACTACTTACGCTATGTTGACTTTGGTCCATTTCAAAGTAGGTAGGTATAAACAATATATTAGCCAAAACATACTACTTTTTTCAGTAATTTTCTCTTCTCGTTTTCCGAGTATGATGGTTGTTGGAAGACGAATTTCTAATTCGATGGTGCATGTACCGATTTTCTTTCGGAATTAGCTTTCTTTTTAGTTTTGCTAAACCTGAAAACGTTTTCATTTTCCTGCCATGGTACAATGGTACGTATCATGGCAGAGTACCTATCAACTGTCATTATGTGATGGTGGAAAAAAAAGTATGCACCTTATACTTACTCGTATAGCAAGTGCGAGTAAATTTAGAAGGGTTGAAAGTACTCATTCGTATAGACAGTCGTCGAGTAAAGTATGATGAATTCCGAGCTGCTTGATTTAAACTATAGATGAAATTTCCTCTCTCTCTCTCTCGCTCCGTGGTACGTAGTGTACGTAGAATGCGGTATAATAATGTTCGGCTGCAACGTGTTTCGTGGCTGGAATTACAATGAATTGTACTTTTTAAAAGTTGATCTTTAATAAGATTTATTTTAACGCGGTTTCTCCTACAAAACATTCGTATTCTCTCGTTGGCGTTCTCGTGATAATAATGTATGCGAATCTATATCTACATTATTTTATTGCAGACTAACCCTCTGAGTATTTTTCTTGGTGGTTTTATTGACGCGACGACTAGACTCTTTGAACGAACCGAAGTCTAATTTAAGGGAAAGAGTTTCCCAAGAAAATATTGTGTACTTACTTGTTAAAGTATATTTGTACGATACCTCTGTACCTGTACCTACACATATTACGCGTAGGTAATACACGTACATATGGAAGTAAGCTTGCGTAGGTTTGTGTAATCTATCGAATTTCAAAGTTCTGTATAGTCGAGAAGAAATTTACATTATTGTTGAAGAAATTTCTGCAGACAAATACAAAGACGCAATTCGCGGATATATGGTCTTGAATTACGAATATCCGCGTTCCGGTATCAGCTTACCTCGTGGTGGCAATACGATTGCTCAGACACACACACTGAATCTGTTATGCAAACTGAGTACTAATTTTTCGTATCGATGCCGATGGGGAAGTGGCTGTTCAGTTGCTTTGTGCGAGAATATTTGCGGAAATCAAAGTTACGACCATATTTGCTTGTTTCCAAGGATCAAGTGCTGAGGATCTTCACGAAAGGGAACTGAACGAGGAAGAAAGTCGTGGTTTTTAAGCATGTACCTACTCATTCTCATTTTTTTTATCCTTCTCTCAGAAAAACAAACAATGAAAGTGATTAAACTGTGATTTATGATTTTATTGCACAATGTAAACGGAAAAATTATTTAAGTTTGTGTTTTTGTAATTCTACTTGCAAGTTCATATTTTTTTTAAAAGTATAGCTATCATTGAAATAGATGAGACCAAAAATTCTAGACCACGGCTTCTTAATGAAGTTCTTTAATATCTTCTCCAATGCTTCGTGAACTTCTTTTGCAGTTCCCTCGGATATCAACTATTATTGTGTGTATGCCAGAAAAACATTCACTGCGGAATTGATAACGTTGCAAAATCGCAGAAATGTTGCCAATGTGAGTGGATAAACATTCAAAGCTCGTGGATTGATTGGTGTTTGTGATTGGCATAGAAGTATGTAAACGTCTTTACGAATGTTTTTCAACCAATACCATGGTGTAGAATATACAGCGAATGATAAGTCTGTTGCCTGTGTAAATGCGAATTTATAAAGTAAATTTAGTCGTTAGTCATTAGTTCATCGAAACAGAAAGCAGTTGAATTCTATCCACGTGATGAAGGCTTACAATTTGTTCCAACATAGCCCCAATCCAACATGTTATGTAGACTTCTTGAATCCAGATGAGGAAAACGAAAACTTCCCTCAATCTGATTACGAATGGGAAACCTGGCTGTTGATGGTCCATACATGAAAATATACATATTTCACTACATTTCATGCATATCCTTATCATTACACTAATTCTATACGTACCTGATGTAGATCAAGGTGGATCACGAAAAAAAATTAAACATTTAAAAAAAGTAGAATTCTGGCAAAAGTAAGATCACGTAGGACCTCGACTTAAAGTTGAAAGTTACTCAGAAAAAAATTTACATAGCTCCGGAGGTGTTCTTGCAAGGGAGGTATGAGTTCTCAAAAAACATAATATAATTTGAAAAAATTTTGGGTTTTCTCTCCGGGTCCTATTCAACCTGTGTTGGGAAAAATGTGCCATTTCCAAAACGTAGCATTTGAGAATTGCATCGACCAAGACCACTGATTAGCATTAGAATCCGAGACCACTTGTTGGATACCGCTGAGCGATTAAAAAATTCGGGGTTGGACTGAGAGAGCCCTCTTTTAGTTCTTGGAAAATTCATAGCGCAAATATCAATAGTGTTATCTAATTTTTTCCCACAAGAACAAAACAATGAAGATAATCTCAAAATTTTGAAAAAGTTGCAATTGATCATTGAATGGAAAATTTCGAAGAATACAAGACTTATTGACGATTTAGCGAAAGGTTGGGCATAAGTACATACAAAAAACAGAATGAGCGGGATTTTCAGACATTATGTTGATCGATGGCTTCAAATCATATTGTATCATCTATGTATGCGAGAGCCTGTTTTCGGGGTATTACTTTCCCAGCAATGAGTTTGGCCTCCTACTAATTTTTGCGACATGAGTTCGTGCTAGGAATTTTCCAGACACCCCCTCATATCACACCTTGGGAGTAATAAGGTTACATGGGTTTTGTGAATTGAAGTAGGTAGGTAGAATGTAGTCCGATTCTTCCTCTACAAAATGAGCGTTAGTTTGACCTTCTACGGTTTCGAGTAGCGGAGAAAATGAGGAAAGTATAACGCAAAACGAGGATATAAATTGGAAAAACCGGATAATTTCTTTAAATTTTTTTAGTCGTTTAGTTTTCCGCATTTACCGGACGAACCGTACGTCCTAGTGAAAATCTGATGACATTGTGCTGAAAGAGAATTAAATTCTCTACGATTTTGTTTACACGAAATTTTCGTAGGATGCTTAGTTTCGAATCTGTATGGCTTTGAAGTTGGAGCAATAAAAAGTAACAAAAAATTTTACTCCAACTTCAAAGCCATCCAGATTCGAAACTAAGCGTCCTACGAAAATTTCATATGAACAAAGTTGTAGAGAATTTAATTCTCTTTCAGCGTAATGTCATCAGATTTTCACTAGGACGTACGGTTCGTCCGGTAAATGCAGAAAACTAAAAGACTAAAAAAATTTCAAGAAATTTTCCGGTTTTTCCAATTTATATCCTCGTTTTGCGTTATACTTTCCTCATTTTCTCCGCTACTCGAAACCGTAGAAGGTCAAACTAACGCTCATTTTGTAGAGGAAGAATCGGACTACATTCTACCTACCTACTTTGATTCACAAAACTCAAACCGCATCCCTATTACACGCGTTCGCGCTGAAAAACCCCTAAGAGTGGTAACATAATTGCCAAACAGACTGTATAAGGGTACATCTCAAAAAACTTCGCATTTTTTAAGTACGTTTCATACATACAAAGTGTTGAAAAACAGTTTTGATTGTTTTGAATGTTTGTCAGATAGAAATAGTCACAAGAAGTGTATTTTTTATCGGTTTGTACATACCAATAGAGCGGACAAATACACGGAAAAAAAATTATGGATAATTTTTACTATTTCATACAGTAATCGGATCCCATTCAAAAATATTGCGATTTTTACTATGAGATTAGTAAATTTTACTATGAGAGCAATAAATTTTACCTAATTGTATAGGTAAAATGTATTTTTTGGCTGAGTAAAAATCACTATTATTTTTGGATTGGATCCGGTTACTATACTGAAATAGTAATTTTTATTGTTTTTTTTCAGTGTAGCGGGTTTAAAAAGGAAAAAATTGGCACATGAATTTTTTCTTCGGGAATGTGTTCAGATGAGCCCCCTGAACTACCAAAAAAAAACCGCGCATTCTATCCCTGGAGCTAACTTTTTAGGGGGCTAAAACCGGTTCCGATTCACGTTTTTTGCGATTTACTCCGAAAATATTAGGTTTACGATAGAAAATACCAGGACAAAAAATGTTCTCATTCAAATTCTCGACAATTTGATACTGTGCTCGATACCCATATCTCAAAAGGGGTGTCTGAAAATGGGGTGGAAAGAGAAGGTGTTTCAAAAAAGGTCAGTTCAATAAACTGGAAAAATCAAGCACCCCCCACCAACCCCCGGGGAGAATTGAACACCAATCAATGGTGGTGTAATTAATAGTTGAGTGAGTAGACTTTGTAAAAAAAATTTGAGCAAAAACGAATGATATAAAGTTGTAACTTTGATCAATTTATTGAACTGACCTTTTTTGAAACACTTTCTCTTTCCACCCCTTTTTTCAGACACCCCTTTTGAGATATGGGTATCGAGCGTAGTATCAAATTGTCGAGGATTTGAATGAGAACATTTTTTGTCATGGTATTTTCTATCGTAAACCTAATATTTTCGGAGTAAATCGCAAAAAATGTGAATCGGAACCGGTTTTAGCCCCCTAAAAAAGTTAGCTCCAGGGATAGAACGCGCGGTTTTTTTTTGGTAGTTCAGGGGGTTCATCTGAACACATTCCCGAAGAAAAAATTTATGTGCCAATTTCTCCCTTTTCGCCCTCGCTTTTTTACGTTATTTTCCTGCTCTACAAAATGGAAATTTTTTTTTTAAATTGATCACTTTTCAGAAAAATGAATTTGCACATAAAATGAAATTTTAGTTTTTTCAGAAAAACCCACAAACTAAGCACTCTAGAAAAAAACTAACGACATTATTTTGATTGAAAATTTAATTCTCTACAACTCTAATAACATGAATTTTTTTTGGACGATTCCTTTCGTCTCCAGATCAATTTTGATGAAAGGTTAGAACTTGAAACGTTTTCCAAACATCGAAATATTTCCTCTTTAAGATTTTATTTTTTAAAGTGTTCTTATGCTAAAAATGAAGGTAGGATACCAGATCTTTAAAATGAGGTGCTATTCATTCCTCACAATTAATTATAAGTTGATGAAAAATATAATGAATCAAGTTTTTTTTTTTTTAAAAAAACAAAATAAAACTACACTCCAATTTTACTTTTTTGATATGTAACCTTATTACTCCCAAGGTGCGCGCGATATATCTCCCCTCCAGGAGCATCTCCAAAGCCAAATTTTTTCTGAGTAACTTTAACGCAAAATGACAGTGTCCTCTAAATTTGGCTACAATCTTACAGAATTTTTTCACGATCCATCTTACAGTAGAGAAGAGTAGATACGTATCTATTTTATTGAGCTTACCGATACAGCGATCAAAGCGTGGGTAACTTCAATGTACAGTAAAATGGGAAGGGTGAGACTGGCGGTCATTTCAATAAAGCCTCTGTACGTTGAAATTAATCTGTTGAAAATTTACTTCAGATAATATAATTTTCATTTTTAATTGAGTGATGAAAGGCTAAAAATCTGTTTAGGTGTTTAAATTGTACCTAATTGTGATTTAATTTTATTCACAATCAATTAAGTACAAAACAATGACTTTCGCTGAAAAAATTCCAGTGAGTAACTTCCTATAACTTTGAAGCTTGTAATTTCACAGTGTGGGTAATTATTAAATGAAATTACCTGTTGAGATTGTTTATATCGTGTATGCATTTTCTCATCACGTATCTGAATTTTGCTTCGATACTTTTATAAGTGTCGATATTGATGTCAATATCTTCACTTAACGAATTCAACTCGTTGATTATGCGTTGCGCCTCATTATGACACGTTACCGCCCAAGGCACGGAAAAAACTAGATGCACTACGACAATGATCAAAAAACCGCACGTTGTGCCGTAAAAAATGAAGTGATAAATTACATAAAATTTAAATGACGCAAACTGTTCAAGTCCAGAAAGTGGTGCTAAGTAATACATGTTATTTTTGACTTTTTCTTCTTGATAAAAAAATATCACATCCATAAAAGTGACTGATACGTATGCTACAATTGTTATTGTAACTGCGATTAATATATTCCTTATAATTTTTTTTGCATCCAGATATTTATTGGATGCATGCGTGGTTGATGATGTTGTCGACAATATTTTATCAGCTATCAAAATCATTTGATGTATGTTGCTTCCATACCAAAACACTGCGATTGCAGGTTTCACAAATAATTCCAATGAACCCACCATGAATAAAAATGTCGTGTAAATCAGCAACACCAAGTCACCGGTTTGTCTACCATAAGCTATGTACATTAATATGGAAACGACAACTGGTAAACATGCTATGTAAACAATCCAGAACCATGCAAGTTTGGTTTTTTTGTGTATTTTATCGATGTAATATACGTTACCGATGATGCAGTACATTAAATACATCTGATTAGCTAATGTTGTCTTGAATCCGAACATATTCTCTTTTCCGAGTGCTTGATTGATCACTTTTTTAATATCTCTGATCACTTCCATTTTGTTAAAGTTTTCAATAACTACTGTTGTCTGACACTACCGAATTGGATCCGAGTTTGTTACTGACGAAATTAGAACTGAGCGAGTTATACGACGTATAAGTATTGTTTTCAAAGAAGGTTGCCTAGTATCTGGTTATTAAATTTGCATTTAGTTCACTTAAATATTGCAATACTTTAATAATTTAGCGACGATGTTATAAAAGGTTGGAAGCTTAAGTAAATGCGTAATTATGCCATTGTGCAGTGAAGTAGCGGGGGGGGGGGAGGTGAAAAATGATTTTGTTGTCTCAACTATCGGCTTACGTATGAAAAATTTAGAAAAATTAAAGCGGCGATCATTTTGCCAATTTGTAAAAGATTCAGTACAGTCAGTACAGAGGATGTTCAATGAAGCAGAATTGAATGAGAAAGAATGTTACGATTTTTAGTTGATGAATTTGATCGACATTTCGATACTTCGAGATTGAATGGTCATCGGGATTTTCCAATTCAAACAAATTTTCAAAATTTATGCTCCTTTGATTTCTACACGAATGCTTACCCACTTTATACTAAGTAAATACGAGTTTTTCCAAATTAAGACACAATAAAGATTCGTTGCTGATGGTATAAAATTTCCAAAAATGTCAATTCAAGCTTGTTCTTTTTCGCAATTTTTTTCATTCTCTCAAGAAAAGAACAATGAAAATGATTAAACTGTGATTTATGATTTATTAATTGCACAATGTAAACAGAAAAATTAATTACCTATTTTAATTCGTGGTTTTGTAACTCAACGTAATTGCAAGTTCATATTTATTTTTATCCTACTAGTACAATAAAACGCTACTTTATTCACTCTCGCTAGTCACTCGAGTGATCAAATGTGCGTTTTCTTCCCACGTTTGGATAAAATATGTTATTCAACTAGTCAAATAAAGTAATTTTCGACGATTTTTAATTACTTCCCTCGCTTTGCTCGGGAAATAAACCTCAAAAGTCGTCAAAAATCACTTTATTTTACTAGTAGGATAATAGTATATTACGTGACAGGAGCGGAAAGTATGCGATTAACGAGTGCGAAGTTTAAGGAGTGAGGCGAAGCCGAGCGACTTAAATCGCACAAGTTAATCGCGTTACTGTCCAATCCTGTCGCGTATACTATTTTAATTTCATATGAGAGGAAAATAAATGCTGAAATTTAAAAAAATGGCTAATTTCGAATTTGTAAACATGTGCGGAAAACAGTTATTTTCCTCCCTAGGGAGGAAAGTAACTGTTTTCCGCACATGTTTAGATAGATGCGTTAAAGACGTATTTTCCAACCACAAAACTGTGTAGGAAACTACTCATTTTCCGATCATATGAAATTAAAATACCATTGCATACGTAGCTTACATAATGTAGGTATCTAACTACATAGGGTGTATTTTGAGTGCATTCATTCCAACAGGTGGAAGCAAATATTCTAGAAAACAGCTTCTTGGTGAAGTTATTTTATTTTTTCTCCATTACTTGACGAGGTTCTTCTGCTGTTCTCATATTCATCTCAGGCAGTATGTGTTTCAAGCAAACCCCAACATTTCGTCGCCTTAGTTACAAAAACTCGTATCTCCAACTCTGAGATCACACCTTGTGTAAACCGTTCTTTTTGCACTGTAGCGCTCCCTATTGGACTTTAATGCTCAACTAAAAGATAGGTAACAGAGGGGGACCACCATTGACCACCATGGGACCACTCTCTCTTACCTACCTTTTAGTTGAGCGTTCAAGTCCAATAGGGGTCATTCCACGTCAATTGGACCAAGAAGTGGTAGGTGGGTTCGGCGATTTTTTTGAAATTTTTCCTGTGGAAAGGCCTTCCGAAGGGATGACCAATGGCGCAAATCGTAGCCCTCTACACCATTTTTAACGGCAGCCAGGGGGTGTCAAAGTTTTCAGTGAACCTAAAATACCATCTATTTCAGCAGTGGATTACTCGATAACCGCGATACCTACCAAAATGGATCTTTTTCCCATAGTTGGGTGTTTTAAAAGGCTTTTTGGTGATTTCATAAAAATCAGTGTTGCCACTTTTTTTCGTACAAAAAATTAGCTCAAAAAGTTTCGAAAGTGTAGGAAATATTGCCGTATTTCCTCCGTAATTACGAGTCCGTTGCGCCTCGCCGTTTGTTTGTTGGCTTCCAGCATTCAACTCAATGCTTTTGGAAGTCCCAACATTGAATTCGCACAGTACTTATCTAGAGCATATGTTTTACTGTGTAAGAGAGAGTCTTATGCTGTTAGTGATAGAGCTGAGATGTCGTCTGTATTAATATCCGATTATTATTAAGTGTTATAATTTTATTGTTGAATAAAAACAATCGAAAAGTCCGTGTATGTCGTTAATTACCGAATAACCACTACAAATCAGAAGTGGTCGCGTAACTATCGTGCTACAGAAGTGTTACTGTGTGTTCTCAGTCCTGACAAAACGAAATTCACCGAATCCGAAAACTGTAAGTTAAAAATATCCGTTTTAACCGAAGTCCGTTTTGATAAGTACTGAAAATCGCGTTTCCAGTGCCGAAATCGTTGTGTAAGCACAATTCGGTAGTGAAAACTTGGAAAGACGAATTTTTCAAGTGGTGTGGTATTGCTAGCTATAGCCAATACACACGCAAATTTCGTTTTACAACCGTTAAACAGTCGTTTTCTATCGTTTATTGTGCCGAAATCGTCGTTTATTATCGTTTTACGTACCGTAACCGCAAATCTGAGTGAAAATAGAGTGTGTTGTAACAATTTCAACTGTTGCATCAGCCGAATTTGTCATCCACCGCCATTGTTAGTGTCCGTACCGTATTTACCAAGTAATTACCGATTTCGTTTGATCGTTCTTATCAGAGTCCGTCGTCATTACAGTAATTACCCGTAATTACCGTTTTCGTCTTATCACGTCTGCTGTTATCACTGTTATCATCGTTTTAACAGTTTTCAACTGTTTTCTACTGTTTTCAACCGCCGTCAACCGTATTCAACTGCCGTCAACCGTTTTCTACTGATTTCAACCATTTTCAACTGCCGTCAACCGATATCAACCGTTTCCATGTCCGTTTCCATTTCGCCGAAAATCGTTCGTTGGTAATTCCTACAATTATGGGAAGGCCAAAAGGTAAACAGAATCAAGAAGAAGATGATTTTGAAATGAACGACAACGTATTAGCGAATACGTTAATCCGTGATTTGAAAATCGCCGGTAGTGGATATCAAACCACTGACGTTCTGTATTTCAATGGCAACGTATCCGTACCCAAAGCAAAGGAGTGGTTATCGAGTTTTAAAACCAAAGCCCGAATTAACCAATGGACTGACGAGATCAAAACCGACACCGCCAAAAGTAAATTGAAAGGAGCCGCCAAAAGCTGGTTGCTTTTTCACCGCGACAACCTATAGACGTGGGACCAATTCGAGACGTTATTCCGCCAAGCGTTTATTGGCAAATTAAGCGTAACAGAAAAATTTGACCGATATCGAGACCGAAAACAAACGTCGAATGAGCAGCCGATCGAATACATCTATGAGAAACTCCGTTACGCGAAAGACGACGGCATTACGCCAGCTGAAGCAAAAGCCGATTTATGCGCCGGCTTCAATAAATATCAAATGGCGAACTATTTACGTTCCTTTGATTACGTCTCCGCTGAATCTTACATTGCTAAGATTCGCGAATTCAATCGTTTCGAGAAGGCGAAAGCGAATTTCGCCCATCAACCGAGTTCCAGTCCGCCGAGTTCCACTGCAACAAATCAGACTGCGAACTCTACACCGAATCCGCCGCCGAGTATGTTATTGTGGAGAAATGAAAACGCTCAGAACCGCCGGTCGTCATCCGCAAGTCCGCCGCCGAATACAAACCAACCGCCGTCACCGAACGATAATTCCGCTAACCGATGTTATAACTGTTTCCAAGTTACCAATCACATGGCCAGAAATTGTCCTGAACTGAAAAGACCGAAATACTGTTCAATCTGCAAAACCGAAGGTCACAGTAGAACCGAATGTATGACACCAAAACCGAATACCGAACCGCCGAAACCGAATATCGAGAAATCCGTCAATATCGCCGCCGCCGCATCCGTTACTCCGTCGCCTAGCGTTGAGAATAAGTATATCAAAACTTCGTTCATCAACGATACCAAAATTCCTGAGTCAATGATCGATCCCGGAAGCCATATTTGCATCGTTCGAGCCAGCGTCGCAATACGAGCAAGTTCAACAATCGAAAAATGCCGAGACCGTATTTATGGTGTTGGTCAATTGGAAACCGGCACCGAAGTTCTAGGAAAAATCAAAGCTGCCGTCACCGTCGATAAGGTAACCGTTAAAAATGTCGAGATCCTGATCGTACCTGATGCTGTCATTCCAGCTCCATTCCTCATCGGCCAAAATTGGACTGAATCTCCATCTGTTACATACTTGAAAGTTTGAGACCAGCTGATAATACACAACGTCGAGCAACAGTTTTGCATGTACCCAGTTGCTGAGCAGCCAAAATCCGTCAAACTGTCGAATCTATGCAGTTTTGTAAGCACTACACAAATCCGAACTGACGAACTGAAGACCGAATCCGTACAATTTAGTGAACCAGTTTCCATACGTGAATCTGTAGTACCTGAAACACCGAGCAAGAAACACCGAGCAAAACCACCCCGCCGCCGATCAACATCGAAATTATATGCAAACCTCCGCCCAATGTAACCGAAACCGTACCAAATATATCCGAACCGCCGTCGAAGTTGCAAACCCATCATCGAGTCCACAACAAATCAACGTCCGAATCCGTTTGCGAACCATTGCTCAATGTAAGCGAATCACCGTACAACACCGAACCGCCAACCAATACGCGAGCCAGCATATCTCCGCGAAATTCGTCAGAGAAATGCGAACTCAACTAAGAATCCATCAAAGCCAAAAATGTTAGCGAACTCACCGCTGATACCGCTGTATGCGAACCACTGTTCACAACTGCCGAAACCATAAGCGAGCTCAAGTCCACTTCAATTGAGCAGTGCGATCTTCAGTCAGCCGCTAGCGAAATCCCGTTAACAACCATTGAAACCACAGAAAGCGAACCTTCGTTCATTGAAACTGAAAAGCCGAGCGAATCTTTGCCAACCGATTACGTCGAACCCGTTACTAGAGCTGTAGTTCCCGAAACTTCGAGCGAATTCATCGTTTCAACCGACTACAAGTACGCCGAAATCGTTGACAATTCCAAAGATGTTAACGAACCCAACTTTCGAACCGATACCGAACTCGTCGCTCCTGCCGAATACGAATCTGAAGAGACAGATAGCGAATCTATCATCGAAACCGATACCGAATCCACGATCAAAGCCAAAGTTCCTGAAAAATTGTGCAAATCGAATACCACAATTTACGTATCAAACAAATCGGAAATACGCCAATCCGTACCGACCGTTGCAGCCATTATTCTGATTACGTCGATACTCTTTTTATTGATATTGGGAGTATTTACAACCTTGTCCATGGTCGGCACCATAAAAATGCACCAACGTCGAGACACCGATATCCGTAAAATCGTCGAAAATGCCGCCAAACATCCGAAGCAACGTACGCCGTTTATTGAACCAAAATCCATGTGAAAAGCGTTTATACCGCCAAGTACCATTGACCACAGTCCATTTGCCAAAACTAAGTCGAAGAAATTATGCCGTCAACGAAACCGAATTGCTGTATGTTACACCGTTAGAGATAAAATTCCCATCACAGAAAATCCGCCGGAAACTGAGGACAGTTTCAACGTTACAGGATGGCCGAGTGTAGGAAATATTACCGTATTTCCTCCGTAATTACGAGTCCGTTGCGCCTCGCCGTTTGTTTGTTGGCTTCCAGCATTCAACTCAATGCTTTTGGATGTCCCAACATTGAATTCGCACAGTACTTATCTAGAGCATATGTTTTACTGTGTAAGAGAGAGTCTTATGCTGTTAGTGATAGAGCTAAGATGTCGTCTGTATTAATATCCGATTATTATTAAGTGTTATAATTTTATTGTTGAATAAAAACAATCGAAAAGTCCGTGTCCGTCGTTAATTACCAAATAACCACTACAGAAACGTAGTTTTCATATCGTTCATGTTATTGATGATGCAGAACATTAAATACATCTGATTGGCTTGCGTTGTCTTGAATCCGAACATGTTCTCTTTTCCGAGTATTTGATTTGCGATTTTTTTTACGTCTTTAACCACTTCCATTATGTACCTAGAAATTTTTGATAATTGTTAATTATTATCGACACACCTACCTGTACCTTTTTAATCTTTTTTTGAAGCAAACCAATTTTCAGAGGGGCATCCCAAAGTCACTCGGTGATCCAAATGAAAAATTCAAAGTTTTGGAATTTGGAGGGAACTGAAAAAGTGAGATTTTAGTATGTACATATGTTCGCCTCGCCTCACCGCTTATATCAGTCCAACTTGTGTATTGATCATAAATGTACCCCCAAAATAAGATTTCGTAAATTTAGAAAAATTTACACAATAAGCTGGTATACATTATGAAAGTTCAACATTTTTATCTATTTATTTATTAAGATCCATCTACAGCAACTTAGGCTAGGGGCTCTAAAATTATATCACTCCCACATTTTGTAATTGGTCGCAACTTGTGCAGAAAACTCATTTTTAAATTTTTTCTCAAAATTTAGATTTCGGCTTCAACAATTTTTGACGTGATATATTACTTAAAATTTTCTGATTTTCATGTTGGTATTAGCTAAAGAAACTTTTCGGGAAATTTTCGCCTCTCTACATCGAAAATTTATTATGGAAATCAAGATAGAGAAATTGCTCATTTTGAGCGTTTCCTCCAATTTCAAAATAAAGTTTTGAGTAAATCTGAATTTTTGAAAAAAATTTTCCTAACGAACTTATTTCTCGAGTCTCAAAGAGTCAATCTTATAAGGTACATACCAAATTTCAATTTTCTTGATCGCGAATCTGTTGATCAGTTGCAATTTTAAATGTTGTCACAATAAAAATTGAAGATGTACGTATAGAGAAATAACAAAACTATCACCATCGCTGACTACACAACTTTGCAAATAATTTTTACTTATATAACTGCATTGTGTGGCATTTCAATGATCGCGTGATGTTTACAAATTATAGCGCATAAAGCTATAATTTGCAAATAATAAAATTGCATTCTACAGTTTTCACAGTATAATTATGGTACTGATTTCTCGAATGCAAAAAACTTTGAACACTTGTTCGGCAAAGAACGTTCGAATGGGATTGTTAGCAAAAAGAAACGCTGTTTTCGTAACATTGTTCAACAACTATAAATTACCTTTCTGCAAACTTATCAAAATAAAAGTGTAAGGCTTTTTTTTTTCAATACTGTAGAGGGCACGCACAAAATGCTGCTTTTCTTTTTTCGCTGCTTTTTCCTCTCTTTTTTTCGTAATAATGTTTCGCAGATAAAGCTGCGAAATAAAATTTTACCCATATTTTCGAGTGTCTATTTCGTTTGGTAATTTTGTAATAGAAATACGGATTCTTGTTTCTTCCAGCTTTACCCTTCGTACTACGATACCGCGTGTTCCTGGTAATAAAAAAATTACTACCGAGGTACGCTACATTTCTTTATCCCTTTAACGCGAATCTCGATTCGATTCAACGTCAGTTCTTTGGTCACTTTACTCTTCGTCGCTGCTGCTGCTTGCTGCTAATGCCACGTCGAGTCGTCTCATCAAGCTCGTTTGATCTTTATTTCTACTGAATAAATATACTACCTACCTAGACCTACTTACTTGCCTGTATATTTTTCAAAACAGCATACTTATGATTACCTAAAATTGATGTTTAAAAATTGGCTAAAATTCAAAAATTCAATTCGGGCAGCTGAAATTTTGGTCATGAGGGTTTCAAATCCTGCTCTTCACGATAATCGCGAACTCGTTCAAACTGATAGGAGATTGAATTTTCTACCAATTTTACGTATTTTATTCAATTTTGTCTTAATTAGACGTCTCTTTTTCGAGCTGTGTCGCTTCGAAGTTTGTGTATATTTTTCAGTTTCAAGTTATGATTACAAAAAGCAAATTTGACGTATTTTGTATACTCTTATGTAAAATTCAGTTTCAGCTGATGTCAACTCATGAAATGTGGACGGGACTGAACAAACTTTCTGGGTAACTTTCAAATCAAAATAAAAATCTCCATTAAACTTGAGAAAAATCCTGAAAATTACCTTTCTTTTTCTTTTTTTTTTAAGTTCACCAACGTATTCCGTTACTGGCCCCGTTCATCTTTTATAAGATGCGTTTTGCTGCCCTACTGTCAATCCGCTACCCAAGCCACTGATTTGGTTCGTTTTTTTTTGTTTTCAAAATTCCTTCCTGGTCAATAATTGAGTTGTTGAAATGGTGGTTTCAGGCTGTCCTAGAGCCTTCATCGGGTATTTTTTGAAAATTTCAGATCTTCTGAAAAGTGCTCTAAAAACCATCCAAATTGACTTTAGCGTGATTTTTTCTTCAAATACAGGGTATCCAACAGGTGGTGAAAGTGGTGAAAAAGTAGTGAATTTAGCCAAAGAAGTGATGAAAAAATTCAAACGCGCAACAAAGGCCAAAATTTTCGTGTGAAAAATGTGATTTTGTTAATTTTTTCTTGTGTATGTTTGGGGGGGGGGGCGAGTGGAGAGCTTTCTAAAAAGGCCTTAGGAAGATAAGCATGGCCCAGCGGCTCCCGAGATCTTTGGAGGTGAAACTTATGTGATGTATAGGTATTGTCAGGGGGGGGGGTCCTTATCTCCTTCGAACCATAACCAATTCACCAATTTTCGATCTTTGACTCGAAACCAATCATCATCTTCCCAGCCAAAAACGAATGAATCTGGGTTTTTTTCCTCTCCCTTTACAACCTCAGAGAAAGCCTTGGTTTTTTATTGTTTTCTTGATGGTTGCCGAGGATCTGGTTCTTAATTTTTGCACTTAGTTTAGATAAATAATGCAAATGAAGCGCAAATTTTAATAATTTAACGAGGCTGTTATAAGCGTTTAGAAGCTCAAGTAGTTATTATGTCACTTAATGACCTTATGTTGTCGATAGTGACTTTAAACTAAATAAATAATAAATAATAATAAATATTATACATCGTGTGATTGCATGGGGTCGAGGGAGGGGGTAAAAATAATTTTTTCCCCAAACTCTCGGCCTTATGAAATACATTTACAAAAATCGAAGTTTGCTACCATGTTTGCTAGTTTTTCAACGATTTATAGTGTAGAGAATGTCCGATTGTTCAATGAAATGAAACAGAACTGAATGATTAGAAAGCAATGTCACTACTTTTAATTGGTGATTGAGCTGTGAAGTCTGGCAGCATGTTATCCAGATTTCAGAACAAAATTTAGAGTCACCGAAAATGATTTTTTTGTCGAATTTTATTTTGTTTAGAATTTGAAAATTGGTTTGGAACAGTTTGGAGTAGTTTTAGAGCCTTCAGCAGATTTTTCAAACTTGAAATTTCTGCAAGATTTTACCCAATGAAGCTGGAAAGCTAAGATTTACATTATGCAGCCTAGCACTTTTGTGGCACTTGATAAAAATCTGGAATTTCCAAAATGACACTGGCAACGGTTCCTCATCTTCAGTCGACTTAGAATGTTGAAATTATGGTTTTAGGTGATTCGCAGCATTTCAATATCATCTGGTGAAATTTTGTGAGAATTACAAATTAAAAAATCTGCTGAGGCTCCCAAAACTGCTCAAAACTGTGTGAAATGTTTTTTAATCGACTCGGCGGGTCAAAAGGAATATTTTAGCGCACATTTAGGTAGGATTTTTTAAAGAAAGAATATCCGAGCGCTGTTCATTACCTACTATATTATACAGTGGAATCGCGATAACTCGAAGTTGAAAGGAGAAGTAGTTGACTTCGAGTTATCGGTAAAGAGATGGATTTTGCATCAAGTCTTATCAGGAGTTGAAGAAACAGACCTTCGAGTTAACTGAGTTTGATATAAACACACGTTCCATGAAAGCGAATTTATTGTGATAATTATGTTCTTATATGTAGGTAATTGTAGTTGCCAGCTCATATTAATTTTTTTATAGCTACATAGTGTTCCTATACTTATCTATACATATGTATACTGAGTGCATTCTTTCAAACAGGTGAAATTAATAATATTCTGGACCACGAATGTTTTTTTGGTGAGGTTGTTTAATTTTTTCTCCGTTGCTTGGTGAGCTTCTTCTGCTGTTCCCATATTTATCTCCGGCACATTGTTGCAATTGTTGGTGTTCCTATGTGAGCGATTAAGCAATCCATTTCAAGAAAAGTCTAATACTTTGGAACTCCCACAAATAACACAGGAAATACTTTTAATCACCCGATTAGAAATACTTACTGGACAAAGTGATTTCCTTATATTGATTATTTTCGTGTGTATGCTCGAAAAACATTCACTGTGGAATTGATAACGTTGCAAAATCGCAGAAATGTTGCCAATGTGAGTGGATAAACATTCAAGGCTCGCGGATTGATTTCTGCTTGTGTTTGGCATAGAAGTATGTAAACGTCTTTGCGAATGCTTTTCAACCAATACCACGGTGTAGAATATACGGCGAAAGATAAGTCGGTCGCCTGCGTAAATGCAAATTTATGAAGAAAATGTAGTCATTAGTCATACATATTTTGGTCATCGAATTAGAAAGCAATTAAATTCTATCAGTGTGATGAAAGCTTACAGTTTGTTCCAAAGTAGCCCCAACCCAACATGTTATGTAGACTTCTTGAATTGAGACAAGGAAAACCAGAACTTCCCTCAATCTGATTGTGAGTGGGAAACCTGACTGTTGATGGTACATACGTCGTCGTCGTGGTTCCTTGTCCTTTACAGGACATTGGAAATCGCATTTTTGTGGTACCCTTACAGGGTGAGGCGAATGCCTATTGCCACTGCGATTATTCTGGGGAATCGACGTTGTTTCGAGCTTCCACTAGTAGTTTCCCGTTGCTTTCTAGTGACATCTACACAAGCACCTTGGAGCTAGCCGGGTAGTTTAGAGACCCTGAGCTCCTCAGTGTTGACCTCTATAGACGCTCGAACCAGTTTCAGCTTTTTTGATTCTGCTAACAGATGGCGTGCATTATCTGTTAGCTCGGCTAAACTGGTAGTCCCCCGGTACTTGGCGTGTAATGTTGATAATTGCACGAAAGATTTTTTAATTACACGCACAAGCTTGCCTCTGCAGCTGGGTTTGAACCGAGTACCTCGTGAACGGAGGTCCGCGGCTCTACCTACTACGCCACCGAGGGACTTTGATGGTACATACATGTAAACAAATTTAACCATATTTAACGCATTCCTGATTATTACACTAATTACACATATCCTGTAAATTAAGTTGGATCGCGGAAAAAAAAAGGAATTGAATTTCGACAAAATTCAGATGAGATGAGACCTCAATTTCAAGTTGAAGTTACTCAGAAAAAATTTTAGCTTCGGAGGTGCTCCCTCAGGGGAGGTATGAGTTCACGAAAAAGTCATTTGGCGTACTACTGAGTGGTTGAAAATTTGCAACTCGCATATTTTATGGTAACTTTTAGGTTTGGTTGAGAGTTCTCCTCCCTCCCCTTTATTTGGTCAGCCATCTGTTTGGGGCATGCGGGGGGTCGGAAGCGTAATTTGCATTCCCTAAGTGCAGCATTCTGATGAGCCTTATCCCAGTAAAAATCGAAAAATTTCTGGAGGAGCATTGCATACGAGCTTACACTCTCTACTTTGCTTTTCCAGGTGTCTGCGTCTTTCGCTTTGATAGCACCGATGAACAAGAATATTTTGTGAGCTTCCACAACGTTCGAGTTCTCGAAGTATTTTTCAAATTGCGAAACGAATTCATGGGGGAAAAATTTCCTAGACTCATCGTAATAAATGCCTGCACTTTTCAGGGAAGCAGCGTCAAACGGCATGGTCTTGGACTTGGACGCATTATTAGCGTTGTTGCAATTATGAGAGTTACCACCATGGGTCTTCTTCATCTTTGCGAACTCCGAGGCCAAGCACTTCCGAAGTCAAATCATTTTCTGAGTAACTTTCAACTTGAATGTCTCTTCTGAATTTGGCTGAAATCTTACCGAATTTTTTTTTACAATTCACCATAGAGTTGACATGCTTAAATATTTTATTGAGCTCACCGATACAGCAATTAAAGCATGGACAACTTCTATGTATAGTAAAATAGGAAGGGTAAGACCGGCGACTGTTTCAAAAAAACCTCTGTAGGTTGAAATGAATCTGTTCAAAGTAGACTTTCTATTAATAATTTGTATTTTTAATTGAATGATAAAAGCATAATAGACTTTTAAAGTATTTAAATTGTGCCTAATTATGATTCAATTTTTCGTGTTTAGGAAGAGAATCCTGAAATGAAATTACCTATTGAGGTTGTTGATATCGTGTATGCATTTTCTCATCACGTATCTGAATTTCGGTTCGATACTTTTATAAGTATCGATATTTATATCGATATCTTCACTTAACGAATTCAACTCTTTGATTATACGTTGCGCCTCATTGTGGCATATTACTGCCCAAGGTACGGAAATAATTCGAAATGCCATGTAAGTGATCAGCATACCACACAACATGCCGTATATAATGAGGTGATAAATTAAACAAAATTTCAATGACGCAAATCGTTCGAGTCCAGGCAGTGGAACTACATAATACATATAGTTTTTGACCTTTTCTTCTTCATAGAAAAATGTCACATCAAAAATAACAACCGCTAAGGATAAAACACCTGTTATTACAAGTTCGATTAATATATTCCGGGTTATTTTTTGCGCATCTAAATATTTTTTGGATGTGTGCATTGTTGAAGGTGTGTTCGTCAATATTTCATCAGCAATGGAAATCATTTGTTCTATGTTGTTTCCGTACCAAAACACTGCGATTGCAGGCTTCACAAATAATTCCAATACACAGAGTATGGCTCCAAATCCCATGTAAATCAGCAAAACCAAGTCACCGGTTTGTCTGCCATATACTACATATAATAATTCGGAAACTCCAATTGCTAAACAAAAGGTGTAAAGAAACCAGAACCATACTCGTTTGGTTTTGTGATGTATTTTATCGGTGTAATATACGTTACCGATGATGCAGTACATTAAATACATCTGATTAGCCAATGTTGTCTTGAATCCGAACATATTCTCATTTCCGAATGCTTGATTGATCAATTTTTTAATATCTCTAATCACTTCCATTTTTCATAAGTATTCAATCACTTTTGTTGTTTGACACTACCGAATTGGATCAGAGTTGGTTATCGACAAAATTAGAGCTGAGCCAGTCGTGGTCTTGCAAATTTTGTTTTCAAAGATGGTTGCCTAGTGTCTGGTTATTTAATTTTGCATTTAGTTTAGTTGAATAATGCAAAACAGCGTCCCTCACCGTAGATGTTAATAATTTAGCTACATACAATGCTATGAGTAGCAAGATGCTAGATAGCTATTGCCAATTGCCTGTTGCCCGGGTTGTTCATATTTTGCCTGCGCTCTCTATTGCAATAATGAACTTGGTAGATACAATTTCATCGTGTTTTAGAGTTAGTTTTGGGTAGGGTTGTCTTCCTCTTACGAGCTGAATTTTTCAACAGATCTGTTTATTGGGGTGTCTGGAATTTACAACCGTGTATGGTTTTATTGCTGCGTGATTGCTATGTTTAGGTTGTAGTAGTGAGCTGGAGTAAAATGGAGATATTCTGTTCGTTTTTTTCCCTTCAAAATACATACCGTCCGGGTCAGTTTTGGTAAAAATATTTTAGATGGTTTTCGAGCCCTTATTGGAGAGCTTCAATGGTTTCATAAATTCACTCTCGAGGATTGCAAGATAGAAAATTGAATGTTGAGTAGAACAGAATAATGTATCGAAATGCAGGATCCATCGTTAAAAATTTTCAGCAAGTTTGTAAGAGTAGTTTTTTGTAGGTACTGAAGCAATAAATGAATAAAAGTGATGAGTTAAATTTTATTGGTAAATGAATACATTCTTTGTTGATCTACATATAAGTGTAAAAATACATTACATAAATTGTAATACAATAAATTGACTAATCCGTATTATTTTTCTTGATTTTTTGAAAAATAGCGCTGGAGGCGCCAGAATTGCTGGAAATGGCGAAATTTGGTTTTGGGGAGTTAAATCAAGTTTAGGACTTATTTTGGACATTTTTACTGATCAAGTACGTACTTTTTGAAAAAAAGCATAAATCACCAAAATAGTCAATTTTGTATTTTCAAAAATTCGCCAAAAATCGAAAAATGAACTTGGGTAGCTGAAAATTGGATTTGGGGGTTTTAGAACATGCTCTTTCCAAAAATCGCAGTCCCGTTCAAATCGGAGGCGGACATCTCAAGAAGTTCCCTTATTAGCCGGGTGGAAAATTCACCGAGTAAGCTATAAAATAGAGGTTCTGAGTGAAGCTATTCGACTGTTTTACCAAAATCGTGAATGAGGTAATCAGAAAAACGTGAGATTCTTTGTGAAGATCGAGTTGATTAAATTGAGTGAATGTAAGATACCTACCAAATAAATTGTCAGGTTAGCATCTGAATCATTGACATCAGATCAGCATGATTTTGAGTTCAGGTACTTCGATTTTGCTTTGAGAGTAGTTTCTGAAATTTCGTAAAAAATCACAAAAGTTAAAAGCTGAGCTTCTTTTGAAATCCCAGTTTTCAGAAGCTTGTCTAATTTCAGAGCTATTATAATTTGAATATTAAAAAAAAAAAAAAATGGACGATATTTGCAACTGTGAAATGTAAACTTTTCGTAATAGGTCTAAGTTACATGGTAAAAATTTGGAAAAATTTCAAATATCGTGTGACATATCGTTTCATATGTTTTCAAGAACGCTGAATACGGATATCAACTCATTTTTCAATTTTAACCCCTCCGAAGCCCCTCCCAGAATGACCCTCAAACTTCCGAGTTCAGCTCATGAAAAGTTGAAACTATAAATTACAAGGGCTCTTAGATGATTTTATATTTTTGATGACCATTTGATCGTTAAAGTGAAAGTGAGCTTCTTATACGACTGAGGAGGTGCAAGATTAGAAATTGAAAAAAATGTGGGTATCAAAATCAGAATTTTTAAATGCTCAGAATTCATTTGAAAGACGTATTATTAATCCTAAAAGTCAGAATGGGTCACAAAAGGAAGATAGAAAATTGAATATTGAAAAAGTCAGTATATTTTTAAAAAGGTGAATCTTTTTGAAAAAAATTCACACCAAACCCCAGAAAAGCTACAATAAGGGGGGCGAAAATGGGCAAAAAGTGGTGGTTGGAGGAGAAGGTAGGTACATGATTGGCACAAGAATGTTTCGAAATCTGCACCACGAATAGGTAACTCGTACAGACCATAGGGTACCAGACGTTTAAATTTGAGGGCTCATTTTGGATTTTGGGAGGTTTGCATCAAAACATTAGGTTGAAATTTGTAATCAACGCTTTCGTAAACACCCCCAACAGACGATACGTCGCAAAGCCTTAACTTTTGATTAATAGAAGCAGGAGGGGTTCTTTGCATAAAGGTTCATCTTCTCAAACTTCAAACATTTTTTAAAGAATAATTTCAAGTTTCTTTTCAACGTTCTTCAGAACTGAAAATGGACTTACTCCAACGTATATCATTTTTTTTATGAGGCCAGTTGTAAAAAATGTTGGGTATGATGAGATCAAAAAATTGATCGTCTCGGAGAAAATCTAATTTATTATGCGCTTATCTGAACGGTTAAAAGTGCACCCTAGAATGTTTTTGGCTGGTTTAATATGATGGATCAGGAAATCGACCAGAGGTTTGGAGATTTGGGAAGAAAATTATAACGATTCTTAAACCTATTTTACAGAAGAAACCGATGAAGTTCTTTTTGGAAAAATTAAGGTATGGAGTGATCTAGTTTTTCCAATAAAAATTTGTCCATAAAGAATTTTTTTTGTTAAAAACTGAATCAGTTTTGCATGATGCATTCCTGTGGTTTTTACGTTAATTTTCAGGCGAGGGGGGTGTAAAACGTTTCCTCTAAAACTTGGTCTGTTCTTAAAATTTTGCTTCACATTCTGTAAAAAGTCCCCCTGCTGGAAAAATGTATGCGAACTTGTCACGAAAATATAATTTCTTTCGATACGTTGCATTTGCGTCGAATTTTACCAAAAATCCCAGTACACTGATTTTGCTTCGTGGCAATGGCATTGGCGAAAGAAATACTTTAAAATTTCGTCTCGCGTTTTTCCCTTCCTCTCAAGGGTATAAGAAAAGTTTTACTTACGATGATGAGAAATTCTAGCAAGCCGCACATTTGCGTGTACTCGTAGTCGAACTCGTACATCGTCAAGAGTTGCATAACTTACGTCGAATGAATAGTGAAATGAAGAGATAGCTCGTTGTACATTCTATAAGCCAACTCAGCGCGATGATTCGGTGACAAGAGTACGACGAGTTCGGTTAAATTTTAAATTCAAGGCGAAGGGTGAAGTCGGGTAAAAGTCGTCTCGACGTTGCGATATGTTGGTTTAATACTTTGTAGAGTTACTTGTGCCAAAGCTTTCGTACTTTTGTGGTTTTCTGTCGCGTTTTCAATGATTTTCCAGACTAAGATAGACGAATATGGCTTGAAAGGTGATCCCATCGATGCTATTGGTTGGTTTGTTGAAGGAAACTAGCTTGGAAGGGGAAGGTGAGCCAGCACAGGGTGAACGATAGGTCGTTACAGGTGCGATGGAAATGCTGAAAAAGATCATATGAGCGTATTTGAGTAACCAAGTCTTGCATTTGGTAAAAATTTTTGAATTTTTCATCGAAACGAGATGACGAAATGAGAATGCTTTGATAAAGACTTATACTTTTTGTTACGAATATTTGAGCTAGACTCCCTCGTCCTCGCTTCAAAAAAACACTTCCCCGATATAAAATCCCAACGGCGACGACATCGTGTACCACTTACCAGTGTTGGAGAAATTTTCATTCATTCATTGCTACGAGTACTTATATATAATAGAAAATTTGTCCTGCCAATATCGCTATATAGCTTCAGTCGACATTTCTCCCACGCAAAACGCGAAATTTTACGCCTGGAGAAATGGTACGTCGAATAGAAAATGGAAAAATGCACTACGTGTAATCAAATTGATTACCCGAGAGGGGCTTCTATGGCGTAACCTTGAGCCCTTGACATTGCGACGCTCGACGTCGACGCTGCTTCGGCATATACGATTCGACATTCGTCGTTTTAACAATTTCGAAAGCGCGAATAAAATAGAAAATGGGACATGTTCAGTGTGTGTGCGTTTGTGTGCGAAATCAATGAGAAATGAAATGGGACATTCGAGTATACATGGCGATGTTTCGGGCATCTTTCATCCTCGCCCGCACCCAGAATGAGAGGAAAAAAGGTAAAACTATGTGTACTATGTCTACACGTGCGGAGATACGATTTCACGCCTGGCTCAAAAGTCTCTCATCTCTGTGTGTATTTTTTGGCAGATACAGCATAAAATGTATCGCTATCCTCGGCGAATAAATCACGACCTTATTTCATGTACTCGTATATTGTGTTTCGATTATTCGAAGCTTAACGTCGCGTCTCTTCTTCGCTACCTTTTGATTCGCTTCGCTGAAAAAGGACTATGGTTTGGAAATTTTTTGAATGATTGGCGTGTGAATCGTATTTCGTTCGCAGATTCTTCCACACAAAAGGTCGCCAAAGGCGGTCGGAGAGCGAAGGGCGGATTTTATTATTTATTTTCTTCGTTGCCATCGAAAATTATTCTTTAATTTTGTTTTGTTTGTATTTTTTTACCTTTCGTCGAGTATTTTTGTTGCATACTTACTCGAAAGTATTTTTCTCGTTTGTGTGTTTTTTCTTTAAACCCACGGTTCATATCGGTGATAGAAATATTCGCCAGGTTCGGATTTTCCTTTCGGATCGGTTGAAGTTCCAACGATATCGGATTATTCGTCGTTTACTTTTGTTATTATCTTGAGAAGTTCAATACCTACGAATTTATATTTTTGTTTTTATAATATTGCACCTGATCGAGGGCAGTAGTTTTCTTCCTGATATTTGTGATTTTTTTTTTGACGAGGTCAACTTATGGAAAAAAACCTCTTGGTCACTCAATTTTTCTAGGGCCTGATCAACTTTTTTTTTTTTGAAATTTGATGAAGCCTATAGCACACAGTATATGGTACTGATTCCTCGAATGCAAAAAACTTTGAGCACTTGTTCGGCGAAGAACGTTCGAATGGGATTGTTAGCAAAAAGAAACGCTGTTTTCGTAACATTGTTCAACAACTATAAATTACCTTTCTGCAAACTTATCAAAATAAAAGTGTATAAGACTTTTTTTTTTTTCAATACTCTAGAGGGCACGCACAAAATGCTGCTTTTCTTTTTTCGCTGCTTTTTCCTTTCTTTTTTTCATAATAATGTTTCGCAGATAAAGCTGCGAAATAAAATTTTACCCATATTTTCGAGTGTCTATTTCGTTTGGTAATTTTGTAATAGAAATACGGATTCTTGTTTCTTCCAGCTTTACCCTTCGTACAACGGTACCGCGTGTTCTTGGTAATAAAAAAATTACTACCGAGGTACGCTACATTCCTTTATCCCTTTAACGCGAATCTCGATTCGATTCAACGTCAGTTCTTTGGTAATTTTACTCTTCGTCGCTGCTGTTGCTGTTGCATCGTTGCCTCGTCTCATCAAGTTCGTGTGATTTTTTTCCACTCCAAAAAAGCTGTTCATTAGTGTGCGTGAATGTTCAAGTATGACTTTTATTTTACTTTGATTTGCATCTAAAAAATTAATAGGTACTTGATGTTTAACAAAAAGAGGGTCTAGATCACTCGATTGGATTATTTCTTTATTTGATACCGATGATAAGTACCTTAATCGTGTTACGTGTGAGATGATTTGAGAGAGAAGAGAAGAACGTAAGAAAAGGCGGACGACGCGATGCCTTCAAGTAGCCTGCATTTAAAAAACGGGCAAGATACCCTTTCCGAAATCTTTTCAGATATTTTGTTACATCCTGCGGTATTACACATTTTTTAAATGGAGCACAAAAATCTGCGCAACATGCTCAAAAAAATCAGAAGTTTGCAAAATAAGTTACGTGTTTTTCGTCATTTTTTCTCTGTTTGTACTTTCAAGTTCAAAACTGTTGAGAAAAATGAAATTACGAAAACGACAATCCCCAGGTATTTTCCTAGAATTGAGACAAATGTCAAGAAATTCGTTAAACATGTATGTAGTATGTAGTGAATAAACTTACAATTCGATTCTAAGCTGCATAAATTAATTTCTGCTCGTTCTGGAGAAATGGAAAATCACGCTGGAGCTTCCAGAATGATTGGAAATGGTGAAATTGGGTTTGTGGAAGTTGGTGTCAGTTTTAGGGCAGATCTTAATTTCTACTGAATAAATATATTACCTAGACCTACTTACTTGCCTGTATATTTTTCAAAACAGCATACTTATGATTACCTAGAATTGATGTTTAAAAATTGGTCAAAATTCAAAAATTCAATTTGGGTAGCTGAAATTTCGGTCATGAGGGTTTCAAATCCTGCTCTTCTCGATAAGTTCAAACTGATAGGAGATTGAATTTTCTGCAAATTTTACGTATTTTATTCAATTTTGTCTTAATTAAACGTCTCTTTTTCAAGCTGTGTCGCTTCGAAGTTTGTGTATATTTTTCTTAAAACTTTTCAAGTTCATGGAATGTGGACCGGACTGAACAACTTTCTGGGTAACTTTCAAATTGGATACTCTGCTATTTTATAAAGTATCTCTCCAGTGAGAGTAATCTATTTATTTTTTATAATATCTATGACAAAGTCGTGAGGTTTTAACTGATGGATGTTTCTTTGCTTTGATCTTGTTTTGTGAGTTTTCAACTTGAGAAATTCTTTTATCTATTTTTTTGAGCAGTTCCCAAATGTCTTTTAAGCTCGCCTGCTCTTCTAGTTCCACTGGTTCATCCGATTCATCCGTGTTATTCTTTGGAAGGTTTCTTTTGACAATTTTGGCTTGTTCAGGTTTCTGAGTTGCTATCTGCTCCTGGCTTGAGTGGTCCTTTGCTTGACACGATCAATTACTGTCATCTTTGGTTTAGATATAGGAGCAATTTTTGCTTGATATACTGGACACCCTCTCCAGTTGGCCGTGTGATCACCATCACAATTGGCACACTTGGCTGGGTCTTCATTCTTCGTCCTACATTGCTTTGTTTCATGGTCTAATCCAAACTTGACACATTTGGGTTTCCTTGCACAGTATGTTTTGGCATGACCAACCTGCTGGCAGTTTTTACATTGAGGTAGCTCCCTATTTTTTGCTGGAGGTTCTACCTTCACTTTAGGGTGCAAAAAGAACTCCATTTCCTAAATGGTGTTGTTGTTTTCTTTTGGGCTAAGATATACATAAAAGAGTGGTAATGCCACCTTATATGATTTCTTACTCACAATTTCTCCAGATACATCTTTTTTCACCTCTGTTTTTTTAATAATTACATTGGTGACATTAATGGCATTATGTCCAATTTTAATCAATTCTAATTTGATATCCTTGGGCGAAGTGGAAGGGTGTAGCCCTCTTATAACTACTTTATAGGGTTTATCTTGTTTCACTGATATGTATAGTGTCCAATTCCATACATTTTGTAACTAGGATTCTTCCTTATAGCCTTTGGTGCCTTATACACTGCTCTAAAGCTTTGTTCATTTGAGCATGCTATTTTAACATCTCTATTAGAGAGGGGTTGCATTATAGGGGTTTCACACTCTTCCATGCTTTCCAACATTGCAGTAAATTCAGTAATATGAATCGGTCATTTCAAAAACCCCATAAATCACCATTTAAGGGGTTTTTATGTTTTTCACTGATTCTGATGGTGCATTGCAAGCTCTATCGGATAAAGTTGGAAGGTAGCTCAAAAGTGCATATTTCAGTGTTTGTCATTTTGAAAACCCCATAACTCCTGCATTTACAGGGTTTTTGAAATCATTTTTTTATAAGACAAACGAAGAACATTAATTTCACGAACATTAACGTAATTCAATTTTTTAATTTATGCCGTGAAATGGATAACATTTTTGTTGCTTCTTTATTACATTAAATTAATTGAGTCGTAGATTGCAGGTATAACTTCAATAAATGAATGAAAATCCATACTCAATCATTTTGGGTATTGTAGTTACTGGATTTTCTAGGATTACGTGTCACTTTTCAGGTTTAAAAAAAAAGTCATTTTGAAAACCCCATAACTCCACATATTTCACAATGGAATTGCTCGCAGCCTACAAAACTTCAAGTTCTGGTAAAGGTACGGAAATATTTGTAATCATAAGACCTATCGATTACTGCACAAGTTTACTGTTATACCATGAAAATAAAGCGCACAAACAGTTTTTTTCATTTCCTGAAAAATTTAAAAAAGTGCAGAATGGGGTTTTTGAAATGACTGATTCATATACTATAATTCCACTTGCGGAAATTGGTGGAATACGTTTCTTTTTGAGTTTTTCACTGTAAGTTTCTTTTGACTGGATAGATTTAATGCCGTCTATTGTCATATTACTATGATTTTCCTCTGACTCGTCTATTGATGATGTTTGTTTGCTGAGATGGTTTTCATCCTCTTTTGACTTGGCTTAATGGTGAGCTACTACTTCCCGTAAGATTTGCCTCTGCTGTTCTTTTAACTGTTTTTGTTGAAGTTTATTCTGTTTCACAATGTCACTGTACATAGCTGTTAGCTTGTTGTACGTGGGATCTCCATCATTCATACCTATCATAGTTCACATTCACTATTTACATTCCCGACTCGCAGTATTTTAATTGTTTACAAATAAAATCACTCAAATAGGTAAATTGTAAATTGATTCTTATGCATATGTGCTGCCATGAACACAGCAAAATACGTGCATCACAATACTTTAACCTCCGTGAACTGAGTTGATTAAGTTGAGTGAAAGAAAGATACTCACTAATTTATAAGTAAATCATAAGGTTAGCATCTGGTTCATGAACATCAGATTAGCATGATTTTGAGTTTACGTTCTCAGATTTTGGTACGTTCCTCACATTTGAGAGTAGTTTTAGAAATATTGTCAAAAATCTGTTGAATACAAATTTGGAAAAAGTAGATAAAATTTTTAAATTCGTTACCGACTTTGATTTTTAATGAATTTTTAAAAAATTAAACTTGAGTCAAAAATGAAAAAAAAAATCAAAATTTTACCCAATAGACCAAGAGTGCTAATATTTGGTACGTGTGCCCTGTTTTCAACCCTCCAAATTGATTGGAAAAGGTTTCGAACCATTTTGAGTGGTAGTTCTGGAGCACCATAGAAGATTTTTACTTACTTTTTACTATTTTCCGTTTACGTGTCTTTACTGCAACAAACAGGTGTATGGGGTGGCTTAAAGGACTAGTACTTTTATGATCTGGGTGGTCATGTCCCCAGGGGCAACACTTACACACTGATGTCCGCAAGTCACTCAATGCTCACCTATGGCTCCTGACTTCTGTCTCACCACACCCTGGTAACTGCATTGACCTGTAAACCAAACCAGGTGAGCAGGCCGAGAGACCTACAACCCCTCTAGGTAAATAGTTGATCCCTCTAAAAAATGAAGAGGGAGCTGTGCTGGCAAATAAAGAAGAGGTAAAGCAGAGATGGCAAAAATACTGTGAAAAGCTGATGTCGGATGACACACTCGAAGATGAACTACATGCCGCAGAACACCCTGACGATGATGAGCTGGATATACTGAGAGCAGAAGTAGAAGTAGCCATAAATAAGCTGAGGAAAAACAAATTGCCTGGAGCAGATGGTGTACTTGCAGAGATGATAACATCAGCAATTAATGAGAGCTCCACAATATTACATCACATATGTAACAAAACATGGAGGGAACACAAATGTCCACAAGTAATTTATACTTCCTCAAATACCTACCTCTAGAACAGGCAGGTTTTGTTCCAGGAAGAGAAACAAGACAACAAATTCTTACTATTTGTCAGATAATTGAAAAGGCTCTAGAATTCAACAAAACTATCTACATTTGCTTCATTGATTATGAAAAAGCCTTTGATAATGTTAAGTGGAAGATGTTATGAGGAAACCTTGAAAAAAATGGGAATACCAAAACACTTGATAGATCTGATGAAGAACCTGTACAAAAACAACAATGCACAGGTAAAGGTAGAGAGGGAATTGACTGATCACTTCAAGACCTACAAAGTAGTGAGACAGGGATGCATTCTCAGCCTAATATT